>NC_044329.1:103608137-104234798 GCF_007399415.2 Gopherus evgoodei | reverse complement strand
GTGACCTACAAAAGGGAAAAATGAACACTATTTGGGTCCACTTTGTTGTTTGTTTTTTGATATATGATTTTGGTTTCACCTTAATGAGTAGCATTTTTATTTTGTAAAGGATTTAAAATATTTTTTGCAGGATATATATGGCTTTAGGGTCAAATTCTCAACTCAGGAGGAGTACCACACATGTCTGAGCAGAATTTTCCAAAATTATACAAATATTTCCCCACAAAAAATTATGGGGAGACACAAAAAGAAATTTACAAGCACAAATCTTTGGTATCTGATAAGCCCATTAATTTGCAAGCACACACTTACAACATTTCAGGTACAACATGCATATGTGTATTATATGCATCAATTATGTTATTTTCCAACAGCCAACATGAAAAGCTTATGCTAATGGAGATGGAGTAAGTATAATTCAATTGTTAACATTCACTCTGGCTCTTCCATGAATATGCCTTTCCGCTGACTACCAAAGATACTTTTCTCAGTGTGCAACTGGAAAAGATTTTCCTAGTAACCTACACTGCATGTGTTGAAAAAAGATAGCAGAAATAAATTATTCTAAGAGAGACACATTGAACTAAACATTTACAGTTAGAATTTTCATGTGTATTTACGTGTGAGAAATTTCTGGAAAAATATTCTCATGTACATAAAATACCTCTTGATAGGCTAATCTTTACCATAGCTCATCTTAAATACATAAAATAAATGCATTTATATTCTTGTCATTAACTGTAAGATAAAGAGAGGTAGGATTAATGTATAATAATAATCTACTTATAGGTAGCTATTGCTCACTTATTGTCATTCAATTTGAAAGGTAGCCAGAAAAAAGACTGACAGAAAAAACAATCCCACTAGGGTACTCAGTTATCAGTTTATAGAAGACAAATGTTTTGAGGGAGATTATTTATATTGTTTATTCAAAGCTATAAAAGCTTCGGAAACATTACCCTTTCAATGGCAATATAAACCATATTAAACAATGTACACTAGATATAGCAGAAACAAATGCATCTATGTTAAATCTATAAAGTTTCACCCTTATATACACATTCTTTAGCAAAAAGAGTAATAAAATACTAATTTCCACGTTAAAAGATTCTAGTTTTAGGTCCCTGTGTGATATAATCCTTGTTTAGACTAGCATGTTATTTACTAAAAGATGTCCAAACAAGATGATTTGATATTGGAATGTTCCTCTCAGAACAACCAGAGCAGTGTAAGGTGAAATAATTGTCAAGTCAATCTCTAACTTATTCTTTATTGCAGAAATAAATTGAACTCTGCTCTAGCTTTTTGACATGTAATTTTGATACTAATGGGTTCAAATCCATTTTTCTTTGCTTTACCTGCTAACAGGAAGCTTTTTGTGTGTCAGAGATCTACCAGTTGCTGGCTAATGCTTCCCTTAAATAAAAAGTCACTGCCTGCAATAGTATCAACACTGTCATCAGTTTACAATAATGAGCTACAGTTCATTGTGGTAGCTCTACTATGAAAATTAGAAGCTTTTATGTAGCTCCTCAATCTGCAAGAAAATTATAAGGAACATCACCAGCATTGGTGTGACAGGAGACATTTTCTATTTAAGGATTATAGGCTAGATCCTCAGCTGGTGTAAACTGGTATATCTCCCCTGCAGTCAATGAAGCTATTTCAGTTAACATCAGTTGAGGATCTCCTGCTATGTATTTAAACTCAGCACTTTTATTCTGAAACTCAACACATGAATCTAGTGCTATTCCTTAACTCCCTGGGGCAGAGGAGGAGGAGGAGGGAAAGGACTCGGTCAGGAATGATATGGTGTTTACCAGGTAAATCATGGTTTTACCACCGCAGGGGAAAATTTGTTGGTTCCAGGTTAAGCCATTTTCTATTTTAAAAACTGTTTCACTAATACACACCACATTACACTTAGTTTAAGTTAAATATTCAGATTGTGGTTACATAAGTCAGTAAATTCATAGATTAATATAGAGTTGTACAAATAAAAAGTAAAACTGCAGTGGACTTAATACTAATGTACATGCTTATAATACAGAACATCAGAGGGTCTGTATATATTTTGGCTTGGTATTTTCTCAAGGAAGTAATACATGTAATAGCTCATATTTCAGTTTTTAATATTACATAAACAAGTCAAAAATATTCAATTATATGAAAATGACAATAATGCAGAGTTGTAGGCTTTACCCATTAAGCAATCAGAAGCATACAAAGTTGGAGACTACCAGTCCAGGTCTATGTGACCATGCAGTATTCTGTAGCAGAAAACCAACTTTGATGTAGTGAGTAGACCAAGCCTATTCCTGTTTTGAATAAAGGTATCCAAAGTTTGAAAAGATTTGTTCTATGCTTGCTGAACTAGCTGGACACTGATGAATGATTTTCCCACTTTAACCTGGATTTAAGCCAGTATTTAAGAGCACCTAAACTAGTTTTTTCCCAGTACCTTTGTTTTATACATGATTTCTCAGCTGCTGTTTCATTGGGGTGGGGGGGAAGGTCTGATCAGTTTTGACTGCAGGAAACTTAACAATGTAATTACCTGTTTCTGAATCTTGGGGTCACTTTCTTAGTCCAGATTCCTCCAGTTTCAATTAATTTTTAAAAAAATCTGACTTTTTAATTTATCTTTCTTCCTTTTAAAGCATTTATAAATGCATAATTTAAAGTTTGATTCCTCTAACATTTTACACATCTAAACATATGTTTATAATTAATATACCCAGGGGCAAAGCATTAGACTAGGGGTTCTCAAACTGGGGGTTGCGACCCCTCAGGGGGTCATGAGGTTATTACTTGGGGGTTCACGAGCTGTCAACCTCCACCCCAAGCCCCGCTTTGCCTCCAGCATTTATAATGGTGTTAAATATATTAAAAAGTGTTTTAATTTATAAGGGGGAGTCGCACTCAGAGACTTGCTATGTGAAAGCGGTCACCAGGAAAAAAGTTTGAGAGCCACTGCATTAGACTGTGTAAGTGAAGGGTGGGATTTTCAAAACCACTTGGTATCGGCCTAACTTTGACCCCATTGAAGTTAATTGGAGATTTACCATTGACTTCTACAGTAATAGAGTTAAGCCGATGATGAATGCTTTTAAAAAAAAAAAAAATCACACCCCAACTATCTAAAAGCAAACAATAAAAATAACACTTTGCATTTTTATAGTGACTTGCAGTTGAGGATCTCAACAGCACATAGAGCTACCACTTAACATAGAAAGGATCCGGAAATTTCAGGCTTTCAGGTTAGTTATATGGTTGGCAAGCAGCACTACTTGTAGGATTTTCATGACTTCTAAAGTATATTTCATGGCTCTTAGATGTGTGGAATTATACTTCTTACTTACTGTTTGTATTCTAGTAGTACCTATAGGCCTCCATGAGACTCAAGACCCTATTGGAGTAGATACTTTACAAATGTAAAGGCAGTACCTGCCCTTGAGAGTTTTAAGTGTGTAAGAGACAAAGAGTGGAGACAAAGATTATTATCACCATATATACTTGTTCATAAGCCAAATTTTTTTAGTTAAAAAAAGGGAAGCAACAGAGAAGGGCGTCGGCTTATGAACAGGTATAGAGAGGGAGAGGTGGGACACAGCCCCTCCCCCCAACAGAAGGCGTAAGGAGAGGCAGCACAGCCAGCAGAACCAGAGTCTCTCCATTTCTGGCCATGCTGCTCTCCCCCCAGCCTCTGAAGCAGCTGCAGCCGTGTTGCTTGGCCCTGCCCCTGAGAGTAGGCTGTGGCCATGCCTCCCAGCTCACCGGAGCACGCTGAGGCCGTGCCGTCCAGCCCAGCCTGCTGGAACATGCTGCAGGCGTGCCGCCCAGTCTGGCCCGCTGGAGCAGGCTGCAGCCGCACTGCCCAGCCTGCCGGAGCTACTCCGGCCAGACCACAGACATCCTCCCCTAGCCAGGGCCGGCGCTTCCATTAGGTGACCCTAGGCAGTCGCCTAGGGCGCCAGGATTCAGGGGGCGGCATTTTGTACGCTCCCCACGGGGCACCCGGGAGCTTCCATTCTGCTCCCATCACACTGCCTAAGAAGGACCTTCTGCCAATGTGCCGCGGAAAACAGCGGCAGGCAATTGAGCAGCTCAATGACTGCCGCTGTCGCCTGCGGCATTTTGGCGGAGGGTCCTTCTTCGGTGGCACGATGGGAGTGGAACCAGAAGCTCCCGCGCGTCCTGTGGGGAGCGTACAAAATGCTGCCCCCCAAATTCTGCCTAGGGTGCCAGAAACTCTGGCACCGCTCCTGTCCCTAGCCCTCCCCAGATAAGGTGGGAAGGGATGGGATGGGGAGAGTGGGGGGGTCCTGGGCTATCGGTGGGGTCATGTGGGGGGTGGTCACAGGGGTTACTCCCCTCACTCCCAACTTCTCCCCCCAAAAACATTTCCCCACCAGTTGCTGACCCAGCCCATCAGGGTAAGCAGCTAGCACGCCGGGACACTTTGTTTACTTAGGTTTACCACCGTGCCCGCGGTAGTTCAAGGTAAACAAACCATCTCGGCCCACCGGCGGCTTATCCTGATTGCCCGGGAGCCAAAGTTTGCTGACCCCTGAATTATAGGGTTGGCTTATGAATGGATTATAAAAATTTTCCATTTTTACGTATCCATCTTGGAGGGTCAGCTTATAAACAAACCGGTTTATGATCGAGTATATACGGTAATTTGTATTATCATAGCACTTCGAAGCCATAGTCACAGACCAGGACCTCACTGTGCTCGGCACTGTACAAACAAAGAACTTACAACCTATGAACAAGACAAGTGGCAACAGATGGATACAGATAGATACAGGAGTGTAAGGAAACAATGAGGCATTAATCTCCGCACACCAATAGCCTAACCATTGTCAAGGGTTTTTTGTAGGCATCACAAAAGAGGAAAGTTCTAAGGAGGTCTTTGAAGAACAATAATGAATTTTAAGTTTACAAAATAGACAAAGAAAGGGTGGGGACAAAACTAAGGGCTTGTCTACACAGTGCTGGCAAAGCGCACCAAAGGGTGTGATTTGTCAAGCAATCTAATGCTAACATTACTCCTGGGGGAATTCTGTACCACTGCATGCATGCAGAATTCATGTCTGACACAATTTCTTTGCTTCTCCACAGAAAAATGACTTTCTGATCGGGAAGCAAAGGGAAGCCACAAGAGTGGCCACACACCCCTCTCCAACAAAGCGGGCATGTCATTTCGGGAACCTGAATCATCCAGCTTAGAGGTAAATCACTGCAGGGGTGGGGCTGGGGATGCCCTGGCTGGTGCTGGGTCAGACCCACTCCCCCATCTACCCAACCCCCATGCATCCATACCCAGACCCTCCCCACCAAGTCTCATCCCCCAGCACCCGAACCCCCACCATGCCAAGCCTTGCCCCCTGTATCTGGAGCCTCCCTCCACCAAGCCCCATCCCACCACACCTGGTCTTCCCAGTTCCATCTAGGACTGGGAATGCCCCAGTCAGTGGCTCCTACCCTGCACTGGGCTCAGCTGCTAGTCTAGGCTACACAGTCAGATGGGAGAGGAACGCACTTCCCCTACACGGAGCAGCCGGGGTCAGGGCTGGGTCAGACCCACCCCTCCCAGAAACCTCCCTCAGCTTTGCACCCTCTCCCCATTTCCTGCCCCCATCGCTCCTCAGCTGCAGGGGGAGGCCTCACTGTAGGGGGAGCTGCTCTCCATTCAGCCCAGACTCCATCCTCGCTGAGCCTCACCCCCTCGCACCCAAGACCCCCCTACCACGTCCCCCAAACTCCACCCCACTGAGCTCCACCTCTCCACACCCGGTCCTCCACCCCTGCACCCAGACCACCCCCACTGAGCCCAATCTCTCCACACCCAGACTCCCCCTGCCAAACCCTACCTCCTACATCTGGAGCTCCCCTGCTGAGCCACACCCCCTTCCACCCAGACCACACCCTGCTGAGCACTCCACACTTGAGGCCCCACCCCTATGCACCTAGAGCCCCCTGCTGAGCCACACCCCCTCCACCCAGACCACCCCCCGCTGAGCCCTCCACACTTGAGCCCCCACCCTGATGAGCCCCACCCCTATGACCTGGACCACCCTGATGGGCCCTCTGCACCCGGACCCCCACCTCACTGAATCCCAACCAGTTGCACCCAGACCTGCACCCCACCACATCCCACACCTTCAGCACTCAGACCCCCCTGTTGAGCCCTATCCCCCCCACAACTAAACACCCCCCTGCTGAGCCCAACCATCTTCACCTGGACACAGAGTCCCACTGCCCCTGCACACAGACGCTCAGGCACCTGGAACCCCCACTGAGCCACCCACACCCAGAATGCCACATACAGAACCCTCTCACCCCACACCTGGATCCCACCCCCCACACTAAGCCCTTCCACACTTGGATCCTGCCAAGAATGGAACCTGTTCTGGTGCTTGTGCACCTGACGCAGAGGGGCAGGTCCCCAGGGTGTTTCTGGGGTATGTTGTGCACTGTATCAGGGTCGGGTGCAGTCTCACTGCCAAGTCCATGTCCTGGAGGGCGGGACACTGCAGGGCGGGCAGTCGCCCCCCCGACACCTCAATGCAGCCAGTGGCCTCTGCTCCCCACTACTATGTTGGAACCTCCAAATATATTTATTGACAAATATAATTTGCAGAATTGGTGCAGAATTTTTTATTTTTTGGTGCAGAATTCCCTCGGGAGTATAACATGAACTAGGTACTTTTTAGACAGCATCAGCAGGATCTGATCTGTTATGGAACACCATAGTGCACAAAAATATCAGCATATTGTGTCACAATGGGTCACTGTGACATCATGATTTTCTAACATGTCGTGACACATGAGTTTGCTCCAAAGTAGTAACAACAACTCTGTTTAAATTATGGTATCAGTTACACCAGTGTAAATCTGAAGAAACTCCATTGTAAATCCTGAACAAATCCATTAATCCACTCAAGTAACAGAACAGAATTTAGCCCATTATCTATTATATATATAATAGAAATGTAGGGCTGGAAAGGATCTCAAGAGGTCCTCTAATCCATCCCCCTGCACTGAGGCGGGATTAAACCATTAAACACCTAAAACATCCCTGAGAGATGTTTGTCTGCCCTGTTTTTACAAATCTCCAGCAACAGGGATTCCACAACTGCCCTTTGTAACCTGTTCTGGTGCTTAACTGTCCTTATACTTAGAAAGCTTTTCCTAATAGTTAACCTAAATCTCCTTTGCTGCAAAGAAAGCTGATTACTTATTGTCCTATCCTTGGTACAATTGATCACTCTTTTCTTATAACAATTTTTTCCATATTTGAAGATTATGTCCAATGTCAGTACTCTTTTCATTCAATATGCTGATTCTTTCAACCTTTATTTGTAGGCCATGTTTTCTAAACCATTCATCATTTTTTGCTGCTCTCTACAATTTATCCACATCTTTCCTAAAGTGTGGTGCCCAAAACTGGAGATAGTATTGCATCTGAGGCCTAATTAACAGGCTTACCTTACTATTCACCTCAATCCAAAGTATGAGCAGTTATTATATATTTGAAAATTTCTGAGCCACACAAACCATAGAAGACCACAGATGCAAACTCTGAAGTAAGCCAATCTGTCAAGAGGAAAAGTTATTGCAAATGTCCATACACAGAAAGTAGAGAACTCTTGCAAATGTATTCCTTGCTGCACAATGTCTGATTCACTGAACCATCCATTCCCTCTCTTGAGGGTCATCTTATTTTATCAAGTCTAAGAACAGACCCTGAGCTCAGGGTATGGATTTTTTTAGGAAGAGAAATAATTACATAAGAGTTACCCAACCTCAACTGCCATATTTAAATTGACTGCCCTCCAAATTTTTATTGGTGGGATTGGGGATGTTCTGGAGCATTGATACCTCTCTTTTGCTGATCTCCAAAAAGACCTATCATATATGAAGAGTCCAGTAATTAATGAATCCTTTAAAATTCTTCTCTGGCTGAACCAGGGAAGCACCTATCCCTGCATGCAGACACCTATTTGCAGAGCAGCTCAGTAAATCCCCACCCATAAATTCCTAAAATCCCAATTGCTAACTATATGAACCCAGTAGAAAAGGGGTACATTCCCCCTTCAGGATAAGGAGCAACCTATTTAATTGCTAGGACCCTAGGGCACACAGTTTCCATAGTTAAGTAGACTCAGTGAGCCATTTTGGTTTCATCATACCCATAAGTGGCCTGCATCTCGGACTCATGGCCTGACAGTGTAACCCCAGTGTTCAGTGTGTGCTACAATACCACATCCACAAAAGCCCACAAAATGTAAATCTACTCCAAGCCAACTAAAAATAGGAATACGGATATTTTTACTGTAAATTTATCTTCTTTTCTTTTCTTGTGTAATTGAGAACGGCCCCAGTAATTGCTCTGCAGAATGCAATGGATGAAATTTATTACTTCAAGATTAAGCTTTTTAGTTACATCTCTAATTGCAGAATATTTCTCATATTCACTATCACACAATATATACAGTTAGTGACAACCAGTATCCAGAATAACTGATGAGACTGAAACCTTCTTCCTCCTTCAGTTCTTCCTTCTCTTTCCCAGCAGAGACACCCTCAACTCATTGCCTCCCATTTCTCCCTCACCACAGGAGAACCCTCTGCTTTCTTCTCTCCCATGCTCCCCTAGTGCAAAAGAATACCCATTCTTTTTTTGCTTTGCTTTCTCTAGTCAGTATACAACCACACCCACAGAGTACTCCCTTTGTGCTTCAAAAAGCATAGAGCCACACCTCGAACCTCTCCTTCCCTTTCCTCTAGTCTTCACATATCACCTTCAGGCACTTCTTCTCTCCCACTAATACCTCATACTCTTACTTAATTTTTCCATGAGAGAAGGTAGGTGAGGTAATATCTTTTATTGGACCAAGCTTTTGAGCTCCACCAAGCTCTTCTTCCGTGGCAGATAGATGGTACAGCAGCAGCAAATAGTGTCTGGCCAAGGTGGGTCTCTTGAGTTATTGGCAAGGGCAGAAGTGGTGAGATCCCTACCATGAGCAAGTGCAGGCAGGACATGTTGCTGGAGGCACCCATGCGATCTGAAGACATATTCAGATTCTGAATGGTCTAATGGCAAATTATGTCCATCAAGCAGAACAGACCACAGCCCCAGCAGGAAGGTTCTCTCTGCTTCTGTTCCAGTGCACTCAGACAATAGGAGGAGGGAGCAGCAGCCACAGAGAAGCAACAGAGGCACAGTCAACAAATCAGTAGTCTACCACCTGTTGAACACACAAGCCCCTAGTGGCTGAAGGCCACATTACAGTTCTACAGTCACAATAAACTTAGACACTCCTTAGTCTCCTTCATTGTACACGGAAGGGCAGGGGTATAACTACAATGGTACAAGTGGTGCAGTCACACCAGAGACCATGAAGTTATGGAGGCCCAACTAGTAGCAGCCACTCTACCTTAGGAACCGTGGTACTGACACTACAGTTTACCTATAGGAAAACAGAGCCTGTTCCTGCTTTTCAGAGCCATCTCTGGGGGGAGTGCTCCTGCTCCTGCCCCTGCCGGGGATCTGAGGAGCAGGAAGTGGCCCCCAACCAGGTGTGGAAATGCTCCTGCCCTCCTCATGGTCTCCAAGAAGCAAGAAACAGCCCCCAGCCAGGATGCCAAAGAAGAATTCTCACCCCAGCTCAGCCACTCCCTGCCCCTGGCACGTATAACACAGCAGCTGTGGCTCACGTCCTGAGAGGCTCAGGACTGCTCCTGGCAGCACTGCCAGTGTACTGCTGTCCAGGGCTTCAGCCAGAAAAGGAGAAATCTACCCAGCTCCATGTGGGTGCGCAACCCACACCAGCTACTCTGTGCCTGGCCCGCATGGGAGACAGACTTGGCAGGGGAAGAGTTGGGGGCTACACAGGCTGGAAGTACAGGGGAATGGGGTGGGGTGAACAGTGTGTGTGGGCCAAGTAGGGGGTGCCAGCTGGGACATGGAGAAGCTGGGAGTTGCGAAGTCTGGAGGGCCAGGTGGGAGGTGCCCAGGTCCGGTTGTACTTGAACTGAGTGGCTCCAGGGGAATGGTTGTGAGGATCAGGGGCCATTCCCTAGGGCAGACCATGTCCAGGGCAACAATCAAGATATCTTGGATATCTCCTACAGGGAGACACTGTGATATGTATTGGTATTTGTGTTGATGGGAGGGGGGTGTTAGAGATCAGCCCTTTCCTGATTCCCATCCATTACCATTTCCATTTTGCAGAAACAGCCTTCCCCCAGCCCGTGACTCATGACCCCATCGCCACTGCTCCTTCTGTCCCAGGTCCTGGTGAGGGAGTGAGCCCTGTCTGGGCTGATGAGACAGTTATATCCCATGTGTTAGTGGCTGGTAGAACTCCTTTCCACAAGGCATCACCTGGAGTCCAGGCAAGCTGAATAATGGGGAGTCCCACCCCATGACACAGGAACTGCCCTGTCTACTAGCCAGGTCCCAGTCATACCAATACCCAGCCTCCAGTCAGTATCAGCTGGTTCAGAGCCAGAGCAAGAACCCATTGGAAAAGGTGCTTCTGTCTTCTACACCAGTTATTGGGTTGTTATTATAAATATAGGGGCTTATAACCTTCCAAGGACTTGTTTACAAGAGGAAATTGGCTGGGATGTCTGTTCCACAATAGTTCCCTGTGTGGACACTATTTTGGAATAAAAATAACTTTACATCAGAATTAGTGTGTCCCTTGCAATAGCTATTTCAGCCAATTTCCACCTGTAGAGAAGTCCCTGCACTGTGCACTATTGAATTTCACCCCATTCCTGTCACTCCAGTCTCAAGGTCATCCAGTTCTTCCTGTATAAAATTCCAGTCTTTCTTTGTATTCATGATGCCTCACAACTTTGTATCATCAGAAAATTTCATTAGCACACTCCTACTTTTTATGCCACGGTCATTTACAAAAATATTGAATAAGATTGGTCCCAAGACTTATCCTTGAGGAACAGCACTAATAACCTATCTCCAGTCCAACAGTTCACCTTTATCACAACCCACTGCCTTCTCCCCTGTAGCCAGTTCCTTATCCACTTTACAATTCTTGTACTAATCCCCATCTGAATGTGCTACATGGGCCATGGCTGAGTTAATGTTGCTGCAGAAGCCTTACTCTTTGAAGTTCCTGACTCTCTAATGTTTAATTTTGCAATGGTAAGGTTGCATTCTCTCTTTAAGATACAAAAGTTTGATACATTTACCAACCAAAAGGCTAGAAAACTATAATTTTAGTTAAAATTTTGTATAAATGTATAAAAAGAACTTTTCTAAATGTTGATAGCCTGCATATTGTGTTCATATATTTGTGGATAAGATGGATATGTTCTGATTTTCCAAGATGGCAAAGGTAAGCAAAATTTTATATTTCAGATTCAGGATTCATATTCTTGTACCCTCTGGGACCTTGCTACACCCTTGCAGGAGGGGAAGGTTTTACACATAAGGAAGTCTTTTATACCAGAACATTTAATTAATCCAATCAAGTTGTGTGCTTAGAGTTTGAGGCTTCAATAATCTTGATACATCTCTCTCAACTTGGGAAGGGCCAAATATGATGAACAACACTTTGAGTATGGCTACGCTGCAATCATGGGGTGTGACTGCAGCTCATGTAGACATACCTGAACAAGCTTTTAGTCTAGCTATCTTGGGTTTTGGAGCAGTGAAGCCACAGCAGCCTATGCCTCTATCCAGGATGTACAAACCCACATCGAACTCTAGGTTAATTCTCATGCAGCTAGCCTGTACTGAAGTGCATGCTGCCACAGTTTGACTGTCACCAGTATCCAGGCCAGCTAGATTAAAGTTAGCTCAGGTATGTCTACACACGCTGCAATCTCATCCCATGATTTCAGTGCAGACATAAAAGCCTGAAAATGACACACACACACAATTATTCAGGCAGGAACCTTTAAAAAGACGTGGGACTCATTCTTTTAGTGTAAAAACACTCTTTCTATAACTTCAGTTCCATGATTCTACATTTCTAACGTAAATAATTTTCAACAATAGAAATGAGGTTACACCAAATCTGTGTGGAACAAAAGTAATTTTGGGGCTAAAATAATGGCACTTGAGAGGTATGCCACATGATACAACAAATGAAAAGTTCTTACATGGAAACAAAACTAAGTATGTCACATCACTGATATCATGATCATCTTAAGGAGCACTGATTTTGTTTATGGCATTTATAATGCATTTTTGACATTCTGAGTGACAGACGCCACCATAATAGAAAATTAAACACACCTGGCTATTTAGTTTCCTTTAAGCAAAAACCAGTGTTAAATTTGAAATATAAAGTATGCTTGAAGTAATTACAAAATAGTGACAACTAAAATGTTCTTGCAAACACCAGGAATAAAGAATATGAATTTAACACTGTCTTGGCAAGAACAAATATTTCATTAGGGCAGCAGTTGTCTCATTTGAAAGACACTAAGAATGAATACTGTCTATATCTAGTATCCTATCTGTATTCATTACTTTTTAAAGGATGATACATGTCATGGCAGCTTTGAATAATTTCATGGAGATGCACACTATACTGCACTTACCACAGCTTCACATATACCCTCAATCTAGTCTAAGTACAACACGAGTATTGATCCAAAATAAAATTATATGTACTTGAAAGGCTTCCAACTTGGTAATAGACTCATTTACAAATCTAATTTTATACATGACCAATATAGACATAAGTTTCTATAATGGCAAAATTACTTTCTTTCAAGACAACAGTGTGTTCAATTGATTTTTCTTTTTAAAAATGTTGAGAGGAACACACAAGTTATATTACATGTCATTACTTTCTTGATTTAATTAAGATTTTATATGACTGTGCCATTAAATAAATAACCAGTTCAGCCACTAGAAGTATCATCCAACCCTATGTAGTTTTGATTTTTAACAAAATTGTTTCAATACCCTATATGGAGATCAGCTGAACTACTTAGGAAAAGTTCACAAACCTCTTTCAAATATGATGATTTTTGTTATATATGGACATGTAATTCAAACCTCCTCCTTAACAAAAGAAATGTACCTATACTACCTTGTGTTAGGATCCCATCAGCTCCCATATGGTAAGCAGTCTTAGGGCTGGGTCTGTATTTCTTTCTTTAAATTTGTAAACATCTATTCCAGGTTCTAGGCATCATAAACATCAAAGCTGACTCTTTTAGACCTATCAGCTGCCTTAGATACTACTGAATATAAGGTACTGTTAAGACAGAAGTGAAAGAAGATGCACAAGTGGCTTGATTCCTGTGTTTCTTGAGAGGTCTCAGATGTTGGTATTGGGTAGTTGCTTACCTGTCTTGAGTGGTCACTTGTGGGGTTCCGCAGGTTGTATTATGTCACATCTTACGTTCAACATACACAAAACCTTTAGGAAAATTAGTGACACAACAGGGTTTGTGATGCCTACTATACTCAGGTGGAAGATGTCTATGGAAGTGATACAGAGTGTATTTGACAGTAGTGTTTCAGCAGATAGAGTTCTTCTACCAGTCATAATTTATCCTTTATCCACCTTAATGTTAGGGGTCAATGAGCTGAGGGAAGTGGTCCCATCTTTCAGATGAGACAAAATGCCCTGGTCCTGTACACATATAGTCACAGAAGATATCATGCACATTGCTCGTAAGATGAGTGTTAATGCCCATGTCACAACCAAATTCCAATTCTAGTAACCACAGTCTGCCTACTTAAACTTATTTAGCGATTATCTTCGAAAAGTCATGGAAGATGCGAGATTCCAGAGGACTGGAAAAGGGCAAATATAGTGCTAATCTATAAAAAGGGAAATAAGGACAACCTGAGGGATTACAGACCAGCCAGTTTACTTTCAGTACCCAGAAAGATAATGGAGCAAATAATTAAGCAATCAATTTGCAGACACCTAGGAGATAAGGTGATAAGTAACAGTCAGCATGGATTTGTCAAGAACATATCATGTCAAACCAACTTAATAGCTTTCTTTGATTGAGGTAACAAGCTAAGTTCCCTGTAAGCTGCACAGCAATCTATTTACCACCATGCAGGCACTTAGAGAACTCACCCAGGGACCCACTTACCCTGGCTTCAACTCACCCTGTGGCCCGGACCTGCCGCAGCCAGATCGGGCCTAGGCATAGCCCCGGGTGTGGCCAGGGCAGCGCAGCCCAGGCCAGCCCCAGGCGCAGCCAGAGCAGCGCAGCCCAGGCATCCCTCCCCTGGACTGGACCTATTGGGCCAAGGGAGGGGCACCTATTCTGCAGCCCCAGCTCCAGAGCTCCCACGGTGGAGACAGGCGCCTCTCCCCGCAGAGACAAGATTCTGCTGCAGGGAGAGAGCTGTGGGGGGAGTATCACCCCCACCACATGAATTTTGTTATGTGCACCAATATGGAGATCATGTGTCACATATCACCTCCACATCGGTACACATAATGAAATTCTTTCTACACATGGATGGGAAGAATTAGAGGGAATACTGGTAACAAACCTTCTGGAGAGGGAGGAAGCAGTAGATGTTGTATATCTTGACTTTAGTAAAGCTTTTGATAAAGTCTCACATGACCTTTTCATAAACAAACTAGGGAAATACAACCTACATGGAGATATTATAAGCAGGGTGCATAACTGATTGGAAAACCATTCCCAGAGAGTAGTATCAGTTGTTCACAGTCAAGCTAGAAGGGAATATTGAGTGGGTCCCACAGGGATCAGTTCTGGGTCCGGTTCTGTTCAATATCTTCATTGATGATTTAGGTAATGGCATAGAGAGTACACTTATAAAGTTTGTGGATGATACTAAGCTGGGAGGAGTTGCAAGTGCTTTTGAGGATACAAGTAACATTCAGAATGATCTGGACAAACTGGAGAAATGGTCTGAACTAAATAGGGTGAAATTCAATAGGGATGAATGCAAAGTACACCGCTTAGGAAGGAACAATGAGCTGCACACATACAAAATGGGAAATGACTGCCTAGGAAGGAGTACTGCAGAAAGGGGTCTGGGAATCATAATGGATCACAAGCTAAACAAGAGTCAACAGTGTAACACTGTTGCAAAAAAAGCGAACATCATTCTAGGATATATTAGCAGGAGTATTGTAAGCAAGACACAAGAAGTAATTCTTCCACGCTACTCCGCGCTGATTAGGCCTCGACTGGAGTTGTGTCCCGTTCTGGGTACTACATTTCAGGAAAGATGCGGACAAATTGGAGAGAGTCCAGAGAAGAGCAAGAAAAGATGATTATACAAGACTTGGGACGGAAAATTGAAAAAACTGGGTTTGTTTAGTTTGGAGAAGAGAAGACTGAGGGGGGACATGATAACAGTTTTCAAATACATAAAAGGTTATTACAAGGAGGAGGAAGAAAGAATGTTCTTCTTAACCTGTGAGGATAGGACAAAAAGCAATAGACTTAAATTGCGGCAAGGACAGTTTAGGTTGGCCATTAGGAAAAATTGCCAGGGTGGTTAAGCACTGGAATAAATTGCCCAAGAAGGCTGTGGAATCTCCATTATTGGAGATTTTTAAGAGCAGATTAGACAAGCACCTGTCAGGGATGGTCTAGATAATATTTAGTCCTGCCTTGAGTGCAGGGGCTGGACTAGAAGACCCCTCAAGGTCCCTTCCAGTCCTATGATTCTATGATTTCTAGCTGGAAATAGTTGTGCAATGTTGCTGTATTATGTTAAATGCCCGCTATATTCAAATCTAGAGATGGTTGCATTTCGGAGGAACATTAGTGATTCCTGCGGGTAGGTTAGGTTCTTTAGGATGAAAGGTGCTACATAAAAATAGCGGTGAAGAATCACAGAATGGAAGAATCAGCAAAGAATCCTGTGGCACCTTATAGACTAACAGACGTTTTGGAGCATGAGCTTTCGAGGGTGAATACCCACTTCGTCGGATGCATGTAGTGGAAATTTCCAGAGGCAGGTATATATATGCAAGCAAGCTAGAGATAACGAGGTTAGTTCAATCAGGGAGGATGAGGCCCTGTTCTAGCAGTTGAGGTGTGAAAACCAAGGGAGGACAAACTGGTTTTGTAGTTGGCAAGCCATTCACAGTCTCTGTTTAATCCTGAGCTGATGGTGTCAAATTTGCAGATGAACTGAAGCTCAGCAGTTTCTCTTTGAAGACTGGTCCTGAAGTTTTTTTTGCTGCAGGATGGCCACCTTAAGATCTGCTATAGTGTGGCCAGGGAGGTTGAAGTGTTCTACAGGTTTTTGTATATTGCCATTCCTAATATCTGATTTGTGTCCATTTATCCTTTTCCGTAGAGACTGTCCAGTTTGGCCGATGTACATAGCAGAGGGGCATTGCTGGCATATGATGGCGTATATTACATTGGTGGACGTGCAGGTGAATGAACCGGTGATGGTGTGGCTGATCTGGTTAGGTCCTGTGATGGTGTCACTGGTGTAGATATGTGGGCAGAGTTGGCATCGAGGTTTGTTGCATGGATTGGTTCCTGAGCTAGAGTTACTATGGTGCAGTGTGCAGTTACTGGTGAGAATATGTTTCAGGTTGGCAGGTTGTTTGTGGGCGAGGACTGGCCTGCCACCCAAGGCCTGTGAAAAGTGTGGGATCATTGTTCATGATGGGTTGTAGATCCCTGATGATGCGTTGGAGGGGTTTTAGCTGGGGACTGTATGTGATGGCCAGTGGAGTCCTGTCAGTTTCTTTCTTGGGTTTGTCTTGCAGTAGGAGGCTTCTGGGTACACGTCTGGCTCTGTTGATCTGTTTCCTTATTTCCTCATGCGGGTATTGTAGTTTTGAGAATGCTTGGTGGAGATTTTGTAGGTGTTGGTCTCTGTCTGAGGGGTTAGAGCAGATGCGGTTGTACCTCAGTGCTTGGCTGTAGACAATGGATCGTGCGGTGTGTCCAGGATGGAAGCTGGAGGCATGAAGGTAGGCATCGCGGTCGGTAGGTTTTCGGTATAAGGTGGTGTTAATGTGACCATCACTTATTTGCACCGGGGTGTCTAGGAAGTGGATCTCCCATGTAGATTGGTCCAGGCTGAGGTTGATGGTGGGGTGGAAGCTGTTGAAATCGTGGTGGAATTTTTCCAGAATTTCCTTCCCATGGGTCCAGATGATGAAGATGTCATCAATGTGGCGTAGGTAGAGAAGGGGCATGAGTGGACGAGAGCTGAGGAAGCGTTGTTCCAGGTCGGCCATAAAAATATTGGAATATTGTGGGGCCATGCGGGTGCCCATAGCAGTGCCACTGATCTGGAGATATATATTGTCATCAAATTTGAAATAGTTGTGTGTGAGGATAAAGGCAGAAAGCTCAGCAGCCAGTTGTGCTGTGGCATCATCAGAGATACTGTTCCTGACAGCTTGTATTCCATCTGTGTGTGGGATGTTTATGAGGCATTACTAACTGGATATTTTAGGGGGGTAACTTCTTGAAAAAGGGGTCTTTAAAATTCTCTATGTAGTTGAGGAGTACTCCTGCTTAGTTCCAGCAATATTGGTTTGACAGGGTGAGTGGTACAGAAATTCATTTTTTTTCCTAAAGGTAGAACTGACCATGCATCTTTGCTATTCTCAAGGCCCAGGTGAATTGTTTTCATTTGCTTTCTATCTAAATATACAACATAAAATATATGTTTTCTCAGGTTGTTCAATGAGGGACTACTACTTGTGAATATTCTAAAATAAGGAGGAATCAGTTAAGGAGTTCTTCGTATAATGGTACTCTTCCAATCTTCAGTTTGAAGCTATTTTTATCTTCTGACAGTATGATAATGAAGTAGTCCCAATGTAGTACAAAGGAACTCCAAGAATCCAATTTTACAGATATCAAAGAATTCCGATGTTTAAGATGCATTTTCTTTTTAGCATTAGTGATTTTTCTTCTTGCCAAGGAAAGCCTTAAACTACCCATAAAACTTTGCATGAAATTTAACTATCAATATTTAATTCCCTTTGGCAGTAGATCAATCCAGCATTACTGATCACTTTGAAACTCACCCATCCTGACGTTACATTTCCATTACTACAAAATTAATTTGCATAAGATCTTCTTTTATGTCTACATCTGTGTTTTACATTACTGATCTTGAAACAGTAATAGTTCTAAGTTTGTATCAAAAAGTTTTCATACACAATTAAGTTCCTTTTTAATTGTTTACTACTTAAAACTGGGGTGGGAAATCAATCATGGTTATGAATTACTGTAAATAGTGAATGTAAGACAATTTGCTGTTTTGTACAATAAGCTATATAGTATACTACATACTGCACACTAGAGATACTAAAACATTTCTAAAAGACAACAAAAATACTATTTTAGAGCCAAGTTTGTGAGTGTAATATAAATTTAAAGTTATATTTCTTTATCAGCATAGAGTTTGGTTTTTGTTTTGAAAGGTATTTATTTGAAAGTAAATTTTCTTGTACTATTTACCTAGCTCTTTAATCTGAATCCCACCAATATTCTGCTGTTACCATACATTGTTTATCAGACTGATATTTATACTCCCTAAAGCCACTCTCTGTAATCAAGTTCCTATTTTTAATATATTCAAATATGTTGATGAAACTGCCTAAGATATTGGTTTTGTTGGGATTATTTACCAGTCTATGTGCATATCTCTAATAAACTCTCCAAATTCCATTTTTTTAGCCTCTTAATCCATCAAATGAAGTGCGTGGATAGGCAATGTAGATAGCTCTCCATACCCAGTGTTACTCTGTTAATGTTATATGCGTTTCAAGAAATGTATCATTATTAACAAAAAATGTAAGTCAATGTGACAGATCATAACAAAAGTGGTAGTGAAAAAAATTATTAATTAGTATCAGTCCACTGAAGGGGTAAATAAAATATCCCAGAAAAGACAGGGGCAGTTGCAGGCCCATTCTCTGTATCTTAGGAGAGCCACATGGGAGACGAGTGCAGTTGCATTGTACAAGGGATTATGAGGCTCTGGTGTGTCCATGAATAGGCACTTGTGCTAAAATGATGCACTTGTGCTCCAGCCAGATTTGTAAAGCAGGATGGTGCTAGTCACAGGAAGATTAAAAAAGTTATGTGCAAATAATTCAGCAATGAATACGTTAAGCCAAACTTTGATATAACTGTATGTTTGATGGAATACACTACATAAAATATATTTCAAGCTGGTTATCAAATACTGTTGGATGAAAAAGATAGAGTTCAAATGTGAAACTTTCAGAATTAAACTCCTTAACAGAAAAGGATACACTATCCAATTTACAAAGCTTGTTAAATGTAATGTGCCCTTTCATACACACACACACACACACACTTGCGCACGTACACACACTTAGTAGTCTTTTAAAATGAAGCTCTGGTAGGAATATGAATTTTATAAAGCACTCTGATACTAGTGATTTGAATTACTAATAATGTGAAGAATCTCTTCCTTTGGATGGGAAAGGATAATATAAAAAAGTAAATACAATCAAATTCATACTGACATACAAAGGCGCCAGCTCCCCACCACATCTGAGACAGTAGCAGCCACAGAGAGGCATTTCTGGCTCTCTGATACAGGGCTAACTAGCTCCAGTATAAATTAGAACAGACGGGGTCTCACTCTAATTTACACTGTTGGCACCATTGGCATCAGGGCCCTGACAACAATGAAGGTTTGGGCATACTGCCCTCAAACTACTTTTGATTTGCTTCCTTCTCCCCCTTTCTCTGGAGGTGCAAAGGCAGCTGGTATAGGACAAAAAGCTACACCAGTGGAGAATTCCCACAAAGGGATGTTCTCAGCTGAGAATCTCTGGAAGGTTTAAGAACAGCACAACATGGCTTTGGCAGCCCACAGAATCCAGTCCAAATAATAAAAAATGTTTACTAACCTTTCTATAACTGTTCTTCTTCAAGATGTGTTGGGTTGCTCATGTCCATTCCAATGTAGGTGTGCATGCGCCACATGCATTGCCACTGGAAAGTTTTTCCCTTAGTCGTATCTATCAGATTGGCTCTGATGCACCCTGCAGTTGTGCCTTCAGGGCATGGTATATAGGAACCTGCAACCCCCTCAGTTCCTTCTTGCCAGCAACTCCAACAGATGGGTGGAAGGGCAGGTTTTGGAATGGACATGAGTAACACATCTTGAAGGACAACAGTTACAGAAAGGTTAGTAACCATTTTTCTTCTTCGAGTACTTACTCATGTCCATTCCAATGTACATGACTCTCTAGCACAGGGGTCGGCAACTTCTCAGAAGTAGTGTGCCGAGTCTTCATTTTTTCACTCTAATTTAAGGTTTCGTGTGCCAGTAATACATTTAAAAGTTTTTAGGTCTCTTTCTATAAGTCTATAATATATAACTAAACTACTGTTGTATGTAAAGTAAATAAGGTTTTTAAAAATGTTTAAGAAGCTTCATTTAAAATTAAATTAAAATGCTCCAAGCAAAAAAAAAAATCCTCGGTGCATACACCCTCAGCCATAGCATGCCTGAGTATAAAAGAAAAAAACACTTGGGGTTTCTCGCTCTGCCCAGGAGGGGCTTTGTATTTAGTGTATGGACCCTCGGTGCTAGTAAACCTAGTAATATAGAGGGTGGCTTAGCGCCCCTCCCTCCAGCCCAGGGGGGGTGAACATTATAAGCCCCGCTGCCAGCATGGGCAACATGAAATCTCAAGTAATTTAAAAAACCTTAAGAGCAGTACTAACGGATTGTAATAACTACGTGTTCAAAAAACAAAAGGGTATAACTACGGACTTGGGAGTCCTACAGTCATGGGCAATGGCATCAACAATGGGTTCAAGGCTGGATGCACGGGCATTAGGGGGTGTGGAGATGGAAGCCTGGCTGCCCAGCCTGGTGGAGCCCTCGGAGGCTGGTGAACTGGATGCCTGTGCTGCGGGAGAGATAGCAAAAAGGAACTGAATCCTGTTGCCTTTTTTTCAAAGGGAGGTGAGGACCTCTCCCAGTTAGAAAGGGTTCTCACCAAAGTGGAATACAATCCCTGGGGTTCCATGGGGGAGCTTCAGAGAGGCGTGCATACTTGGCAGGATTTACTAGACCTGTATGCCGAGTATAAAAAGCAGAAGGGTAAAAACCTAGGGGCAGCTGTGGGATTAATATAAACTGAGGCGGCCATGTGGTATCAAATGTTTTCGGAACAAAACAAAACAAAAAGTTGGGGAGAAGGGAAGAGGTGTGTACCCAACAGCTAGTAAAAATTAAGCAACTAAAAGCACAGATTAATAACCAGGCAGCAACCCAAGCCTATACCCAACCAAAGTTAATACAGCGGCTGTGGCTGCCACAAAACTCTTAAAAAAAAATCTTCTGCTGGTTCGGCACACCTCAAATTATCGACTCTGACCAAGCGGGGGCTTTTGTACAAAAAGTTCTTAAGTCCCTGCTTGTGGCCTAAATATCAAACAACAAATTCGCATCAGTTATCAGCCAAAAAGCAGTGGCACTGTAAAAAGGCAAAGCCAAAATCTTAAAAACGCCTTCCATAAAATGTGCTCAAGCTTGGGAATGGATTGGCCCTGAAAGCTGCCTCCTATTTTGGCAACTTTATGCAATTCTAACTGCCAAGGTACCAAATACACCCCCTACCACATCCTTTTCAGTAGTCCCATAATGTGGGGTAATCTGTAAAAAAAAAAATTTACTCGCCAATTCACCAAACAGTCGGTATATTGCCCAGCAGAGGAAAAAGCTCTGTAAAACTCGCAAAGCCATAAAGGCCCCTTTTAATTAAAAAAAGGCCAAACGCAAAAAAATCGTGGTTAAAAGCGTCCAAAAATGGCAAATTAGAAACAAGGTATTGTTGCAAAAACTAAAAAAAAGCAGACCACACCCTAAACACTAAGTGAGTGAGTCCGTACTCCATTGTAAACTGCATCTCCTCAGTAGTGTACCAGCTTCAGCTACCCGATAAACTAAAATGGGTGCATGCCAATCAGCTCAAAACATATGTTTCTCCCTAGGTTTCTGGTCATGGTGTCGTGGGCCTCGGTCGTGAACCAGCCACCTGCCTGGATCATCCAGGTTTCCATCTGCCCATAAAATTATCTAAATAATTAGAATTATAAAAAAAAAACAAACCTTCGCCTTTGTCACATCAATGAAAGCCATGTACAGGTCCTGATTTTGCTCGCAAGACTTTTCATCGATTTGGTGGGCAATGAAGATCATGTCAGTTGTCCTGCGGGATGGTCTAAAACTGCACTGAGATTCTGACAATACTTCCTCAGCAAGGAGAAGTAAACGGTTTTAGAGGACACAGGCAAGAATCTTCCCTGCTATAGCTAGCAAGGCAATGCCTCAATAGTTTCCACACTCCGACTTATCTCCTTTCTTAAAGATTGTAACACTGTTAGTGTTTCTCAAGTCTTCTGGAATCTTCTCATTACACTAGATATGAAGAAAAAGTTTGTGGAGCTTCCCTGCCAGTTCTTCACCTCCAAACTTGTAGACTTCAGCTGGTATGCCATCTGGCCCTGTTGCCTTGTTGTTCTTAGTTTGCATAATAGGTTGTGTTACTTCTTCAAGGGTAGGGGGGTCAGCAAGAAATTCTCTTTCATGCTGTTGAGGGTATAGATTCAATAGTGGCATCAGAGACAGATGACTCACGGTTCAGGAGTAACTCAAAATGTTCCTTCCGTCTGGCTTTGCTGTCCTTAAAATATGTTGACCCATCTTGGGCTCGGAGTGATGTGGGTCTATGGGATCATGGACCGTAAATGGCCCTTACTGCCTGAAAGAAACTCCTCATGTCATGTTGATCAGCATAAATCTCAATCTCCTTGGCCTTTTCTTGACACCACTTATTTTTGATGTCAAGGATTTTCCTTTGGGCTTCAGCCTTGAGTTGCTTGTATAACTCTTCCTTCTGCTGGTGTGATATGTCATTCTGCCACATGCGATGAGCTTTTCTCTTCTGGTCAAGCAGGGCCTGAATCTCAGCATCATTCTTATCAAACCAATCTTGGTGATGGCGGGTGATTTAGCCAATAGACTCAACACATGCCGAGAGAATGGCAGTCTTTAATCCCTTCCAGAAATTTTCATTATCATCATCAGCTATAGGCATAGCGTCAAACTTCTCTTGGTGATACTGCTGAAGTTTCTCCTGAGTCACTACATCTTAAAGGGACTTGATGTTGAATTTCTTTTGTACTGATTTTGCCTGCCTGCGATGCCTTGAGGTGATCTGGAAATTCATGATTGATCTAACAAGGCGATGATCTGTCCAACAGCCATCGGTTCTATGCATGGCCCTCGTGATGAAGACATCCTTCCAATCTCGAGCTCTAACAATAACATAGTCAAGAATGTGCCAATGCCTGGAGTGAAGATGTCTCCAGGTGGTCTTATACATCTCACTTTATCTAAAGAGGGTATTTGTGATGATCAGGTCATGTTCTAGGTATGTGCTCAAGAGGAGGATGCCATCGGAGTTAGTATTTCCTACTCCTTCTTTTCTGAAAGTGCCATTCCAGAGATCTGACTCCTGCCTGACTCTAGCGTTGAAACTCTGAGAATGATCTTGTCCTGCTTGGGAATGTTGGTCAAGACTCTGCCAAGATCTGTATAAAATTGTTCCTTGATATCCTCAGTAGAATCAAGTGTTGGGGCAAACTCACTGATAACAGCATCACCTCCTTGGTGATCTAGTGCTTAGTTTAGGATTCGGCGCTTTCACTACCATGGCCCAGGTTCGATTCCTGGTCAGGGAACAGAGCTCTTCAATTTTAAGGCAACTATCATATGGGTCACTCACCAGCATCGGTTTGTGGCATGCCGTACACAGTTTGACACCCTGGGACAGAGGCATATCCCAATGGCCAGGGCAGGCTAGCCCTGCAAGGTGAGGAACACTACTAACTACACTACGCTACTTAACTATTGATAAAGAAAATTAAACCCAGGCCCAAAAGCCGGGTCTTAATCAAGCTAAAAATCATATCAAGGCCATAGGCCTCAATCATACTAACATATAGAAAAGTAAGGAAAATAATCAATCACTAACTCGCCTGAGGCTCACTCTCTGATTTAATACATTATCATAACACTGTTAAATGCTGCTAACACTACAATAACCACCAAATGCTGCTAAACAATAAAAGTGCTGCTATAAGGGGTTAAAACTGACATAAAATCCCTTAAATAACCCAGCCATCACTGCCGGAATAAACTAACAGCTACTAGGTTGCTATAGTTCATTAAAATTGCTTATGCATAAATTGTATCTCTTGGCAACTTGACCAAAAGTACAAACAACATGTATTTTAAATACAAGTTCCTCAAAAGGCTTGGACAACAGGCAACAGCTTAACCACAAGTAACCCGCAAGTAGGTGGAAACCAGGTGTCAAAGTCCTGACCATTACAAAAACCCGTAAAAAGGGGAAGTTACAAAGAGCAGGCTTGCAAATTAGCTCATAACCGGTATATTAATAGTAGTCGTTTTTTAGCAGATGGTTAGAAGATGTCATTGTATTAACCAAATATGGTATCCTCGGATGTATAAGTTCATATGGTAATTTGCGGTTTTTGGCTATATAAACCCAGGTATCACTGCTGTAGGGCAGAGCGACTTACCTCTTGCTAGAGGACCTGTCGTCTCTCCGTGCATATGCATGTATTCTCTGATTAATCAATAAAGGAGCCTCAGGCTGTCTGATCAACTCAACTGGGTGGTGGTCTTGGGTATCTTTTAAACCCCTAACTTGGGATTCCTGACATTTCAAACATACTATTCTGCAATGGGGGAATTTTCATAAATTTTGAACTCTTCCACATCAAGAACAGATATTGATGGAATGATTTCACAGCATTGGCAAACATCTGTGGGTTAATTCTCCTTTCTAATCCCAGTGGAAATACTGCTTTTGAATATGGATTTCTCATAATGGAACAATTGTTCGGAGCAGGGGTAGGCAACCTATGGCACGTGTGCCGAAGGGGGCACGCAAGCTGATTTTCAGTGGCACTCACACTGCCTGGGTCCTTGCCACCGGTCTGGGGACTCTGCATTTTAATTTAATTTTAAATGAAACTTCTTAAACATTTTAAAAACCTTATTTACTTTAACATACACCAATAGTTTAGTTATATATTACAGAATATAGAAAGAGACCTTCTAAAAACGTTAAAATGTATTACTGGCACATGAAACCTTAAATCAGAGTGAATAAATGAAGACTTGGCACACCACTTCTAAAAGGTTGCTGACCCCTGGTTCAGAGTAACCACATGTGCAGCAGTTATTTTGGGGATACATATGTATAATACATCAGAGGGGTAGCCATGTTAGTCTGGATCTGTAAAAAGCGACAAAGAGTCCTATGGCACCTTACAGACTAACAGACATATTGGAGCACAAACTTTCGCAGATAACGAAGTGGGTATTCACCCACGAAAGTTTATGCTCCAATACGTCTGTTAGTCTATAAGGTGCCACAGGATTCTTTGTCGCTATTTGTAATATGTATGGAATGTGACCACAGTTTATTACACCTATCATAACCCTCTTGCTATTACCTTGTACTCCTTCTGTCTGCTTGTTGTATTCAACTGTTATCTGTCATCATATTCTTAGAGATAGTCAAGACAGGGTCCATTGTGCATCACCTAGCATAATGAGAGTCAGTTCTCTGATTGCAGTCTCTGGGTGCTACCACAATACAAATAATAATTTTCAACTGTAAAATCTTCCAATTCACATTTAACAGAATAATTTTTAAATTTGTATTTCATAAATTAACCTTCTTTGTTCCAGTTCTCAGGTGGATAAACATTTCCTGCTGATGCTTTCAAAGGGAAGCCATCTTAGAAGTGAGCCTGGATCTGAAGAAATATGTACATTACTGGTACATATTTAAAATATAATCTGGGTATTACACTTGATCCAATTTGAGGTTCCATGGAGAGAAAAATTAGTAAAATTATGGATGATGTTATGAATGGCACAGCTGAAATTAATGGGAAACAAACCTGGCCCAGTAAAGAATGTTATCTAGAAATAGTCAGCAGCCTTTGACACTTATAATTACAGAAATTGGAGGCTTTGCCCATGGGACCATGTGTTCCACAGCAAATCTCATTTCCTTCATTCTCTTTCATCGTTATTGGAAGTGTAATCATTGCATGATTATAGTCCTTATGCATAACATATCCATTTCTTTTTGTACTTTCCAATATTGGTGTTAATTGAATTCACTTGAGCAAATGTGTAAAGAAATTCACTGTTCAGATCTTATCACTGATAGAGGACCGCCTGATCGAGGAGTCTGAAACCATACACTGGAGATCGAAAGGTCAAATTCTAGATCATATAGATGTTAGCTGCCTTTGCACATGCCAGTTCTTTATTCGCATAAATATAACCTTTTAACTATTTCTTTTAATTATTCTTGATTAAAAAAGAATAAAATTTAGATGAGAACATAAAACAAATAATGTACAAAATCAAAGTTGGGGTGAGAAAGAGCTTATTACATAGTCTTCAAGCAAAACAAAATATTGAAATCTCAGAAATATTAACAAACCAATAAAATATACTTATCATAAAAATATATCAAAAATAATTAAGGCTAGTGGTCTGACTGCCATGAAAGAGATCTGTGTTCAATTTTCTTTCCTAGGGCTGGGAGGAATCAGCCCTGTGACATGGCCATCACACAACATATACGTAATGGGAGGAAGGAAGCAACAGTTTTGAAAGAGACCTATGGGTGATAGTAGACAGCAAATTAGACACAAGTTTGCATAGTGATGTAGCAGGAAAATGCAACCATTGCAGTTTTGGGCTGTATATTCTGAGGCATCAAGGAACAGGGAGTCTACAGTCCTCTCTCTAGATAGTGGAAATATCATTATACTTGGAATACTCCATTCAGCTCTGGGCTCCACGTTACCAGAGACATACTGAGGAAGTCCAAAGAAAAGGGATAAAAAATTCAGAGAGCTGGAAGGACACACTTATGATGAAAAACCAAGGCTGAATATCAGGGAACACCTCTTGTCGGAGAGATCAGAGGCTATGGAATGTCTCTAGACATTAATGGTGGAAACCTCATCATTTGAGACATTTTAAATAGGATTGTACACAAAAAAAAAAAATAGAAAATGTACTCCAGGGAACAATCCTACACTGACAGTGAGATGGACTTATAACCTAATAGGTCTCTCTTTTCCATCTTCTATGATTCCATTCACCATCCTCAGTGTTATGAATGTAGGGGGAGAAGCAGCATACTTGTTAAAACTAAATTATTGTCTGAGGCTAGCACAGAAGAAACAAAACAAAAAAGTGTATAGCACAACTAAAGGTTCCTAATGCTTGTAATGACTGTTGTCTTTGTACCATGGTATCTTATTACTTTAGCTCTCTTTCAAATTGTTTTACCTTTTTAATCACTTGTCCCTGTTGTGTGTCAATGAGCAGTAGTTTGGTGCAACAGGAGAAAAACAGGATTGATGAATTGTGAGAAATAGTCAGATAATGAAAGATTGTGTCTTGTTTTCTCATGGTAGCCTTGAAATGCAATTAATTTCTTGGGGACATGGACATCACACAGTTCATGATATCAGACAAGTCTGAAGAGATTTTAATAACAAGCAAACAAAGGGCCAGAAAAAATAATGTCTAGTGAACAGACTTTCAAGTCCAAGTAAACTAAGTGATTCAAATCAAGAATTTAAGAACCTTAAAATAAAGAAGACCAACCTTAAACGGTCCAGACACTCCATTAGATTTCCTCCCTAACTGGCTGAAACCTGAACAACAATATTTAAATGTGTAGACTTGCTTTCCTCTCGCAACTTCTTTGTACTGAATCCATAATAAATGTAATGTCACATAAGAATATTTAAAGCTAGGCCTAAACTGAGAATTACTTTTAGACAGAAGTAATGGGATGCTTACTTTCCATAGATTTTTACAAATATATTGTTTAAAAAACTAGTTTGTGTGTTCTATGATACACTGAACCATATGTTCTTTGCTTTTCTCATTTCCTAATAGAACAAAAGAAAATAATCAAAAAGCACAAACCAGGTTATACAGTATGTTTGATGTACCAATTTTTAAACATTCATTTAATATAGCTGGGCTGCAAAGACTAATACTGCTTATGTACCCTAGTACGAAGCCCTAAATAAGGTTCCAGACTAGATTACATTCATGCAGGTCTCATTTTAAAGGAAATTGGAGAGATGAAAAAAAGATTATAGGAAGACACGTTATAAAAACAGACCTCACAAGTCAAACTTAATAGTGAAACTATTCTCTTTCATGTAGACAACTGTGAAAACAAATATCCTGTAAGCTCTCTCTATATATATATTGTATCTTTCCACCAGATCTCTCTGCCTCCTTGAGACAGATTCTCATTCATCTCATGACTATATAATTTGATCATAGTTGACTAAAGCACAGCAGGGAGAAAGGGCTGATAAAGTATCAGGCTCCAGGAAGTCAGATATACAATTTCATGATTTCTAGTTGTAACAAGGATGGGATAGTGGTGGATATAAAGATATTACCCCAATAAGAATACAAATATCAAGTTTGAGCAAATGTTTTCCTTCTCTGACTAAATAAACTACTTTCCATTAACTGAGAATTACACTGATTATGATAAATTCCTTGAGACAGAATGTCAGGATAAAACACAAAGAATGGCACATGACAAGTGGAATGAAAGCTTAGTTGATTTGTCAATATGAAAGTTTGCATTTTTTTAATTTAAAGCAACTGATAAAGTGAAGATTAAGAAGTTAGTTTTTTGCACCAACACTTTTAATGAAAAATAACGTTTCAAACTTAGAGACCAGCTCCTTTTTCTCTATGGTTCATTCCTGCATAATACTTTTCACTTTCTAAAAGGTGCTAAAACAATATCTATTTGTAACTCTACCTTGATGCCCCAACTGTGTTGACTGCTGGCTGAGTCCCAATAGTTGAATGGTTATAACTATGTTCATTCTGTTTTGGATTCTTTTTCAAGTACTATACAAGCATTGTTTGCTTTGTATATATGTTAACAAAATAATATTGTGATAGAGTGTTTGGAGGGCCAGGCGGCCTAGTGGTTAGTGCACCTGACCTCCAACCCCTTGGCTTGCTATCAGAGAGGGCAGTAACAATGGGTGGCTCCTGTCCCCAGGTCAACAGTGTTTGGGTCTCCCACTATGTCTGGGCCTTTGCCCTTAAGTGGGACATGGTAGGGGAACCCAGGCCTTCCCTCTCTACTGGGCCTAAATTTGCCATCCTGGGCTACTTCCTACATATATGCTCCTTCAGTTTGGGGATATGGCCCCTATAGTTAGGACCCTTCCAAATTCACAGCCGTGAAAAATGTGTCATAGACTGTGACATCAGCTCTCCTCCATGAATCTAGCTATTGGAGGGGGGAGAGAGAGGCAGGGCTGGGGATGCCCCTGCTGGGGGTGCCTACCATGCACAGAGCTCCAGCTGATAACCCTGTCCTGGCTAGGGAGGAACAGGACTTCCTCTTCCCCTGCACAGCTGCTCTTGGGGGGAGATCAGACCCAACTCTGGGTACTTCCCCTGGACGTAGGAAGCTCTGCGACCGCACTGCACAAGTTAGAGTGTCCCTGAAGCGAGGGAGGTACCCAGATGTGGGCCTGATCTTCCCCTCTGCTCCAAGAACAGCCATGCAGGGGAAGAGGGAGTCCTGTCCCTCCCCCCAACCTGGCTGGGACTAGCAGCTAGGAGCCCCTGGCTGGGGTGCTCCCAGTAGCACAGGTGAGATCAGACCCACATCCCTATCTGGGAACTTCTCCCAGCTGCAGAAAGGCAGTGCAGAAGCAAGGATAACCATCCTGCAACCCCCTTACAACAACTTTTTGACAGCCCCCACATGATCCCTTTTGGGATCAGGTGCCCCATGGTTACAACACTGTGAAATTTCAAATGTAGACATCTTAAAATGTAAAATTGACCAAAATAAACCATAAATTTGGTGGGGCCCTAACTAAATAGTCAATAGCATCACAAACAAAGTCCAAATGAGCAGGGCCCTCCATGACAAGCGGTTTCTCAAACTGAGTGGTGGTTGAAGAAGGCACTGCTTGGGGGCCTTACTCACTATCTTGTCCCCTCTCAGGCTCCACCTTCTGACTGGCTTCCTGGAGAAGGATTCTTCTCTTTTACAGTCTGTTCATTACTCCTTGCCCGAGCTCCTGAATTCATTTTAACCCGCTCCTCCAGCTGCAGTGGGCTGGGCAGGCCTATAGGGGCTGAGCTACCTGGGCCCAATATTGCCTTTTAACCCCTGCAGGCCCACTCCAGGGTTTGCATAAACAATCACAAACATATACTAGTTATTACTGTACTGTGGCAATTTTTAATACTCTGGCTAGTGTATTGGTATCTCTCTCCAACTTAAGTAGTTGAAAAACAAATGGTGATATCTGCTTTTCTCCATTCAGGATTCAAAAGAAAATCATTTATTGTATGGCATATAGTCACTAACCACCCTGGAAGGATTTATTTTTTGTTTAATTTTAAATAAGAAAATACCTTTTATTCTCCAATAAAGTCATTGTGAACGAATCATACTATTTAACTTGAACTTACCTGTGACTCTTTCACATTTTCAACAGTGAAGTTGAACCAAACTCGAAAGCGTGGGTTACAGGTATCCGGCCTAATGAACAGGTCATACTCAAACTCTGTGATGTGATCCACACGTCCAAGGTTACCTACCAGAGGATTATGAAACGCAGCAGTTTAACAAATGGCTGATAAACCCTGGCCCAACAACGACACAGAATGGAATTTTAAAATGCGTGACTATGACTGGCTAAAACCAGTCACATTATTATAAGGTTAATTAGCACTATAACACAGCTCAGAACTTTTTTCAAGTAAATGTCTTTATTACACTCGTGAAGAAAAACAAACAAATAGGCCAAGCACAGTTTAAAAAGTCAATACGGAAAAAACCAAACACCAATAAGGACTTTTATAATTCATTCCCAATGACTTTTTGTTCTCTCTGACCTTTGATTCTTCCTGTGAATGTTGTCCCTTCATCCCTTCTGTTACTCAAAATCCCCTCTTCGCTCACATAATCTCTTTGCCATTCCCACTCCCTGCTTACAGGGATTTCTTTCTTCCAGGTGCTACTAATGTTTAGGAATACCTACTTAAAAACAGTGCCAAAAATTCTATTGCTCCCCCTATGGCTGATTTTCAGGACTTCTCTGTTTTCCTGCAGATGCTCAAGGCCCTCTCTCCTAAAACATGAGGCTATGGGGTTTAGCTTGGGCCCCTCCTGGTTAGTTTTGTGATATAATATTGAAAAATACAGTCAGAAACTACTTTGCTCCCTCTTGCACTTTTCTGTATAAAATGAAAGCAAGCAACAAATCAGGCCACAGTGGAGAAAGGAGTGGAGTTCAGTGCTGGAGAAATTTGGAAAAGTGCTTTTAAATGGTTAAACGGGCTTTTTTCCTTTGAAGTGCTGCAGTGAGTTTCAAAGACAGATGGCTTTTATGTCCACCTAATTTATACCCTACAAAATGAAAGGCGTTACGTTTTTCCTGCTCACACCCATCTAATCAAATTTTGTATTTAATAAAATAAGCCCACACCTTCGCTTTCAAAGCTGATATAAATGTTAATTATGAAAGTACTGCTACATGTTTGGACCCATTATTTTATTAATTCAGATATAGTTTCAGATATTTGGGGCAAGATTACCAAATCCTTATTCATACAAAGTCGAAACTTCCTCTTCAGGCAGTCTCACTTAAGGCAGTGGGATGACTAGTGGAGTAAAGTGCTGCTTAACGTTAGTAATGGTATTAAAATCTGTCTTATAGTTTGTTTGGGGGGGGAGGGGATCATTTGTATTTTGGAAACCAACAGATATTTGAGCTGTGTACTTCATCGATGTATTTATAGGCCCTTCCGCATAATCTTGAGCTGGTGCTGTTGCCAACTTCAATTGCACAATGAACATTTTTTATCTTCCATATCTGGAAACTTTCTCCCTTTGTTGCCTTCCCCAATCCAGACTTTTTACAGCAAAATTATCTTAGCTGAATCTCATTTTACAGACAAGCCTAAATGATAAATCCAAAATATAAATATAAAGAGTGTGGAATATATTTTGTAACTATGAGATCTGACAAATACAAATAATGTAATCCACCTGACTTTTGGTTAACTCCCTTCCCCATCCCTTGTCTGCATGCCGTCTTCCCTAGGCCCTGATTCCGCCACTGTTACTCATGTTGAGTAGTACCTTAATGTCACTAGAACTATTCATGGAGTAAGCCACTACTCACTGTTAGTAGAGTTGGCAAAACCAGGGCCCTATACTGTAAACTCTTCAGTACAAGAAGACAAAGCTCTTTCATTTGCCTTAAGTCACAATGCATATTTGTAACTATAGAAATGGTGATAATATTCTGCACTTGTTTCACATTTGTAACTCCTATTAGTATCAATGGTAATGGTTTGGAATGAATGATCTGCAGCATGGTTTGGAGAAGAGAATTTCCGCTGCATTGATTTAAAACACAAAAGGTATAGCAGCTAGTAAATTCTGTAGCAGAAATCCAATGATCATAAAAATGGTTTGTAGTGTATGATGCAGATCAGGAACACAAGAGATTACTGAGAGAATAAATATTCTATAGAAGTCAAAATATTCAAAGCAAAATTATACCTTGATTTCTGACCTAATGCATATTTCAGTTTCCATTTCAACATCAGATTGCTAATTAGTCTGAACTCAAAGTGCCAGACCCTCAGCCCAGGTGTTTCCATGCAACACTCTGACAGAGCAGAGATGCTGTAAAGACCCTGGTATTAAGGAAACCCTTGCTGGTGCAAAATAGATGTGATGGGACCATTACAAACCAATGTAATCTAGAGCAGTGGTTCTCAGCTAGGGCCCCCTTGGGGGCCACAAGCAGCTTTCAGGGGGTTCGCCATGCAGGGCTGGCATTAGACTTGTTGGGGCTAACGGCAGAAAACCAAAGTCCCACTGCATGGGGCTGAAGCCTGGTGATCCAAGCCTTGCCACGCAGGGCTGAAGCCGAAGCCTGAGCAAATTCGCTTTGCAGGGTCCCCTGTGACATGGGGCCCTGGGAAACTGCCCTGCTTGCTACCCCCTAATGCTGGCCCTGGCTCTTATATGCAGAAAAACAATAGTTGTGGGCCATGGAGTTTTCATAGCATGTTGGGGGTCCGCAGAAAGAAAAAGCTTGAGAACTCTTGATCTAGAGCAATCTATCTACCTATGCATTACTAATTTATACTCCTGGGGGAATTTTACGCTACTGTGCATGCACAGAATGTCTGTCCCCTGCAGATTTCTTTGCTTCCCTACAGAAAAATGACTTTCTGATGGGGAAGCAAAGCAAAGCCACAAGAGCAGTCATGTGAGCCTCCCCAGCAGTATATTTCAGGTGCCCAGGGCAGCTGGCAGAGAGGTAAATCACTGTGGGGCAGGAGGCAGAACTAGGAAGGACCCAGAAGGTGGCTCCAACCCTGCACCGGATTCAGTTGCTAGTCCCAGCTGGGCTGCGGAGAACACCCCCGCCTCAGATTTCTCCCGCAGCTGCAGGAAGCCCTGCAAATTGCCCCTCTTCCCCACCCCCCACCCCCCGATTCCTGCACCCATCGCTCCTCAGCTTCAGGGGGACACATCCCTGTACAGAGAGCTGCTCCCCCATCCACCCAACCTCTGTGCATCCAGAACCCCTCATACCCAGATCGTCCTGTCAAGCTTCAGCCTCCTGCACTCAAAACCCTCCCGGTGAGCCCCACTCCCCCTGTACCTGGACAACCCAATGAGCCACCCGCACCCGGATCCTTACCCCACCATAGGAACATACAAATGGCCGTACTGGGTCAGACCAAAGGTCCAGCCTAGTATCCTTTCTGCGGACAGTGGCCAATGCCAGGTGCCCCAGAAGGAGTGAACCTAACAGGTAACGATCAAGTGATCTCTCTCCTGCCATCCATCTCCATCCTCTGACAAACAGAGGCTAGGGACACCATTCCTTATCCATCTTGGCTAATAGCCATTTATGGACTTAACCTCCATGAATTTATCTAGTTATCTTTTAAACCCTGTTATAGTCCTAACCTTCACAACCGCATCAGGTAAGGAGTTCCACAGGTTGACTGTGTGCTGTGTGAAGAACTTCCTTTTATTTGCTTTAAACCTGCTGCCCATTAATTTCATTTGGTGGCCCTTAGTTCTTATATTATGAGAACAAGTAAATAACTTGTCCTTATTCACTTTCTCCACACCGCTCATGATTTTATATACTTCTATCATATTCCCCCTTAGTCTCCTCTTTTCCAAGCTGAAAAGTCCTAGCCTCTTTAATCTCTTCTCATATGGGACCCGTTCCAAACCCCTAATCATTTTAGTTGGCCTTCCCTGAACCTTTTCTAATACAGTATATCTTTTTTGAGATGAGAAGACCACATCTGTATGCAGTATTCAAGATGTGGGCATACCATGGATTTATATAAGGGCAATAAGATATTCTCCCTCTTATTGTCTATCCCCTTTTTAATGATTCCTAACATCCTGTTTGCTTTTTTGGCAAGCACTGGGAGATAGGCGGAGGAGTGGGGACACGGCGCACTCAGGGGAGGAGGCAGAGGTGAGGTGAGACTGGGGGGTGGGGAGGGGAGCTTGGCTGCTGGTGGATGCAGAGCACCCACTAATTTTTCCCCATGGCTGTTCCAGCCCTGGAGCACCCATGGAGTCGGCGCCTATGCACTAAACCACAACCACCTTCAACCTGGACTCCCCTGCAGAGTCCCATTACCATTGCACCCAAAACCCCCAACAACCTCTGTGCATCCAGATCCCCTCCACAGCCGGATCCACTACTAAGCTGCCTACACCCAGATTGCCCCATACAGAACCTTCTCAACCCACACCTGGATCCCCCCATATTGAGCCCCTCCACACTTGGATCCTGCCTTGCTGAGCCTGCCTGCCCACACCTGGTGCATCTAGCATGGATGGGCAGGGCCCTGGGGTGTTTCTGGGGCCTGTGATGTATCAGGGTGGAATGCAGCCTCACCACTGAGTCTGTGTCCCAGGGGGGTTGGGGGAGCTGCACATTGATCTCCCATTTCTGTGCAGCCAGTGGCCTGTGCTCCCCAACGCCACATTTATTTGTCAAATAAAATTTGTAGAATTTTAAAATATTTTGCACAAATTTTAATTTTTTTGGTGCAGAATTTTTAATTTTTTGGTGTAGAATGCTTTTAGGAGTAAGTAGTGCACTTGTCAGCATCATATCTAGCTACCACAGATCTCTTAGCAATTTAATCACTTGTTCATTGTATACCTAGGTCTCTTCCAAGATTACTGATTTCCAAATTTCTCAAGATCACTGAATATTTGTGTGGAAGATTATCTTCTCACAGAAGTTTTCACTTTTTTTTTTTCCTCTCTAGCATAGGTTCCTTTGTATTATTTTTCTGTTCTCACAGGTATCTGCAACTCCTTCCAGTTCAGTATTATTTGTGTATTTCATTAACATGCTATTTCTTCCAAATCATTAAGATGCTAAATAAGGCAGTACCCAACACCAGATACTTTTATTAACCTACTCAACGTGTTCCCCACACGCAGAAGGCTGATGCTTGTAGTCACTGTATCCTTTGCTTACGCTCTATCATCCTGATTTCAACCCACATGACAGTGCCCCTAACCAAAGTGGAAGTTTTTGTTAAAAATAAAAAAAGGTTAGAATTGCACAAGCATAAAAAAATACTTCCACAAATTAAAAGAGAGTTTCTAGCGTTCAGTGGGTGTCACTGAAAAATGCTTCTTGACATCAAAGAGAAAGGACTTGAGCAACTACTACACCAAACTCATAATAAAACTTATGAATGTTACAGTGCTGCCTTCATACTGCTAAAGTCAAGGGATTACATTTTTTATCTCAATGTACAGGAATATATGCCCCAGTACCACAAAAAACAGTGATTGACACTGAAAGGTGTCAAGTATCAAAGGGGTAGCTGTGTTAGTCTGGATCTGTAAAAAGCAACGAAGAGTCCTGTGGAACCTTGTAGAGTAACAGAAGTATTGGAGCATGAGCTTTCCTGGATGAATACTCACTTCGTCAGACGCATGTTATATGTCATGCGTCTGATGAAGCGGGTATTCACTCACAAAAGCTTATGCTCTAATACATCTGTTACTCTATAAGGTGCCACAGGACTCTGTTGCTTTTTACTGAAAGGTGTAGAAGTATTAAGCAACAATTAAACATTGATTACATAATGAAGATATGATGCTACATATCCATCTTATGGTGAAGAACAGATAGGATTATTTTACATTCAAAATAAGCATCTACTATACTAAAAGGCAGCTTTTTGAATTTATATTCATGTTACTTTTTGAATATATAGGGAAAGTGGGTGGTGTTCCCTTAATTTGGTCTTTGGAGGAAGAAGTTAAAAGTGTAATATGGAGAAAGAAATAGTTTATCTAATTAGTGATTTAAAAAGCAGCTACATATTGAAATTTGTTCTTGTGTCACAAATCCTCGTGCACTGAGATAATACACCACTTTTTTTTTTTACAATAAACTAGATGAATAAGCTACTTTTTATGCTTTTATGATAGTCAATTAAAGAGAAAGGTGGACAGTGTCAGTTCTGTGTGGTGCCACCATTATGTTTCATACACAAATAAACTGAAGTCAAATAGCTAACTACAACTATTCAGGGACTTTTACCATCTCCATATTTGATTTCTGTGTACATTTCTACTCTCCACTAATTTCTGCCTTCTCCTTATAACAATTTTGCTTAGATAATTTTCTTTTCTTTTTTTAAATCAGGCATTTGAGACCATTCCCAACTCACACAACAAATTCTAAGAAGAAAGCCATACATTGCAACAATATTGACAAGTACTGTACTGCACTAAGGGCTTCCACTTGCCTCCACTGGAATCAATGGGAGCACCACCACTATCTTCCATGAGTGCAGTGTCTGGCCCTAAGCAACTCTAAGATATTAAAGCTATCACAATATAGTTCCACAGTAATTGTAACTTTTATGAGTTAGCCCTGCAGAACATAGAGGATGTCAATGATGTACATTTTATTTAAAAGTATATGTAAGATAACGAATTGATCTGTGGAATTTAAAAGAAAAACCACAATGAGTAACAAGACTGGTACATGTTTAAACTCAAGCACATTGGTATTCAACTTTTCTACAGTGCAGTTTCTTACACAGTTTTTTTTATGGCACAGGTGCAATGCTGGATGTGAAGGAAACAGAATTTTATGAAACAATATGAATTAGTTCTCCTATGCACTTTTAAATAACTTGATTTTTGTTTTTATTATGATTTTGCTTTTGAGAAGTACTGCAACAGATCTCTCTAAATCTTCTAGGATGATGTGAACAGATCAGACTCCCAAATGTCTGTAAAGAAACTCACTTTTTCTTAGCCCTGGAGGTTGTTTGTAAGACAGACATTCTCAGTTCCCATATAGAGTTCTATGCAATATTTACAGCAAACAGAAAAACAGAATATGTAGACTTTCCCTTAATCATTCAATCTTAAGTTGCTAGTCATACTATCTTAGTTCTCTTACACGAGAGTAACAAAGTGCAATATATGAGTTATTCTAAATGGACCAAAAGTACATTTAAAGTTTCTGGAAAAGTTCACTACATTTATAATAGGCTTAAAATAAAACCAATATTACTATTTTATTTATTATGCAACATACATTTACTCTTCATAAAATATTAAAGAATATTACTTCCTACATCAATAAAAAGCATACAATACAGGAAGAAAGAAAACCTATTTAAGAAAATGCTAGCTAGAGTTACTGAGTATGCCAACAATTCTCATAAAAATGCAAGAAAAGAAAATATAGATATGTTAAGCAATCCTAAAATCTTCTTAAGCCACACATTGTGCTTTCCTACAGAGAATTTTAAGATGAAAAATAGACCTTGAGGGTCTTAGACAAGCCTGAGGCAATATAAAGAAAAAGGTCAAACACTCTGCTAAAAAGGACCGTTATCTTCAGAACAACAACTTATCAGCCAGCTTGCAGCCCTGCTTATTTACAGTTATTGGTCCCAGAGGAAGTGCACTTCAGCACAGGGCACGATTACTTTGTAATGAGTTTGCCAGAAATGGTAAAGGAAACTAATTTGTAACAATGTGCTGTTCTCTGCACATGAACTTTCTCAGACACTTTTTTGTCCAGCAATGAATAACTAACTTCAGCCCTCCTAATAAGCAGTGAAGACAGAAGTGCACTAAAAATGTATGAGTTGCAAGCATGAATGTGTTGAAATATCAGTGATTATCCCTCTCAGCTGTCCATTACAGTACTCATGACGACCACCAGTTCCCCTGTGGTGGCTATACAGAATGCAGGTTTCAGGGGGTAGATTTAGGCATGAAAATTAACATCATTTGGAAGAAAATAGCCTGCACCTGTCACAGATTAGCAACAAAAGGTCAATGCTTCCTTTTACACCTAGGACACTTGCATATTGTATGCCTTGCTTATAGGAGCATAATTTTGGTTTGCTTAATACAGAAAAGTAAGCACCATGGTGAACAGAAGAGGAAAAAGAATTAAACCTTAGCTAAAAGCTATCAATAAATCTGTTGTTCAAGATACATATGAATGGAAGTAGCTCAGGCAATCTCTGTCTCTAAAAGAGGTAGTTTTTCAAAAAGAGAATTATACAAAGTGCTCCTTCATTTTTGTCAATACACTGCCAGGTTTTGAAATACTATTTTTCATCCACACAATAAAAATCTTGACAAGTGAGCAATACAAAATCAGTAATACACTTGCAACTGCATTTCAATCTATACAAATTCTTTAAACAAAAACAACCAAGGAACAGATTGGCACAATAGAATAGCATATACATCATTTTCATTATTTGAACCTGAGATCAGGTACAAGATAGCCAAGCTATACTTTCATAGAACTATATTAAAAAAAACCACAACCGAGGTAATATAAGGAATGTAGATTAGTCTCAACTGAATTCTTCCCTAAAGACCACAAAATACATGGAGATGATAATGTGAAGTAATTTTATTTATGCATTCTAAGGAAGGGGGAAGAACTTCAGGTACAAAGATCTACAAAAACTTTCTTGTGAAAGGAGTGCATCTAAGTATACCAGTTCATAAATTCCTCTTGGTTTTACATAGAATTTGTAAGAGTGAGCTTGATGAGGAAGTGGTCCAATGTAACTTCTACAGAAAACTGGATTTATAACTAGACAAAAAATCATGGATAAGTGACCATGTTTAGATGCTCTGACTCACGTAATGTATTGTTACCTGATCCACTGCTCACAATACATATCTGTCAAATTATGAACTATCCCTGAAATTTTCAAGCACGTGTCTTGAATAGAAAGAAATACAAACTGCTACATCTTCATCATAAAAGCACGCACACAATCTTTTGTAATTTTAAGTATACTTTCATTTATACTGTTTATACCAGTAATGCAAATATTAACCTGTGCAGTACAGTGATACCCATACTGCAATTAGACCAATGTTGTGAAAAAATCATCTAAATGCTCTGCAACTGTACAGTATCCTTTGAAAGGCCTGAAGCTTCACCTAGAAAATGGAATAGTACTGCACATGTTTGGCTGTGAACCAAAAATCCAAATTGCCTTAGAAAAATATTTCAGAGACTGTTTTTATCAAACTAATAGAATTATATAATGCAACCAAACTACAGAGGCCAACATTTTCAAAAGCATCCACTACTATTGTATGCCTCTATGTCAAGTTATTAACTGCTGCACAAACTATTTTCCATCTCCTTTACTAATTCCTTGCTGCTTTTTTTTTAAGGGACTTTGTTATCATAGTGACATCCTAAAGAGAGATAAATTAGTTAGTTTAAGTGAACCTTCTTGCAAAACGGGAAGATTTCAGAAATGAAACAGGTTCTCTTCTTTCCTATGCTACATATGCCTGAGAACATGGAGTATTTTAGTATTTAGTGGGGAAGGGCCAGATCTCCTCATTAGTAAGTGTAAGTTGGTAGGTGCAAGTCAATGCTTAATTCACAGAAGCAAAGACATCCTTAGCTGCCTTGGATGGGAATAAGACAGTCTGATAAAGTCTAAATATGAGTGACATCATATGAGAATTCTAGCTTCTTACATTTTGTCTGTACAATATATATCTAAAATTATTAAAATTGTTATTGCCTTTTAACAAAATATGTGGTGAGGAGGGGGTTCTACTCAATGGTGCAAGGGTGTTTCCTGAGCAGGGAAAAATGTGAGACAGCTGGAGCATGCTAATGTTAAAATCTGTGGGCCAAAGTCTCCTCTCATTTTTACCAGTTTTCCACTGGTGTAACAGTACTGATTTTAATGGCATTGCTCCTGATTTATACCAGTGAGAGAAAAATCAGGCTTTCCATAACCTTTTCAGGATAATACTGTTTGGGCCTTATTATTCCTTTAAAAGACACAGCCTCACAAAGGAAAGGCAAGTGTGGCAGCAAAGTGCATTAATTAATGCCAGTTCCTCAGGGCATTCTGCCTGTGTAGCATCTTGGAAGTAGATGTTTCGGTGGTGCAAGGGGAGCATGTTCGTGATCCTACACCTCCTTTTTGACAAAGAAATGTGCACTACACCACATCAGCTTCCATCTGCCAGCTGCTGTGGAAGAGCCATGGCAATAATTACCTGCCTTAAACTCTGCCAGCCCCAGGCTATCCCGAAACTCCCCACTACTGAATACTTCAAAGGCTAAAATGTACTGCTGACTAAAATGTACTGCTCACTAAAATGTCCTCTTTGTCCCACATTACTGATTTTGCTGTCACTCTTTAAATGGTCTTTCTAAACCCCCAAGTTCTCAACTTCAAAGATGTCAGAATGCTGTAGCCACACTACTCTCTTGCTCATGAAAGTTGGCCAATATCTCTGACCTCAGACCTGGTTATGCCCACACTCTCTCATCCTGTTCCTACCATGTTGACCTTTTCCTTTTTTCTTCTTCTTGTCTCTTTGCAAGCTAAGGAAGAGAGGGAGCCAGTATTTTAATGGTACTGCTGCATCTGTCTGGAGCTCTCTCCCTACTGCCCTCTGAAACAGCTAAATTATTACTGACATGAAATCTCACTTTATGAATGACTCCCTCTGTAAAGTACTTAGCAACACCGTTTATGAAAGATTCATATTCAACACTTTTTCTTAAAAAAGGGACCAGGAGCAAGATCTCATCCCTGTTTCGTTTCATTTTTGTTCAGATTTAACAAATAATTTAAATCTGGTACATCAAACATTGTGGAAATCATTTCAATAGATTTTGAATTTCAAAAGCTGATTTTAAAAACCCTTGAGAGAATATGTATGATGGTAATGTGTCCTACTGGACAGATCACTGAGCTGGGATTCAGGAAACCTGAGCTCTATTCCTGCGGTGCTACTGGCTTCTTGGGTGACCATAGGCAAATCACTTCATCTCTCTATGCCTCAGTTTCCCCATCCATAAATGAGGATAATGAAATTTGTCTCCTTTGTGAAGCACTCTGAGATCTACTTATGTAAAGCAATATGTGAGAACTGGGCATATATGAATCCCTCCCTGTACTCTCCATGAGAGCAGGAGGATGCTAGCAATCATGCATTATGAAGCTGTTTCAGTATGTGGTTGCTTTATGGGGATCATCAGGCCACTCTCCATAAGTTCTAACTCCCCACTCCTACAAAAAAATATTCTTCAAAAACCTTGGGAAAGAAGCAGTGTCCCTTACCTGGAAACCTCTTCAAAGCTGGAAGATGATGAAGCAACCACCTGATGCCCTCAAAGTCCATTTGGGAGGAAAGCAGAGCACCCAGTCTCAGCCTATAGTAAGGAGAGACCTCAGAAGACATTTAAAAGTAATGCAAGATGAGGTCATAAGATGAGGATTGTTAGGGGTCTGAAGCTGTAGAAATATTCATGATTGATTGTGGCTAGAACTAGAATCTGAACCCACTCTGATTTTGCAGAGATTAAGATTTCTACCTGAATTGGGGCACTACTTGTCACAGAGCTGGGGGAGACAAGGCCCTGCACCACCGGCTTCCTGCGATTCACCATGACTCTCAGCCAACCAGTAAAACAGAAGTTTTATTTAGATAACAGGAACACAGTCCAAGACAGGTCTTGCCGGTACAAACAACAGGACCCCCTCAGTTAGGTCCATCTTGGGGGACCAGGGGAGGCCAGTAGATCTGTCTGGCCTCCCCTCCATTTTCCCAGCCAGCTCCAAACTGCAACTCTCCTTTCCCAGGCCAGGAGGTCACCTGATCTCTTTGTTCTCCAACATCTTCAGTTGGCACCTTTGTAGAGGAGGGGCCCAGGCCATTAGTTGCCAGGAGACAGAGTGTCCGCCATTCTCTGTGCAGACAGTATCACAGGAGCACTCCTGGGCTCTGAAACAATCACACACACTGTTCCCCCCACCTAGATACCTAAGAAATGCACAGGGAAAATGGAGGCACCCACACAGTATTCAGAGAAAACATTAAGAACATTCCCACTTCGTCACACAACTCACAGTCCATCGCTATCACCAGCTAATCTGAACCACTAGGCTGAAAAAAAAATATGGCTGTAGACTCTGAATGGAGTGATGAAATTTGCAGTCACTTTGTACTAAAGTCCAAAAAATTGCACCAGATAAGGGAAATTACAAGAAAATAGGGGTGGGGGATTATAAAAGCTGGAAGACTTTAGGTAGAAAAGGATTGATTGCAAAAGGAGAGACACAAATGAGTCTCTGCTTGTTTTATTAATAGAGTACAGAAGACAAGAAAGCCATAAGAAATTCCTATAAGCAAGTATTTTAAGTACATTTTCTTACTGAATATGATTATAAAGGATTTTAATAGGCCAGTGGTCTGAGGAGTGCTTAGGATGGATAGTTATTGATTCTTTAAACTATATCCTTTTCCCAGATGGAAGGTGTCCAGTCACTGGTACCTCAGCATATCTGTAGCCATGACTCTAAAGCAGAAAAAAAACACTAATATTTTTTATTACTTTTGCTTATTTCTTTTGATTTATTATTATTATTAGTTAACGTTTGTAATGCAGTACGATTACAGGATCCAGCCAAGATTCGGGTTCCACTGTTTCTGTACAGTGTCCATCGCAGTGTGAGCCAGTCCCTGCCCTGCAGACCTTACAATATAAATAGTATGACAAGTTTCATTGTCTATTAATCCTATAGGCCATCTGTTTATATTACTTCAACCCACCCTGCAATTCTCCAGAGCTAATTCAGAAGACTAAACAATAATGTTCAGAAAGGACACTAAAGTAAGTTTAAAATAGTATGTCTCAAACTTAATAAAAATGTAAGGGTAATGTGGCAATTACAGAAAAGATTATTACTTACCTGTAATTCTTTTCTAAAGATTTAAGATGTGTGATGGGACTTAATCCCCATCACCTATAAGGCACGTGCGAGAACCTAATTATTTATGCTTCACACAGGAGGTGATCAACTGATTGTCTTCTGGCCAGAGGAGGCAGGACTAGGCTGTATAAAGAGATGAGAAGACTCGGTTGAGAGGAAGAGGTTCAGGAGAGAGAAAGTAGGAAGAGTTCCCTCTCCTTGGAAAGGGTCTGGAGAAAGGTCCAGTAGCTTAGAAGTGGCTCTGTCCAGAAAGGAACTAGACTGGAAAAGAGTCCTGTGCTAGGGTCTGCGGGGACCAGAACATAGATAGAAGCCCATGAGGGGCAGAAGGTTAGTTTAAGTGGTATGCAGACTCCCAGCAAGGAAAAGCCTGGGGGGGTCAGTACTCTGAAAAGGGGGAAGAACTGAAATCAAGCCACAGGAAAGGCAAAGGACTTATTGTTTAGAGTTGATCCCCATGAGGGTACTGAACTGTTGTGCAACTTGGCAGATGAGCTGAGCCTCAGAAGACCCAAGCCTCAGAAGACCCAGCAAGGGAGTACAGTGAAGAGACCAGCTGGGCATGGTCAATGTAGAGGAGAAAGTGGCCATCAAACACTGCACAAGAGGCAAAGTCCCCTGCATTGCTGAGTCCAGACACATGGGAGCACCCTTGAGGTGAAGACACAGATTTACAAGATATGATCTGTACTCCCAACACAGGATTTATCAGGAACTCCAAAACCACAAATTTTGATACCTGCTGTTTCTTCCCCACTGGAGCACGTGATGCATTATTTTTCTGCTGAGTGGAGGTGTAGTCCTAGTGTCAGTTCCATTTTAGAACAAGTAGTTGTATGAAAAATGGCAATATGTAATCCTTACTCTGCCTGGAAGATAGGTGAGTGTGGACATCTTACCAAATATACTGTTGAAAGGAAAAATTACAGGTAAACATCTTTTCTCCACCTGTATTAGTTGGAAACTAAAAAGCTCAGAGGTCTTTACTGAAAAATCCCTTTGTCAAGATCAAAAATAAGGGAAAGAATGCCAATGGCACATTACAATAAGGAAATGGTGAGCAAGCAACAGTGCTCAAAATGCTTCCATGAGCAAAGCATCAAAATGTTAATATTGCAAACTATGGATATGGCAGGTGTTAGAAGAACTGGTCTCCCAAAACAAACCCTATAGTGAAATCATAAGAATGGCCATAAGAACTGGGTCAGACTAAAGGTCAATCTAGCCCACTAGCCTGTCTTCCAACAGTGGCCAATGCCAGGTGCCCCAAAGGGAATGAACCGAACAGGTAATCATTAAGTGATCCATCCCGTCACCCATTCCCAGCTTCTAGCAAACAGAGGGCAGGGACACCATCCCTGCCCATCCTGGCTTATAGCCATTTCTTGAACCTATCCTCCATGAACTTATGTAATTCTTTTTTTGAACCCTGTTATAGTCTTGGCCTTCACAACATCCTCTGGCAAGGAGTTCCACACGTTGACTGTGCAGTGTGCAAAATGCTTCCTTTTGTTTTAAACCTGCTACCATTCATTTCATTTGGTGGCCCCTAGTTCTTATGTTATGAGGAATAAATAACACTTCCTTATTTACTTCCTCCACACTAGTCATGATTTTATAGACCTCTATCATATCCCCCCTTATCAGTTTGGAAAAGAGATGACTAAGTCCCAGTTTTATTAATCTCTCCTCAGATGGCAGCCGTTCCATACCCCTAATCATTTCTGTTGTCCTTTTCTGAAACTTTTCCAATTCCAATGTATCTTTTTTGAGATGGGGCAACCACATCTGCACACAGTATTCAAAATGTGGGCATACCATGGATTTATATAGAGGCAATATGATATTTTCTGTCTCATTATCTATCCCTTTCTTAATGATTCCCAACATTCTGTTTGCACAGAGGACAGGTTCACACATATGAAGAATCCATACAATAATGCCTTGCTAAGGGACAATGTATAGTTTTGACCTAATCAGTCTGATCCTTCATCATTCTAAGCCAAGAAGGCATAAAAACTATCTCCCTGTAATGTGCGATGCTTCTCAGGGGTATGCAGGGCTCTAAAGTACCTCATTACCACCTGCCCTTAGTGTCAGGAAGCCTTGTCTGTGCCTGCTGTGTGTCCGTTCCCCAACTCCATCAGCCTTTGGCTACACAAGCACTGCCTTTCAGGCTTTCCTCCCTCTTTATAAGTCAACGATAGGCATGCTCCACCTCCTCCAAGCATCACTCTGGGAGTTCCCATCTCATGATTCACTGAACTCACAGACTTCCTAGTTCCTCTGCATCCAAAGGAACAGTATATCCCAGCATATCAGTTACAGCTTAGACCAGAGGAGAGGAAGTGTGGCTGAAAGGCTGGTTAATGAAGACACCCTCAAGCCATTGGTAAGGGAGCCCTAAGGTAAGGGTGAAGAAGAGAGAAGCGGGAGGGCTGTGGGGAAGTAGCCCAGGGAAATGCAGCAACTCTGGCAGTGAAAGGTTGGCTGCCAACAGCTGCTGCCATTAGGATCCCTGGGCTGGAACCCTGGAGTAGAGGGTGGACCCAGGTTCCCCCCAACATGCCACTAGAGAAACACCTTCTGGGAGGGGACGTCAGGCCCCTGTCTGGACAGGAGGCTAAACTGTTCTGAAATAAGCCCCTAGGGACAACAGAGACTGTGGGAGTTCTCTCACCAACCTCCTTGCTGGCTTATGATGAAAAGGATTCAGTAGACTGTAATGCTGACCCTTGAGAGAGAAGGGCTATGCGGAGGGTCGCAGTGAGCCACCAAGGCTAGTATATACTGCCTAGAAGTGCGGGACCCATGGGGATAAGGCCACACAGTATAGATACATAACTTCTTAAATTTTGCTCAGACATACACTTTCACAATGACTAAGATGACCAGCACATTACTAGTTGTTGGTAAAGACTTCACATGCCACCCTTTGACACACCACTATGTAGACATCCGACCCAAGGAACCCTCTATCTACAAAGCACCCTCTGCCAGCTGGCAACAAGAAATCCCTGAGTCACAGCAAGTATCATGCCCCAGATATCGATGCATTCAGATATAGCCTCTGTGTTAGAGAATGGGACAGGGACAGTCAGGCCTAGTGATTAGAGAAGGATTCAGGCCTACTAGTTGAAGCAGGAGCCAGGAAGCAGAATCAATCCAAGGGTCAGGACAGGAGTCAGGAACCAGTAGCCACGCCAGGAGTCAGAACCAGGACCAGCAATAATAGTCAAGCCAAGGGTCAGAGAAAGGACTGAAAACTAGTAGCCATGGCAAAGGTCAGAGTCAGAATCAAGAACCAGGGTCAGGGTAAGGAAGTTGGAGCCAGTAGCAAGGACTGAGCAGGAGCAAGGCTGGGAAACAAGGCAGAAACAGGACTACATTAAGCAGAGTTACAGCAGGATAATAGCAAGTAAAGGAGCAGCAGACACAGAGAGGATTGCACTGTGGAAGTGAACACATTGTGCATCCAGAGAGCAGCTCCTGCTGCTGCTGGGCTAAAAGCCAGCCAGCTGCCCAATAAGGTGGTATAGTCAGTTAGGTAGCCTGCTGCAGCCCAGTTGCATTTGTTGGGTTGCCAGGAGACTAAATCTGCTGCAGGTCCTGATCCCTGACACTGAAGACCTGGGACTCCAGAGCACAAAATGCCAATTCTCACTAAACGTATTGCACCAAAGATGACGAATAGTCAGTATTCTGAGTTGATACTTAGAAATGCTAAAGTACAATGGATCCTGCATCTTCTGTGAGGCCCCTAAGGACTACAGATGGCTAGGGCATATATAGATAAAAGCTCTGAAATATAGTAACCAAAGCATATATACACATGCAGAAATTCCTGTTTTAGGCAGCCATAGAGACAAATCAGTAGAGTGTGCTATTGACCAGCTGCCAAGAGTGCCTAAGTACCACAGCCCTAAATCCCCGGTATGGTCTGACCAGCATTTCAGCACTTCTCTAGGAGTCCTTGGTACTGTGAGGAAGATCACCCCAGAAAGGCCTCCCACAAAGATGTGAGGCAAGAGCTGACACTGTAGACATTTGTGCCTAGGATTATGCCTATGCTTTGTTGAGCACAGCCGTGCTCCATGGAAGCTCAGTGTGCAAGAAAGTGTTCTGTCAGTTCCACAAAGTTCACTGTTCCATAATTCCCAGTTTATGAAGTCAGAGCTGCTACCTGAGGCCCAACTACTGCGGATCACAGAGTTTGAAGGCAAAGCTTTTGGGGGAAAGGATTTTTTTCCTCTTGGGAAATCATCAAAGTCTCATGGGCACTATGAGAAATAAATAAATAAACAAACTAATAAATATTAAAAAATAACAATCTGTATTCTCAACCAAGGAAGCAACCAGAGGGAGATAAGAGAGCATTTACTAGTACCTTATACAGTGAATGTACTATCTACAGGTATGTAGAGGAGAGGAGGCACATCATTCAAAACTGTAATTTTGGTAGGGCCTGCTGAGTCTTACATTGGAAGCACAGAAAATGAGATGTTCAGCATACCATCATTTAAATTCTATTTACTACCTGTGTCTCTCTCACAAAGATCATTCTTAGGGAAAAATAATTGATGAAAATTTCAGTCAGTGTACAGGCATACATTTAAACTATGTTTTCATAAACCTCTGTAAAGACACCAAGATGGTTCTAAATAACTTTGCTTTTAAAGATAAAAACGCAAGGTAATGGAAGGTGTTTCACAATTTTCTGACTCCAGAATCTTTAGTCAGGAATTCTACAGCTAAGATTTTAGTGAACTTCCGATTAAAAGTCTTCCATCTATTTCTTAAACCAAAAAATTCCTCATTGGATGGTTACATCTCACTTATTGAATTCCCTGCCACTGCAGGGGCCTTGGGCATCTCTGCTGTGGCACACAATAGTTTAGATTCCTGAGTCCTGTAACACTGTGGTCTAATTCAGCTTGATGGGCTTTGCGAAGGGTGACTGAGGGTGTTTAGGGGCCTATGATGCACAAGAGGACAGACTACATCATCTATTGGTCCCTTCTGGCCTAAATTCTGAGTCTATGATGGGCAAATGTAAGGATAGACTTTTGTTCAACCTGTCAGATCTGGATGATGCCTTTTCAAGGTCAGTCTGATACTCTATCTAGCTTTCTGGCAAGAAAAGTTTTTGCCTAAAAGTCACATACTGTATTTTAATTTAATTTTTTATCAATCTGAATTTGGCCCTCCTTATTATCAGTGACTTACCCCTCATAAAATGACAGATTTTTGGGGGTAGAAAATCTATTCTTGTTCAACAAATTAATCCTATTGCTTTTGTTACCAAGTGGTTAAAATTTTTGATATAATTTATGTATAAACTTTCAAGCAGGTCAAGTATATTTCTAGCTATATCTTCATATTGGAATGATGTACAACTTCACAGCTCACCTATGCCTTTCAATAGGTCCTTGCCTGTGTTTCCAAGTCCTAGAATAGTTTTAGAAAATGAGATTTTTTTTATTATTCCATTACTATACATTGTTCTGATATTTCCATAGGCAATGGAACTTGCTTGCATTCTTCACTCTTCAATAGTTTCCAGACCCCACCTGCTCCTCCCTGTTTTTATTCTTTGTTCCAGCCATCAAGCTGTACAGTAAGTCTTCCTTGATTTCCCTTGTTACCATTACTTATAGAATGTCAATCTTGTTTAGATACTGGTTTTACTGTTGTTTTCTGTATATAATTAGGTAGCACCACAACATTATATTATCCTGGTTTATTTTTATATTATTGAATAAATTTACAACAAGACTCCTTAATTGTACCTACTTGGGCAAACACAGAACCTGGCTATTTGTCCTCAGTAAGAGATTTATTTAATGTTTAAATTCTCTTATTCAATCTTAATGCTATCTGGTTGATGTGATTTTTCAATAAGAATTGATAATTTAAATATTGACATTTTGGATGGCATCAAGATGTTTTTGTTTTCTATTGTGATTAGAAAATTTTATTATATTTAAATGTCTGTCCTAATTTTATTTTGTTTTACCAAATCTAGAAACATATATTTCTTTTATTTCAGAATATTTCAATGTTTGTAGTAAATTACACATTAAACTTTCTCTGCAAATGTCAAGTAATATTTAAATGTTTTTCTAGCAGATAAGTGATATTAATATTAATGCAATAAAATCACAGCTCTTTGTCCTTTCTTTGATATTTAAGAAAAAATTAAGAATGTCAAAACAGTTCTGCAAAGGGAGAATTCATTGGTCTACCATCCACTCTCCACTAGCTGAGTGGTAAAAAATTGTGAGACAATGTGTTTATAGCATCAGAAAGGGTTGAAAATGAATTAGTCTATCAGTGGTACACTGTATCATTTCAATGTGCAAATATTCATTTAATTTAAATCCCCTTTTTGTCACGCAAATGAAAGACTCTTTGTCACTCTTATAATTAGCCCTTCTTGCACTAATGAGAATAAAAATCTGATCAGAAGTCCATATAGGCAAGGTCATAAATAAAACAGAAAATAATCCATGTACAATTCTGTGAGATGACAAAAATACACAAAGCTCAGAACTGAAGCACAGCAGTCAAGACCCATTCCCAGAAATACTGTAAAATAAAATAAAATATGTTTGACAGGCTAGATTTATTTCCATATTCTGTAGCCCTATATAACACATTTGCTGTTCAGATACAAAAAAGTTAATTCAGCACCAAGGACAATTCAGCAAGAAAAACAGCTGTTAACATAGTACTACTACATTTTGCCAAACAAAGTAAGATTAATTTCACTTAATTTTCTCACTTCAAATGGTGGCAGTAAAAATCCCATATTATAACTGACAACATTTTATATGCTATTAAATTGAACAAAAATTATAATGAAAGATGAAGTTGCTTAGAAGATGTTTAATTTGTATATATAAAATCAAAGTAAGCTATACATTGTAGCACAACTCAAATATAAATGGAATTTGATTCAGCTTATTTTCATTTTCAGAATGGAAGCAAAAAGATACTTTTGAAAGATGTGATAAAATTCTCAATCTTGACCAGCTGTGGTAACAGTGACAGCACATCATTCTACATAAACAGGGAACATCAGCATAGTGACTGGACTCCAAACCATGAATGTGGTATTTCAAGTCAAAGAGTGATGATTTCATGCAAATGTTGGGAAACAGGGCACTCATGACAGTGCACTGCAATCTGAAGCTTGTGATCTGAGCATTCAAGAGGCTGGCTCTGGACAGAGCATGGATGTAGGAAAGGCTGGAGAGTGGTTTGTGGGAATTCAGGCTCTAGACTGTTTTGCATGAGTCCCAACTGGAAGTCAAGACTCCAGCATTCCATTTTTGGTTCTGCCACTGACTGACTAACTGTGTCACTTCCCCTCTTGTGTCTCAGTTTGCCTTGCTGTAAAATTCACATATTTACTCCTACCTCAATGCTTTAAGACTTGAGTAAAATTTGTAAAAGTGTTTTGTGATCTTCAGATGAAAGCAGAAATATTGTTACTGAATCACATCCCAACTCACACATACCACCAAATTAAAAAGAAAAAAATCTTCAAGCTGAAAACAAATCTGAAAATTTAGGCCTGAATTATGGTTTTTATGATGAAAGCACTTGCTCTAGAATAGTTGTAATGTTGATGCTGAGATACATCATTAAACCACAAAGCACTATGTTAAAGTCAAGAACTAATTTTCAATACTTATGAACTAAGAGTCACCTGTTAAATATTTCCACACAACCAAACAGGTAGTTTTACAAAAGGGCAATTTTAGAAGTAACAATTATGCATGTTCATTTTAAGTTGTAAGATAAAAATAGGCATTTTCGTACACAACTAGGAATTCATGCATACAAAAAATGTGCTACTTACCTTTGGTAACTTTTGCTCTCTGACAGTGTTGCTTCCATAGTCACACAGCTGAAGTCATGTGACTAGCGATGCGGACACAGAACTATTTTAAAAAGGAGTAGCTGCATGTCGCTCAGCTCCTATATTCCAACAAATTCAGACTGAACAAACTATACTAACAAACGGAGCTAATGGGTCGCACTACCTCCAATTACAGTTGGGCTTCTAAGCAGTAGGAAGCTGGGAAGGTCAGTGTGGTTCTGGGCAGGAGAACAAGAGTTACTGAAAATGAGTAATCCATTTGTCTCTTTCTCTTTCCAGACGTTACCCTCAGAGCGCCCCACTGTAGAAAACTAGCTAGAAGTGAGCTTCCTGAGGAGTCCTGCTGGTTAAACTGCATCCAGCACCTGTTCTTGGCACACAGACAAGAGAAACGCAATTTGTGAAGGTGTGAACTAAGCTCCACGTATCAGCCCTACAAGTGTCTAAAAAAAGCAAATTACAAATAAATGTCCTAGTAGACCAAGCTCTGACATTCAGACCCAGGGACATCAGTTTGACACATAGCCCTATATCCTTAGAGAGCCTTTGAGCTGAGACAGCTTGATCCTTCAGTTTTTTTTGTCTGAAGACAACAAATAGCCTCTTTGACAGGGCAAGAAGGAAGACCCAGGTCCCTATTGTCAGCCAGGAATGTCAATCCAGCCGCCTGCTAGCTCAGGGGCACCCAAAAGGTGTAAGTTTCAAATGTCAACCTAAAGATGAAGATTTCATCCCAGAACAATGGGAGTACCTGACTGAGTCAGGCACGAGAGCAGATAGCCTTCTCTGATGGGGAGGAGGGCAAATCTTGATGACTAAAGCAGTGGTCCCAATTCAAGCTCCAGAATGAACAGCTTTACAGGATAATGTGAGATCCCCAAACTCAAGACACCATTCCTGGTCCTCAAAAAGTTCCGCCAAAGGATTCCCCACCTCGTGCAGTGGTGTGGTTGGGATACCTCATCAGCCAGGTCTTCTGTGGCTCAGCCCTCTGGCTAAGTCACACGTAGTCTAAAATGGATGAACCCCTTCCGGGGTAACAAAGTTCCTACAAGGACTATCACTGCACCCTTGTTGGTATCTGCAACCCTGCCTCTGGGCTCAGTTCTCAGGCCCTTCTGGGCTAGCTTTAAGTCTGACTCTGCCCTTTACAGAGCAGTGCCCCCAAGGTTTTCTCCCTGGAGACTCTTTGCCTGTAGTGGTTCTGTGATGTCTCAGCCTGTTATGGTATAAATTTCCCAATCTGAACCTTAGAGTCCAAAAGATGGGGTACCAGCATGAATTCCTCTAAGCTTAATTACCAGCTTAGATCTGATAGGCTGCCACCACCCAAAAATATAGAGTTTTGGGGCACTCTGGTCCCCCCAAAAACCTTCCCTAGGGACCCCAAGACCCAAATTCCTTGAGTCTCACAACAAAGGGAAATAAACCATTTCCCCTCCCCCTCCTTTCTTCCTCCCACATCTTTCCTGCCCATGGTACACTAGATCACCGTGATTCAAACTCCTTGAATCACAACACAGAGAAATCAGGTTTTTTCTCCCCCTTCTCTCCCTCTCCCAGGCTTTCCCTCCCTGGACTATCCGGGAGAGAGAGAGAGATTCAAGCTCCGTGAATCTAAAACACAGAGGAAATTCACCTTTCCTCCCCCTCCTCCTCCTTCCTTTCTTCCACCAATTCCCTGATGAGTACAGACTCAGTTCCTTTGAGCCTTAACAAGGGGAAAAAATTACTCAGGTCTTTTAAAAAGAAAGCTTTTAATAAAGAAAGAAAAAAGTAAGAAATCTCTGTAAAATCAAGATGGAATATTACAGGGTCTTTTAGCTTATAAACACTAGAAAGAAGTCTCCCCCCAGCACAAATACCAATCAAAATCCGTCCAGCAAAATACACATTTGCAAATACAGAAAACAATCAAAAGACTATAACCGCCTTTTCTACTTAATACTCACTATTCGGAATATATAAGAGACTGTAGCAGGGAGATTGGCAAGAAACCTGGTTGCATGTCTGGTCCCTTTCAGGACCCAGAGAGAACAAAGCAAAACCCAAAAAACACAAACAAAGGCTTCCCTCCACCGAGATTTGAAAGTATCTTGTCTCCTGATTGGTCCTCTGGTCAGGTGTTTCAGGTTCACTGTTTGTTAACTCTTTACAGGTAAAAGAGACATTAACCCTTAACTATCTGTTTATGACACAGCCCTCCAACCAGGTCACTCCTTAAATTTCAGTTCCCTTCCCCTGTGAAGGGAAGACAAAGTTCAGTGAAGGGTCGGTGCGCTCTAGGGTATCCAGTCCCATTCCTGGGCCTGTTTAAACTCGCAAGCCGTTTCTTGGGCTTCTAATACAGAGTTTTATCCCCTTTCTTGGGCTTAGACCAATTTTCCAATGGGAGCACCCAGGCCTGCCCACTACTCCAGGTCCCTACCCAGGGACGCTATAGATAGCAGCCACATGCTGCTTTCCTTTAATGGTTACGGCTTCTTTCCCTAGGCTGCTTCTCACTTAGTCCTATCACAGTCTTGGATTCTCTGTTCCCTGTCTGAGCAGCATCTCTCCCAGGCCTCTTTACTTGTGGAGTTCAACAGACTTCCAGTTCTTCTTCCCCATTCTGATCCTAGACAGCAACTGACCTGCTCAGACCCTGTAGCTCCTTTTAACCTGCTGAGCTCTGATTGGCCATTTCCCTGCAGCCTATCTAGGCAGGCCTGGAGAACCCACCTTCACTGCTCTTTTACTGAGTGGGGTGTAGTAGGACTACAAGACCTCCAGCAGGGGGCCTCAAAGGGACACCCCGTCACATAGTCCTACACACAAAATGAGCAAAAATAAGCATTTTTATCTACAAAGTATATAGAGATTATTGTATTATGTAATTGTTTCTCGTGGCCAATTTCAGCTCATATGTCGCTTTTGAGTCATCAACAGCAGTGACCAATACACACATAGTAGTGCTGCTTCTATTCTGAACTAATTCTTCTCTTTGAATTTATATCAAGTCTTTTAAATGCTAATTTACTTTTGCTAGATGGTGTATTATACTGCACTCTGACAATGAACCTGTGCCATGGCCATTTTACACTAAAATTTAATCTTAACAAAATTCTTTGTTCTCACATGAAAAGCTGTTGTGGGATGAGTGTAAGTCATTTGGCAAATAAACTACATATAAAATTAACCACAAAAATGTAAGGCTTAATTAAAATTACTTGTTTAATTCAAAGTTAATTTTAATTATGAGGTTTAATTTAACCTAGGCACATGCATTTTACAGCATGCTGGTTGTGAGTTACAAAAGAATCTTGGTATATTAAATATATTATGAGCATGCATTAGATTAGGGAACATGGTCTAAGCAGTTACCTCACAAATTGCTGGCATCTTAAAAAGTACCTAATGATTCTTCTTTTTTTTTTTTAATTTTAAAATTCTTGGTTATACCTTTAAAAGCTGTTCTTTCATGTATTGATTTTGAAAGAATATAGTCGTTATTTTAATGTATTAATGTTATGATTTCTCAGTGTTAGTCCCAGCAGTAATGAAATAATGAAGCTATACACCCAGGAGTTTCTGGAGTCTTCAGTGTTACCTTTACAGCTGTTAACCACACTGATGACAGAATATACACTGTTAGGGAGTGTTAGTACCCTTAAGACCCCAATAGCCTCCCAGACTCATGTGATCAAGGGCCTAATATTCCAGGGTAGTTTGGGGAATAGTTTGTACTTTAAAAGAAAAAATAACTAATAATACTAGGCAGAAAGGCTTTTGGGGATAGCTTACTGCTGGGAAGGGGAGCTACAGCTTATTTCATAAAGAAAATAGTATAAAAATAATAGGCAGCAAGCCAGGTCACTTCTTCTAGAGTAAAGGAAATCCAAAGGAGCACAGGGCATTATGGGTTGAAGATAATTAATATTCTTTTTTTAAACAAAGAAGTGATTAGGAATCATCAGGTTGATTATACTGTTAAATGTATAGCCCCAATCCTGCAATCTGCTACACCCTAGCACAAGCATCTGCCAATGCAAGAGAACCTGCAAGGTCAGAGCCTATGTAACCATATGGTATCTTTACTGTTACCCTCATTCTCCTTCCCCTTCCTTTTTGTTGTTCATTACAGCCACTTGTATCTCATCTTTAATTAGGCCCTGCACCAGTCCTGCAATTAAATCCACATAGGCAGATCCCTGTGATTGCACATACCTAATTAAAATCAATGGTGCCCACATACACATAAAAGGGTCCATGCATGTGGCTATGACTGCAGGGACTATAGGCTGACATGGTAAACTCTTCAGAGAAAGGACTATCTCTACCTATTCATTTGCACAGCACTTAGCACAATAGGACTCAATTCTGATTAGGACCTCTGGGTATTACCACTTTAAAAATAACAATATTCATAATTTTCTTGCATCTATTTCTGCAGATTATGTTTATTTTTGTAATAACAGGTCTAAAATGTCAGTAAAAAATCACATTTTGCAAATAAGTTTTGGTTTGATTGTTTGTGTTGTTGGGATATCTTTCCTTACGATGTGCAAACCAACTCATAAGGCCACAAATTCAATGTCCACTTTAGATATAGCAATCATTGTAGAACTTCAGAAACTCATATTACACTAATCTGTATATATTCTAATCCTCGGTACACCTTATAATTCACACACAAAAATTTATTATTTTTACAAAATATACTACTAAATACTTACCAGTTCATTATGAAACCACACAGATAATTAAGACTAAACTATAATGGTAAAAATAAATGACATCATATTTTGTATTCATATCCTTACTTTTCACATAAATCAGTAATTTGCCATAAGTCTCCCTCTTATAAGTGCCAATTAACCAAAGTCCTATTGCAACTTTCCCCAAAAACATCTTTTATCTCTATGTGTAATTTGAATCAGGCCGAAACCTAGTAGGCTGTAGATAAACCTGTTGTGTTCTCCCTATTCTTCTGTACTCAGCTTACTCTTTGTTGGTCCCTCCCATCATCCTGGTCACCCTGGATAACCTAGCACTGCCACTCCTGTGGTGGGGAGGTATTCCTGTCTGGCTGAATATACAGTGCATTCCTAATATTGTGTTAAAGCACAGGGGAATCTAGACTAGTCTTCCTAGACAAGAAAGTCTACATTCATCTACCATGACAAAATACAACACACACTTTGTTTAGTACGACAGAGCCATAAGAGAGCTGAGCTTTAATGTAACAAGTGTAGCTCAGTGGATATGGTATACGACTAGGTGTCAAGGGATATGGGTTCTAGTCACAACTCTGCAGTGAATTCCCTGAGCACTACTCCTACACTCTTAACTTCTCTGCACCTCAGTTTTGCCAAACTTAAAATGGAAGTGATTACTTTGAATGGGCTCCTCTTTGTAAAGCACTTTATAATCTACTGATGAAAATGATTAAGAGTGCTATGTATTATTGTTAACAATGCTAACATTATAAAGTCATAAAGTCAGAGCTCTAGGAAAATGTATATTCATCTCGTGAGAGGTGCCTAGATATCACAATGATTGGTGCATTAGAGATAGATCAGACAGACCCCTTTCGCTGAACTTGATTGCAGTCACTCTGGATGCTCTGATTTGCATATGTGCTCTGACTGGTGTACATTCACCTAGGAGTCTGTCTTATTGACCTCTGGTTCAACTATAGAAATCTTTCCCACTTTTCTTTTTTAAACATCACTTTTTTAAAAAGCTCCAGAGGCGACCCTGGCAATTACAGGCTGGTAAGCCTAACTTCAGTATCAGGAAGGGAAGAGGATATAGCTCAGTGGTTTGAGCATTGGCCTGCTCAGCTGAGGGTTGCAAGCTCAGTCCTTGAGGGAGCCACTTAGGCATCTGGGGCAAAATGAGTACTTGGTCCTACTAGTGAAGGCAGGGGGCTAGACTCAATGACCTTTCAAGGTCCTTTCTAGTTCTAGGAGATAGGGATATCTCCAATTATTATATATTATAGGAAAATTGGTTGAAACTACAGTGAAAAGCAGAATTATCAGATAAACACAATATGTGAGGGAAAAGTCAACACAGCTTTTGTATAGGGAAATCATGCCTCACTAATATATACAAAATGATGGGGTCTAAATTAACTATTAACACTCAAAAAGAAATTTTGGAGTAGTTCTCTGAAAACAACTGCTCAATGTGCAGGAGCAATCAAAAAAGCTAACAGAATGTTAGGAAACATTAGGAAAGGAATCAATAATAAGACAGAAAAAATCTTAATATTACTCTATAAATCCAAGGTATGCCCACATCTTGAATACTGTGTGCAGTTCTGGACGCTCCATCTCAAAAAAGATATATTAGAACTGGAAAAGATACAGAGAAGGATAACAAAGGGACTGGGGGGCTGGAACAGATTCCATATGAGGAGAGATTAAAAAGACAGGGACTGTTCATCTTAGATAAGAGATGAGTAAGGGGGTTATAACAGAGGTCCATAAAATCATGAATGGTGTGGAGAAAGTGAATAAGGAAGAGTTATTTACGCCTTAACATTACACAAGAACCAAAGGTCACCCAATGAAATTAATAGGTAGCAGGTTTAAAATTAAGGATGTACTTCTTTACACAACTCACAGTCAACCTGTGGAACTCGTTGCCAGGAGACATCATGAAGACCAAAAGTATAACTGGGTTCAGAAAGAATTAGATACATTCATGGAGAATAGGGTAATCAATGGCTATTAGCCAAGATGGTCAGGGAGACAACCCCATGCTCTGGGGGTGGTCTACACTACCACTTAAGTCAATGTAACTAACGTCGCTCAGGCATGTGAAAAAGACACCCCTCTGAGTAACGTAAGTTACATCGACCTAAGTGCTGTCCACACTGGTGCTATGTTGGTGGGAGACACTCAAGGTGGAGTCAAAGTCAGAAGTCAAGACAAGGGTCGAAGCTAGAATCAGAGTGAGGAGTTAAACCAAGTATCAAGCTGGAGTCAGGGGTATGGCAGAGGTGCCCTAGAGCGAAGCAGGAAAGTAGGAAACAGGCGCAGAGGAAGATGTGGAATAAGGATGACAGGCACCAGGAATAGGCAAGTCAGGGTCCAAAGTGGCAGCCAGCTAAGGATCCACCTAGTTGCTCAGACAATTTCCTTTGCCGCCTCCTGGCTTAAGTAGCGCATACAATCCAATCAGTGGGGCCAGATGTTTCCACAGTCAAGAGCTTTGTGGGAAGAGCTCTTGGTAAGCTGGTGAGCTGCCAGGTGGTAGCCGCGGTCTGGGCACTGCCTGGGGACCTATGCATCCAGGTTCATGACCTGTGGTTCCAGAGGGAGGCTGTGGAGATCATTAAGATGACAAGAACAAAGGAGTGGGCTTGAAGAGGTAGCTTAAGGAGGGTTCCTAGTAAACGAAGACAGAAAGCCTGTTTTGGAAGCAAAAAGCTAGACTAATAGAAAGCACAAAGTTTGGAGAAGGGAGTAGTAAACCCCAAAGCATCAGGAGGACCACACAGATGGGGAGTAAGAAGAAGAAAATACAGATGCAGGTGGAGGCAAGATGATGTAAGGTCCAATAGATGAGGATGAGGCGCTCTAATCTGATGCAATAAGAGAAAAGAAGTCAATGGAGAGATACAAGAAGTATGGAAGAGGACTTTGGTCAGACCTGAAGAGAAAGATGATTTTGGCAGTGGGCATTTCAGACAGAAAGGAAGGACTGGAGGTGAGAAACGGTGAAGACAGACAGGAGAACATTACAATAACCAAGGTAACATAACGAGAGTGTGGAAGAGGGTTTTGCCATGAGGAATGGATGAATTGTGGGGATACTTAAGCAGAAGAATCAACACTACTCAGCAAGAGAACGTGCATGGCCTAGGACTTCTCACACATATGCAATGCGAAACAAGCCCCTAGATTTTCTTTTTGCTGTTAGTTTATTTATGTTTCACATGAAAATAGGTGAATGTGAACTAAAATATACTAAATCAATAGCATGCAACATGACTGTTCCATATCCTGTCTGACATGATTTTGTCTACCTAAGATTATATGCTCTTGGTGGCAAAGAAACATATTTTGCTATAGTACATATTTGTAAATGACATATAGTTACAACACTATGTAAGAGCTGCTTCATGATAATTAAACTAATAATTGTGAGGAAGGGAAACAAAGAAGGGACAGTAATGGCCTCCATATTATCAGTGAATCATCCCAATACACAAAGCTGAATATAAATTTCTTAAGATAATCATTGAAATGCTGAAACGAAGAAAAATGAGTTCCAGCTATATTATTCTCTGGCTCTGCATCTTTTCATACTGTATTAATGGAAAAGGCTGAAGTGTTTTACACATCAGAATTCTGACATTAAATTACAGCCCTAGCAAAAGGCTATCAAACCATGCATTATTTACAACACAGCACCCTAACAACAATAAATATTAAAATAGAAACAACTTTAAAACAACAAAACAAAATACACCATGCTTCTTACACAATGGAAGCCAAGTTACAGGGCATAACATATAATAGAAAGTAGATGATTCTGCTGGGTGTGATTCAAACTAGTAATCTATCACAGATAGCTAGTATATAATAATACCCCCTTTATATATTATGGTAATTTACTTTCACATTATGTCATTTTAGTAGATTCTCAAGTTCCCTCTAGCTGTTCAGAAAGCACACAGTGATAATATATGGTTCTCAGTTTGTTTTTAGAAATACAAACACTAAATCAAAATTAGGATGGTGAAGTCTGAACCTAGAAGGCAATTAGGCCAGTAAGGGGAATCAATAAATGCAAATATGAAGAGCTATCTGTTTAACCAAAGGAATATTATGTTTCAAAGTTAACAGTTTGTATTCAAATGAATGCTGAGCTTATCAAGAAAGATGTTAAATTATTTTTTCCTCAGAATTTGAGACTATATATTGTGTTAATCCTGAAATGGAAAACATTCAGTAGCTTTTGCAGGAGCATTTCTTCCCAAATGTATTTTTCAACAAATAATTTTTCAAAGTGATAGATTATTGTTTGTATTGTAGTGTACGATCCAAGATGATCCTGCAGCAAAGGGCAGGATACAGAGGATCTTAATCTGGTTTTGATATGCATAGAGCAATAGTAGTTGAGAATTTAAAAGCAATTAGGAATAAATAATAATTGAGTTTAACTGAAATGTGAACGTTAAGAGATAGAAATGCTAGCCTACCATGGAACTTCATTCACAATGCTCTATCAGGATATTATGTGGCAATGCCTAAATTGGGCAAGGTATTATTACACAAAAATTATTAAATTAAAATTTGCCCATTTGCAAGTTCACAAAATTTCCATTCACATTTTCCAAAAATTGAGATTTTTTTTGAAAACTCATAGCTGGCTTGCCCACACATGTGTTTCCTAGAAGCTGCATGGTTTCTCTGTTTGTAGGTAAATATTAGTGCTGGTTAAAAATTTCCATCAGAACTGTTTTTCAGTGGAAACTTGGGTTTTTGACTAAACATTTTTTATTAATAGGATCTGCTTTTCACAGAGAATTTTGACTTCTCATTGAAAACCCAAAAACACACAACCTAGATGTTTTTGTCCAAAAAACAAAAAATTCAATTTGGAAATGCCAAAGTGGAGTCTCTAAAAAGTTGTAGTTTCGATTCCACTTTTCCCTCTGTTCCAAGGCTCCTTGCTCAACAATACCTTCAATTTTATTTTTTGGTCAAAAGTTTCAGAGAAAACATTTTCAGAAGAAATTTTATGGGGTTCTATTTTTCACAGAAGATTCTAAATTTTCGGGGGGGGGGAAATCATTTTTCCAACTAGTCGTGGTAAATATTTCTTTAACTCAGTTCTACAGATAAAGAAACCAAGGTTCAGGATAGTTGAGAAACTTGCCCAAAGTTTCACACTATCAGCAGCAGTACTACGATTGAAACAGAGGTATCCTGACCTTCAGTCCCCTGCCTGACACACTAAAATGACATAGTTTAAGTCAATTAACCTCCCAGGGCCTGATTCTTCACTACCTTGGCACCTTATGCAGTCAATCACCCAGCCAAAATGTGTGCAGTATTACACCACTTTGCATTCACTTCATGAAGGAAAAATGCAACCTCTGCAACCACAGAGGTGGGGGGTCTTTGTCTGGACTGGCAGGAAATAAGGGGCAGTGGCTCCATTAAGGGCCCCTCTTCCTTTGGGGACTAGGGGTTTGCCAGCAGCAGAGAAGGAATCACCCAAGCAGGTGGGTGAGGCTTATGTAAACCATTGGCCCCTGCACACCTTGGGGAGGTTATTTAAACACAGTCTCTCCAGTCTGCGACCCATCTCACACTCAGATTAACAGCTCCCATCCTCCCACCCTGGGATTAGCACAGGACAGGTTGTTTGTTTGTTTGCTTTGTCTGCTGTGGTCATTGAGCTAGTTGCCTTTTTGGGGACTGAGAAGTAATTTTTCCCTCACCATCAGATTGGTCAGGGAGGAGTGGGTTTTTTCATTTTCCCTGCAGCAGCTCAGGGATTCAGTGGGCAGGTCATGAGTTAAGGTTTAAGATGTCACAATTTAGCAAGTCACAGGTGTCCAGTGCAGGTACTCATTCCATGGAGGGTCCGGTTCACTGATAAACTGGAACGGGAAGTAAAGTTAGGAGAAAGCATCCCCTAAAGAAGCTGAGGAATGAGGCTGGGACCCCTAGTGACTGGTAAAGCAATGAGATGACCCCCTTTCTCCAGCCCCTTCACCCTCATATCGACAAAGGGATCCTAACAGTGATCTGGGGACCAGGAGTAAAAAGGTGGAGGGCTGATAGCAATGATAGAAATGATTAAAGAAGGTATCATGATCTGCACCGTACTAATTATTGCTCAAACGTTCCCAGATGAGTTAAGTTAATAAAAGTTACAGCCTAATAAAATCACATCACTTGCATCTTGCCTTTCTTCATGCATGTCTGAGAGAATGACTCTAAGAAGTGCTATGCAGTGGAGAATCAATCCTTCTGGGTTTATCATCTATAAACCAGGCATAATACTACTGATGGTTATAGACAACAGCTGTTGAAATGTCTGACAGAATACTACTATTTTGCCTGCCAAAATATCCAGCTTTCTCCGAAGTGTAAAAAAAAGCTCTTCTAATGGCTCCTATCTCCAGAATATTTACACTATGGACACAAATTCTGAGCACGATCATTCTTTCAGAACATCCTCATTCCCACATACTCCATGTTGGGGATACTTACCAGTACATCCAAGTTGTGTTGCTGGTAGGCGCTAACACTCAGAAGAAATAATTCGAAGGTTTTAATGTGGAGGTGAAGACAAGGAACCATCTTGAGGAAAGAAGGAAGTCAAAGAGAGACATCTCCCAACATGAATATTTCTGAGAAGTCTGGAAATCCCCAGACAGCTGATTTAATTTTGGTTGCCTCTCTGCAAAACAGTAAAGCAATGGTGGGCAACATGCAGCCTGTCAGGGTACTCTGCTGGCAGGCTGCCTGAAGTGTGTTTACATTTGCACAGCCACCCACAGCTCCCAGTGGCTGCAGTTCACTGTTCCTGGCCAATGGGAGCTGCAGGAAGTGGCAGCCAGCACGTCCTTGAGGCCTGCACCACTTCCTGCAGGTCCCATTGGCCGGGAACGGCAAACCGCAACCACTGGGAGCTGCAGGCGGCCGAGAAAATGTAAACAAACTGTCTGGTGGTCTGCCAGAAGTTTACCCTGACGGGCCTCAGGTTGCCCACCACCACAGTAAAGCCTTTCCAATGTCTGTGTAGAACTAGGTACCCACATGGATGTGACTCCAGGCGGAGGTTAGAGAACTCTTTCCAGGGCTCATAATTAGACACAAGACCCAGAACAAGATTAGGGTTTGGGACACTGCTGACTGCATCTCTTGGAGAGAACTGCCCTAGACAGGCCAGTCAGTGAGATTTAATATGATTCCCTTTTTCCTGAGGGATTTGTTCAAGGTAATTCTTACCTTATCCAGTAATTGCAGAATAGGGCATCTATATCTCTGTAGAGAATTTTTTTTCCAGACACCTGTATCATCAGAACTAGACTCCAGTCATTGAGGAGTCTTCTGAGTAGTGACTTTCAATGTCACGTTTCTAATTCCTAAGGAAGCATACCCACAGACCCTGCTAGAATTTTTCCCATCCACTTTTCGTTGTCATAGGTATAACTGACACAGCAGAGGCCAATGTACATCTGTACCTTCACTGACAATGAACTGATGTCACAATCATGTCCATGTGAACATGCACAGATAAAATAAACACAGCTGCATTTATTTCAGTGATTGTACATTCAGATAAAGATATTAGTGATTAGTTCACGGTCATACATGTGTTCCTTTATACTGGCAATGATATTTCTATTCTTTCTTATTTTTTCCCCTCTCTTTTTTTCCAGGTGGAAAACTTTTGACAGAGCCAGGAGAATGGAAACTGGAAAATTCTTATGAGTGCAAGGAACAAATAAAAATCATTCAATGCATGCTCATAAATGTCTGAACCATCTTTGCTCAAATAGCAAACATGGAAAATTTTCAGCCCAAAATTTGAAAGCTTGATGAAATTGTAAGCAACTGAAAAATATTTGAGGTTAGATCCTGAAAATGGATATGCACAGACACAGTTGCATATAGTTCCTATTCAGGATCTAGACCTCAGAATGGTAACGTTTCTGCAACCTCAACTATATGCATGCCTCTCCTCCCGCCTAACCACCCCATCACATTATAATTCTGTATTAATACTGCTACATTAATTGTTCTCACATTAATATCAGCTCCATAAATCATTAACACAGATTTCCCAGAACTTGAGATATTTGAGTAAGGCCATATCTATTAGCAGGTATCACTTAAGCAGTAAGCACCCAGACTGGTTTTTGTAAAAATGTCTTCCACACTGTATCCTGTTTAGATATATAAAAAGTTAACATTAGTTCCATTTACAATGCTGACCTAGCAAAAAAGAAATTAATTTGGCATTACAGCAGCAACATCAATTTCCCATGTAACTTTAGTAATGCATTTACTGGAAAGAGATTAATATCAATTCCATAAATCATTCACATGCATTTTCCGGAGTTTGAGACATCTGAGTAATGTCATATATGTTAGCTGATATCACTTTGTGCATACTACATCCATTAATCTATGCCTCAGGACATACAGTAGTTGTCATTAAAAATAAAAAACTTTTTAAAAAATCAGTCTTCCTGGTCTTAATTTTTGTGACTTCTAACCTGCAGTAGGCTCAAATGTATTTCTACTCTTGATAGAGTAACACTGATCTGCACTGGCAACCTACATTTTCAGAAAAATGAAACATTTGTTAAATTATTCCCACTGGTAGAAACAACCATTTAATCTCTACATTTGAAGTTCAGCACCAGCAACCCCAAAATCTAAAACAAAGACTATGTCCACAGTTATGGCAGCATGTAGAGTACTGCATGTTCCCTCAGCATGGGTACACATAACAATGGAGACAGTAAGACAACGCCAAAACCTTAGGGTATATACCCTACATGGCTCTTTAGACACCCAAGCACTGCCTCCCACATTTACACTGTTATTACTAGCAGTGTAATATCCTGCTGCCTCCCCACTGCGGAGTCTTTCCTCGCCCCAGGGAAAGCCTCTGGCAGCAGGGAAAGGCTCTGACCACCGCCAGGGAGCTGCTAGAGCCTTTCCCAGTCCTCCCCACCCAACCCCCACCATAAACTTTCACTGCCGTGTGTAGTGACACACCACAGTGTGGACACAGCTTGCTTTTCACTGCTGTGTACAGTTACATGTACCTTACTTGCTGCTGCCAGCCAGTGTAGACAAGGCAAAAGTGTTTAATAAACCAGTATACCTTGATGATACAAAAGTAAACTGCAAACAGACATCATTCTCAGAAATATACAAAAGAACTTTTACTACATTTCTGCAGTTTATATGAATATTTTCATAAAAATGAAGGCCCAAAACTGTCATCTCTTAAAATGATTATTCTCAGCTAGCCAATAATACATATAGATGCCACTTACTAAAAGAGAGGAAATCTGGGCTGGGAATTGGTTTCTGCTCCAAAAGGCAGCTTAGAATAGTAATAATGGTGTTTAAAACACAGCTGATGGAGCGTAACTTTAATAGGTATCAGACAGATGGTGGTTTTTCACTTTTTTATAACTATGAATGTGCCTTTGTGATCTTTGCAGTTTTGTTTTATCTCTCTCTATCTTAGGACAGGATTCCACTACTATTGAAATCAATGGCAGTTTTGCCATTCACTTAAATGGGAGCAGAACCTGAAAGCTTAGCGCTTTACAGGCATGAGATCACATTGCAATAGGATGCTAGTTATGAAGGCAATCCCAACTTTTGTCTGCTGTGGATTCAGTATTTCTTTGAGCGGTATGCTAGCATTATATAGCCTTTTGTATGATGTGCCTGTGTCATAACATATTTCCCAGATTTGGACCTTAGCGACCAAAATATGGGTGTTAGCATGAAAACCTCCAAGCTTAGTTACCAGCTTGGACCTAGTAAAGCTGCCACCACCCAAAAAATTAGAGTGTTTTGGGGCACTCTGGTCCCCCCAAAAACCTTCCCTGGGGACCCCAAAGACCCAAATTCCTTGAGTCTTACAACAAAGGGGAATAAACCATTTCCCCCCCTTTCTCCCTTCCAGATGTTCCCTCCCTGGGTTCCTGGAGAGATACACAGAAGCAAGCTCTGTGAATCTAAACAGAGGGACTCCACCCTCCCCTTTTCCAGTCCTGGAAACACAAGTACTTCCCTCTTCACCCAGAGGGTATGCAAAGTCAGGCTTAGTAAATCTAACACAAAGAGATTTTCCCCCTGACTTCTTCCTCCCACCAATTCCCTGGTGAGTTGCAGACTTAATTCCCTGGAATTCCCACTAAAGAAAAACTCCAACAGGTCTAAAAAAGAAAGCTTTATAAGAAGAAAGAAAAATACATAAAAATGGTCTCTGTATTAAGGTGACAAATACAGGGTCAATTGCTTAAAAGAAAAATGAATAAACAGCCTTATCCAAAAAGAATACAATTTAACACATTCCAGCAACTACACCTATACAAATACAAAAGAAAACAATACAAACCTTATTGTCTTACTATCTTTGTACTTACAACTTGGAAACAGACGATTAGAAAGCTGGAGATAGAAAAATCACTCTCATAGCCAAGAGGGTCAGACCCAAGACAAAAGACAAAGAACTCACACCCAAACTTCCCTCCACCCAGATTGAAAAAGTCTTGTTTCCTGATTGGTCCTCTGGTCAGGTGTTTCAGGTTACTCCTTTCCAGGTGAAAGAGACATTAACCCTTAGCTATCTGTTTATGACAGCCTGATTTTAGTTTTCAGATTTAAATGTTTGTATAAGTGGAAGACCTTCATTTCAGAAAATATTTTGACAATTGAGACCCACAATAACTGGTAACCACATGTTCTTTACATATTCACTATCCTAAAGAGAGTTATAGGTTGACATCTAACTTTGAAATAACAGAGGGTCAGATAATTAGAGCCCTGCAAATTCATGGATATCTACGGACCATTTTTGCGGATTTCAGCTCAGATGCAGATACAAATTTTGTAACTGTGCAGGGCTCTGCAGCACACACGCACCTGAACACAGCGGCTGTCACGCAGCCCTCAGGCTCCAGCTCAGCTCTCTTTATCACACAGCAGTGGGTTGCAACATGTGGCAATGGCCCATTGGGTATTCTGGGAGTTGTAGGCTGCAGCTTGCTCGGACAAAGGAGGTAAACTACAATTCCCAGAAGGGAACGAGCCAAGTGCCATTTTGAAAGAGGTATGGTTGTACTTTAAACTAGCAAGTGGCAATGCACGTCAATGCAGTTGCAACCATTTACAACAGGTCTGAGTTTCTCCTCAAAAAGTATTTTATATGTTACCTTTCTATAGTTTAAAAATAAGTTATTTAAAAGTTTAACAAAATTAAGGAAATCTAATGAAGTGGATCACTTGATACAAAGTAGATTATAACTTGTTCCAACCGATTAATATCATTTGCACTTCATCTTCACTGCACTTTTTATCGACTTGTTAATTCAAAATATATCTGAATATATACACCTGTCCTGTAGAATGAGAAAAGACTCACCCAGTATTTGTCAGTAATTTATATGATAAGGTGGTGGTACACCAATCAATGCGATAAAAATCATATTTACAGTAATTAAAGGTTGAATCTGAAATGTTACAAAACTTTAGTTAATTATGACCTCTTGAACACAGATCACAATGAACAACCTACCCAGTCATAACATTTTTGTTATAAAAGAGAATGGAAGATTTAATGACTCTTGGCAGAGTTCCACATTCTGGTTTAAATTAGAGTAAAAACAGAGAGCAGCTTCATTTTTAATTTCAAGAACCATATTACATTTTTAACACTTGAACAGCATAACAGGAGACTAACATTCACAAATATACACATTTTTTAAAAACTTTTGAAAAGTCCATTTAACATTGTGAATATTTTTGCATCAGATCTGACATACATGTCCCTCTGTGGGACAGCTTCATTCTTTCAATTGTCAAAAATGAACATAAAAGGGAAAAAAAAATACTTCACAGCCAATTTTAACACAGTTGTACGTGGAAATCAATTTCTGATTTATCCGGGACTGCAGCAGATATACGAGATACAGCTATGTCAAAATAACAGAACAGTCCAGACATGGAGGCCAACATTTCTAAAAGTAGATGCCTAGAGTGAGGCTCCAACATCCATATTTGGTTACCTAAACTAGAGGCCTGTTTTTCAAAAGTTACACAAATAATAATGGGGGATTTCAGCTAAGCCCGGATTAACTGGATACATGCACCCTCCGGATGTGATGCAGAGATAAAGTTTCTAGACACCATAAATGACTGCTTCATGAGTGGCTAGTCCTGGAACCCACAAGGGGAGAGGCAATTCTTAATGTAGTCTTAAATGGAGCACAGGATCTACTCCAAGAGGTGAATTTAGCTGAACTGCTCGGTAATAACGACCATAATATAATTAAATTTAACATCCTTGGGGGGGAGGACCAAAGGATCTCACCACAGTAGCATTTAACTTCAGAAAGGGGAACTATACAAAAAATTAGGAAGCTAGTTAAATGGAAAGTAAAAGATACAGTCACAAAAGTGAAATGCCTGCAAACTGCATGGAAATTTAAGAACACCATAACAGAGGCTCAAGTTAAATGTCAATAGAGGTGGCTTTGGAACAAATTGACGAATTAAACAGTAATTAGTCATCAGGACCAGATCGTATTCACCTCAGGGTTCTGAAGAAACTCAAATATGAAATTGCAGAACTGTGAAATGTAACCTATCATTTAAATCAGTTTGTGTATCATATGACTGGAGAATAGTTAATGTGACACCAATTTTTTAAAAAGTTTCCAGCTGCAATCCTGGCAATTGCCGGCCAGTAAATTTAAACTTCAGTATCAGGCAAATTGGTTGAAACTATAGTAAAGAACAGAATTATTAGACACATAGATGAATATGATTTGTTGGGGAAGAGTCAACTCTGCTTTTCTAAAGGAAAATCATGCCTCACCAATCTAATGGAATTCTTTGAGGAGGTCAACAGGTATGTGAACAGGGGTGATCCACCGGATATAGTGTGCTTGGACTTTCAAAAATCTTTGACTAGGTCCCTCCATAGACTCTTAAGTAAAGTAAGCAATTATTGGATTAGAGGCGAGGTCATCTATTGGATTAGTAACTGGTTAAAAGATAGGAAACTAAGGGTAAGAATAAATGGTCAGTTTTCACAATGGAGAAAGGTAAATACTGCTGTCCCCCAAAGAGCTGTACTGGGACCTAAATTCCATGTAAGCTGTGTGGCCGCGCAAGCAGCCTATTTAGCATCAGGTAGGTGCTTAGGGAACCTGCCTGGCCAGGACCTGTGGCAGCCGGGGAAGAGGCACCAATTCCCCGGCCCCTACCTAGCCTGGCCCCCAACCTGCCGTGGCTGGGGGAGACGTGCCCCTCCCCTGGCCCCCAACCTGCTGTGGTCAGGGAAGGGGCAGCCCGAACCCAGCCTGGACCTACCACGGCCAGGGGAAGGGAGGCCCAAACCCAACCCTGGCCCGGACTTGCCATGGCTGGGGAATCCCTGCCTTGTCCCCCCGACCCAACTCTGCCCCTCCCCCAGTCCAGACCTACCGTGGGGCCCACCCCCAGGCCTGGAACTGCCCCAGCCAGGGGAGGGACACCTATCCTGTGGACCCAGAGCTGGCACAGCGGGGGAGAAGTGCCTCTCCCCCCAGCCCAGGTGCTGCTCTGGGGAATGGAGAGCTGGGGAGAGGGAGAGCTAGGGGGAATCCTCACTCCTCGCCACAGCCCAAGAGCACCCTCCTGCACCCCAACCCCCTCATCCCTGGCCCCACCCCAGAGCCCGCATCCCCCAGCTCCCCACCCAGCTCTGAGCCCCTCATCCCCAGCCCCATCCCAGAGCCCACACCCCCAGCCGGAGCCCTCACCTGCTCACACACTCCAACTCTCTGCCCAGCCCTGAGCCTCTTATCCCTGGCCCCACCCCAGAGCCCACATCCCCAGCAGGAGCCTTCACACCCCTGCACTCCAACCCTCTGCCACAGCTCTGAACCCCATCCCACACTCCAAACCCCTCAGCCCCACCCCCATCACATGAATTTTGTTATGTGCACCAATATGGAGGTGGTGTGTGATACATGTGTGGGAAAAATTAAAGGGAACACTGACTGAAACCAGTGCTATTCAACATACTTATCAATGATCTGGAAAAAGGGATGAACAGGTAGGTGGTAAAATTTGCAGATGATACAAAATAAGTCAAGAGGTTTAAGTCTACAGCAGACTCCAAAGAGTTACAGAAAGTTCTCAAAACTGGGTGACTGAGCAACAAAATGGCAGATGAAATTCAATGCTGATAACTGTAAAGTAATGCACACTGAAAAACAATCCCAATTACACATACAAAATGATGGGATCTAAATTAGCCCTTACCACTCAAGAAAGAGATTTTGGCATCACTGTGGATAGTTCTCTGAAAACGTCCACGGAATGTGCAGCAGCAGCCAAAAACACTAACAGAATGTTAGTAACCATTAGGAAAGAGATAGCTACTAAAACAGTAAATATCATCACGCCACTATATAAATCCAGGGTATGCCCACACCTTGAATACTGTGTGCAGTTCTGGTCACCCCATCTTTAAAAAAAACATTAGAATTGGCATAGACACAGAAAAGGGCAACTAAAATTATTAGGGATATGGAATGTCCGTCATATGAAGAGAGATTAAAAAGACTGGGACTTTTCAGCTTGGAAAACAGACAACTAATGGGGGATATGATAGAGGTCTATAAAATTATGAATGGTGTGGAGAAAGTAAATAAGGAACTGTTTTTTTATTCCTTCACATAACACACGAACCGTGGGTCATCCGATTAAATTAATAGGCAGCAGGTTTAAAAACAAACAAAAGAAAGTACTGCTTCACACAATGCACAGCCAACTTGTGGAACTCATTGCCAAGAGATGTTGTGATGGCCAAAACTATAGCGGAGTTCAAAACAGAATTAGGTAAGTTCATGGAGGATAGATCCATCAATGGCTATTAGTCCAGATGGTCAGCAAGGCAACCCCATGCTTTGGGTGTCTCTAGCCTCTTATTGCCATAAGCTGGGAGTGGACACAGGGGATGATCGCATGATGACTGCCTGTTCTGTTCATTCCTTCTGAAGCACCTGGCATTGGTTACTATCAGAAGACAGGATACTAAGCTAGCTGGACCATTGGTCTGACCCAGTATGGCTGTTCTTATAAGCACAGCTTCACATCAGTGCAGCCCATCTACATTAGGGATTTGCACCTGTGTAATTAAATGGACAACCAATGAAATGTTTTTAATGTGGACAAGGACAAACTTTATTAATGAACAGGAAGACAAGTATAAAAAACCATTCTCTAATTTGCTATGGCCTTGTTTACACAAAAGGGAAAAGTCGATCTAAACTACACAATTTGAGTTTCGTGAGCAGCGTAACTCAAATCAACATAGCTTAGATCTACTTTCCATGGGGTCCATACTACTCCCTTTACTCTTCTCAATCAGGTGGAGTATACGATTCTATGGGAGAGTGACTTGCGGTCGATTTAGCCGGTCTTCACTAGACCTGCTAAATTGACTGCCAATGCATCAATCGCCGCAGCATCAATCTTCCAGTAAGTGTAGACAAGCCCTATATCTACAGAAAAACCACTAGAGGAGCTCTGTTACTCATTAGGATGATAAAAATTACCATACTGAATCCGATCAGCGGTTTAACTGATCCAGTGCCCTGTCTCTGACAGTGGCCAATGCAGCTTCTTTAGATGAAAGTACAAGAAAACCTGTAGTAGGCAGAATGACCTGCCCCCCAGGGAAAATTTCCTCCTAATCACTACAAGTTGGAGGTTGGCTTATGCCCTGAACAATGATGGTTTATATCTCTGCTAGAACTTTTTTCAAAAAATATTTACTATTAAACCTCTGGATATTCTTGTTATCCATATAAAAGTCTGAACATTTTTAATTCTGCTAACCTCTTTGCCTCAATGATATCTTGTAGCAATGGGTTCCATACTCTAATTATGCATTGTGTATAAAATTATTCTCCTTTATTATTTTAATTTTACTGACTGTCCCTTTGACATGTATTATGAGGAAGTGTGATTAGAAGTTCCCACCATTCCTTTAATATACTATTAATCTTTTTGTGTACTTTTATCATGCCCCCTTACTAATCTCTTCAGGGCAGATCTTTTCAATCTTTTTTATATGAGAGTTTTTACATGCCCCCTAATCATTCTCATCCAAATCAAGCTGAGCTGCTAAGATCTCACACATTGTCCTTAACACAGGGATAGATTTACTCACATTGCAAGGAAACCACAAGGTACTGAACTCAGACAGTCCAAAATATTTGTTTTTCCTTAATTAAGTTACTATGCAGAATGCATTTGATACTGCAAAGATAGTGAAATAAAGAAATTCCTTTCCAATTTATTTCTACCAAAGATTTCCTACAAAGATTCAGATTGACTAGAAGAGGTGCAAACACTTCTAAAAAACATATTACCAAAGTCCAAACAGGCTATCCTGTCAAAGCACATTGACTAAAATGAATATGATACTAACCATACACAAATTTGTTTATTATAAAGGGCCAGATTTTTAAACTGTCCTGCAATTTTATCGCCAAAATTATTTGCATCTACAGTTTACCTGCACTTTCATATAATGGGCACTGCAAAAACAGAAGCCTAGTTAAGGGGGTGATAGAAAATTTGGTCCCAAATGTCCACAGTTTCTTTGCAAAGAATTAGGCACCTAAATCCACATTTAAATATCTAAATAAGTTAAATGTTTTCCAAAGTCTCCCCTACAATTCCTGTATCTGTGGAAGACATAAGAGGACTAACCAGACATTACAATGTAGTTAACAATACCACACTAACAGAAGATGGTACATACAATCCATTGTAATGGGTTTTTTCCCCTCTTTAATCTGTTATTTTACCAAGGCCAGAAGGTGCTTCTGTGCAGGAATCTCAGCTGGCATTATTCACTTAACCAAGGAATTAGCTGACCAGCTACTGACACCAACTGGTGGTGGGACTGTAGTATTAAACCTTCAGTGGAGTAAAAACAAGATTTTTGAACTGTTAAATGTACTGACTCTAATCTGGAGATGACTAAAGTGAGAAAATGTATTTCATGATGATAATAGAGAGATTCTCAGGCAACTCAAAGAGGATTGCTCTGTATGGAACACTGGATGTCTTAGGAATCACTGCTTATATAATCTGAAGGCACTGGAGAGCACCATAACTATAGTATACTGATGGTCCTTGATAGAGGTAATGAGAGAAACTACATCTGAAAGGGCTAGGAGCATTTCCTGTTCAGATTACACCTCACAGGCTATGGGGTTCTCTCCTTTCTATACACTATCTTTTGTGTGCAGAGTTGATAAATGCAAGTTTTCTAATCCTAGAAGGAGCACATCAGCATTGGACCTGAGGTGGGAAAACTATCATTATGGGAATACTCTGTCCACAAAGATTTTCCTGGCTGAGGAGGTAACTTGTTTCTCTTTCTGTAATAAGGGATTTGATTCAGCCCGAAAGAAGGTTTATGCTCCTCTCTCTCTGGACATCTCATCTCCCATCCATTAGCCATAGGCCAAGAGAGCATCAGGGAGGGAGACCACAGCAATGAACACTGGTTTTTTTTCATTTTTTGCATTCTTCCTCCAGGCCTCCTGCTTCTCCTTTAGCTTATCTTGTATCCTGATCTATGCAAGGCTGCTAACATTGGTCAGTTAATCATATCCATGCTGATGAAAGATTGCACCTATGTTTCTCATTCTGCCAGGCAAGGGGTGAAAGGTGTCCAAGAGGGACTGGTATCCTTCTCTTGGATCGTACACTGAGGCCTTCTCTTGTGATGACAGGGAGGAATGTTGAAGTGAAATGTACTTGATTCCTGAGGCTGAATCCTCTTCATAGTAGTCTGAATAAGCAGATCAATGCCAAAATTGTGGAAATGAATGGGAAGCTAGGTTTTGAGTATTGACTAGACATTCTGCTTTCAGCCACTTCTGAGAGAAAAAATTAAGAAACTTGCAACGGCTGTCTCTAAGATGAAGAATAGGAAACTGAGCCCCAGAGGCAGGTAGGCAAGGCCAGCAAGAAAAAAAAAGGAGTCTGCAGACATTAATTAGCTCAGATGTCTACTATGATGAATAATGGAGAGAGCAACCCAAACACTGTGGAGCAGTGTGTTGGCACAGAACTCAAACCAGTGAATCAGAAAAGCCACACATTCTTCCAGTGTGGCCTCCAGATCCATGCTGATCTTTGAAATAATTTACACTCCAATCATAAAATGCCTGAAATATGTATTCCTGGGTCATGTTGAAGAGGCCAGGTACACACTCCAAGTTACCTTGAAGAACAGTCATACATCAAAGTCCTGTCTTGATACAATCAGGAAGGTATTGTTGATACAGTGAGAGCAAACCCATCCTTTCCCCAGAAGTCATGTGCCTCTGATAGGCTCCCAACCTTTATTGGCCCAGATAGGTGAAGGATGAACATGGTAGAACATCACAGTGCTGATAATCCACTGGACCAGCTGTGGATTGATAGTTTGATCTATTAATGAAGGGCAGAAAAGAAAAACTACAATTAATCTAAATATTATTTTTCATCTAACCTGTAGGATTTCAAAAGTGAAAGTTATTTTATTTTAGCTGATCATATGCACAGATAACCACACTGCTGTTTCACCCTGAAATGACTGCACTGGCTCCCAATGAAACTGGTATCCCCCTAAAATTATCTTATGTTACTTAACAAACAATAGTAAAATGGCATCAGAAAAATCTATATTCTCATTGGGCTATAGCTAGGATAATATAGTGGGCAGACTTAAAAAAAAGTCTAGTGGTTTGAGAGATATTACTACTACTAGAGAAAGGATGACACAGTGGTTAGCATACTAGCCTGGGCTATCGGAGACCCAGCTTCAGTTTCTATTCTATCACCTTTGTCATCTTGGACAAGCAATTTAGCCTCTCTGTTCTCAGTTCCCTATTTTTTAAAAATGAGATAACTGGTGAGTTGTGAGGTGTCACTGGAGTTCATACTCCATGGCACCCTCTAGCTCTTGACCGGGTCCGATCTCTCACCTTGTCTTCTCATCTGCAGTCTCATCAATCCAGTTATAACAGACTGAGCCCTCCAGATGAACTCTGGATAGTCTGTCCCTTCCAGGGGTGTCAGAAAACACAACAAAACAAACAGATTGCCCCATGGGTATGGTAAAGCTCACATTCTTCAAAGAGGCTTTGAATAAACTGTGGCCCCAGCTGTAAGGCCCTACAGCTCTAGAACGCAAGCCTGCAGAGCTACCAGGAAGCTGACACCTCCAGTTTGCCACCCAGCAGCAGCTGTAACCAGTTTGCACTCCACTTCCCATGACCCACTGTGGACACAGACCATGCAAAGTTCCAGATCAAGGGTTTGACAGACAGCAGCATCATGGCTCCAGATTGGCTCCCTGCTCTGTATAAGTCCCAGGGGCATTCCAGGTGCAGATTTCCTGTAGCTGCCATGACCTTTCCTGCTCCTTGCTCCTGAATTCCTGGCTTTGACCTTGGCTTGATTTGAACTTTGCCTCCTGACTTGGACCCTAAAACCTCACTCAGACTCTGACCATTGGTATCAACCTGGCCTGGAACCCGATTACAAACTCCTCAGCTACTCCAGCCTCAGGTTTGTCCCTGCTGTGATCCTTGGCCCTCACTGCCCTTGTTGGGATCCTGAAACCAGCCAGGGTCACTAGATAACAAGGACATATCATATCTCAAGTGGGAAAGCATCAGGCCCTCTCTTCCTCCAGGGTGGGCGCCAACTCTTGCTCTGGGAGCTGCAGACTGCAGATCTGCTCTCCTTCCTGGTCTGCCACCGAGTGGGGGTTTTCCTCTTTTAAGCTCCTCCTTCGAAATCTGACATCTCTCACTGGTGAAGTAGTGGGAGGGAGATGTGACTCTTGACAAAGAGATTGGAAACTGGGTTGGGTAAATACATTATGATGCCAACATCATAACATTGTTCAAAAACAAAAGAGATTAGAGTGACTGCAACAGCTATACAGGGATTTCTCTCCTTAGTGTTACTGGCAAGGCATTCACATAAGCCATTCTTAAAAGCCTACAAGTTCCTGTGAATGTGTATATCCAGCAAGTTAGTTCAGCTTCCCTGTCAGTAGATCAGCTATCAAGATGGTCTTCACACTATACCAACTTCAAGAAAAGTGTCAAGAACAACGAAAACCTCTCTACTTGGCCATCATAGATGTCACAGAGGCTTTTGACTTGGTCTGCAGAAAGGGCATTTTCCAGGTGCTAGAGAATTGGTTGTCCTCAAATCTTCCTCAGTTTGATTTGATCATTCTGTGACAGTATGAAGGCAACAGTCCAGTAGGATGATGATCAGTCTGACAGTGGTATCAAGCAAGAATGTGTTTTGGCACCAATCCTCTTCGGTATATTCTTTTCTCTACTGCTTCATCATGGTTTCTCATCTAAAACCAAAAGGTATATGCCTCCATGCAAGATCAATGGAAAACATTTCAACACTGCATATCTAAGAGCAAAAAGCAACATCAAAATCGGTTGATAAAAATGTATTTTCACTGACAACACAGTACTCATTGCACACAGTGAAAAAGAAATCCAGCAACTTTGCAATAGCTTTGTGCTAACTTGTGATGAATTTGGATTAATCATCAGTCTAAAGAAGACAATGATTACAGCACAAAGTGTGTTTGTCTGCACCAGAAGTTTCAAGATCTCTAATATCTCTAATATCTCGCTAGAAGTAGTGCACAAGTTCCGCTCTCTGGGATTGACTATATCAGATAACTTAGCTGTAGATGACAAGCTTAATTCTCACAGTAGAAAGATAGCTACCGCATTTGGCCAACTGACCAAACATGTATGAGCTAACAGGAACCTATAACTGAACATCAAGATATGGGTCTACCAGACTTGCATTCTGAGCATGTTATTGTATGTTGGCGACACCTAGACCACCTACAGCAGGAATGAGAGGAGGCTAGGCACCATCCACACCCACTATCTTTGCTGATTTCTAAATATCAAATGGGAAAGCCAAAATTCCTGACTCTTCAAGTATTTGATAAAGCAAAAATGCCAAGTCTAATCACTATTCTCAAAACAGACATCTCTGATGGTTTGGCTATCTGCATTGGACGGATGAAGGATGCATTCCAAAGGATCTCTTGTATAAAGAACTTGCAGATACTTCAAGGCTAGTGGGGTGACTTAGGCTCAGGTTTAAGAAGATTTGAAAGAAGGATGTCCAAACTTTTAACATCAACTCTTCAAGCTGGGAGACACAGCTAGCAATAGGCTACATTGGAGTGCTATGGTGGCCAGAGAGACCAAAAGTCTGAAAAGAGGTGGTTGAGAGAAAGGAAAGTGAAAAGAGTAAGGGCTTGGCTACACTGGAGAGTTGCAGCGCTGGTGGTGGGTTTACAGCGCTGCAACTTAGTAACTGTCCACACCTGCAAGGCACATCCAGCGCTGCAACTCCCTGGCTGCAGCGCTGGCTGTACACCTGGTCTGCTTGGGGTGTAACGATTGCAGTGCTGGTGATGCAGTGTTGCTCATCAAGTGTGGCCACCAAAAGTGCTGTTATTGGCCTCCAGGGTATTAGGAGGTATCCCAGAATGCCTGCTCCCAACAAACCGGAAGAATGGCTGAACTCCAAGCTTCCCCGAGCTGCTTATCTAAAAAACAAACACAGATGCTGTTTGCTCCAGCGAGTGAGCAGAGGCAGGCAGGGGAATTGCTTTGGAAGGTTCACAGCTGTTTGCTTGAAGACAGAAGTCACACTGCAGAGGGGGAGGGGGAGTCCGTGTTGAGCAGCTGCTTATGTGGTCTGAAGGCTATTTAGGAGTGCATAATTTGCATTTAGTGAATAAGAGAGGGGTGGGGGAAGGGCTCCAAACTTTTAAATTGATTGCAGGTTGGTGATGTGTATGTTCTAGTCCTTAGAACTTGCAGCAGGGAGCTGACAGATGCAAAAATCCACTCTCTCTCTCCCCCACATTCCCCCTTACCCCCCTCTTTTGAAAAGCACATTGCAGCCACTTGAACGCTGGGATAGCTGCCCACAATGCACCACTCCCAACAGCGCTGCAAATGTGGCCACACTCCAGCGCTGGTAGCTGTCAGTGTGGCCACACTGCAGCGCTTTCCCTACACAGCTGTACGAAGACAGCTGTAACTCCCAGTGCTGTACAACTGTAAGTGTAGCCATACCCTAAGAGGAAAGCACAGTAGGCCTCAAGCACTAGCAATGCACTGCCTTCATCCTCTGGACCTGTGCCCTGTGTCTGCACTACTTGTGGCCAAGACTGCTGCTTGGGAATTGGACTTTGTAGACACTGACAATGCTATGGTAACTGAACTGCTTTGCTGCTTACACCATAATTTTTCAAGATGGACAGATGCTTATTACTGTTACTAACTATATTAAAGATTGTGAGGTACTGTACTCAGACACTATGGTGACTGATGCCATAAAAGTATCTAAAATAGTTCTGGTATTCACTCAGTAAGTAAATACAACTCACAGCAAAATAATCTATCAAATAGAAGAAACTTTAACTCCTGGAGGCTGGAGTTTTGTTTCTTGAATTGTATTCAAAATGTCACCATATCTCTACTAATTATAATGCCTATACATATTTGTAACCATTCTTTAGCACAAAAAGTGAAAAACATTCTAAAAATGAAAGCAAAATAAGTAACAATTCAGCTACATTTGCTTAACTTTCTCTGTCTACAGGTTTGATGTCCCTTTCCTGTTCTGGAAAGACTTCTCATATCTTCCCCCTAATTCTGTAATATAATATGAACTGCTTTTTGCAAAATTACGTTGTGTTTATTATCTAATAAAATATTTAATAAATCCTTCATATCTTGTAACGTACAGACCTATAGTAGTTTTAAGGGAGCTGGGAATCTCAGGTTTCAATAAAATGCCTTTATTTAATAATATCAACAACATAATAGGTAAAACAGGCTTCAGTCTCAGTGGGAACCCCTTAACTCTATCTATCTCCACATCTTTCCTTAGTCTACCTCCTGTTACATACCTGCTGGGTCCACAATTAATACCACAGGACCATTTTAAAATCAATAAGAATTTTATAATATTTACTGTACAGCAGATAGGGAATTCCAAGAGGATGAATTGTGTTGAGCTATTACCTTTACTAAAGTGGCACCCAAGGTTCTTACATGCTATTGCACCACACATGTTGCATCTTAATTGTTAACTAATGGTGTTGCATTTCTAGAAGGGAGCAGAATATTTTACCACTATCAATCATCATCTGAAGTATCCTATAATTCATCTATCATCTGCCTTCTATCAAATTGTCAAAATCCATACATTAAGTATGAATGTTGCTACCTCTTGCAAGGAATTAATTTTTTTAAAGTTTTAGAAAAACTTTAATCCCATTTTCTAAAAAGTAGAATTAAAACACTCATCTAATTATCAACATTTTAACTTAATAGAACTGGGTTCTATTGATCCTTTTCATTCCACAGTTATTTAACATAATATAATGAATTTCTCAGCTTATACCAATTAGTTTAATAAATTATACTGCCATTTTTTTATTCTAGAATCATAAGCTTATAACAATTATCAAATAACAGTTTATATACTCTAAAGACACATACTCTACATTTATTAAATATAGTATTTAAGCACTTTCTGAGCCTTCATAGGAATAGTTTAAAAAAAAGGAGAATATTCTATATTATTCACTGCATCACTTATGCTTTTTAGATAATTTTAATTAAGGGATTTAAATAATTCAATTTAATATTTATCTAAAAACTGGCAGCGAGTATTCCACCCAGAGGGGCCTAATTCTTCATAAAAAGCTCATTTTATGAGACAGTAGTAGTTTTGGCATTACCAGCACCTCTCACATAAACCATGCTGGAAACCATAGCTTAGCCTGCCAAATGCCTTCTGTACATATGGTGTTTAACAGTGCTGTGTGTGTCTGTAAGCTAGTAATAACAGATTTAAGCTAAAATTTGGAGTCTTATGCATACATGTAACACAAAATTTTAAAATATATTATGTAATATATATACACATGAGTGGAGTTAAAATTCATCTTTAAACTAACACTCTAAATATAACATTTGTAACAATAATTTGTATTTTAATTTGCAGTACATTCCTTGCACCCATTGATGTTAATGGCATAGATTCCATTAATTTGAATAGTTCAGGATCAGGCCATTAGAGTCCTAAATAAGACTTACATTTAAAGAAATGCAATCAGGTGAAATGGGGTCAAAACTTTTAAGTTATAAAACCTAAGATCAGATAGATAAATATTCCCCTGTAAATTATGTAACCCAAACTTTGCAATATGTGCTTATGCATGTGAACTTGAAAGTGAAATTGACATGACATCTTTAAAATCACACTGCTTTTTTAATTAATCAAAAAGTGTTTCATTCCAAATCATTTGAAAGACTAAAAGTCAAATATGTTGGAAGGTTGTGGAGATTTTTAAGAGCAGATTAGACAAACACCTGTCAGGAATGGTTCAGATCAGGGATCGGCAAACTTTTGCATGTGGCCCGCCAGGGTGCTTACCCTGGTGGGCCGGGCCGGTTTGTTTACCTGCCGCATCTGCAGATTCGGCCGTTTGCAGCTCCCAATGGCCATGGTTCACCGCTCCAGGCCAATGGGGCTGCAGGAAGCGGCGGCCAGCACATCCCTGGCGGACTGCATGACAAAGGTTGCCAATCCCTGGTTCAGATAATACTTAGCCCTGCCATGAGTGCAGGGGACTGGACTAGATGACCTCTCAAGGTCCCTTCCAGTCCTACAATTCTATGATCCTATGTACTTCCATTCTGCAACAGAGATTTCAGCAAAATCATGCTCACCTTCGGCCTGACGCAAACGTCACTGAAGACAATGAGAAAATTTTCATTGACTTCTGTGGACTTTGAATGAGGTCTCTTATTTACATGAATAGTCCCATTGACTTTCATTGAACAATCCCACTGAAGTCAATGGGACTATTCACATTAGTAAATTAAGCTGTATTTGGAACAAATCTCTCAAATTTAAGATAGAATTTATTTTTTTTGCAAAGATGCAGAGTAATATTATAAATATTTGTACACTATCAGTTCAGTAACATATACAGTAACATTGAGGGAGCTTACCACTTTCAAAACAGGCATCAAATATAAGATGTCCTTTTTTAGGCTGTCCATAGTAACCAGCTGGGAGAACGACGTATTTGCTTAGATTCCCTGCTATGATATCATCACTTCCTAAGTCACTACCTGTTACAATAAAAAAAGAAAATAAATATATGAGTATTAAACAGAAAACAAAACTATTTAAATAGACTGGGGATTTTTTTTCCCCAATGCTTTTGTATTTTCATTAACTGTGCATGTGCATCCATATATATGCACTTTCTTTTTAAAACCTATTCTGCAAAAATACTTATCTTGATTATGTCATTTACTAAAGTTTCAAATATTAACAGGCCTCACCGAAGAATACATGTAAATTCCCCCTTTAATAAAAATGGCCCTAAAAAATCAACTCTCCTTAAGAAACCAGAATTTCAAACAATATTGTATACTCTAACCAATGCTGTTGCTGTGAGAGCTGTGGTACATCAGTCCCCTCTGATGTTTGGTAGTATATTAGGTTTACTGCACACTAGGGTGCAAGCACTGTAGACACTTCAAGCACTAGGCTCTTGAGGCTCTGGCTTTTGGTAGGTTCACAAAAACTCTCTCACGCTTTAAATAAACCAGATGATTTATTTAACAAAACTATTACATATAGTGCAAATCCCAAAGAACAATTTCTTTAAATTAAAACACAAAATGAGGTAAACACAACCAACAACAGCCTCTAAGGGCAGTCCAGTACAGGGGTATGAAGGTGGGGCTCCTCAGGCTTAGTGCTAGAGATACTCACTCCAAGCCACCCTTGTCTTAGAGGCAATCATACAGTGGCCTGCAGATGTCTTGGCCTGAGTTAAATCTTTTGTCCAAAACCTGTGTCTGATTCAGACCTATCTCTACGCTGACCCTACCCTCCACCAGCCATTTGCAGAACATTCACAAATATCCATGCTATAATGCAGTGTCCAATTTCCTTACGGTCCCCTCTAACAACACTGCCCTTTCCAGTGTTGTTGTGATTATGGAGACCTTCACTGGGTGGAGGTTGCACTGGTAGCACAATGTCCAGTAAAATGCCTGCAGGTTCATTACAATGTGTGTGATGCCGTGGGCTAAATTTTACTCTCAATTACTGTGTTACCAACTCCTATGATTTTATTGCAACTTTCATGATATTCAACTTTTTCTTAAAGCCCCAGATCCTGGATTCATGTGATTAGGTGAGAATCTCATGACCCATGATTTTTAAGGTAATCTCAATTTTTTTTTAGGCCCGACTCATGATTTTTGAATTCTCAAAGTTGGCACTATGCAGTTACCTTAGTACAACCTGATTGATTGCAATGGGGATGCTACAAATTTTATTGAGAGCTTATTTTGGCCCAATATATTCTTTAATATCCAAAATAAACATATTTTAGATGATTATTTTTTCCAAGGGAGCATAACTAAATCACATTGGTGTTAAATTTACACATATAATCCCACACACATTAAATTAGTACATTCACATTTACAACCAGTGTGAGCTGAAAAGCATGTCAGATATATCTGAAACCTGCCTATTGGAGGTAGAGACTCAGGGTACTAGCTCTGGGATCCAGGAAGAGGAGAATGCTGAGGTCCAGACAGCTAAGGGTCAAACAGTCCTGGATTGCTGATAAATTGAAGGTCCTGGATAATAGGGTCCGTAGGTCTAACCTGAAAGTCACTGGAAGGCCAAAGGGAACTGAAGCCTCATGCATGACACCCCTCCTTATTTCGAGAGTTCTCTGGACCTTTCCTGAGAGACTTTACTTTGGAAACTGAAAGGGCAGATTAAGATCCCATACTCAGCCTTCCTAATGGTGACAGACTGAAACTCATAATAGTAAAATTGATGCAATACTGGGACAGAAAATCAATCCTGTGCAAAGCCTCTAAGGGCTGCAAAGGGTCCTTTCAGGGAGTTGATATCTCTTTTTACCCTGATGTCTGATTGGAAACACAGAACAAGTGGCAGTGTTTGCTCCAATTAGAAATATACTTTGCAGTAAAAATATTAAATCTGCCTCCTGATATTTTGTCAGACAAAGTATAGGATGGCTTCAAGCCTCAGCCATATAATGATCCAGATAGACCAGCTTGATCGCCAGTGGATTTTGAAATGTTGGAGAATGCATACCAAGTTTGACACCTTCTGTTGCACATACAACTGAATAGTCTTCAAATATGTGTAACCCCTTTGGGGTTTAGAGAGTGTGGCCCCTTTAAATCTTTTTCCTAAGGCGGGAGGGGGAGTAGTGAGAGAAAGGAGGAAAACTCAAAGGTGTGGCACTGGAGCTCCAGAAAGGACTGCAGCAAGCAGGACCTCGCAAATTAAAACAGCAGAAAACCTGCCTGAAGCCTGGGAAGGACAGGGTGGCCGATCGGGGACACCCCAGGATAGGAACCAGGAGGAGCACTGTGCCAGGGATAAATTGCCTGAGAACAGGCCGAAGCTGGACCCAGCATCACTGCTGCCTGGAGCTGCATGGGGCTGTGAGTACTGGGATTTGTGACTCTGCATTAGAAATAAGAAGGGAGGCTGCTAGCTAGTTAAGTGGGGAGGTGACCACTCTGTGTGGCTTTGCAGAGAACGGCAGAAGAGGGCACCAGAGGGGTTTGTTGGGAAAAGTTTACTGGCACCGAAGACGACCAAAAGTACCTAAGACTCATCACTGGCCCGGAACTTTGTTCAGGACTCCTCAGCTCTGTGCACAGACACATTGCTTGGTGTCTCCCCTTTCAGACTGTGCTACCACTGCGCCTATGGGGCCTTGGTTTGGATGCAACCCTGTTTTACTGCTCCCCCTATATTTCTCCTTGTTGCTTTTCTCCTCTCATCCCTCTGTAAATAAATATTTCCCTTTCTTATATTATATCCATTGTACTTTTCCAGGGGGTGGGTGTGTTCACTCTGGGGGGGTTGAAACAGGTGCCCCTGGGGTGGAAGGAATTTTTCCTGCTGCATTCCTGCGCGCACCTTCACTTGGCCAGAGCTGCCTGCAGAGCAGACTCCATCTTGGCCACGAAGGCGCTAAAGTTACATATGCTTCTGTATGGGTATCAGTATATTATGGGCAACTATTTCTCAGTGGTTCTTCTTTATTAACGATGGTTAACATCAGCTGTTATCTGCATCAACGTGATGAGGAAAAACTACTGTTTGTGACAGTAACTGGGAAAGGCACCAGAAAATAATTTACTATAATTGGTTGTTTTCTAAGCTTCTGTACTGAGTTTCTGGTTAAACCTAAATAATCCTTAATGTAGCATATCTGCACAAGTTACGGCATTCTACCCTGACACAAGTGGATCTGCTTGGCTTTGGAAGTAAAACCATTGACAACCTATCAAAGGCCAAAAGTTTCTATTTCCTTTCTTCCCCTGCCCCCGCAAAACGGCAGTACAGAAACTGTAGCTATGTTTCCTTGCAATCAGTTTGTCACCCTTCTTATCAGGAAATTTTCTCCTTTAGGAAGAAAGTGCTTTTTCATTTTGTTTATGGATATGGGACTGACGTTACATATCCTTTCTTACATTGTTCCCGTTGCCTTGAGGGACACTCCAAACTCTTATTATTGTGTATTGAGGGAATCAGTTGCCAAAGCTCTGAAGGCAGTCCAGCTCCCTGAGTACATTTGATTTTGGTTTTTGTACTGAACTACATATACTTCATCTGTAGTTAAGTTTTTGACATACCAGCTATATTAAAGGTCTAGTTAGGAAATGTATTGATGATATTGTGAAATCCTCTTTGTTCCCATATACACGGGAGTTTTTTTCCTAAATCTTGTTTATATAGATAGTCAATATGTAATAGTACAGTTCTTCTATTCTGTACCCAGTAGACAGAGAATTTACTCATCTCTTGCTGTACCCTCCCACGCACTTTTCCTTTTCCCTTTCTTTTTCTGTATCCATTCTGCCCTAAGTTACTTCTTGCATTAGCCTGTTTTTAAACTCATAAGACTATGCAATTTTAAATGTTCATTTAAGACAAAACCTGGTTCATCAGCTTCCCCTGTCCTCTACTTTATTCTGATCTGTTATTTATTTCCCCCATCTTCTTTCTCTCTGTTTTGTTTCTTTTCTTACTTCCTTAAATATTGCATCATTATTCAAAAATGAAAAAACTTTTGTATTTTGTATAAAGTGTTATATTATATCACAGTAATAAAACTAATTTTTAACAGCATATAAAATTATACAAAATACTATAAGTAGACTTAACAATGGTTGCTGTGAGAACTGTAACTGAATTTTCTGACTATTGTGCATTTTAATGCTTAGCCATAACATATTATTATCAGAGGTTTTTGCATTTGATTTCCTTGGTTTTGTCTTTAAAAAACAAAAAGGGAAAACTGAATATTAAAATAAACATGAATATGAAGGATGCAAGATTGTTTTATACTATTTCAAAAAAAATCAAAATGGGGAGGGATTCTCTTTATATTATATTTCTATAAACAGGTTTTTTTGTTAAGGACTTTTTTGATGTAATTCAATACTTGTGCACCCAGTTAAATTACTCTCTCTGAAACATGTTGAAGCATGTAAGATGTTTGTTCCCAAACACAGTGGCAGGAGAACACAGTGGTATTTTTAATTTGAAGAATTTAGGGCAAAAGAAAACAAGGCAATGTTTATCTTATTTTCTAATGAAAGCAATAAATGGTATCTAAGCTTTATAATTATCTATTCACCCTTCTGACATTGGTGCCTCTTTTTTTAGTACTATTTAGATAACAAATCTTTAACAGAAAAACTATTTTTACATCAGAGAAAACTAAAATAAATATCTTTAAATGAAGAAGGCACATGATGAAATAATGTGATGATAATATCTTATATCACTCTGAAAAATAGGCCTGTTGAGGCTTCGAGAAATAGACTTTTGGTCTGCACTGATTTCTTGACATTTAAATGGGTTATGAGGATGATAAATGTGACATAAAGCTCAATTTGTTTTATTTTTATATTGAAAACTATTTCACACAAATGTTACAAGCAATTCATATTGGCCCTGAATGATGAAAACAGCTTATTAATTAAAACTGACCTTTACATACAAAAATGTATTCCACCTCTTGAGCCAAAACACCTTAGCTGATGTTACAAATTATGGCAATGTATTAGTGACACCACAGTTAAAGGGTCTGTCAGGCTTTCTATTATAAGCCCATATTTTCAGGGTTTATAAATCCTATATAATATATAAAAAGAGATCCACACTAACACTTGGCATATAAATTCCTAGCTAGGGAAGAAATGTTATTCTCTCTGAAGGATATTAAGGGAGCAGAGGGAAAAAAACAGAACTTAAATCTATTTTTCCATTACCATCGCTCAAAAAACAAAGATTAATGTTTCTAAATGAAATGTTGCATACTATTATTTCTTAACAGAATCTATTTATATTTACAATTTTAAAGGATATTTTTGAGAATTAATTACTGCCCATAAACACTGTGAGGCATTCAAACCCTTTGTGTGTGTGTATATAAAACTAGTATTTGTACATGGTTTATTTACTATACTCTATAGAATGCAATAGCACTGTTGATATTATTTTCTTCAAGATCGATAATCCACAGCTAAAAATAAAAGGGTAGTCTTTGTTCCACCTCTATATGAGAATAAGAGGAAGTAAGGGAAAAAGCATCATGAGGTTAATTAGATCCTGCTTCTTCGATACAAGTGCAGGAGTGAGAACAGGGGCTATATTTCTAATACTGCCAGCTGTGAGCAAGTGGGCAGGGAGATTGGGGAGCAGATGGAGCTATGGATCCCCCTTCATGTGTTGGCCAGCATACACAGGAATCTGCATCTTGTAAAGACCTGATCAAGCATGCTTCCCTCCTCCAGTGAAACGGGAAGCTATGGAGGAATTGTGCCTCAAAAAAGTACATCCTCCTCCTGAAACTGTGAAACTATGTGCTGTCCCATACATAGGACTTTGATAACATTTTAAAATGCTTTTCTAGTTTGATCCATAACCACAGAACTTTGAAAACTCAAGGTGCATTAGCCTTTGGTACACTTTGACATACATTACCTTGCATTATTCTCCTAGTGCATAAAACTGCATTTTAGTTTATACTAAACCACCATTATACTTAAATCTAGCATGCCTAAACTATATTCCTGCTTATCTCCTTGGATTGTTTTGAAGGAGCCAGACCAGTGACCTAAAAGCTTGTACTCTGCACTACTATGTGGCAAACACACATAGGTTTCTGGTCCTGGTCTCATGCGCTATTGGTCAGCAGATAAATTGGAGTGGGGTCACAGTGTTGCTGCACTTTCAGGGTGTGCTTAGCATTCCTGTTATCAAGATGGAATGCAGTGACTGTTGTTGTGCGACATGTAGCCACTTATTGCTCAGCATCGTTCATAGCAGGTGTAGTGTTTTGAGGCAAGGGACGATCCTTGCAAGCTTCAGCATCAGACCTTTAATCCAGAGCATATTGCAGGCTGATGACAAGTCTATAAAGGCTGGGCCAGTCTTTGATTTCCTCTGGAATTTGGCCTCAGTGTACAATACAAGGACCAAAACTTGGTTGCAGCAGCTGCATCTAGACCAGAATCCCATTTCTTCTTCAGGGATTACTGACTCAATGAGAGATTGATTCTCTGGAGCATGATACATTCCAGGAGTTTGTAGGTCATGCACAGGAGTGATATCAGCTTATAGCTTCCCAGGTCATTGGTCGGCTTGCCCAGTCTGAGTATGGCAATGACTATCGTCTCCAATCAGGCTTTTGGGATGCATCTAGATTCCATGGTTTTGGTGAAGAGTTTTGCCAGCCATTGGAATCTCCAGAGGCCTAGTTGATGAAGAAATTCTGGTATGAGCCTGAAGTAGCCACACTGGACTTGTTGATATCCAACTGAACACTGCAATGTGGTGCCTCACTGGAATCCTCAAGTTGACGTCAACACCTTGGCTATCAGTGCTGTCACACATTGCTCCCCCATCCATTCACCACAATGCCTCAACCCTTCAGGAATTCCAGCGGATCGTGGAAAACAAACATCTCTCCATCCACCAGGACCTTAACAATATCCCTCACCATCGCTTGAAGTTGCATAAGGCCTTTCGGACCCACGTGTTCAGGGGCGGCTCCAGGCATCAGCACGCTAAGCGCATGCTTGGGGCAGCAAGTCACTGGGGGCGCTCTGCCAGTCGCTGTGAGGGCAGCAGGCAGGCTGCAGGTCCTCCACAGGCAAGCTGCCAAAGGCAGCCTGCCTGCCGTGCTTAGGGTGGCAAAATGCCTAGAGCCGCCCCTGCACGTGTTTAACCTTTGCCAATGCAATTTCAGCTCTGATGAAGCTTGAAAAGCCGTATGGAGCTCACAAGAAATCACAAACGCCTTATGAAAGACCCAACTCAGAAGATCCGTGGCTTTGATCTCCCATGAAGCTCATTGGCAACCTTTACTGCTTCCACATTAATTATGGCAGATGTGGATACTTGCTGCACAACTGGAAAATGGGACTGAAACAGCTACAACACCACTGCATACTGAATCTGCTAGAGTTAAAAGCTACCAAATTCACATGGTTATATAACAACTTACTCTATTTTCTAAAAATTGAAGTTTCCAGAGAAAGTTGCCTCTTCAACAAATATAGCTAATCTCTGAATAGTGTAAACAATAAACCATTTCCAGCTATGACAAATGTCAGACTTCATGGAGTTAGCAGCTAGGGGCCATGCTCATGCTATATTAGGTAGCTGATAAGCATGGATGCATCACTGTATGTTTAAGCATATATATTAAAAAAAGAAGGGTGATGAATTTGCCAAAAGAAGCTGCACCACTTTTAGCAGTCAGAATTCTGGACACAAAAACAAGATAGGCAATTAGAAAGGAGGAGATGAGAAAGAGGTGGTAACAATAAATCACATTGCTGAACCGTGGAGGGGTACCCTTCCAAATACACCTCTACCTCGATATAACGCTGTCCTCAGGAGCCAAAAAATCTTAACGTGTTATAGGTGAAACCGCATTATATCAAACTTGATTTGATCCACCGGAGCGCTGCTTTACCGCGTTATATCCGAATTCGTGTTATATCGGGGTAAAGGTGCATTACAGCTACGAGAGACAGTCTCCTTAGCTCATCATCCTATCCCATCCTAATTTTAGAACACAAATTAGGGCATTTTCTTTTACTACTGATTGCAGCTTCGCCTCACCAGCAAAACAGAGCTGTTGCTGCTAAATATGTTGTGTTTCTAAACTGTGCTGAGCAAAAAATATAGTCCCTCAATTTGACAGGCTACATTCTAGCTCTATTTGTTCTGCAAGGTCAAATATATATCTCTACAGTGACCTCCACAGATTTCATGGTAATAAGCAAGTTCACTGCAGTTTCAGTAGAGTATGTATCATTACACTAGTCTTGCTTGTGTCTGTTCAGGTTGGTCTTGACCAAGCTGAATGTTCTGTTTTGGGTGAAACTGCTCCACAAACAGGCTAAATTCAGATTATACTGGGTCAAACCCAATTCTCCCCCAAAATCCATAAAATGCATGGTAGTAGTTCATATATAATTTTAATTAATGGCTTCCCTGATAGGTAAGGTTTGGAATAACACTCACCAATAAACAAAATGTAATGATTTTGAGACCCAATCATGACAGCAGACCCACTTCTGACTTTACATTATAGTCATTCAGCCAAGTCCATTGGCAGGTTTCAGTAGCTCCTATAAATAACATTTCTCCACATGAAGACTGATTTTCTCAGCTCTTGGACTGATGATAATTAAGACATGCAGAATTATCTCTCTATAATGGTGCCTTTCTTCTCTGGCTATAATAAAGCTACTGAGCCCTTCTGGATTTTTCTGGGCACTTCTAGCAGTATCCTATGCTGTGTGTGCAGAAACACAGGTGATTTCAACAAATTTATACCTCTTACCCAGTTTGGTTCTCCCTTTCTTTGGATTCTTAACATAAAAGATGTAAACCACATATTTTTTACAGAAACACTGCCAAACAAGAGGAATTACTACTGGTGATACCAGTTCAGCATGGCACAAGAACATTGTAATAATTCTGCAGCCTAGCCAGATGTAGCCAGGAACTAGAATTCCAGTTCTACTGGCTTCACAAAATGTTGGGAGAAGGAAAAAGAAAAAAAAATAACTCTCTCCTGGATGACTGTTTATGGTGCAACTAGGTTTTTGCATGTAGAAACTTAAAGATACAATGTAATAGGAAGCAATGTTGTTTTGAAATATAGTGAATTTGTAGCCACTGTGATCTGAAGAAAACGAAAGAAATGCTATTAAAGCTGCAATTCCCAGGAAGTGAAAGAGTTAGGGTAAGTACATGGCAGTACACTCACATGCCCATATTTACTTGCCATGCCCATACTCCCAGCATTTTCTATTTCTAAAATCAGGCAGAGCAAGAATTTATCAGACCAATCTGAGATGTAGAATCTTCACAATACATTGTTTCCTCAACTAGTCTGTTTTTGCAGTTTACCCAAAATGCTGACTTTCAAGAGTCTGTCTCAACATTGTAAGAAGTTACCTATATATAAGTAGGCATGCACTACAACAGCAGGAACAACAAATATACTTTTGTGTGATCAGAACAATCTAATGAGAGTCTGCAAGAAGCAGGAGGCAAGATCATTTTATATTTATAAAATATAAACAGGATGGAAACTGCTATTGTAAAGCCAGCTCCCAGCACCGTCTGAAATGTAAAGATGACAACGTTGTTAGAGCAGTGTGATGCAGATTTCTAAAATCCTGTCAGTTGTAGTTAGGGTGCAGACTCAATTTAGAATGAACTAGATCAAAAACATGTGTGCCATCTGAGTTGCGCCACTCACATGTTGGGAGGCAGTGTGACTGAGCAGATAGAGCACTAGACCAGGGCGTAGGGCAGGGTTCTGTTGCCAGCTCTGCCACTGGCCTGCTGGATGACCTTGGGTAAGTCATTTCACTTCTCTGTGCCTCAGTTTCTTCACTTGTAGACTAGAGACAATTATATGTAATACCTTCACAAAACACTTTCATATCTACTGATGAAAAACACTACATAAGAAGTAGGTGTTCCTTACTTATTATTAAACCTGCAATAAGACTTTTGAAAAAGCAAAGGCAAAATTGGGGTGTTCCAATATATTGGTACGTTTAAATCCAGAGAGTATTCTGGCTCTGAATAAACTTATTATATTAGGTGATCTTCCCATAAAAGCTACCTACAGAAACTTAGAAAGATCCTGCTTTTTTTGAGAGAAAGCAATAGACCAGGAGTGGGCAAATGACAGCCCATGGGCCGCATCCAGCCTGCCAACCATTTTAATCCAGCCGTCGAGCTCCTGCTGGGGAGCGGGTTCTAGGGGATGCCCCCACTTCAGCACTCCAGCCTGGAGAGGGTCAGGGGCCGCTCCGCACGGCTCCCGGAAGCATTGGCATGTCCCCCCTCTGGCTCCGCACGCTGGCCCTGCCCCAAGCGCTGCTCCCGCAGCTCCCATTGGCCGGAAACCATGGTCAATAGGAGCTGCAGAGTCGGCACCTGCAGACAGGGCAGCACGCAGAACAGCCACTTGGCCACACCTCCACATAGGAGCTGGAGGGGAGACATGAAATGAAAAACAGATTAAACCACTGCATGAAACATGTAAATTGTAAGTTCATCCATTACTAATAACCTGATGATGCTATAACTTGCATACTCTCTTTTTAAAAACGATGTTAGTTTAGGAATATATTCACTCAAAGTGGAAAAATACATTTCATGAGTATATACCATAGTATGTCATGTTTAGTTTCATTGTAATAGCTGCATCAGTTCTCATGTGCAGGGAGTACTGATAAAAATATTATATTCTGCCTGCATTAAAACTGTCAGAGATACTAATCAGCAAACAACATTTCTGTATATTTGCCAGTTTTTAAAGTTGACTTTTGACATGATTTTCATAGCAGGTGAATATCTACAGAAATGCTAACAGCCACTTCTTTCAATCTTGAGAGATATCATAGCTATCAACCAAACAAAAAGTAAACTGAATTTAATAGTTCTAGTTCTTTGATAGGTAATTAATAAAGTGTTTACTTTAAATGCATAATACTGCATGTTTTACATGGTACACCTCTACCTTGAGATAATGCTATCCTTGGGAGCCAAAAAATCTTATCGCATTATAGGTGACACCGTGTTATATTGAACTTGCTTTGATCCATTGGAGTGTGCGGCCCTGCCCCTCTCCCCCCAGAGCACTGCTTTACCGCATTATATCCAAATTTGTGTTATATCGGGTGGCGTTATATCGAGGTAGTGGTGTATATATGAAACTGACAGTTACTGCAGAGTTATACTGAAGAAACATCAGCCAGATCTGGCCCATGGACAGGCAATGGTTCTGCTGAAAAAGTAAAACGTGATTGGCCATGCAGGGATTTGTGATTATTCAGTACATCTCCATAGTGGGAGGACATTTTCCCAAAAAGTACCTACATTTTATAACAACTTCTTTAAATTAAATACAATTCAAAGAGCAAATCATCATAAGTACACTGCACTTCTCCAGTGGCTAAAGTCATTTTGGCTTTGCCATTACAATGCACCTAGGAAATGCAAATATTCAGATTTAATTGCACACTTAGTTTATATGATTGTTTAAGTGATACGCATATCACTGCACTACCATGTGCTGAATCACACAAGCAAGCATATTATGTCATTCAAATAGTTTTGATCCTTTAAGAATTATTTGTAATTCAACAGACAACTTGAATATGCAAGAATATTAATATTGTTTTTATAGTTCAGTATATATAAAAACTTTTGACCAAATAATGTTATGACTAATTGAGTCATTTTACAAAAATGTTAAATGAGACTTCCTTCATTGCATCAAGATAACTGCAAACAAAGCACTTAGTATATTTAAATGACAACTAGTGTGATGAATTGGTCCCTGGATTCTTCTATTCATGTTTCTGGGACTCACTTTCTGTGTGACGTTCAACAACTCAGTAAAGCCCACATTTTCAGCAGTGGTCACTAATTTTGTGTGCCTCTATTTTAGGAGGTAGTTGAGAAATGCCCAGCCATACTGTACTGGGAAATAAAATGTAAAACCAGAGAAGTTTCAATTGCTGGTAGTTATTCATTAAAAGTAACAAAATGAAAAGAGTGTGGTATGTTGACCCACTGTGATTGGGCTTCCTCCACTATCTCCGCCAGCTAGCAGGCCTGTCCTACTGAAGTAGGTTGGTAGGTTTCCCAGACTCATGTGTGCATTTTATAGTGTGGAAACTCTTACAAGGGTGGGCCATGAGAGGCAGGTGCTGGAGGGACAACAGGATGGAAACCCTGACAAAATTAGTACAAGCTCTGCCATGGGTCTGCAACTGTAGGAAGAAGGCCATTTTATTTAAGGCAGCATTTGTTGTTGCCTTCTTTGGCACTTTCAGAATGAGTGAGCTGGTGCCTATAGCAGCTGCAGTCGTATCCCAGCGTGCGTTAAATGTAACAGCCGTACAACTATCTGCAGGAGCAGCATCCTTGCACTTAAGATACTGGAAAACAGACCAGAAGAGAGAGGGTGGTGTTGAAGGGGTATCCAGGTAGATGCTTGTGCCCTGTAAAGGCAATAAGAGCCTTGCTAAAAATCCAGGGCCTCCAGCGAGGACTGCTGCTCATACATGGTGATGGCAGCTGCCTGACAAAGTACCAGTTCATCAGAATATTGAGAAAAATCTTGAGCTATGTGGTCTTGATCTTAAAACATTTGCTACTCATTCTTTCAGGATCAGGATGGTGACGTCAGTGACTCCAGAGGTGTTTGGCCTATAGCCGGTGCACTAAAGAAAAGATTGCAGGGAACAAAAAAAAAAAAAAAAAATGTAACTAACCACTGTGCTTGTTTGGTTTCAGGAGCTATATGGGGCATATGCAATATCTGGATTTGAAGGCACTCTAAAGGACACTGAGTCCTCGAGAGGGCAGCCAAGACAGCAGCCGGATCTCAGTTGGGCATCAGGGATGAACCAATTTGAATCCAGTGGTTCGGCAGAAGAGGCATGCACTGTGAGCAGCTCATGCCACTTCTACACTCATTGATATGCAATGCACACCACCTCATGTCCTGGTTATTCACCTTGGCAAGAATGAGCTCAGGGGCTGTACAGGAGTTAACTTAATGTAAATTTTGTTAGATAATCATGGCCAGAGAGGAGGCTAGGATGGTCAGAAAGGCTCACAAAGCAGGTCTAGTGGGGCACTACAGATCCAGCCTGTGTTGTCAAGGGTAGAAGGAAAGTGAACAGAGAGATCACCAAGATATTCCTAGACATAGGGGGACTCTGCAGACCTAGGTCAGACTTTGTGGCCCTCACAGGCTGAGGTTCCCATTCTGCTGCACCTTCTGTGCCCCTTGTGGGGGGGGTGGGAGGAAGAGAGAGGGGAAGGGTGATGAAAGTGGTCATCAAAGAGAATGTAGAAGAAACAAAAAGGAGATAGGCTTATCTGAGCCTGCTTGAAAGGCTGAGGCTTACTTTCAATGTAATAGCCCTCATTTATACTTGTCCCAATCCATACCAAATATTGGGTAAGATATTTGACAGCCTTGGCTGAGTCAAGCGAGGAAAAAAAAATAGAAAAAGACTGGGACCATCAGCATACTGAAAATACAATATTCCATGCCTCCTTACTAACTCTCCTAATAGCTCCATATACACATTCAACAAGAAGGACAAGTGGACTGCTGCAGAGCCCACCTCAGACAACCTTGGGACAGAAATGCAAACTTCCTTAAACTACTCTCTGGGACCTTCTGAAGGGCAATCAGTTTACTCCTACTAGGGTTTTCAGCTAAGTCAACAACAAATCAATGGAACTAAAAACAGCTAATAGATCAGACAGTATCAGACACCTGATTTTTATCCATTGTCTGTTGACAGGAGGAGATCAGTAGATAGGATGAATAGTCTGGTGGAATGGGAATCAAGAGACTTTGGTTTGATTTCTGGCTCAGTGACAGACTTCCTATGTGTCTTGGGCAAATTACTTAATCTACTCTGTGCCTAAATTCCTCATCTGGAAAATGAGGGTAATAACTACCTATCTCACATGGTATTGTGAGATTAAAGTCCATTAGTGACTATGAGGTGTTCTCTGTAATGAGTCATGTAACCAACTAAATAGATAGATCATTTGCCAGAGGTTGGTTTTATACCATACACACATTTGCCAGTGTTGGTTCTGTACCACACACAAGACAGTACCAACTTGACAATGATCAAGGAGTTCTGAAATTTCTAAGTACTGTGCACGATTTTTTGCCACAGTCTTCTTTATCTGATATACAAATGGAAAATTAGATATTGCATAATAGTTACTCAGATTATCAGTGTCAAGTGTTGGTTTCTTAAGCAACAGCTGCATGCATAGCAGCTTTCTTAAGAGCCACTGGCATCCTATGTCTTACTAAGAGCAGCACTGAATCTCCACGAGCAACTGACCCAATTTTTCCCTACTGGTAATGACTGTGTAGTTTCCCTAACAGCCTGGCAATTCCTCCACTTTATTACCTGAAAAAAGTAGGTCTGCATTAGATATTTTCCCTGCGTCCCTTGTGGTGACGACTGATACAAAGAAATCATGCATAGTCTTTAATGTTCTTAGCCATCTTGTATCTCAGGTAGTCTGGTGGACTCATTCATTCTCTTGTTGCTCTCCTGTTTCTGATGTACTCAGATGATTCTCTGAATGTCAATGGCTACTTGATCTTCAAATTCCCATCTTGGATGTTACCTGCCCCTTTCTATAGCCAGATGGTCAGGATTTTGATTCTCTGTTTTGTTTCTTGAACCTTAACCATACTGTGTTTTTTTATTTATATTTTTCCTTCCCTTCCTACTTCATTTTTGTTTAGGGGCATGCATGCCTTCCAAGATTCAATTACAGTATGCTTAACTAGACTTCATGCTGTGCCTGAAATGTTTAATTTTCGCACTTTTGAATTTGGAGTCTTTTTGACTAGTTTCTTCATTTAAAAAAAAATCATTTCTGAAGTTTAGCACTACTTTTGGAATCATTCCCTCAGCTAGGATGTTGAAATTAATTACACTATTAATTACTGGTTCAATTTTAGCTAATTCTTGAAGCATTCGTGTGAGTTAGTTACTTAAGACTAAGCTGAGAATAGCTCCTCTACTTCTGTTCTCTAGAATTGCCTGTTCCACAAAGTAATAATTAGAAGGTGTAAAGAAACTGCTTCTCTATGCATTGTCCCCCTTTGATACTTGACCAGTTTACATGTACATAGCTGACATCACCCTTTATTATTTAATCAATGCTTTATAAGAGCATATTGCTCCAAAATCATAAGACTGATTTTTTTTCATTTTTACCCACAAATATCTCAAAGGATTGCAGAACAGAAGAGCTAAACAACAAACTGTTTGAGATTTTTCTATGTTCCAAGAAAATAAAATCTTAGCAAAGTGATTTAGTATATATTAACACTTTTACATTAACACTGCAATAACAGGTTGAAATATAGAAAATACTTCTTATTAACAGGAAACAGATTCAGCAATATCTTAACTAAGCAAGTGGCCAAGTTGAAGTTATAGTATTTACGGGGGTTTGAGATGCAAATGAAATGCTATTACTATACAGAAAACAAATCAAACTAACATCAAAATACAGATGCACAAAGAAAAAGTACTGAGAGATCTACAGTTCAAATGACAGTAAAACATTATTACTGACTACAAGTAAAAATGGTAACATGTTAGGTATCTCATATAAAGACTTAAAATGTAATTTCATAAGATGTTAATTTTATGTTATTAGTTAGTGCAAATAAAAATATATGGAGTATTTAATAATCGTTAAACTATTTAATTTATAATAAAAGTTAGATACATTTAATAAGTAAGACCTCCTCCTTCAAATCCCTTCTCAAAATCTGGCACAATATCTATCAGAAATTAGCTAATTTATGATGCCAGGGTGAAGGAGCAGATAGGGACAGCTGATACATACTTGATTTATAACAAAATTTTTTAAAAATTAATGAAAAAAATTAAAATACACAGTTTGTATATATAAAAATGTATTTGACTGTATCCCTCTCCTTTCACATTTCGATATCACTTATTTTCAAATAGGGCCCAATCATGCAAATACATATGCATATGAGTAACTTTATTCATGTGAGTATTCCCACTGAACTTAATGGGACTACTCACATGCTTAAAGTTAAAAGCAGTGTTGTTAGAGCCATGTTGGTCTTAGAATATTAGAGACAAGATAGGTGAGATAATATCTTTTATTGGATCAACTTCTGTTGGTGACAGAGACAAGCTTTCAAGATTACACAGAGCTCTTCAGATCTGGGGCCAGATCTACATTACAGAATTATGTCACAGAATCACAGAAGTGTAGAACTGGAAGGGAACTCAAGAGGTCTTCTAGTCCAGTCCCCTGCACGGTGACCTAAATTACATCAGCATACAGCCAACGCAGTAATTAAATTGCTTTTGCGTGTTCATACTACACCCCTTGTGTCGGTGGTGCTTGCATCGATAGAGAAAACAGTGCTCTCTGGGTAGCTCTCCTACTGAGCAACTCGCCATCATCTAGCACAGGGTATTTTGGAAAGGTTTTGCAGTGCCTCATGGGGCCAAACAAGCCGTGCAGGGATGACTGGGAATATGATTTCAATGTCCCTTAATGCAATGTTCTCCATGCAGGGGTAGCTCTAGCTTTTTTGCCGCCCCAAGCACGGCAGTCAGGCTGCCTTCGGCGGCTTGCCTGTGGGAGGTCCCCGGTCCCACGGATTCGGCGTACCCACCATCAAATTGCCACCGAATCTGCGGGACCGGCAGACCTCTCGCAGGCAAGCCGCCGAAGGCAGCCTGACTGCCACCTTCGCAGGGACCGGCAGGGCGCCCCCCAGGGCTTGCTGCCCTAGGCACGCACTCGGACCACTGGTGCCTGGAGCCACCGCTGTTTCCATCCCATAATTTCATCTGCATCCCAAAATGTTTCGTGCCTCTTTTAAAAAATCCCCACAAACCCATGCATTCCTCTTTGGTGTCTACCATCTGTGTCAGAAGCATGAATCCTGCACAGCTGTGCACTACTGTGATGAGCGTTGCAAGCTTCAGCGCCCGATCCTGCCATATTTGCAGAGCTGCCAGAGGAGCTGCGGGGAACATGGTGATTCCTTGGAAGTGGGATTGCTGTGGGCCATAGAAAGAAACAATTCAAAGCTGTTGGCAGCATTTACAGAGCACCTGCAGATGACGGAGGACCAGTTCTGGGCCCAAGAAACAAGTATTGACTTGACTGGTAGGATTGCATCATAAAGAAGGGTTCAGGAAAGATTTTTTTAGGTCGTAGTCCCCATCAAGCATGGGTCGTAATTGTTGAGTAATATCCCATCTGGGTTACCCTGTTGAGTGGTAGGTAACAAATAAGAGTGTGTAATCAGAGGGGGTTTTATTTCTGTACTGAACAAGTTCTTGCAGGATATATGGGTAGTCTGTTCATGATGGCCGTATGACTGGAGGGGTGTTAATGAGTCACTTCACCTTGAATAGTCTCTTGAAATGTGTGTTAACTACTTATGCTAAACAATCTGTTCCACTTTGTATTTACCTGTGACACGGAGTACATTTCCCAGACCTGAAGAAAAGTTCTTTGTAAGCTCAAAAGCTTGTCTCTCTCACCAACAGAAATTGGTCTAATAGAAGATTAGCCACCTTGTCATGCTTAAGCTTACGCATTTTCATAAATGGTTGCAGGATTAGTGCCCTCAACTGTAAGAGCAGAGTATGCATCTTTGTATGTGTTTGTACAGCAACAAGAACAATAAAGCTTGAATTCTGATGGAGGTCTCTAGACTCAACTGCGATATGAATAATAAAATTACATTAAAAAAGTGTGGTAAAAGAATGTTTAGGTTGCAAAGTTAGGAAATATCAGGATTAAGGCTGCCTGTGCAGAGTAGGGTGCAAACAAGGGAAGGGCAGGAGCTCTGAGAGGTGATGAAGGATAGAAAGAGGGACAGGAGCTGGAGGGTAGGAGGACAGAAGCAGAGGGAGACAAGAGACATAGTGTAGTGCAACACCACACACCAATATAGGATAGGAAATAAAGAATATTATATATACACAATTGAAACTGCAATAAAGTGATCAATAAAATACACACATTCAGTGAATAACATGTTTATTGTTGGAAGCTGGACCAAAAGGTTCAACAGTAATTTTTTTTCCCCTCCAGCCATGGGAGTACCTGCCTTCCCTCCTTTTTCTATGATTAAAAGGACAGTGGCCCAAATGTAACATCAGCAGGCCACAATATTAATAACCCCAAAATGACTAACAAATACATATTAGAAGTAGCAATACTGATTCAGATACAAATGTCCCAAACAGAAGACTCTTAAAAGATGGAGAGGATAACCGGCATACTTTGATCATGCTAGTTACTCTCTCCCAGGTCTTTGGAAAGAGCTGCAAGTCTTCTGAGGAAAATACAGCTCCTGAAAGAAAGAGGGCAACCTGGGAAGAATGGGGTAACTAGCGAAACTGCAGCCTGAATTCCATTTCTGCAAAGTTAAATTCATTCACTGAATTTTTATTTTCTGTTTACCCAACAAGTAGGATGATCTTTCAAGTATTTCTGCATTCCACATGCCAATAGACGGTATTAGTGGTTCAAAACTCTATCTGTATGTGGTTTAATTAAAGGGATTTAGTGGTCTGATCCACCTACTCCTAAATATTCCCTAGATACGTTAGTAAGGTTGTCTCTTTGTACAAAATTGGACAGATAACTTGAACCTCAATCTGAAAGAATGTTCAACCAAGTAGGGCATCATCTTATATCCAGTGTCCTTTAAAAAGATATCAGACATCAAAGTGAGCTTAGCAGAAAAACAGGAAGTCAAACTGAGCAGCTCTGAAAGGAAACTAACTAGTCCTAATAACTTTCATTTTGCAGTAGACTCTATATGTGAAGATTAACTAAATTACCTCTAATTTTGGGTCCCCATCTTGAGACTTGTAGGTCTCATGGCCGGCACCCAAATATGGAAGCATGCAATATTTGTGGTTACTTTATAAAAACTGGCACTAAGAACTTGCAGAGGGAAACTGACTAGGACTCAGTAGGTGAAGCTCAGAGCCAACTGCAAGCAGAAATTAGTCCTAGAGAAACTATTGCAGCTTGATGCAAAAGGAAAGTGAATAACCCTAGTCAAATACTTCTGCAAAGCTCTTTACAAAGGGTGTGGCAAAAAGAAGGGATAAGCACTAACAAAAAAAGGAATGGGGGAGCCACATATAAAAGGGAAATTAGCACAAAGGTGATTAAAGAGAATACAGCTGAAAGAGAAAGTAAATGTTAATAGAGAACAGAAATGAAAGAGAAAAAGATGAAAAAGGGAGAGAAACAGAGGGAAAAGAATGGGGGAGAGAGAGATGAAGAGAAGGATTTGCCACATAAGAGGAAAAGTACCACCACTTTTTCCCTACTATTTCAGCTGCTAATTTACAATTGGGAGAAACAATCAGGGGTATTGATATGAGAGCAAATATAAAGGGAGAATTTCAAGTCAATTTTATGTTTGAGACAAAAAAAAATATAGGAAAGTTGGAGGGTCGCATGTGATATTTCAAGTAAACTTACAAATGTAAACAGTTGCATGTGATGTTAAAAAATTATTTTTCTTCTGTGTTGTTGTATAAAGGAAAACTGCAGATAACAACCAACTTCCCACATCCTTTAAGTGTGGCTCTGCTATGAAAATAGACTAGAAAAAAGGTCATAATGTAGTTCAGTATTTGTCATCTTTCAATAATTTCCACAACAAATGTGCTCAATTTGCAAGTTAAAAGATGCATTGATGGTTTCTTTTCTATCAGGCCTGCAAACTCCATTTAGGTTATGAGAGTTGAGCTGAATTTCTTCATTCTCATGGATCATCACCAATACTATAATAAAGATGCTGCAGGACAAATTATGACTACAATTTCACCTTTTCAACCCCATTGTCTTCAAATTACGTTTTTGATGACACCATGCAACTTTACAGCCTTCACTTAGGATTGTACAGGTCTAATTGAATGAAATGTATTAACAATTCTGTTGATGAAATACAAGAAAGAATAGAATCTACCTTCTTCTCCCAAAGCTCTGTGTTGGTCTGCAGGACTAACAAAAGTTCAAAGCAATAAAATCTAAATGTTGCTGCTAAAATCAGTACATTAGTCTGAAAATACACAAGAAACAGATCTATTGATATGCCATTTTTACAATCATTTTTCAGATTACAGACACACTTTAATCAACATAAGAACATAAGAATTGCTACACAGAATCAGACCAGATGTCCACCTAGTCCAGAATTTTATCTTTGACAGCGGCCAATACCAGAGGCTTCAGTGAAGATGAATAAACCACAGTAAGCAGATGTGTGATAATCTGCCCCTCACAGTAGGTCTCAATCTGATCTGTAACAGGTAAAGATTGGTTTAAGATTTAAACAATGATGTTTAATATCTGTTAGAAGTTTTTTGTTATAATTAATTATAACTCTGGATATTCTTGATATTCATATAAATATCCAATCCTCTTTTGAATCTTGGCCTCCTCAACTTTATGTGGCAATGAGTTCCACAGTTTAATTACATGTGTGAAAAAGTATTTCTTTTTATTTATTTTGAATTTCCCAGATTTAATTTTATTGAACATCCATTTGTGTTATGAGACAGGGAGAACAGAAGTTCTCCAACTACCTTCTTTACTGAAAAATGTCTAAACAGGAGATACAGTATTTTTAGTACATAAGATTCTATTCCAGATTCTTCTGGTTGACATAACTTATTTGGACTTTCCAAAAAAACATTGATTAAAGTACTCCAGAAGGAGGAAACTAAGCATTTCTGTGTTAGTTTTGTCAAGATTTAGAAAAAGGCTAAGAGACAGAAAGCTAATAGGAATAATTGGTCAATTTTTAACATGGCAAAAATTTTGCAGTGGGATTCCTCAAAGTCCTGTAATAGAACAGGTGGTACTTTTTACATTGCTAATGAACTTAAAAAAAATAAGAGATAGACAGTGATCTGGCAAAATCTGCAGATGACATGAAAATATTTTGGTTAGTTATGATTAGAGAAGACTGACGGTCTTCAGGAAGACATAACAAAGCTAGGAGACTGGGCAGGGTGATAACAGGTGAAATTCAATGTTAACAAATGGAAGGTAACAGTGCAAGAATTAGTGTTTACCATGTTGCAAATTAACTTTAACTATTCAGGAAAAAGAGTTGAGCATCACTGTGCACATCTAAGTAAAAACCTCTGCTCAATGTGCAACTGTGATTAAGAAAGCAAACAAAGTCTTAGGATGTGTAAAAAATGAGATAAGACATAATACTGAATATAACATCATAATATAAATCGATGGGACACCCTCTTCTGAAATACTATGTTCAGTTCTAGCCATATTATCTCAAAAAAAGGAAAAAATATAAAAAGGGTTCAGAAATCTGCAACAAAAATGATTAGACACATGAAAAGATTTCTGTGTCAACAGTGAATGAAACTACTGAGACAATTTCACTTTGAGAGATTAATATGAAGGAATATGATACAGATATAAAAAATAAGAATGGTATAAAAAAGTAAACTGACTTATCCTCTCATCATAAAAGAACAAGAGGACTCCTAATGAAATTAAAAGGTAAAAATTTAAAACTAATTAAACGAAATACTTTTGTCTGTGTGACTAATCTATAAAACTGCCTGACACAAGATATCATTGAGGCCAAGAGCTTATTAGGATCCAAAAAAAGGACTAGATATTTATCTAGACAAATGAGAAGATTCACATTTATATTAGGATATATTCTTAAAATAAGTATAAACTCTCGTGCTTCAGGGCATAAGCCAACCACTAAATTACAGGATTTAGGAAGAAATTTGCTTTTAAGAAAGGTTGTTCCATAACTGTCCACTATGGTGTTTTTGTCACATTTCTCTGAAGCATCGGATACTGGCTACCATAAAAGATAGCATACTGAATTAGGTGGCCCAATGTCATGATTGTCATGAATGGCAATTTGTATGTCCCTGTGATCCTTTGAAATGTGGCTTAGGAGCCCTTTGCCTCAGTTTTCAAATCTGTAAAATGGGGATAACAATAGTTACTTCACAAAAAGGCTCAATTTGTGCTTTCAGATGCTAGGAAGTAAAGCAATATGCTGTAAGGGCAAAGTAAAGCATAAATGAGGCACTACATAACTCTGGCTTTCAGAGCAAAACAACATTTTACACATATTCCACTTTTCACAACAAAGGGACCAAAAAAATCACATCCCTACCTATAGGTAGCTCTGCTAAAAATGAAGCCACTTCTGTGTGGAAATAGATAGCAGATGCACAATATGCAACACAGTGCTGTGGGATAAGGGAAATTTTGGCCAAAGGCATCAGGGAAATTTATGAGAAGTGCCATAGGATGTTTAATATCTGCAAAGAATGATATTACCCTGGTTTTATCCTCAATAAGATTAATGCCCTTACTCTCCATAAAGTGTCTCGGAGGTGTTCATTTTCACACATGGTGGAAAGGGCAGCGGTTCTATCTCAGAATACTTGAATGCCTACACCTAGAAACAAAAGCTGCATGGGACCTTTAATGTCCATGAAGAAAGCCAGGACCTCAGTTTCATCCACATTCATTCAATGAGCATAACGGTAGAATCATTAGAATCCATGCAGAGTGAACAGAATCCAGTTGTTTAGGATGCTGTCCAAAAGACCTTCTCACAGAGTAACCTGTGTTACCTCAGTATAAAGTGTTCAGTATGCTCTAACTCAGCAAACTCAAGGCATTTTGGTCTTAAAGGCACTGGGAAAGGGAACAACTGCTGAACAATCCCCAAACCTCCAGCATGTGATATGATTTTAAATCCCAGTCCCATGTCCCCACTAAAAATATAATTTATTAAGAAACCAACAAATGTTGGATCAAGTAGATTATTGTCCCATGTGTGAAGGGGATGTTCCCCCCACCTTCTGTAGAAAGCACACCATTCCACCACCACCTTGTCCCCTGGTTGAAGGAGATACTCCCTCTTATCTCATTTGCCCTCTGAGTGAGGCTTTCCCTACCACCACCTCCACAAAGGAGAAACCTCCTCCCACACATATGCACATCGATGCTGTGTGAAGGGGACTCTCCTTACTGCCACCTTATCACCTGTGAAAGGAGGATGCTCCATCTACCCTCATCACCTATGTGAAGGGGACTTTTAGTCCTGTCTCTTGAGTGAAGGGGTCTCCCCCCATTGCCCATGAAAAGGGGTTTCTCCCCCATCCCCCATTCCACTATGTGACAGGGTCTCCCCCCACATTCCCTGTGTGAAGGTGCTTTTCCCTCCACCCCCATGTGTGGAGGAGCCTCTCCCCCAAAACGCTTGTGTGAAGGGGCCTCTCCCCCTATATTCCCTGTGTGAAGGGGCCTTTCCCCAGAACCCCCTGTGTAAAGGGGTCTCCCCCCTGTATTCCCTGTGCAAAGGTGATTCCCCTCTGAAGGGGGCCTCTGCCCCCCCCCCATTTCCTGGGCAAAGGGTCCCCCCTCCCGAAGTCAAGCGGGGTCTTTCCCGCACCCCGAGTGAAGGGCACCCTCCCCTTACCCCTACCTGAAGGGACGTCTCCCTCTTCTCCCATGCAAGGGCCCCGCTCCCCTAACCCCAGGTAAGGAGTCTCTGCCTCTCTCCTTCCCCCCTGAGACTGCGGCTGGCACTGACCCGGCTCTGCCGTCTTGCTCCTCTCCGCCATGTTTGTTGTCGTCCCCCAGCCTCTCCACACGGAGTGAGACGCTGGCCGGGCGTCACCATGGCAACACACGTCACAGCCAGGGGAGTCCCTCACTCCTCCCCCCCCCCTTGCCACGGGGCCAGCAACGTCCCGGCGGAGGCAACGGCGGGTGCTCGCGAGGGGCCGGCTGCTAACGGCACAGCGCTGCGCGGGGGGGCTGGGCCGGTGTTGCCGAGTCTCACTATGCAGCAGTCACAGAGCTGCAGCCTCGGGGGCGCTCATTGTATGTGTTTGTGTCTGCTTCCTCCGCCCTCCACCCCCCGCACAGGTGCGCCTGACAATTACAGTGAAGCAGCCCCAGGAGAGCGGGGGGGGGGGGGTGTTTGTATGTGCCCCCAAGCGCCCCCACCAGGTGAGTCTGACAATGACAATGCTGCCGCGCCGCCCCAGGGGTGGGGAAGCACATGATGGGTGTTTGCCCTGGCACCTACCTGTACCTCGATGCAGCCGGTGACAAATTGGCCATGCAGCAATTAGGGTGATGTAGCTCTGGAACAGGAGGGTGTCAGGGACTCTAACCCCTACGGCAAAGTTCGTTGTCTGACCGCGAGAGAGACAGGCAACACCAGCAAGGTCCGATCAAAAGCTCTTTATTGACAAGTGCACGCATCAACAGAGAGCAGCTCCTCTCCAGAGAGAACCAGCCCCCTCTTACATCTTAGTATAAGCCTATATAGACAGTTCCGTCGCATCATAAATTATTTACTGGAGCAACCCACCCCCTTCTTTTAACAACTAGAAACTAAACACCTTTAGTATACATGCATGCCTAAAGTCAGAAATGTAGGGGAGTTAAAAACAAACAAAGAACAGAACTAGGGAGTGAAAAAAAGGAGGCTGGGAAACTAGGGCTCTTATCAATTCTTTGAAGGAGCTGCCCGAACACAGCACATCTGGTACTATGCCAGGAATGCAGCCTTTTTTTTTTTAATCTTACTTTTTCCCAGCGCTTGTGAGACATGCTGCTGCTTCTCAGTGTTTTTCACTTAGGGATTACCCACAAACCTCCGTTAGCCTGACTTTGGTCAGGTTGGCATACCTGGTTTTGTCTGCTATATCTTTATTCAGGCCTAACAAGGGGATCGTGTTTGTGAGTGCTCCCTCCTGCCTTCCCTATGCCTCTGTCTGAGCATAAGTTAATTACCATGATACAACCTATTGGGGAAGAGGCCGGGGCTCATTATATGTGTCCCCCACCCACACCTTCCTTCTCCCAACAGATGACAGATTGCACATAATTATAATTACGCAGCCCCAGGGAAGGAAGGGCTTAGTAGTGTGTTTCCCCCACACACACCAGCAGGTGAGTCTATGTGGCAATTACAGGGAGGCAGCCTCAGGAGAAGAGGGGCTGATTATATATGAGTGTGTGTTTCCCCCTTGCCACTCACCATGTGATTTTCACCGTGTAGCAATTACAGTGGTGCAGCCCTAGGGAAAGAAGGGCTTATTGTGCGTGCACACCCCCACCTTCCAGATCTCCACCTGACCTAAGAGAGCCTGACTTAGGTAGCGTTCCACAGTGAGGCACTTTCTGAGCAGAGGGGAGGTGCTTGTTTCATGTGTGTGCCCCAAACCCAGCAGGTAATACAGATCATCTGGCAATCACAGTGATGTCCCCTCAGGACTGGAGGGCCTGTGTGCTCATGTGCCTTCTCAACCCCAGCAGGTGAAACTCACCCTGTGACAATTACAGTGATGAAGCCGTAACTGAGGAGGTACTTGTTATGTCTGTGTTCCCCATATGGTATAGCAAGTGGAGAGTGACTATGTGTGGCTCAGTCATGCAAGCCTGAGAGGGGAGGCTTATTTATGGATTCTCACCATGGACACGCATGCGCGTGCACATACACACAAATACTCCTCAAGACCTTACAGGTGAAACTAACCATATGGCAGTTAATATATTGCAAGCACAGGAGGTAGAACTTGTGAGAGTGTGGCTGTCCCTGCCTCCTCAGATATAGTAAGTAAGCCTTAAAGTGCTCCAAGCCTGAAACTGTAGGTATGCTAAAGGATATCTTCCTGCAAGTGCTCTTATGAACATTGTTTTGACTTCTCACTAATTCTCTTATGGATTCCTGCCAATCTGGTGTGTGTTCTCTGTGGTCCAATGAAGCCATCCTCATCAATGACCATTTCATTTTTAATACTGTCAACCACTCCCTCCTCCTTCATGCCATCCTTCTCCTTGGGTTTTGTGACCCTGCCCTCTCTTGGTTCTCTTTATATTGCTCCAGTTACTGTTTCAGCACGTGTTTTGGTGGTTTCTCCTCTAGCACCCTCCTTTTCTCTCTGTGACTCTTAGGTTTCTCTGTCTATTGTCCCATGCTCTTCTTCCTGAACACCTCACCTTTAGATGACTTCCTTCTCCCACAAATTCAGCTATATCCCTATGCCAATGATTCTCATGTCTAATTTTCTGCACCAGACTTGGCTTCCTCTACCCAATCTATATGTCAAATTGTATCTGACATATTTTCCTGTATGACCAACCAGCAACTCAAGTTGAATATGGACAAACACAGTCTTTTTTTTTTCTAAAATTTCTCAATTCTCCTGACCTCTCCGATTTGCAATCTTGAGGTTCTCTCTGATTTCATCTCTTTTTCTCCCTATTCATCCAGGTTGTTACCAGGTCTTTTCAAGTCTTGCTGTATGACACTCCAAAAATCTCACCCTTTTTCCTCCCAACAGTTAAAACACTTATCCACATCCTGGTCATCTCCTGCATGAACTAATGCAACGTCGTCCTGTCTGGACTCCCTGATATGCACAAATAGTCCTCCTCTGTCTGTCCTAAAGCTGCACAAAGATTATCTTCCTCACTTGTGGCTCTGATCACATCACTCACTTCTTCATTTGGTCTCTCTTTACCTACCACTTCAAATTCTCATTTTTGTCATCTACTCAAGGACATGTATAACTCTGGCTGAGTCTACATCTCTGATCTCATTTTTATCATGTTCCCTGGCTCTCTTTGCTCCATCAACTATGCCAGCATCAATGCCTCTTTGTCCATCATGCATTCTTATCTTCAAGACTTCCTTGGTCCTCCCTACTCCTTCAGGCCTCCTTCCTTATGTTATTCAAATTATTCTTAGACTCACTTCTCACATGAGGGTTACAAACAGCACTCTGTATCACATCTGCCTTCGGTAACCCCGTGTAATATAGTGTCCCACATTTCAAGTTACTCCATACCCACACAGTGCACCACTGAAGTCAGCAGCCCTCTCTGCATGGTAGGGAAAAGTATTTTTTTTCCAATCTAGATAGCTCAACTGAGTTAACACAAATATAAAGCCCTCTTATCACCTGTGTAGACATAGTTTAACATCTTTTAAACAAAGTCATATGAGTGGGTCCTGTTGTAGCCAAGAATACCACCCGGTCTGACAACACAATTGAAAAGGTATTAAACTAGGGTTGCCAATTTCCTAATGTCTGCATACCAGACCCTACCCCCACCCTGCCTCTTTCCCCCAAGTCCACCCCCACTTGCTCCTCTCCTCCCTCAGTTCAAGCATGAGCAGCCCCAATGGACTTGCAAACCCCAAATCCAGTAGGCCACCTGGAAGTGCAAGTCAGAAGAGCACTGCACACGCATGGGAGCAGCCAAGCAGCCTCATTGGTGATCTAAGATGCAGCCCTCCTGCATAGCAACTGGCAGCCTCCTTCCGCACCTCCCACTCAGCAGCACCCTTCCCCACGCACTTGAGCCCTCCCAGCCCCAGAGCCACCTGAAAGTGCAGCCTGGGGAAGCACTGGGTGGCAAGGCAGCTTGCATTCCTTCTCTCCCAGGGAACATTCCATGCCTGCTGGGAGACCCTTACCCCCGCCCCCACGCGCTTGCCATAGGCCCCTGCAATCTGTCCTCCACCACAGCCCTGAAAACCATGCTCCTCAAAGGGGCCGCTTGATCTGGTGCATGCGTGCTGCCATAGAAGCTGCCTCTTAAGGGCCAGACTATATGCTGCCACTTGCCCCCCACATACCCCTACCTTGATGACCAGACACTGCCAGGTCACCTTTTTGACTGGACTTTCCGATTGAAAATTGGACACCTGGCAATCCTGTGTAGGTAATAAGGGGACTTTCCAAATTTACTTGAATGGGAAAAGCACCTTTTTTACCTGTGTAGACAGGGCTTATGGGAACAAAGACCCATCTGCACAGAGTAATTTGCAGGATCAGGGTCTAAGAGAGGATGAGGGAAATAGCTTCTGATTTATATGAATTACTACAAACTTATTATTGCTTCCATTTCTTTTGGTTTTTGTTTGTTTGTTTTTTGTTGTTGTTATAGCTACCCTTATTTCCACTCTAAGCTGGGCTAATTTTTTTAAGCAGTGTGGCCTTTTTTCTCAAATGTGGTTTTTTGGGGCATCTAGTAAAATGTTTATAAAAATTCACAGTTAGTGTATCATTCACATTTTTCTGTTTAAATTTTTTCTGCCAACTGATTTGGCTCGTAATTGTCTTCAATTTTGTGAAAATAGCACTTTTAAAGCACTAAGTAGATATATTACTGGTCAGACTTTATTGTGTTTGCACATAACAAACGTGATCGAATCATGATCACTTATACCTAAATTACCACTAATTTTTAGGTCCATGATCAATTCCTCTTTACCTGTCAAGGCCAGGTCTAATATAGAATTCCTCATGTTGGATGCAACACTTTTTGAGGTAGAAAGTTGTCATCTATAATATTTAGAAATTCCAAAGATGTTTTAGTACTGGTAGCAGGAGACCCTCCTTGTATTTTAAACATTACATTTTCCATTTTTGTCCATCTCACAAGGCCACGTGGTGACAGACAAAAAAGAAAAAATGTCAGAAGGTTGAAGAGATTAAAAAGCTGAGAGCGGAAGGGATTTTTCATCAGACTGCTTAAAATGCTTTGGGTTTTGTCTTTATTAATACCTGTGTAACTCAAATGACTAAGAACATTTCAGAGAGAGGGTACTTTGTGTTACAGATTCAACCACTACCCATTCACTTAAGGTGTGACTGCCCATGATACACATGATATTGAGGATCTCCAGAGATTTTCCAGCATAATCAAGAAAGATCAGATTTGACATTCCTGAGGTTAAACAGAGACTTTTTAATACATCACAAAAGAGGCAAATACTCAATTTTTTAAAAATCATTTGCAGCTGACCTTTAAGGTTCGATTTGAATGAGTAGCAGCTTGGTGGATCAGTTCTGCGGACCCTGGATAGGGTGTGGTGAGGAAAAAGTCATAAAGATGCTTCAAAGACAAGCAGATAAATGCGGCATCAAGGATGGAGCAGAAGGAGTGCCATGCAAGGTGATAAGAGACTAGGTTGGTAGACGGGCATAAAGTTATGTCCTTGAAGGTGATGACAAGCAGTGTGAACTAGATGCAGAAAAGAAGGGGGAGCCAGTGGAAAAATTCAAAGAGGGGTGTAATGTAGAAAAATTAAGCAGTTGTGCCATTAAGATATACACACAATGTACCTAAGTAACCTCACAATCTTACTATTGTATCACACAATGTACCTAAGTAACCTCACAATCATCCTTCCTTTTTCTCTTTCACTACTATTTAATACTCTCTTTGGTTTTATAATGTTTAAAACTAGATTGTAAGTGTCTTGTGTTGGGACAGTATTTGCTGTGTGCTCTGTAATGAATCTAGCACACGGTTAAGTGCTCTGAACAACATCACCTCATGGATTTATTCTGTTATTATTAGTCATGGGAAAAATCAAAACGTAGCAACTCTAGGAAAGTCAAGCTATGTCTGCCCTCACAATATACGTAGCTTTAGAATAAATCAAAAACTGTGCTAAGGCAACTGATATGAAATCTGAGACAGGGTGCCTGCAGAACTTGGATCAAGTTGTATCCAAACATGCAACAGGCCAACTCGTTTTATTCCTGAAAATATTTTTTAATTCCACATTAAGACCATATTTTGAAATATTTGTTCTTCATAAATATGGTCCTTTTGGGGTAAATATTGTATAATTATATAGAGTAAATATCAGCCTGAAGCTACCCAGTTGAGAAATTACAGACACGGGGCAAATTACCCACAGCACTGGTGCAGTGTTTAAGCAACTTGTGACTACAGAGCTGAGGGGGCTGGTTTGGTCTCTGGGTCAGTCTAGCTTGTGCTTCCCACTGCCATAGCGCCTATGAAACTTGAAGCAGGAGATTGACAGGGCACAGGACCACCATCTTCACACTACCTTCCTCCTCCAGCCTGCTCCTGAGACAGGGGTTTCTGTGGGAGCAATACAAAGCTTTCACAAGGTAAACCACAGTGTAGGCTTATGAAAATAGTCTCTGAATCTCATCCATACTGTAGAGAAAAGGAAGAATCTTGGGGGTGAAGTCAGCACTCTGGACAGAGGAAATTTTCCCTAAAAACACTGAAGTAAACCTCTACTTTACAAACAAGAATGTTTTATAGCTTTGCAGGACATAAAGAACCTGTTTTTTTAAATTCTCGGAGAATTCTCCCTTCTGGGAAAGATGAAGGGCTGAGTCAGCTCTGCTGGGATTTGAACGTGTGGGTCAAGACAGTTTAGGAATTTCAAACATGAAATGTATGCTAACCTAGAAAAAATGTTTTATACCATTCAGGGCCAGCCTGAGTACCAGTAGATTCTGTGGCTTCAGGGAATCCCCAGTACCCAGGGCCCCTCGCTGGTAAAAGGGCCTGCAGGTAGTTACTAGTTGTGCAACTCGGGTGTGGGGGGAGGAGGGAGAGCCATTGTTCAGATGTTTCAAGAGCCCCATATGATCTCAAACCTCTCATGGAAGCAGTGACTACTATGACCATGCTTAATAAGAAAATGAAGTAAAAATGTATCTTGTGTGCTCTTTACACTGATTTCCTTTGTATTATCTTTTCAGCATCCTAGAATCTTTATATTGTTGTTATTGTAAGTTTCAAGACTGTCTTATGTATTTGTTTTCATGCACTGTATTTTCAGATTGCATGAAGCCTAAATTTTCCTTCTGCCTTCTACATTCTTTCTAGCCTTTCATCTACTGAGTAAAAGTCCTTAAAGATGCAGCTCAGTAAACATTTTAAGGTGACCAGGACCTAGTGCTGTCTTAACCATTGATTGTTGTCCTGAAAAACTAATTACTGACCCTATAACAGAAAAGGAGTTGTTCAGGGAAAAAAGCAACTCGTAAGAGGCTTAAGACCTATGTATAATTTCTAATACAAACAAAATTATGTTTTTATTTGCAATTACAGTTTCTTTAAATTCCAGTGGTACCATAAAAGGTGGCGTAAATCACTGTTAGACACTCTCTAAAATTATAGCAGTAGTTTACTTTAAAACAGCAATGAACTCTAAGGGTGCATCCACACTAAGCAGAAAGATGTCTTCTTACCAGGTGTTAACTAACACATACTAAAATCCTAGTGAAGATAAAACAGTTTGTAGTTTTTACAAGTTAACAGGTTGGGGAAAAAATTACTAGAGGGGAGCCTAGGGTTTACTTTAAATTGCTAACATGTTAAAATTACAAGGGCCTATCTTCTCTAGTATTGTACCTTGTTTTAGTTGCCACAAGTTAGTTTACCATGTGCAAGCTACCTTTTTTTCACTGAAGACAAGAAGAGTGCACATTGTTGGATGAAATAACTTTACATCAACGTAAACTATGTGTACTGAATGTGATCCAATGTTTAAAAATCACAAGAGTACTTGGTCCAAACGTTCTTAGTCTAATATGATTAGAAAGTCATCGTACCAAGAGCAAAGTTCACATTTATTTTTTAAATCAGTTTGAATGTTTCACTACATAAAGTGCATTTCATGCCTCTCTTTAATATCAATATTTTGTCTAGCTAATGTCATACTTACAATTTATATTTTAAATTTAAATCATTGTGATTACCAAAGTTAGTCTCCCTTTTTCAACTGGCATTGCCAACAAATGTGTATTCAGTATGGCATACTCCTCCCCCTAACTCCCCTTGTCCTGAGGGCAGAATCTGTGGTAAAAGTGACTGATCATGTATCTTATTAAAAGTTTTGCATCCAATATATCTTTTTACATTCCAGAGCTTCACAACCAGCAATCATTACATAAACAGTCCCCGCACCCACCCCTTCCCTTGCAATAGGTTAGTAGCTGTGGAAAATCCTTAAATTTGGCCCTTAAGGAAACTAGCATATATATTTGACTAGAAGCCATATAATGTATTAAATTTAATTACTTCCCAATACAGCTTGAAATCAAGGATAACTTTAAAATGAGGACACCCCTATAGAAGTAAAAGTACTCTCCCATACAGACTGGATAGTAAAACATGGTAAAAATGTATTTACTAATTAAGCATGACTTCTAAATGAAGATATATAGTGTAAAACAGGTGGACTAATGTTTTGGCTTAATCAACAAACCCACTATGATTGGCATGAGGGAATATTTCTGTTTGTAGTTTCACATCCCTTTCCTCACATTTTTTGCATAATGTCGCACTATCACTTTTGAGATGATTAATTAACATAGCTTGTGTGGAGAGTGCACAATGAACATCACTATACCAGACAAAGGAAGCTGACTTGTATCTAATCTATTAGAAGGGGGTCCAAAATAGGGCTTTAAAAGAGTCCCTGTAGATGGTTCCACAGAAGAAGCGCTCCAGAATAAGGATCTTAGAAGTAAAAACTCTCTGATCTATAGAGTCACAACTGGGATTTGCCCCATAATACCAGTACTGTCTAGTATCATATCCCATCAGGGCTGGCTTTAGGAAGTGCGGGGCCCAATTCGAAGTTTCGACAGGGCCCCGGCAGGGATGACTGTATTAAAAAAAAACAACCACCATGTAAAAACCCACATGGGGCTTGTACTCACCGGGTGGTGCACTGAGTCTTCGGCGGCACTTTGGCAGCAGGTCCTTCACTCACTCCAGGTCTTCGGTGGCACTGAAGGACCTGCTGCCAAAGTGCTGCTGAAGACCCAGAGCGAGTGAAGGACCCACCACCGAAGTGCTGCCAAAGACCCGGAGTGCTGCCGGGTGAGTAAAAATTAAAAAGGCGCCTCTAGTCAGGGAAGGGATTCTCACTGGGTGCGGGGCCCTCTTAGGCGCGGGGCCCAATTCGGGGGAATTGGTGGAATTGGCCTAAAGCCGGCCCTGTATCCCATTTGTGATGATCCAGCCTTTCTGTAAATTACAATATCATACTCTGAACAACCCTTCCTGAGTGCATCAGTGGTCTCACTTGAAAATAACATTCTATAGTGTATATTTTAGATGCTTATAAATACAATATTGGTACTACTTTAGTATTTAAGCACCTTCACAAAAACCATTTACTGTAATCTGGTGATTTTGTTGAGGGGAAATCTTTACTCAGGCAACATTTATTGGAGATATAAACAATGTCCAATTCTACAAGCTAATTAAACAGCAGGTCTAAGGTAATATAGAGTTTTGCCTGCATGACTGGGATATAAGGTTTATAATCTATTCCATTATAGGACAAAAGCCACAAGAACAAATATTTTGTCTATTAAAAAAAGTCAATTATGCCATTCTTTAAGTAATAACATGTTCCTGAGGTCAAAGTGGCATTGTTTAAAACAATCTAACCACTTTTCTTTAGTGCTTGAAGCTTGACAGCCATTCAATGTTGATTAAGCAACTGACAGCAGCAGAATCAGCCAGAAAAGAGAAGATTACACCCCAGCATGCAGCACCAGACTGGAGCTCATTTATTATTAAATTATGAGCCCATTCTTCTGAAGTTCTCGGCACCCTCACACCCATTCACATCTGTGAGCAGAGAATCTTGAGGAATCTGAGCCTGGGAGGTCATATTTTGTTTTACCTTAAATTAGTTGACAAGATCCCTTTCAGACAAGTAAACCTGATTTAAAATAAATATATAGATATACAGTATTTTGATGTGGTTTATGAAACTGAAGCAAATTAGAGGACAAATCAAACCTCTATGCAGAAATATCCATACAGGCATGCAGAAACCCTGCCAACTTCACCTTGTTAAGTTTTTTCAGAATTATTCCAACAGAATAGAGCTGGGGGGTCCATCCCAACCCCCGCAGGGGTAAAGGGCCATCTGTGTGGAGACCCTGAGCCTCTGCGTCAGCTATGAGACACTGTAATTCTACCCTCAGTCCCTGGCAGCACATTTGCACTGGAACCATGTTGCCAGGGTCATTCCAATTGGCAACTCCCCAGAGCAGCGGTTCCCAAACTTGTTCCGCCGCTTGTGCAGGGAAAGCGTCTGGCAGGCCGAGCCAGTTTGTGTACCTGTCGCATCCACAGGTTTGGCCAATTGCGGCTCCCAGTGGCCGCGGTTCGCCGCTGCAGGCCAATGGGAGCTGGTGGAAGCAGCGCAGGCTGAGGGACGTGGCCGCCGCTTCCAGCAGCTCCCATTGGCTTGGAGCGGTGAACCACGGCCACTAAGAGCCGTGATTGGACAAACCTGTTGATGCAGCAGGTACACAAACCAGCCCGGTCCGCCAGGGGCTTTCCCTTCACAAGCAACTGAACAAGTTTGGGAAAAACTGCCCCAGAGCAAAGGAGCCTCTGCTATTTTAACTTTTCTCTTCCTTGTCCCTTGAGTGATGGGGTAATGGGTGCCATCTCCACCACAGCCCTGCCCACTCCTTCACTCCAATCACACCTGCCTGCTCACAATCTATTCCCACCTCATGGATCCCTGAACACATTAATATTTCTCTGTGGGATACAGGGGACCAGAAAAATAGGCTTACAGAGGTGGCTGATACTCCCACCCTTCTGTTTAGAAAGGGAGATCTCCGTCCATGGAGGACTCTCCAGCCTGATCTTTAGGGTACACAAATTTCTCTCAAAGTGTCCTACTCCAGCTGAAACCCATGAAATCTCTTCTGGTTTTAATGTGAACCGTACTGAGACCTACATTTGTTTTGTAAAATGGTTTTAGTGCAGAAACTAAAGTACATTTGCTGTAATCTCTAACATTGGCCCTATCACAGAGTTCATTCACTCCTCCTTCTGGCTGCTGTTGAGAATCAGCTTTTTCCAGGTCCAATGCCCCTTGTACTGCTCATCCTGCTGATCTCTCTCCCACCGTCTCTGCAACTCAGGGTGCTCCCTCTTCATTACTTGACCCTCTGGCTAGGAAACTACATTTATTTCCTCCCTAGTGGCTGGTAGGGGAACCTGGGCCCCCAATCTACTCTGGGCTTCAGCTCACGGACCCTCTACTCAGCAGGCAAGGTCCGTTCCTCTTAGACTTTGCTGCCTTTCCCTGAGCCTCTTCCATACCTTCAGGATCTCTCCCCTTCTCTGGATTTGTCAGCCTCACAACTTCCTCCTTCCTGGGAGTAACTATAGACTAACTGCAGCTATAGTCCCAAACACACCTCCCTTCTCCTAGGTACAGACAACTTCCCTACAGCCCCTTTTTACATTCTGCTCCCTGGCTTTATAGAAGCCCTGTCTGTTCCTGCACAGGTGAGCTTCCCCTAATTAGGGCTTTCCTCTCAGCATTATTTCTCCCAGCTTGTAGCATAATAGGTTAATTGACCCATCAGGCCTCCATTAACCCCTTCAGGGCAAGTGTGCCATGGACACCCCGTCACAGGCCCTCAAGCAATTTCAGTTCTATGAGTTGGGTGCATACTGAGCAATAGTATATAAATATACTCAAATCCTAATTTTTTAAAATATTCTTTTAAAGTACACACAATTTTCTCAAAGAACAAATGTCTGCAACAATCCAAGTGGAAAATCTAGCTTCAAAAGTATGAATTTTTCGGAAGCTGTATCCTTTAACAAAATGTCATACCAAGCAAAAATTTTAAACTTTTTAATAATTTCATTTATTGCATTTTAGATTCAAAAGTTACAAGAACAATTTCAAAGAAAAAGACAACTTCGAAAGCGTGATACAACTAAAAGACTATACAAGATGAAAGAACAAATGCAAGGAGGATCAAGACCTTACAGTGAGATCAGCTATTAGCTAATTAAACATGTGAATAAAATACAGCATATTAAACAGAAGCACTATTGGGATGGGCAATCTGTTAGGCAAACAAATGATAGATTTTTTTTTCACATTTTTAGAGAGAAACATTATTGATCTAAATATATTGACTGTGACATAAAAGAGATTAAATAAATCAATGTCTACTAACTAAAGGACCCTATCAATCTGATGTTTTTAAAAAAAATCAAGTTTCTAATAGATCACCTCTTACAAAGTCTGACCTGAGTTTTTTAAAAAACCTGCATCAGGCTCTAGTAGTGCAGATGCCTACACCTTTGTAGAGTGTCAATAAATTTTCTGGGCCTAAGAGCCAGATCCACAAAGGGACATAGGTGCCCAAGTCCCAGTTTTAGGTACCTCTGGGTATGTCTACACGGAGATTTAAAAAAAACATAACTGTCCTGGGTCAGCTGACTCAGGCTCATAGGGCTCCAGCTTCAGCGCTGAAAAATTGCTGTGTAGATGTTTGGGCGCAGGCTGGAGCCCAGCTGTGGGACCCTGCAAGAATGGAGGATCCCAGAGCTAGGCTGCAGCCCAAGCCCAAACATCTACACAGCAATTTTTATTCCCTCACACACACACAAACGCACCCAGCTTAAGTCAGCTGACCCAGGCCAGCTGTGACCATGCTGCAGGGTTTTTATCCTTGTGTGGATGTACCCATAGTGATCCACAAAATGCCCATTTGGCTGCTGCCTAATCCTGAAGGCACTTAAACTCACTTGGCACCTAAATTTTCACTCTAAAAGTTCTCTGGAAGCCTATATTGCTGCCTCTGAGAGTACATACTGCTCCCTCACTCTAAGCATCTGGACACCTATCTCATCCCTATGGCCCAGCCTGATCTTCAGACCAGGAAAAGAAAGGCAGAGGGATTGATGCCAGTCTTCCCCATAGGGCCTAATCTAGTATGAATGCTCAAAGGAGAATGCTCTCCCTTATAACCTTTGGCCCAGTGGTTAAGATATTCACTTGAGATATAGAAGACCCCTGTTTAATTCCCCCCTTTGCATGATGGGGTAGCTTCTTGCCTATCATGCTGGCTTTTGTGGTTCCTATTCTTTGGTGTCTATCTCTCCCCATTCAGTGTAGGCAGTCTAGGCACCTAACTCAGACTTTGTGATTCCATTGTTGTTCCAGTGATTTTCTAGGCACCTAAAAGTTCCTAAGTGCCTTTGTGGAGCCAGGCATAAATGTATAGGAGAACAGTGAAAATGACTATACACAAGGGGCAGACAACTGTACGTTTACAAAAATAGATCATTTTCTCTCTAGTCTTTCATTTATAATAAGTTTATATCTTACCTGTAACTACATAATATTCAGACAAGAATGTAACTTTATAGTGTTGCAAATGAAATTAAATTCCCAGATTAAGCAGAATTCTCTGGTTTTCCCTCTGATTTTATAAGAAGAAGTCATTGTAAATCTGTCAGCAAGACGTTAGGTGTGGGTGGATGTTTGGATTTCCGGCATATTGCAACACAGTTCTTGGCCACCGGCAAGAAATTCATTGAAATATCACATATGTGTTTTTAAAAAAATTAAATGAAACCTTTAGACTAGTCCCAGGATTGTTAATTCTAGATAATTAATCAACAACTTTTCCCCAGAATAAAACTAAGTGGGGCTATCTGAAAACACTTATTATAAAGATGCCCTGATGTTCCTCATGCCTGGAATAGTGACTTACAGATGATATGAAGCTGTTCCAGGAGGAGTAAAATAAATCCTGCATAGTATGCTGAACAATAGGAACTGGTGTCTAGAGTTCCTGGTATGAATCAGCCCATTGTCCCCTAACCTTAATATTTTTTTCCTGGTCTAGCTTTAACTCTATAGCTTTTGTATTAGATAACTAATCTTACAAGTAAATTCTAATATCTTTTTACATTGCCTATGTTTTTCCATTTACAAACATCTGCCCAATAAATCAGATTGCATATATTTCTATAATTTGTTAATTTTCTTTTATAATTTTATTTTCTGTTCATAAACTCATCTTTTTCCCAGTCATCTATGTCACCACTCCCACCCATTGTTGTTGCAATGTTCTTGTAGCTGTGTTGGTCCCAGCACATGAGAGAGACAAGGTGGGTGAGGTAAAACCTTTCACTGGAAATTACCTCATCCATCTCATCTCTTTACTAAAAAGAGTCATTTTTCATGTTCATAAGGATGTAGAACTGACTCTCAAGGCAAGCAAATGTGCAGATTCTAATTTGGGGTGAAAGACATTATTCCAGTGTATATGATTTATAAGCAAACAATATATAGTTTATAATTTGGGGTGAAACTATGTGGCTCAGATTTCTTGGAGTTCTTTTTAGCCGAGTTAGGAGGGAGAGATTTATACATATGTAAACTATGAAAGATTCTTGCCTAGGTGATTAACAATACCCTCATTTAGCCATTTTAGTTTCTGTGCATGGGGAGGGGAATGCCCAACCTTGCCCTTGGCTGATTTGTGGGTCCTTAGACAAAGTGTCTCACATGATGTGAACCATTTTCTTATTGTCTTTATAGGTGGAGCCTATTTTGGGATAAAGAGAGGTGGATAGCTTTTTTATTTTTGTGTTTGTTTGTTTGGTGGGCCACAAGGAATTATTAGTTATTAATCATTCAAGCCATATCTATTCCAAATATCCCTTGCACACCCCTAAAAATATACCTTTTTCCCTAGCGTAGACTTGTCCTTTGGTGTTAGGCGTCGTACTCCTATTGAAATTCAATGGAAATGGATCCCAGTTGGCTCCTTTGAAACTCCCTCCACAGGACTGTGAGTTAAAACCAAAATTCTTACATCCTCCTCTGTAAATAATGATTCTAAAGTCAGAACTTAACTGACTGTGTTGATGGTGCATTGGGGAACTAAAATCCACCTTACTCTTCTATAGCAGCATGTGCTGTTTCATGGAGCAAAAAATATAGTCATTAATGTAATCAGATATGAATCAATGACACCTAGAAAGATACAATTAAGAAAGTAGGTGCCATTTCCAAAAAAACAAGCACTTTTATGATCCCAACTGCACATTAACAGATATATATTTTTATAAAACAGAACCATTATACTGTATTGTACCAGAAACTTCCATCCTCATCCTTGCAAAAACAAAAGATGTTAAACACATTTTGCTTATTTATAGACATTTCCATAGTGCTCATCACAATAGTTCAATACTATAAATGCCACAAAGGTAAAACTGTGATCTGTAATTGTAAAAGGCCAGTGGTCCTCAAGCTGTCTATGGTCTGAGAGAACTTTCCAGTTCCAGCCAGAGAGCAATAGCATCCTTTACGAACCAGGACTGAAAAATCTATAAGGAGATGATTCCTGTAGTGACAGGGTCAAATCACTAACCAAAAAAAAAAAAAGGTGATTGTCTTCCTCTTGGACTCTATTCACAATCTAGAGTGCTGAAGAAAAGCACCAACAACCTTATATATTGTAGACTTTGCCAGCCTATCCCTCTATATGTCATAATGCATCTGAAGGTGTGAACTAATGCTGAGAAAAATAAAATAACGTAACTTCCCAACCCTTGTATCTCAAAAGCAACATTGTGATCAGTGCCCTGTATACTCCACAGAACATTGGGACTGTATCTGCAACAAAACACCCTATATTTCATGGCAATCCCTACATGCCTCAGCTACTTTAAAAGTACTCTATTGCCATGAAACACCCTTAATTCCCAGCTTTGCCACCTTCACACAAAAACACACATTTATGGTTCGTAGTTGAAAATACTCATTGATGAATTTTTCATCAATGATTATATTCAAGGATTTCTGTTTTCCCACTACAGTCTTCAGATAGCTGGGTCCACTCTCTGGCTCTTGGCTCCTGCAATGTTGTCTAAGCAGTCCAGCTCAGAACCTCCTTCTCCCTATGCTTTCTAAGAAGGAGATGGGGAAGCTTGTATCAAGCTTCAGAAGCTCATCTCTCCAGCAACTGAACCTTGGCTGCTGCACTATTTTCTATGCATCTCATTATGCTAGCCTATGTTTCTGGATTCCTCCCACTCCCACTGCATGGTTGCAGACTAAACTCCAGTTCTGGCTTCCTGACCACGCACTGCCTGGCTCCATGGAACAACATAGGGAACATGTACTGTATTCCAATTAACTTTCCTTTGTGGGGAAATCTATAGAGGAAGATGCGGGCAGCTCCTGGGATGGCTAGGAGACAGAAAGCAAATGTCAGGAGCCTGGGGTAAACAAAAAAAGCTGAAATTACATAGCTTTTCAAAAAATGTGGAGTTTCACAGCTGCAGAATCATGGAGCCTGTGGGGCCTTGAATGCAATGAATGAGGCAGCGAACAACTTTGAAGACTATTGTTTCAGGCCCTCTGCAGACTCAGACAAGCATCTCTGCTCAATCTGGATTTTTAAAATTTCTCTCCACAGTCACGAGAGAGAAAAAAATTAAAATTAAAAAAATTAAACCTGAGATTCTGGAGTGGCAACAGGTGAATTCTGCAACACGTTCTGCAGCTGCAGAATACCCAGAACCCTAATTATGATCGGCTACACCAGTCTAGATGTCAATCACTAATGCAGAGACTGTCACAGAGGTATCAAAAGTGCTAATTTAATCTCAAACACAAGTCCTGTTAACTCTTAACCAAAAGTCTACAGTATCAAAGTTTACAAGATCTTCATTATATTCTGCCACCTTTCTCTTTTGAAATTCTAGACATTTTCCCCTTAGAAATTTTCCAGATCAGGCACCTTATCAAAGAGGAATTCTATCTTTTCTCTTTCATGTTGTAGTTAAATCATCAATGTTTTAGCTGTGGTAGATTAATCGTCTTCTGCACTTAGCCATTTGTCAGTTCTTTGCTTCATCTAGTCATTCATCAATTGCATCTCTCTTTTTCTCCATAATTGAAATCTGGCCTACAAGTTCATACACGTTCCTTTGTCTATTGTAGCCCACCAGTTCCAGCATATTTCCTGGATAATTTGCTGTGATGAAAAATCAGAAACAGAAGTATGTTCTGTCATATAACATTGTGAAGAAATATGAATTTAGAAATCTGGAGCCACCTCAGTAAAAACAGGATTGTAATGGGACAAAAATTAGGAATTTTGAAGCTGGTTTCCATTGCAGCCTTAACTCTGCTCCCCTATGAATATGTTGGAATGGAACCACACTTTCTCAGCATTATTCCTCCAGTAATACTGTGTAAATATGTTGGACTGTGCACAGTTTTATCTTTGTTACTCTTTTTCAGCAATGTTGAAATGCTGATATGTAGAATTTAGCATTATTCAAGTGATTTGATCATATGATAGAAGACCCTGTTGTAATGCACAGACACAGACAAAATTAAGATTGTTGTGGGAAACTTGACTTTAAATTCTCTAACTTTTATGCAATTAAAATTTCAACCTTAATGTTATGTCAAAATAGGATTTTGTAACTGTTCAAAATATATAATATAATTAAGCATCTAACCATAACTAGGAGTGCATTTCTGAGCAACTAGAGTATGCTTGGTGGTGTTAACAAGGTAAGGCCAAAGGCCAAGTGACTTTGAGCCCCTGAGAAATGCAATGATCTTCCCGAAGTGCACTAACATAAGCTGGTGTGTCAATAGGGAAAACAGTTTGAATCTGTGCATTTACTGCTCATTAGAGATACAGGTATTACATCATTAACAGCCAATCAGAAAGGTCTAGCTTAAACAAATTTCTCATTAATGCATTAATCTAAATAACCTAGCTAAGTAATACTAACCAAGGATTGTTGCATAATGAAGGAAAAACCTTTATCACTGGGAGGAAATGGCCACACATGAGCTCCAGTTTGAGAAATAGCATCAGTAGACTGTTTCAGAAGAATTGCTGCACACAAACTGCCTGAATACACTTGAACCTGAAGAAAAAAATATAGTGACCTATCACAATCCAACTCTCTCAGCATCTCATGCCCAGAAGCACCTGCCATGTTGGTTGCAACTAATGGTTAAGGTAGATTAAACCAGGAGGGAGGAGGAGCTCTCATTGCACCAGCCAAGGAAGAGTGGGAGCTGTGAAAAAATGCTGTTCATCCAGACAAGGGAGGGATTGGGGAGCTCCCCTCTGCTGTAAGCTCTAATTGCAATATAAACCCACTGCATGTACCAAAGAGAATAAGCTGCGTTTAAGAGACTTACTAGGATCTCTTAATGTCAGAATTGCTTAAAGGAAGAGGTAACTTTGTGCTCCTGGATGGGGATTGAACCTGTGACTTCTGGGCTTAAAATATGAGCATCTATTGCCTGAGCTAAAAGATCTGTTCCTGTTAGCCAAAGCTGTAGGAGGCTCATCAGCCTCTACCAGTGGCCCAGCCATAACCAGTGTGGGATAGAACATCACATTGTATGGTGAATTATGAAGACCACCTTGACTAGGGTGAAATAAAATGGGGATCATTGAACTAGAGGCAGGGCCGTCCTTAGGCATATGCAGGATACATAGGACACCAGAAAATTTGGGGCACCATTCCCCTAGCCGGCCGCAGCTGGAATTCTCTCTTCCCTGTCCCCTCCCTCAGTCGCTCCTTAGCCAGCAGGCTGAGGGCTCCAGCCTCTGGCTCTGCCGCCCCAGCCCCAGCCCCAGGGAATCCAGAGCGGCGCAGCTGGTACCGGCAGTGCAGCGGCCTGGCCCACTGCTGCCCAGAGTGGAGTCCCTCCCTGGACCTTGCCTGCCTGCGCCACTTGGTCTCTGGCAGAGGCTGGGCCGAGGCCAGAACAGGAGGATCAAAACTTCCATATCAGTCAGCGGGGGTGGGGTGGAGGGGGAGTCAGGCTGAATGAGAAAGAGAGGGAGGAATTAAAGTGCCAATGCGCTCACTGTCTCTCACACTTCCCTAACACACACACACACACACACACACACACAGAGTCTCTCTCACCCATAGACTGGTTCTCACAGCCACATACACTTTACTTCTCAAGAGTCACAGTCACACACACACTGGCTCTCTCACATGCACTGGGCTCTCTCATACACACACACACACTCCCCATTGTGCACACACATACACACTTGTATTATTGTTGTTGTTATTACAGCTTGGTACTTCCTGTCAAAATGCTCGTGGTGAGCCAGGAGTGGCGAGGAGCTGCAGGGGGGCTGTGGGCTCTGGCAAGATGCAGCCCCCATATGAGAGCGCAAAGCCTGCCACATGAGCCACTGCCGCAGTGTCTGCTGCGTACGAAGCTCGGTGTGTGTCAGCAATGGGGGGGATTCTGGGAATCCACAAGCAGGGGTGGTGGCTGTGCTCCCTTGACATATTGGGGTCAGCAGCGCTGGCTGGGGACCGCCTTCAGTGGAGCATAGGGGCACCAGTTTAACAATACTGCGTAGGGCCCCATAAATCCTAAGGACGGCCCTGATTAGAGGATAGATAATATGGATGCTTGGGTGGAGTGAATGCGTCTGGAATAAGCACAAGATAAACTGAACAGAACTTGCAAAAAAAATTTAGGGGAACTCATAAAAGATTGAAGCAACCAATTTGGCGGTGAGTGGTGATGACTTTGGTGGTGACTTTCAATCTGGACACCAAGGATGATCCTCTTTATATAGAAGGGTGTTATAAAATTCCTGTGAAAAACAGAAGGATTGCCATTACATTCAGGGGCCAATGTTACGCTTTGAAAAGTGCACGCAGGAATGGATCACCAAAGTACCCAGAGTGGGGAAAATAATCAAGCACTGAGTTTCATAAGAAAATAAGAACGGCCACAGTGGGTCGGACCAAAAGTCCATCTAGCCCAGTATCCTGTCTTCCAACAGCGGCCAGTGCCAGGTGCTCCAAAGGGAAAGAACAGAACACAAATAGTGTAACTATGTAACTGAGGACAGACTGGCTCACAATCATTTCAATTTCTTTGTTTGGCTGTGAGGACTGAGATTTTAAGCTGTCCCGAATTAAGTATGGTTTGGTTTCAGCAGCATGCTAAGAGAGCTTTTCAGCTTGTCCTCCGTACATAGTGCACATTAAGTACTTATTTAACTTATATATATGAATATTGATTGAAAAGAGACCATATATGAAGTTTATGTGTATATATGAACATGGCCAATCCATTCTAATATGCCATTATAGGCTCATGCACATCTATAGCTCAGCAGAACTGTAGAATATAGGTCAAAATCCTTAGCAGATAAACGCCTAATCCAAGATAAACATTTGTAAATCCAAAAATGAGATTAGGACTTTACCTTAAATATCCAATAAACTGTGTGAAAAAGCAACTGAATGACTCTTACTGACTCAGTAAAATATCTATGCAGCATTTTGAAAACAGAGGGGAAAATAGTTATATGAAAAACAGAGATACAGTATTACTACTAGAAATTGGGCCAATCAGCACCCAGGAGCTGGATCCAGATTTTCCCAGTGTTCAATGGGTGTTGGATGTGCTGTTCCTAATTGCACAAATTTCTAAATGCTGCTTTTCCATTGGGATGATATATATAATACAAATATTGAATATTTGCCTCAGAATGCTGAAGGACTGCTAAATACTGAGTCCTCTAGATTTAAGACAAAACTATGAGAAAATTACCTCCTTTGTGAAATAAGTGTTTTATTTATCTTCTTATCACTCCTACTATTCTGAATCCGAGTAAACCAGCAGGACCCCTTAGGAACACATCACTCAATGGGATCCACTCAGTTTATATTTCCTTGCTTTTGCTGACATCTGATAGTTGGCCAAATTATTATTATTAAATATTTGTATGGTGCTTTACAAAAATAAAAACATAATGATAACTAAAACCAGCCATATGATAGCCAACCATTCTCGTGGTCAGAGTTGGACAAAAAATGTGTGGAGGAAAATTGGGACATTTTGTCCCCTTTTTTGTTGAAATCTGAAATTAGAATTTTAGACAAAAATGTTCATGGCACATTGAATAATTTGGACCAGCCCTAATCATGATACAAGTCCACCAACTAAAAAATGAGCTGCTGTCATGAAATCAAATGCTACATGCAGATAACATTTAGAAGATTTTTCTTTGGTAACAACAAATCTAAAACCAATCTTACCTTTAGATTTCATGTTTGTTTTAAATCTTTCCTGATCCAACAAATAGGTAAAATGCCATAAAAGAAAACCTCTGTGAGTGAAACTACACCTAATTCTGAGTTCCACTAGTATAATAGACCACTTGAGTTTCACACTCATAGTTCCTCTCTTTGTCCATTGGCTTCTGTGGGAGTTTGACTGTACTAAGAATTAAAGTTCATTACTGAAGTCCTCAAAATATTTGATGTGTGTATAGTTTATAGCTCACACTTGCAAAGACAAGAATTGTAATGAGCTTCCAAACTTGCCTTAAACTTGTAGAATATTCTCTCCTTTTTGCTTAAAACACAAATAGTTTTTTTTAACATTACATTTCCTATTCACACTAAAATTGTGTGATATGCAGAAATTACATCATGATTTGGGGTATATTTTTAATATATAATTTGTTCATTGTGTTCATGAAATTTCAAACTCACTATCTAATCTCTGCTCTATCAGATGACGGTATGAGCAAAAATTCATACTTTACTATAAGGTTTCAACTGTGAGACAGGTAAGCCAGTTATTGGTAGTAAATCACGCTGTTTTCATTCAGTCCAGATTTCTGATATCATATAGATGTTATTGTTCAATTGCTCAGCTTAGACAAAGAAATGGGGCAGACTGTGGGAGGAGTAACGCAAATTAAATGCTCAGGTAGAGACGAACGTATATAGACAAAGAAACACAGGTGCGTTTCGAATTCAGGTGCACAATGATCACTCAAATCCTTTGCTACTGAATTTGGACTTCATAGCATTTTCAAAACCATTCAATACAGGACTTGTTTTCTGAAGGAGGAATGTAAGTTTTCACTCTATTTCTCATTTAAGAAGATATTTTTGTTGTTGCTGTTTTTTGTTATATAAATAAAATACAAAAGTCAGATTATAAGATTATAAGAGTAAATAAATCTTAAATAGTGAATTTCCAAACTGTTCACTAATAGTAGCTAGTCAGAAGAAATATATTAGTTAAAATTTGCATGTCTGTAATTGAACAGCATTTATATTAGCATTTTTCTTTTCTATAATGTTAACATAATTTTGAGAAGAACTTGTTTTAGATAGTAAAGAATAATCTTCTAAGATTTTCAGTATGATATGTAATACATTTAGTATGTAATACTATACAGATTTAAAATGATATGATCAATGGAATGCATTTCTCTGTAGAATGCTCCTTGGTTGTATGACACTGTCGACCTTTTATAAATTATTGACAGAAATAGTTGCTGCAAACAGAATCAGTAAGAATTGAAAAGGACTAAACATAGTTTTGAGGTATTATGTGGAGTTTTTTAATGATTTTCAAGAGACCTTACAAATCCAGGGAAAACAATGAAATGTTGAACAATGCAAACTCAATATACTATCAATAAAAACGCTAAACGTGAGAGGATTTGAATGTAAACTGATTTTAGAAAACCTGTTGTCTAATGGGGTGATGCCTAATCATGTGATGGGTTTGTGTCCTTCTTGTGGCTGTTATTTGAGGTTAGATTTCTCAATTTTTAAAAATATCAATCCCCCTTCAAAAAAAAGTTATAGAGGCTAAAGGTTGGGAAGGATTTCCATAATTCTGGCTGCCAAAATGCACAGAAAAAAAAAATCAACGCATCCACAAGTATGGCCAAACAACTTCAGATCAGAAAGAAATATTTTAGTATGAATTCTCCGTATAGTTGTATAAGGTAGTTATAACATAATAAAATATTGAAGTATATTGAAAAGGTCAGACTCACGGCCACAAAACAAAAATATGCCTTAACTTGGGCTAAATTCTGCCCTGATAATCACACTTCATATATCCACAGGTTAGAATAATTTATGCATTACTGGGGATGCCACCCTGTAATGCATTCTTCCATTTTCCATTCTCTACTTTTTCTGCAGAAAGCGTATCACAATTTATCTCTGTTTGTGATGTCAAATCTCTAAAACAGGGAGGATTTTGACTGAACTAACAGACAGATTTAGCCAAACAAATAAACTGTTTCTATGCTAATATCTGAAATAGATGGATCTTGATCCAATCTTCAGTAGTGAGTGTAATTCAGTGCCAACGTGATGTGGAATCGTGCATGTGTTCTAGTCTGCATGTATGCATAGTATATAGGGAACAATCTGGCTCTGATAACCCCTTCTACAATTACATTAATACACAAAGAACTGTGAAAATCAAAGAGCGTAATCAGTGTTCCACCACCCTTATCACATGAAGAGATCAAACTACTATTTGCAGGTTACATGTGTAGATCTTCAAAAAGGTTGAGAAGTTAGGGTATTAAACACTCCTCACTTTGTGGTGGAAAGCATACTACACCTCTACCCCGATATAACACGAATTCGGATATAATAAAGTAAAGCAGCGCTCTGGAGGGGCGGAGCAGTGCACTCCGGCTGATCAAAGCAAGTTCAATATAGCACAATTTCACCTATAATGCAGTAAGATTTTTTGGCTCCCGAGGACAGTGTTAAATTAGAGTAGAGGTGTATGTGTGCCACATCATAAACTTTTAACTTTATGGAGACATTCTGTTTTAATATGAAGACTGGCAGGGGTTTTGTTGTTCTTTAATCAGGCTCCTTATGAACAAGTTGCTAAACATGTACATCTTACTTTACTTACTGCATCTGTGTACTATGTGTGTCATGTATAATGTCATTTCTGCCTGTTGAAATTGTAAGCCAAATTCAGCCTTGTTATAAGAACTGTTTTCAGTGGTGGTGTATCCTCTTAAATATGTGTTGAATTTACTCAGATGGTAAGGATAAAAATGTCTGCATGAAAATATAAGGCAAAGCTTACATTTAAGGGAAAGCTTCCCACAATTTACTATTTGTAGCATAAGATCATACATTTGTGTCACAGTGTCTCATTCTTTCCTTGAGCATTGCTTGAAAACTGGTTTTTTAACCTACTCAAATGCTTCTTAGTAGATCCTTACAGCACATTAGGCACTAAATAAGGGACCTCTCTTCAAATACAAGGCAGAGAGAGAAAATATGATCCTATGCAGGGTATGATGATTTTGTTGGTTTTTATTTAGAAATTTTAAGGTACTTAGCACAGAATAGAAATACAAATAGACACTGTCTGTGGAGTATTGTAACATGGTGATCTGCCCTCTCAAGAGCCAATTGGCCTCTGACTTTCCAGACTTAGTTGGGAATAGGGTGAGGTGATTCCTATAAAAGGCTGAGTGAGCTCAGTTGGAGAGGATGGTGGGAAGCAGCCTCCTGTGGCAAGCCCTAGAGCAAGGGGAAAGGCCTCCGGGGCCCCTGCAGCCTGCTTTGGTTAGGATAGGAAAATAGCATTGTGTTAGAAGAATAAAACTGTGCCCTGAAGACGGGGCTTGAACAGACTTTCAAGTGTGGTGTCAGCTCTTCCTGCGCTATGGAGGGAGGGCAGTAGTTTGTGCATATGCTACAAAGTCAGTGGACCATGAGCAATGTCTGCATGTGTATATCTACCACCTTTCAGTACTAACTACTCTCCTGAATCAAGGGCAGTTACTCAATATTGATGCCCATTGGGGAAAATTCTCTTCAGCTGCTGTTCTGCCCCCTGACTCCGCCTTCCCTGTTAACTGGCTACCCTGCTCATATGAAATAAAACCATCATGATTTTTTTATCTATCTATCTATCTATCTATCTCACTGCCACCAGTCTGAGAAATCATCCCCAGGGAGTCTTCCTGGTAAACATTTTGTCAGTATTTCTGTCTCCCTCTTCTGTCTCCAGGGTTTTGTTTTCTCCTCTTCCCTCAACTGATTGTCGGGTTGGAGGCAAGTCCCCCACACACACTCATGCAAACCGCCAGGAGCGGCCAGGAAACTGGCTCTATGCTGTACGGGTGGGATGGGAAGGGGACGCGTTGCCCTTGGGAAGGCCGCACTGTTAGCAGAGATGATTGGTGTGTGGCGAGGGGAGATTTCCCGGGTTACGCCCTCGCCCACCCCCGACACCCAGAGCCTGGGCTCTCTCTGCCCTTCCCCAGGCAGGCGCTGGGACCTCGCGCTGCGCTTGGACGCGCTCATTCGCCTCCCCGGGTCCACGTGCTCTCTGCGAACGTTCTGTGGCGTTCCACGTTCCCTCCCTCGCTCGCCCCTCCGCCGCCGAACGCAGCCAGCCCGGCGCGTGACGCCCCGCTGCTCCGGAACCTCGCGTCGCTGTCGGCCGCCGAGCCACGTGCGCCCTTGGGCCGCTCTGTAGCCTTCGAGAGCAACCCCCGACTCTCCCTCCCAAAAATGCGTCTTAAAACCCAGGTAACGCCCCTCCCCCTTCGGCTCTGCGGGCGGCCCGTGCCGCGAGCACCCCCCCAACCCAGTCCCCTGTGGGTGGGGAGGAAGGGGGGCGTCTGTATTGCTCGTCTAACGCCCTCCCACGCAGATACTGGGGTGGGAGGATTTTTAAAACGTATTGGGGGGAGAGTATGTGGTTTGAAAGCCTGTGCAGATTGAACCCCCCCCAACCAACCTTCTTCACCCACCCCCACCTTACAGATGGCCTCCCACCTCTGCAGGAATCCCTCTTGTGACTTTAAAAATTTTTTCTTAATGAAACTCCCCCCTAGCTCTCCTGGCCTTCATGCCCCTTTCTGTAAGGGGGAGGGGAAGCCAGCAGAAGGGCTACAGCAGGTGCTCTCCTCTTATGCCTGCAACGACTTGTTTGCCAGATCACTGATGAGCTTAAAAAAACAGTTAAGAGAACATTTAATTTCACTGATGGAGCCTCTGTGTTACTTCTTTTTTCTTGCCCCACCATGTTTTGTAATAGCCCGCTTGTTCCAGAATGTATGTGGAAGAGAATTTTGCTGATGTGACAGGATGGTGATCTCAGCCACCAGACCCAGCCATTACCCCTTTTCCATCACTCAGGAATATAAATTCAACCTGTTTGTTAATTTAGACTCCGATCTTATAAACTCTTACACAGGAATAATTCCTGTGTGCTAAAGTTCTTCAAGTTAAGCCCATTCATGCTTGTTTGGAGGATACAGATTTGTCTCCAGTCCTCTCTGTTGTTAAGTCTGAAAGATTACTTTCAATGGGAAGATTTTTTTTTAACTTTGCATTTAAATTTAAGGGGGACAAGGTGAATAAGGTAATACCTTTTATTGCACCAACTTCTGTTGATGAAAGAGACAAAATTTTGAGTTTCACAGAGCTTTTCTTCAGGTTTGGGTTCCACCCCAGCCAGGATCTGGGCACACCACTATTCACTTACTGACTATGGAAACTTTGAGTAGAGCTGCACATGATGGCAGAATTCATGTCTGATATCTTACCAGGGAGCACACATTTCTTATTCCTGGGTGTGTTCATTAAGTTGGTCAGTCCTTAACCACAGCTCCTGCTGATTTCATTGGGAGTTAAGTTCTTTTGTATATTTCACTCTGAGACTTTATTAAGGTTTCTGCTTTAGCTTTCTATATTATATGGAAGACCACATAATGTTTCAGACAGAGGTTCTCAAACTGTGGGCCAGGATCCCCAAGTGGGTCGCAACCCCAGTTTAATGGGGCTGCCAAGGCTGATGTTAGTCTTGCTGGGGCCAGGAGCTGAAGCCTGAGCCCCACCACCCAGCCTGAAGGTTACATGCCTCCCACCCAGGGCAGAAGCACTTGAGCTTCAGCTTTTCCCTCCCTCCCTCCCTCAGAAGGGGGTCATAGTGCAATGAAGTTTGAGAACCACTGATGTATTCCATACTGGCTGTTCAATTTTGGGCCAAAATGTAGCCTTTTTTTTTTATTATTATTTTTTTTAAAGAGGCCAGGGAGGGAGCAGCTTAAGATGTTATTTTTGTAAAATTAAAAATGTTTTCTTTCCATTTTTTAATATTTATGGTTGGTTTCCTTGCATTGTTGGAATCTTAAGTAGGAGAGCATTGTGCTCATAAATGAGAAGCAGAACATGCAACAGACTCAAAGGGAAAATGAAATAGTCTGCTTTTACTGTACAAGCTGAGTGAAATGCAGAACAATGAAGTAAGCATAAATGGTGAAAAGTAAATTAGATTTTTAAATTAAGTCATGTTTGAAGATGTTAGAAAGTTATCACATTTATTTAATTGATTGTACTCTGAGGTGTTTTAGGAACAGGTAAGGAAAGAGAAATCATACCAAAATAATGTGACACTTAAAAAATCTGTTATATTGTGAAGCTTATTTGCTATGCAGAGGAAAAGCCCTTTGCGCAACAACAAGCATTTACTCCATGTGCTGTGTAGAAAAAAATTGCCTAAATGCAAAATGAATATCTGACTTTGGTAGTGGGGAGGTCTTTCCATTCATGAGGGGGTATGAATGCTCCCATGGATGGTGGTGGTTTGGGTGTTTTACACTAGTCACCAGCCCCAGATTTGGTGTTGGTAGCAAGGGACTGAGCTTATGTACATACATTTTTATTTATATTTCAAGGGTTCTTGGGGTTTTAGTTAACATTTTTTAACCAAATGTTGGAAAGTAATAAACTTATACAATTTCCTAAGTGCTGGAAGAGCAATATCTCAGATTTAGAAGCTAGAACCGAAGTAAGTAGAATTTCAAGTAAAACCTATGGCTACAGGGCTGGTTTAAACAATATGAGCTTCGTGGGAGCCTGGGTGAGGAGGAAGAAGGTAAGGTATGTCTGCTCCAAACAATCTGCCTAACTGGTTTGTAAACCTGGGGGGCGGAGGGGTGTCCCCAAGTTGGTGTCTTTGCAAAGGAACCAAAAATGCTGCTACTGGCTCTGGGACCTCTTTTACTTTGTGGCGGGGGGAAATACAGAGAACAACCATTGTTCGGGGCTGATAAGGAATTCAAGCTTGGAGATGGAAGAGCTGTGGCTGATTGTCTCCTGGGAGACCTGATCAGATGGAGTTGATAGCACTCTTGATCTATGTCTGTCATTTCTTTGTTTTGGGGGAGATTACTCACTTGTGTATCCCTCATGAGAAATAAATGCAAAAGAACTGTGGAAGTGACATAACTCCAGAACAACAAAATGGCAGCTCCAATCCTATTTTGTATGACCTTTGTGAAGGGTAACTGGCTTCAAAGCCTGATTCTCCCACTCTTCGCAGGAAGGGCCTGAGTGTGAACTCTGCAGCCTTGTGAAACCTGTGACATAATCACTGTTGCTCTTGCTAGCTCAGAAGTCAGGTTATACTGGTATGTGGCAGTGTACTGAACCAAAACTTTTCTGGGGAATCCATCAGTCTGCTAATTTACGACTACTAGTTTTAAAAGGTAAGTGTCTGGCCCTTGTGATTGCAGAGATGACTTTCCAAATGAAGACTAGTACTAAATCTGCATCTAGATAGAAACAATAGATGTGAGACATAGCAGGTTTCCCCATTTTGCTCAGTTGGGTGCTGATGCTAAAATCAGAAGATAAAATGTTGACATTTAAGTTAACTATTTCACTGCTGATCATTTTGGCAGTAGTATCCAGATATTGTGTGTGGAGCTTTCCCTTCTTTCCCACTCTGACTTCTGGGGCTATTACAGCTGGCAGTCAAAGGAGGAGGAAATAGCTCTTCATGTGCGCCCCCTCACCCCCGTAGAATAACATCCATGGTGTATTTTTCTAAATAATTTTATATTGTTTCTGCTATTTATTTTTTTCTGTTTGAGTTTCCATCAGTATTAATTGTTATACTGTATAAACAATTGGCATGGCAACAGTTTTGAAGAGCAGCAAAGGTACTTTGAATGTGAATGTATCCATGTGGCACTGTAGGTGGAGCAGTAAAACTCTAATGTTCAGAGTTGAAGTCCTCTTAGTTGTGCTGCCTTTCAATTTTAGGGGAAGTACGTTCCCAACAGTAAACCTGTGTGAAACATCGTCTGCTTTCTAAGCTGTCCTAGCTACCTGGATAATGGTAAAACATCTTGCAGAATTCAGTATCATTGATGAGATGTAAAGATATCAGCATCTATGAATAGTAAATATGGACCCATTCAGTATGTGTTAACGGTATTATAATTATATACATCATAATAGAGTAATCCTGTTCAGCACAGAAGGATGGCTGTATAAAAGGAGAACTAGTCTCAAGAAGGCATAATTTGTCATGTTATCACATGAAGTTAAATTTACGTGCAATTCTCTTTGGTTCTGCCGTATCTTTAAATGATTTTGCAATGGAAAAACCCCATGTTTAACACAAAACAAACAAACCTGAGGATTTAACCAGCAAGCTAGAAAATGATGATTGAAAACTAATAGTGACTAAAGAACTTACTGATTGTTTACAATTAGCATGTGTGCTTTATAGATCTGATCCAGAATTATTTTTCTTAGAAAGTACTGTGTGTATGCTAATGGGTTTTTTAAAATAGCTCTAGCTGATTTTTCTTACATCTCAACTTTTAATTAGAAAATGTATTTGATAATTATGGTCTACCTGTTTAGGTTTTGTTCTGTTTATAAATGCTGCCTTAATACAGCACTGATCTTTCTCTGAGGTCTTGCATGGTAGTTTTCCTTTGGGTTTAAAAGAAATGATGATCAGCCTTATGCTTGTTCTGTTTCCAGGTGCCAGTAAAAGAGACTCTTTGGAAATGATAGCTCAACAAACAGACGTTTAATGTTCTACAGTGACCTACTACAGTTTGTCATAGATTAACTTTAAAATGTTGAGTACTTAAAACCAGACCAAAATGCTAGTGAGTTTCTCGAGTTTCCTCAGTGGTTTGGTTTTGGGTTTTATTTTTCTTTGGCAGGGAAAGAGGGCTACAGTGGAGGATCTAAACAACTATATTTGTTGTTTATAACCTATTTTTGTCTGCTTATTTTTCTCCAATACCTGTTTGTTGGTGATGTAACATGAAATCAAATAGAACATTTTTTAACCTCTTGAAAGAAGGAATATCGTGCTGAAAGTCAGTGTATACTGTGTAGTATAAAGAGCATGACTTTGAGTCGGCTTGGTGCCCCATTATCAAAAGGTGACAGTTACAAAGTTTTACAGTTGTTTATTCACATAATTGATGGAGGTTTGTGAAATTCCAAAACTGTGCAAAAGCATCTGGTAGTCTTGTTGAAAGAATAAATTTATTTTTAAAAGATAAAACATTTTCAAAAGAACACATTCAGTACTGATTTAGAATTAGAAAAAATAATGATGTGAGCAATTCAGTACCCTGATGTGATTTTAAATTTGGTATAAGCTGGTGATTTGGGGATTGTGAAAGTTCATTTTCAGATGTGTTTTGCTTTAGTACACTGCTTTGACACTGGGGGGGAAAGGTAAAATAAAAACTATATTTTGCGCTCTTGTTTTCTCTCTGATTATGTAGCAACAGTAGTTAATTAACAGTAGTATTCTCAGAGCTGTGCTGACATTATTTCCAGTATACTAGAAAGGAAGCAAAAATGCCATATAAATTCTGGTTTCAGTTAAAAGGGTGAAAAAAATGATGTTTGCCACGTTAAAAGGGAGAAAATAGAGATTTAGACCATAGGACTGATGGGATTCTTGGGTTCTATTCCTGACTTTTTCCCAGACTCTCTTTTGGAGCTTGAACAAGTCACTTAAGCCTGTTCTGCACTTAAGTTTTACCAGCATCACTATGTTAGGGGAATGATATATTTTTCTCTTTTTAACCAACATAGCTATGCCGATGGAAGCCCATGTGTAGACTTAAGGTACGTCTACACTGGAAACGTCAAAGCGCTGCCGCAGGAACACTCCCGCAGCAGCGCTTTGAAGTGCGAGTGTGGTCGCATGCGAGCACTGGGAGAGAGCTCTCCCAGCGCTCCTGGTAATCCACCTCCATGAGGGGATTAGCTCCGAGTGCAGCTTCCGGCACTCAGAGCCAGTCCACACTAGAGCTTTAAAGTGCTCAGACTTGCTACGCTCACCAGCAAATTAGAGCACTATAAAAACAAACCCATCCGAGTAAAGCGCCAATGTAAACAATGCACCAGCGCTGGGAGCTACGCTTCTCATTTCGCTGCGACCACACAAGCCACGTTAAAGTGCTGCCATAGCAATGCTTTAGTGTTGCCAGAGTAGACTAGCCCTTAGGCTTGTGTGATTTTTCTGACCCTCTGCATCCCAATTGAGTTGTTTATAAGATGTAGAATCTTGTTTGTGGAGCGTTTGAGAGCATTGGATGAAAGGCCTTAGGTAACTGAAAAGTGATAATATTGTGGCCTGCTCCAGGACCCCTCTTCATTTCGTCCATAATACAGTTATCGTAATGGTAGCAAAAAGCACCCTCTGGATATACACAGACAGAAATAAATTCAAGTTTGTGGGCCTTCACAGGTTCCCAGAGATCTTGTTGAGAGTAAGTGTACTTTGCTGGTTGGTCAGGAGAGGCCTCAATCTTGGTACAAGGAGAGTCAATGCCATGTTTTTCCAATTTGCTCCATAGTGAGGAAGCTCAAGTCTAGTGAATATGAAAGAGAGAGTGCCAAAACCTTTGGAGTAATTTGATTGGTGGTGCCTCTTTACTCATGTGAGATCAGCGAAGACCTTGCAGCTTCAGAGATTTAAAAAAAAAAAGTATTTTTCAAACTAGTAATGTTCTGAATGCTCCTCTTACACAGGTCATCTGGCTTTGGAGCATTATTCTAAAGCTGCTGGATTTTGCAATATTATATGCAAGTAACCTTTAAAACATGGGTTTATGTAGAGGTGAAATAGTATTTCCGTCAGTGTCTTGTATAACACTGCCAAAGGGTGAGTGAGAAGTTCAGCAGCAATAAATCCTGCCAATGTAGAGTGAGACTTCATGCCGTGCTGGGGAGCTTCGGTCCATCAAATAATTTCCATTGCCTGTGAAATCTGCTTTTATTCTTTTAAATGACTCAACATCTCTTCTTTCTCTGATCTGTCCTATTTTCCCACCATCGTGTGCTGACTCAACAGTAAGGCTATGTGTCGTTACACGCCACAGTGAAACGCCCACTGCGTCCATGTTGTGGTGTGTAGCTGTGTGTGTCAGTGAAAGGCTCTGGCAGAGGGGAGACAGCAGGGAAAGGCTTCAGCCTCTCACCAGTTGGAGCCTTTCTGTTCTGCCAGAGTTTCTCTGCAGCAGAGAGAGGGCTCCAGCAGCAGGGAGCTGGCAGAACCTTTCGCACTTCCTCCCACCTGCCAGTGCCTTTCTCCGCTGCTGGAGTTTTCCCGCGATGGAGAAAGGCTCCTGCAGCAGGACACTGCGCTGCTAAAAATAGCAGTGTTGATTGAGAGGCACAGCTTGGGCAAAGAGAGAACTGTGTAGCCCACAACCTTTATACTCCTAAGCTGTGCCTCACTGTCTGCATTGCTGGTGTATGTACGCTACATACAGCTGAAAGAAGTGTACAGTGTAGATGCACCTTAACTTTCAGGCTAGTCAGGTTTCCCACTTCATCCGCAGGACCTTAAAGGAAGAGAACTTACTGTCTGTCCACATTTCCCACAGCTGGCAGAGTGACTGCAGGGGGTGAGAAACTCACTGCCTGGCCCAGATATCTTCCTCTGGTAGTAGAAGGGAAGGAAGCTTTAAGAGCCAGGCTTCTGGCCTCCCCCACCCCCCGTTATGCTCTGACCCTGTATGCTGTGACAGCATGGAACACACCCCTCCACTCCCTTTACGCAGGTGGTCTAGTTAATGAGTAAATTTCTGAAGGAAGTAGAGATGTGAATCAGGGTGATTAACATAACATCCATAGCTATATTTTTAAAATCAGATCAAAAAGTAAATGCAGGAGCTGGATGTAGGATGATTTATAGGTCTTAAAAAAAAAAAGTTTTCTCTCAAGACTTTTAGATGGTCTCTCCCCGCCAGGTGTTGGGGTTGGGGGGTGTTTGAAGATAGGATAGATAAAAAGTTAAATTTTAATCATCCACTAAACGCTTCCAGAGATTGAGTGTATACAGATTATTGTCCTCCTACCATCCATGTTCTCTAAAATCAAGTTTCTTCACTTCCTGTCCATGGTGAAAGGCTCTTTTTCCTGTCTGCACAGTTATGCCTTTCACTTTTTAAGCTTCTCTTGATGGTTTTATTTGATTCCCTCCTCCCTATCCATTCTGTTGATATATTCTTATTTACAATCCCACCATCCAGCAAGATGAAGGGAAGTTTGAAACCCTTTCCTGTAAAGCTTTTCACAGGGACAGAGTAGACTCTGGTTTCTTTCCTGTTGAAATTTCAGACGCTCATTTAAGAGAGGAAATGGTTTTCCTCAGTGTGTTAGAACCTGTTCTTCTGATGAGGATAAATTGAGGTACAAGCTAGACGTTACGAAGGAACTTGAGATATTGGGCCCAATCCACAGTGAAAGTCCAGGTGATGTGCAAAGGTGACTTTCTCACTAATGTGCACTCCCCTGATTCTCATGCTGCTCTGTGCAGGCTGTTCCTGCTGAAGCCTGCTCTCTCTTATGCTGGGTTGAAATGGACAGAGAGCCAAAAATGCAGTTTAGGATGAATGTGCCATTTGGGATTTCGTACAAGATTAGGGTTGGAAGAGACCTCAGGAGGTCATCTAGTCCAACCTCCTGCTCAAAGCAGGACCAATACCAACTAAATCATCCCAGCCAGGGCTTTGTCAATCCGGGCCTTAAAAACCTCTAAGGATGAAGATTCCACCACGTCACTAGGTAACCCATTCCAGTGCTTCCCCACCCTCCTAGTGAAATAGTGTGTCGTAATATCCAACCTAGATCTCCCCCACTGCAACTTGAGACCATTGCTTCTTGTTCAATCATCTACTACTATTGAGAACAGCTGAGCTCCATCCTCTTTGGAACCCGTCCCTTCAGGTAGTTCAAGGCTGCTATCAAATCCCCCTTCACTCTTCTCTTCTGCAGACTAAACAAGTCCAGTTCCCTCAGCCTCTCCTTGTAAGTCATGTGCCTCAACCCCTGATCATTTTCGTTGACCTTCGCTGGACTGTCTCCAATTTGTCCACATCCTTTCTGTAGTGGGGGGGCCCAAAACTGACGCAATACTCCAGATGTGGCTTCACCAGTGCCTAATAAAGGGGAATAATCACATCCACCAAGCAGAGGAGACCTCCTCCTACTCATTCAGGAGTAAGGGGCCTTTTCTCCAGAGAGAAAAAGGCCTTTCTTTCTAAAGCTGTCCTAAATCTGGTGGAGCACTTACAGTATTTGATGGAATGTAAACATCCCTTGAGGTAACAAAATCTGAAGAGTTTAGGATGGAATTTGCCTGGGGACCTACCAAGAAAAGCATGCACTAGGAGCTCTTGCTCAAGAATATTCTTGGCTTCTCTGGTTCTCAAATGAGACTGAGGCCCTGGTATTTACCACATGATCTAAGTCACGTTGGAGGGCATCTCCTTGAAGAAAGTGAATCTTTAAATGAAGTTCAGAGGCAAAAATCTCCAGACTAGGAAGGTGAGCAGCAGGAAATGGCAAGCCTTGCCTGTCTTAATGCTATTCTATACATCAACAGCCTTCATGATAGCAACAAAATAAAAGTGGATTACCAAGAGAACAAGGGTTAATATTTTCCTCATCTCTCTCGGCTTTTATAACAGTTTACGTTCTTTTCAAGATCTGTGATCCATAGAAGTGACACCTGATAGAAGGAAGAAAGAATTGAAGGCAAAGCTAAGGTCGTTCAGTGCGGCCTTGTATTGCATCCTCCAAGTGAAATCTAAATAGTTTAGGTTGATCTCAATGGAGCAGCTCTAGTAATAGCTGGGTTAGTCCTGAAGGATGCAAGCTGCTTTCCCACCTTTCCAAAGATAAGGTTGTGTGGCTTGTTATCAAAGCTTCCTTCACAATCATGATGGTTAGAAACATAAATTTTGTTTTAAAATGAGCAGCTTGGATTCTGGAACACAATTCTCAGCAAATTCCACAGCTGCAAAACAGCAGGAGCCCCAAATATAAATAAGTTCCACTGTAACTTGTGACTGTCCAAGGCAACAATCACATGAAAATAGCAACGCTGAAAAACTGGAAGGCAGTGGCTTGTGGCTGCATAGGTTAAACATATCTCTTCCCATTGCTGGAATGCATTTATATTCTTTCTGGCAGTTTTCTGGAAGTTTTATAGGGATTCCCCAATGCAACAACAAGCAATCTTTCTTTTGATAGTATCACTAGATGCATTGTAACTTGTGCCTAGACATACACTGATCAGTTCAGATAAAACTTAATTGTACTTCTGACATTGCTCAATAAGGGATCTTTAAAACTCACCTAGCAAACTAGAAGGCTCTATTTTTAACATTGTTCCAAAGATGGGCAATTGAAACTAAAAATATTACTATGCATCAGGTGAAAATACACTTTTTAAAATGTGTTTCATGGGAGAGCCAGTAACAGCTGTTGGCCTACCAAGTAAAGAACATTTATATTTTAAAAAACCTTTAATATTAAGAGGGGATGTTAGTTTGTCTTTAAAATTTCCATAAGCAAAGGGCTGGCTTAACAAGAGAAATCTATAATTATCCTACAGCACTTTTCACAGAGAAAAACTTTCAGTGTTGATGCCTCAGCAAAATTCCAATGAACGTACTTAATCTCTTTTCCCCTCAGTTCTTCCCTGAAATTGAAACTGCGTAGGTTATCTTTTACCTTCTGTCCAAGCAGTATGATTGTGCACTATACAATAGTGTGCTTTACTAGCTAACATGAAAATTTCAGTTTCTGAAGTGGTTTGGGACCTTTTGGATTAAAGGCATCATATAAATGTAAAATGCAATGAAAATATTAACCAGTAATTTCCACTGACATTTCTGGGGACTACTGAGGACTCAACTCTTTGAAAATCAGGCCACTTATTTAGGAGCCTAAATTCAAGCTTTTTTTTTTTTTTTTTCAAATATGGACCTATATACTGAAAGTGCAAGTGTGAAAGTTTCCAAAGTGGGTGCCTCTTCTTCTGCCCACAGAGCTCACATTATCCTGACCAAATAATCTTTAAAAACACCATCAGCCCTTAATATATTTAGCTGTTAAAGCCCTTGACAAAACCTCAGAACCCCTTTGCATCCTCAAATACAAGAAAACAAGAGATTGCTTTTACGGAAAGGTTGTGAGTGTTCAAGATAAGAAGCCTCCTTCCTGAGCATACCTACTTTGCCCACCTACACCAGAATACTCTGCCTGCAAAAACCAGCCCAGCATAAGGGTCATTCTCCAGTGCTGCAGAGCTAATGTGGGGGCTCATGCCTCACATGATCCCTGTTGCAGATTTAACAGATGAACAGAGGTGCAGGTAAGGAGAATGGGAAGTTGATGTGATTGCAGAGCCATTGGCCATTGTCTTTGAAAACTCCTGGCGATCAGGGGAATCCTGGACAATTGGAAAAAGGCAAACATAGTGCCCATCTTTAAAAAAGGGAAGAAGGAGAACCTGGAGAACTACAGACCTGTCAGCCTAACCTCAGTCCCTGGAAAAGTCATGGAGCAGGTCCTTAAGGAAACCATTTTGATGCACTTGGAGGAGAGGAAGGTGATCAGGAACAGTCAACATGGATTCACCAAGGGCAAGTCATGCCTGGCTAACCTGATTGCCTTCTATGATGAGATAACTGGCTCTGTGGATATGGGGAAAGCAATGGACGTGATGTATCTTGACTTTAGCAAAGCTTTTGATATGGTTTCCCACAATATTCTTGCCAAAAGTTAAAAAAGTATGGATTAGATTAATGGACTATAAAGTGGGTAGGAAGCTGGCTGGATTGTTGGTCTCAGTGGGTAGTAATCAATGGCTCGATATCTAGTTGGCAGCTGGTATCAAGCGGAGTGCCCCAGGGGTTGGGTCCTGGGGCCGGTTTTGTTCAACATCTTTATTAATGATCTGGATGATGGGATGGATAGCACCCTCAGCAAGTTCACAGATGACACTAAGATGTGGGGAGAGGTATATACACTGGAGGGCAGGGATAGGGTCTAGACAAATTGGAGGATTGGGCCAAAAGAAATATGATGAGGTTCAACAAGGACAAGTGTAGAGTCCTGCACTTAGGACAGAAGAATCCCATGCACCGCTACAGACTGGGGACCAACAGGCTAAGCACCAATTCTGCAGAAAAGGACATAGGGATTACAGTGAATGAGAAGCTGGATATGAGTCAGCAATGTGCCTTTGTTGACAAGAAGGCTAACGGCATATTGGGCTGCATTAGTAGGAGTATTGCCAGCAGATTGAGTGAAGTGATTATTCCCCTCTATTCGGTACCGGTTGAGGCCACATCTGGAGTATTGCATCCAGTTTTGGGGCCCCCCACTAGAGAAAGGATGTGGACAAATTGGAGAGAGTCCAGCGGAGAGCAACGAAAATGATCAGGGGGCTGGAGCACATGATTTATGAGGAGAGGCTGAGGGAACTGGACTTGTTTAGTCTGCAGAAGAGAAGACTGTGGTTGTGGGGGTTGATAGCAGCCTTGAACTACCTGAAGGGGGGTTCCAAAGAGGATGGAGCTCGGCTGGTCTAAGTAGTGGCAGATGACAGAACAAGAAGCAATGGTCTCAAGTTGCAGTGGGGGAGGTCTAGGTTGGATATTAGGAAATACTGTTTCACTAGGAGGGTGGGGAAGCACTGGAATGGGTTACCTAGTGACATGGTGGAATCTTCATCCTTAGAGGTTTTTAAGGCCCAGCTTGACAGAACTCTGGCTGGGATGATTTAGTTGGTGGTGGTCCTGCTTTGAGCAGTGGATTGGACTAGATGACCTCCTGAGGTCTCTTCCAACCCTAATCTTCTGCGATGCTGTCTGTCATAAACCAAGACTGCTATACATAATCTGGTCCTTCCTGTCCTCTGAAAAGGCAATACTTTTTCGCAGCTCAGAGCACTTGCTTACTCACTTAAGGAGGAAAGAGGAATTTACCATCTCTGTTTCAAGCTTTCCAAAAAGATCATGAAAGTGAGGGAAAGCACAATACCAGGGTTTAACTTCAAGTGGTTAAATCAGCTCATCCAATTCAAAAAATTCAAGATGGAGGCCCTCCAATCGGCTTGAGTAGTCATACAGCTGGTGGAACGTCCTATGTTGGTCAACCTGGAAGACTCGTACCCTTCACGTATGGATTGTGAAAGTTCAGAAGTACCTGGGATTTGCCATAGTTTTCCATCTCTGTTTTGTTTCCTGTGAAAATCTCAATCATGCCGCCTCATTTCTGTAATCTGATCTGTGAAAAACTGCGGGGGGGCATGGTTAGTTCATAGGAGTCGGAGTATTGGACTCCTGAGTTCTAATCTAGCCTGTGACGCTGATCTTCTGCACCCTGGGACAACTCTCTTAATCTTTACCATTATTTCCATCTGTAAATTGTACATAATAAAGGTTGGTGGGCGGATTATTTAATTGATGCTTGAAGAGTGCTTTGCCAATAAGATTGGTGCACATTGAGACACAGTGTAAGGCTTGTTCAATTAGGCCATTTAAAAACTTTATTTTTTCACTACTGTAAAATGACTTGCATTAGTTTTAGGGTACACAATGATTTTTATTGGATCAATGATGAGGTTGACCCAGATGTGGTTGTGAGCTGTTTTTTAATACACAATTGTAAGATTTCGTTACAGTAGATACAATATATATGAATATAAATAAAACATGCTATGTAAGTACTAAGTATTATTAATTTTCCAGGATACTCATAGGTACATAGTTCCCAAGGCACGTTATCATCCTTGGTATTCTGTTCTGTATCTTTTCCAGTATCCTTCCTATACTGAAGATGTGGCCTTGCTAGCCATTTGCACACTGCATGACAATCTTTTCTGATTTCTGTTGTCCCTCTTTTCTGATGTATTCTGGTATCCTGCTGCTGGGCATCCTATTTCTTTCCCTCCAGTATTTTCCATTGGAATCTTTTCTTGATGACTGTGTTACATCTTGTGAACAACAGGACATTAGTCCCAATTTTCAGTCTTCAGCTCTGTCCTCATTACTAAGATTTCTTGGTTTAGGTATTATAGAGTACTAATTTATCACTTTAGGTTAGCTGACATTTCCATTTTTGTTCTGAGCCCAAAGATGAATTTTTGGGGAAAGTATAGGCTAAATCTCTGAAGCTGTTCTTGAGTTTGATAAGTTTAGGATGGAGGGACTTTTCACACTTCAAGAAAATTATTTTTGCTCAGATTAAAAATGATGACTGAATTTTGCATGTGAATCTTTCTGGTAGTCTAGATTTCTTTGATAACTAGTTCATTTAGTTATTTACAAGCAGATACATTAAATGACTTAGATGTTGGCATAGAAAGTACGCTTATTAAGTTTGCAGACGATACCAAACTGGGAGGGATTGCAACTGCTTTGGAGGACAGGGTCAAAATTCAAAATGATCTGGACAAATAGGAGAAATGGTCTGAGGTAAACCGGATGAAGTTCAATAAAGACAAATGCAAAGTGCTCCATTTAGGAAGGAACAATCAGTTTCACACATACAGAATGGGAAGAGACTGTCTAGGAAGGAGTATGGGAGAAAGAGATCTAGGGGTCATAGTGGACCACAAGCTAAATATGAGTCAACAATGTGATACTGTTGCAAAAAAAAGCAAATGTGATTCTGGGATGCATTAACAGGTGTGTTGTAAACAAGACACGAGAAGTCATTCTTCCACTCTACTCTGCACTGGTTAGGCCTCAGCTGGAGTATAGTGTCCAGTTCTGGGCACTGCATTTCAAGAAAGATGTGGAGAAATTGGAGATGGTCCAGAGAAGAGCAACAAGAATAATTAAAGGTCTTGAGAACATGACCTATGAAGGAAGGCTGAAAGAATTGGGTTTATTTAGTTTGGAAAAGAGAAGACCGAGAGGGGACATGATAGTAGTTTTCAGGTATCTAAGCCCTCGTCCAGACTAACCCGCGGCATCGGCGGGTTAAAATCGATTGCTCGGGGATCGATATATCGCGTCTAGTCTGGACGCGATGTATCGATCCCCGAGCGCGCTTACATCGATTCCGGAACTCCATCAACCCGAACGGAGTTCCGGAATCGACACGGAGACCCGCGGACATCGATGCACGCCAGACGGGTGAGTACCTCGATTTTAGAAATTCGACTTCAGCTACATTATTCCCGTAGCTGAAGTTGCGTATCTAAAATCGATTTTAATATCTAGTCTGGACGTGGCCTAAAAGGGTGTCATCAGGAGGAGGGAGAAAACTTGTTCACCTTAGCCTCTAATGATAGAACAAGAAGCAATGGGCTTAAACTGCAGCAAGGGAGATTTAGGTTGGACATTAGGAAAAAGTTCCTAACTGTCAGGGTGGTTAAACACTGGAATAAATTGCCTAGGGAGGTTGTGGAATCTCCATCTCTGGAGATATTTAAGAGTAGGTTAGATAAATGTCTAGACAGTATTTGGTCCTGCCATGAGGGCAGGGGACTGGACTCGATGACCTCTCGAGGTCCCTTCCAGTCCTAGAGTCTATGAATCTATAAAACAATTCAGTGATATACCTGTGAACACTTTTTCATTTTGTGCACTGTAGGTACTTTGCCAACAGGAGAAACAGCAGTACTTGCTACAGTATATTAACATCTATACAGAAAGTTTTTGGCTTTCTCTACTGGCAGAGTTCATTCTGCTTATAAATCTTGGAAGGGCAAACTGTGGCATTTACAATGTCTGCTGGTGAATCCAAGCTTCAGTAGCTCTAGATTAAAAAAAAAACCCATGGAAATGAAAGTATAAAAATGTATATTACTTGTAATACTAAGGTTAAAAGGTTAGGAAGTGGAAGAATTTATAAGTCTCATTGCAATATTAAACTTGGCTAGTTATATCACTTACATCTTGTTTTCCTGTGTTTCCTTTTGAATTATGTGCTTTAATAAAACATATTAAATGCATACCAGACATAAAAGACAAACAATATGACTGAGGCCTGGTCTGCACAACACAGTTCGACGCAAGGCAGGTCAGGTAGGCAGGAAGCTGCCCCTCTGTTTTAAAGCCCTGCCAATTTTTGAAATTCCTTTTCCTGGTTGCCTGGCTTGATGAGTGCATATGATAGCTCTCCATTGTTAAGTGTAGCTTCCCAGCTGACCATGCCAGCTATGCACTCCAGACACTCTCCTGCCTGGAATAGATAGAAGATATTGGCTTTCCTGGGTTTGTGGGGAAAAGAGGCTGTGAGATGCAGTTCTGATCCCACATTTCTATGGCCGGACATCTCTGAGCAGATTGCTCAGAGGATACAGGAGAAGGGCTACAGCAGGGACTAGCCGCAGTGCCGCGTGAAAGCCAAGGAGCTACATCAGGCATACTAGAAGGCCAGGAAGGCCAACAATTGATCTGACGCAGAGCCACAGGCCTGGCACTTTTACAAAGAGCTACGTGCCATCTTGGGCAGAGACCTCACCCTCTCCTCTGAGAGAGCACTGTGGATACTTCTGAGGAGCCCGAGTCACAGGCCTCTGCCGTGAACAATTGGGAGGAAGAGATAGATGAGGAGGAGGAGGAGTATGGGGGTCAGGCAACTGGGGATCCAGCTGTGCAGCAAGCCAGGACCTGTTTTTTACTCTGCTGCAGTTCAGCTGGTCCCGACAATTGAGCATGGGTGAGCCAGATGCATGGGAAAGGAACTTCTGGTGAGTGTGTTGTTTACTTTGAAATTAGAAGGAATGCACACCCAAAGTAGCAGGACTCATCTTTTGATTTGCTCATTTTTTAATTGTGCTAGAAGAGAGAGTGAAACAAACCAGAGGTAGAGTTGCTATTTGCGTTTCATTCCCCCCCCCCCAGTGTTAGGTAGTGGGGCAACATGGAGCAGTTTGTTTATATGCACCAAGATGTCCCATGAATCTTCTGTAGAGTTCTTGATGAAACTTCCATGGAGGTGGTCTGCTATCCTCTGCCGAAGGTTTCTGGGAAGGGCTGCCTTATTTCTTCTGCCACAGCAGGACCCTTTCCCATGTCACTTAGCCATTACTTCAGCAGGCACCATAGGCTAGCAGCATTCAGATCCGGGTGACATCGGGGTGCCAGCAGCAGCTATGTGTTCTCTGCCAGGAGTGAGAGATCAGCTGAAATCACTACTGCCTATGTGGAAAATGGTGCCCTAATCTGTTCCATTGGCATATACACCTACAATCATGCCAGCGAGCTGTTCTCCTCTCATTTCCCCAACTCGCCCTACCACCCTGCCCCCGAGGGCCATACTCACCATGGCTGGTGCTATGACCGGCACTATGCTCTATCAGTCCCAAGACTGTAGTGCTTACAACTTCTGGAGAGCAAGGGGTGTGAGTTCAGTATCATAAGTTTTGATTTCCATCGTGAATACACTGGCAATGGTAGCTCTGTGTGCTGTATCTGCAGCTGCGACATTACGGCCTTCAGAATCTTTCCCCTTCACACCTACGGAATGCCTGAGCCAGATAAGGAGAAGAAAGAAGGCTCAGGATGACATGTTCCAGGAGATCCTGCAAGCCATTGCTGCATCCGGGAACGAGCACAGGGCTTGGAGAATCACCCTAGCAGACAACATGGACAAGGTTAGAGTAGAGAGGAGAAAAGAAAAGGAGAGGGGCATGCATCAGGAGATGCTTGTGCTTCTCAGACAGCAAACAGATGCTGCAAACTCTGGTGGACCTGTAGGTTCAACACACCTGTGTTCGCCTCCTTCTGCAGAATATAGAAAGCTCTATATCATGATCTTCCTATACCTCCCCTCCTCCCCCGAACAACATTCAACATGGCATCAGGGGTTAGTGCACTACCCTTATCACTCCTCCAAGGGTACATTACTGAAAATAACAGCTTCACGTGCATTGATCTGTGAAAGACACGGTTGGTGTACGTGTACCTGAAATGGAAATGACTGTTCTTTCCCCTTCATAAGTTCTGTTCGGTTAATTTATTAAGTTTTATTAAGTTCTATTTTTTTTTATTTGCCTGGTTCATGTTATGGAATAAAATTATATTTTTGGAACATAATTTATCTTTATTAGTTCACAACTTGTGCTGGCTGGTGACGAACTGGTCTGACAGCAATCAATTTCCTGTTACTTCACAGTGTCACAGAACCCATAACACCATTTGCAAACAATGTTAATAGGTGCATTGATGTTAGATTACTACATACACAGCCATCACTACAAGATTCATTCCAGGCCACAAAAGAGAGAAACCATGTAGAGCATATTACAACAATGCACACTGCTCTGGCTAACTATTAAAATGATCTTTCAAAGCCTCCCTGAGCCATATAGCTCCATGTTGAGCTCTTCTAAACGCCCTTCTGTCTGGATGTTCATTTTCAGCAGACAGCTGGTCTACCTTTGCAGCTGGGGAAAACTTTTCATCCCGGGGAAACTTTTCCCCCTTTGCTTCACAGATACCATGCAGGACATAGCAGGCAGCTATAACCATTGAGCTATTCTGTTCACTGAGATCCAGTCTTGTAAATGAACAATGCCAGTATTATTTATTCCTCCTCAGAACACAAGAACTAGGGGTCACCAAATGAAATTAAAGGCAGCAAATTTAAAACAAACACAAGAAAGTTTTTTTTTTCCACACAACACACACTCAGCCTGTGGAATTCTTTTCCAGAGGATGTTGTGAAGGCCAAGACTATTACAGGGTTCCAGAAAGAACTAGATAAGTTCATGGAGGATAGGTCCATCAGTGGCTATTAGCCAGTATGCGCAGGGATGGTGTCCCTAGCCTCTGTTAGCTGGAAGCTGGGAATGGATGATGAGATGGATCACTTGATGATTACCTGTTCTGTTCATTCTCTCTGGGACACCTGGCACTGGCCACTGTTGGAAGACAGGTTACTGGGCAAGATGGATCTTTGGTCTGATCCAGTATGGCCCTTCTTATGTTCAGTAACCAAACGACCAAAGGCACATTCTTCTGTCATTCTGCACCTGCTGAGTCTGTAGTTGAAGTGCTCCTTTGTGCGGTCAAGATGACTGGTGTACAGCTTCATGAGCCATGGGAGGGGGTTGGCTGAGTTGTCTAGGATCATTGTTGGCAATTCAATATTCCCAATGATAATCTGCTGGTCAGGAAAGAAAGACCTTCCTTGCATCTTTTTGAGCAATCTTATGTTCTTAAAAATGCACGTGTCATGCACCTTCCCTGACCAGCCCACACTGATGTTGGTAAAGCATCCCTGGTGATCCAGCAGCTCTCATAGACAGTGGCCCTTGAGGTGGATTTCCTGACTCCATAATGATTCCTGACAGATCAGTAGCAATCCGGCAGTGCAAGTTTCCACAGTGTAATCACCACTTACTTCTCAACTGTCAGTGGAACTCTAAATTTGGTGTCCCTGCGCTGACCGGCTGTGGTGAGCCTTGTGCGTCCGTAAGTTCTGCAGCCACTGCTAGTCATCCCAAACCTGCACTGCAATGCACTCCTACAAGTCAGTGCTTGTTTCTTGGGCCCAGAACCGGTGCGCAGCCATTTCCAGGTGCTCTGTGGACTCCACCAACAACCTTGAATTGTTTCTTTCTGTGTCCCACAGCAGTTCAGCCTCCAAAAAATCGGCATGTTCCCCACCGCTCCTCTTGCAGGTCTACAAATACTGCAGGATCAGGTACCTGTTGCTTGCAGCACTCATGAAAATAGTGAAGAGCTGTGCATGCTCCATGCTTCTATCAGCTGGCAGACAGTGAGGAGTGATGCACGGGTTTGTGGGACTTCAAAAAGAAGGCAGGAAATATTATGGGCTCTGGATTAAATGATGTGATGGAGAACACAGTATTATGGGAAGTTGATCTCATACTCCCAGTCACCCCTGCACAACTCATTTCAACCCCATCAGGCATTTCAAGAACTTCCCAGAAGACCCTGCACTGGAAGGTAACGAGTGCACATTGGGATACCTCCCCACAGTGCACTGCATTCTGCATTGATACAAGTGCTCCTGGTAAAGATGCGCACTGCCGATACAGGGAGCCAAGTGTGCACGCACACACCAATAATTTAAAAACTGCAGTGGCTGTGTGCTGATGTAATTTAGGTCAAGTCAAATTTGTAGTGTAGACATGGCCTGAGTTAGCATTATTATTTACTATACACTGATGATCAGGATTATGGGTATGGACCCATGTTTTCAAAGACCTCTTTTCTGACATACTCTGCTGCATATAGGCAGTCTGTATAGGTAGGCACTTTGCCCACATCACCATAGTGTCTGAGCCCATTGCAATCATTAATATATTAAATGAATGCACCCATTTTTTACAGATGGTGAACTGAGCACAGGGTATGTTAAGTGATGTGCCACACATTAAATTAGGCTATCCATAAATCTTTCCTGCACTTTCAAAGGCCTTGGGTTAGGTACCCAAATAAGTGGTGTGATTTATTTTTTCTCCAGAGATGCTTATCACATGCAGCCCTTGTTGAATATGTACATCCTCCATTATCTTCATCTCTAAAAATAACACAACATATTTAGATGGATAAATGTAGGCATCTAAATTGGCAGATGATGTCCTTAGTTTTCTGTGCACCCGCAGGAAAATAGAGATTTCAAAATGTTTTTTGAGTTCCTAGATTGGTTGAAAATTAGCTGAGAATACTGCGTGGGCAAAGTTCCATCTGTGAAAGTTAGAGTGACTTTTTTTAAGAGAGCCCTGTAGTTCTCATCTAGGGTTGGACTATAAAAGTAATGGGAGCAGAGGATAAGCCCCTGTTAAGGGTTTAACCCTAGTGCTTTATTAGGACATTGAATAGGATGCGTGAGAGGGAGAGGTTTGCCAAGTAGCCAGCCTCCATGGATCTCATTCCTCAAAGTACTGTGGCAGTCATTTGTACCAAGGAAGACGAGAGTTGGCAGGGTCTGGGAGACTAGGACTTTACAGCAGTGAAATTGACCTTGGTGACAATGGTCTTGGAGTATGCTGATTTTCCTTTTTTTGCAGGTGGCATGATGCTGTCTGGGCAGCCTCATGGATGTTGGTGCTATCCGCTGAGGCCACAACTGCATAGATCTGCATGGCCTATTCCTGTGTTTGCTTGTCCATGGGGACACTGATTGGTTACTGATCTTGCTGAGCAGTATTACAAGGAAATACTACAGATGTAAGGATGCTGCAGAATGGCTGATACCAGTGGTGTCCTAAATAGTCTGCTTAGATGAGTCCATAGATGGAGTACCAAGGACCATGCTGATCTTAATTGGCACCGGGAGGAAATAGCTGAGCTTGATCATGCTCTCCAATCATTCAGTGCAGAGATGGAGGACCATCACCTTGTTCAGCCTGTACTTTTGCAATGCTTGCACCTCTGATATTTTCAGGAAGCACTTGTATGGCTGGTAGACCTTATGTGAAGGATAAAGGTGTGTCCTCTTCTGCCATTTGCACTTCCTTAGTCTTCTCCTAATATGTGAGCTCAGCATCACTGCTTATTCCTCACCTTCCTCTCCCTGACTCCTGTTTGCTGCACCCTCCCCAGCATCTTCTCTGATTTGTTCCCATCTCTGGCCCCTAAATCCACGTCTGTCTCTTTCCTGCAACATTATCCCTCCTGAATACTTCCTTCTCTCCTTGTCTCTTGTTCAGATGTATGCGTTTAGGGAGCTGAGGGGTGGGGAGGGTTGTGCTGCTGCTTCTTGCAACCAAGCAGTATACACAGCATCCAAAGAAGGGTGATTTGAGGAGTACTTTTACCGGTGTCTTCTACCGGTAATTCTACCGGTATCTCTGGATGATGCATGCCTGCGTCACTACAAGCATGTTGTTTAGTATCAAGTAAAAAGCGAAAGAGTCCTGTGACACCTTATAGACTAACAGACATATTGGAGCATAAGCTTTGGTGGCCGAATAGCCACTTTGTCACAAGCATGTGTGCATCTAAGCCTACATCCACACTACAGCTTTAAATCGATATTAGTAAAATCGATTTTATAAAACAGGTTTTATAAAATCGATTTTACACGTCCACACTAGGGCAAATTACTTCGGTGGTGTGCGTCCATGGTCCCAGGGTACCATTGATTTACGGAGCGGTGCACTCTGGGTAGCTCAGTAAAAGAATAGGACCAATAACTTCGATATCCGCCCACACTAACCCTAAATCGATTTAGTAATATCAATTTTAGGGTTACTCCTTTCGTTTAGCTGGAGTACAGAAATCGATTTTAAGATCCCTTAAAAATCGATTTTAAGTGCCTTGTAGTGTGGACGGTTACAGCGTTAAATCGATTTAACGCTGTTTAAATCGATTTAACGCTGCAGTGTGGACCTGGCCTAAGTCTGGATGCCCATCTTGCATTTCTGAAAGTTGGCTTTTGACACTTATCCCTGAGACCACTCCGCCTGTCCCATCTCTTTGCATTATCTCCATTTTGTCATGAACGTGGTCTGGATGTGCCCATCAGTCTCCTCTGAAAATCTCATGTGCTCCAATCTTCCACTAGCACTTAAACATAACTACCCACTGGGGGACTTGCACATACACAGACATTCAAAAATTGCACCCTCGTACCTGAAGCAACTGTAAAGGGTCTGAATTACATACATCTCTTGAATAAAATGAACACCCAATACAGTAACACTAAATGATACATATGTGCAAAGAAGCTGAGTTGTGGTTTCTGTGGGAACCGTAAGTGAATTTCTTCGGTTTTGTTTGTCCAAATGCTTATGTTAGTGTTGTATTTATATAGGATTGGGGGGGGGGGTTGGTTGAATATCCTTACATTCAGAACTTTCTGAATCAGGTAGCTCTGTATCCACAGCAAAGCAACTGGATTTCCAGCGGGAGTCCTAGGATCTTTTTCTCTTTCTCTTTCTCTCTCTCTCTCCCACGCTAAGAGAAATCACTGTGCACCTGACGTAACATTCCATCACTATCAGAGCTTGCACAGCTGTTTTGTACGATCCACAGCTGGGGTACAATGAGAGGCAATAATGGCTTCTTACATAGCAGTGTGCAGATAAACAAAACTCCCAATACAATCTTACTTTCTTTTGCCTGCTGCTTCTTCTACTCTAAGCCAAGAATTCTACAATGTACCGTGTTTTAGATGATTCCAAAACCTCCTCTTTTTAATACGTGGTGTAGTTATACATAGACTAGTCCTAAATTTCTCAGCCTCCTTGAATCCATGTAAATTCCCTAACGTTATAGAACAGTTTACCTGAAAACCATTTTAGCATTGCCTAGTGCATTGTTTTTCATTACCTAGATCTCTACTTAGTTTCCAGAGGGCAATCAATTATTTATTTAAACCATTCAGTGGTTAAATTACACTATCTTATAGCTCTATACTGTACATTAATGGTTTAATTAACCGTAATTTAAAAAAATCTCACTGTTGTATGTGTTGCTTGCTTTTTTACTCAGCCTATTTGTTGTTTTGTAATTGTTGCCTGACTATTCATTTCTCTCTCCAAATTCACAATTTTTTTAAAGCTTTTGGATGTTGCAGTAAACCTCTAGCTATTCATGGTTCCGTTATATATGTAAGTGTCCTTTTTAGACATGTCTAAAAAAATCCATTTCCCCCTTCCCCACAAGCTCTCCAGTGTTGTGTTCTTAATGCAGACTGACTTTGTTTGGAATCAAATTTTGGGTTAGATACCATTGACATTTAGGCTCTTGGTTTTATACTCAATTTGATGGCTTTCACCATTTGTCATGTGCATACTCAGTTTTTTCAAGCTTTCTTAAAACTTTGCAGATGACTTTTAAAATAGGCAGACCTGTCTCCGCTGAGCAAGTGTGCATGTGTATATAAGAAGTTTTCATCCCTTTTGAACATGTTTATTTTGTCTTTTTATATTTGGAAGAGAATGGGGTACCTGTCCTGATCCTGTAGTGCAGATTTTGTTAAAATTTTGTCATCTATGGTGATGTGTTCTTCATGAGTCAGTGCATGTATCCATTTGAGTTGTCTCTGGCTCGTCTTGGACCTGACGCTGAGCACTGTTGAGCACCCCACAATCTGCAGAATTGCGAATGCTCAGAATCTTTCCAGGATCGTAGGCCCTTGAACACTTTTCTTCAAGTTAAATTCTTGGTGTGAAGCTGGTGGGGACATAGTGTTGACATGTGAGATCTTTCCCATAGATACTGCATTTCCACACAGATTCTCCAATGACAGCATAGGGCAAACCTTAGTGCTTGCATTGTGTATCTCTTTTTCCAAGTCCGTTGTTTAGTGTTGAATCACTGTGGTTCAACCTCCTCTCTCTACTCCACCTTCCCTCCCCCCCAAGAAACAAATTAATATCCTTAGATCCCAAATAAATCTTTGATTTTATATGGTTATAATAGAAATATCCTAGAAAACAATTCATATACTTCTAAGCTTGCCTACCTAGTCCTCTGTAGAAGAGTGGAAAAAGAAGAGTCAGTTGAAAATGCCAGGTTGTAGTTCACAGATAGCAGTATTTAAGTGGCTTGCTATAATCATATTAGGATAGAATTCACCAAATTCTTTATTTTTTACACTGCACTAGAATAGACTGTTACTGATTTCCCCCCTCCCCCCTTTGATGATTAGCTTCAAAATTCACGCAGCATAAATGTTAGAGTTCTGCAGCAATGTATTCTGAAACTAGTGTGAAAAGAGTCTGGGTTCGGGTTTTGTGTCCTTGCACATGAAAGCTCTGGTGCTTTCCTAATAGACTGAAAATGAGACTACTGCTGCTCTATAAGAGGTCTGTTCTAGTCACTTTTCTCTGCAGCTTGGCAGATGGTGGCATGTCAATGGTTTCTTATTGATTGGTTGAATTTGCCTCAGGGTAGTAGGAGGAAAGGTCCTTAAAAATGTGATTCAGGTCCTTTTTTTGTTCTTTGTTTTGTTTTTTTAAAATACATTTATAAAATATTTCTGTTTAAATCAGAGGAATGGCTGGTAATCAAAATACTGAAGTTATCTGCAAGTAAAAAATAACATTCCTGAAACCCTTAAATATATTATCTCTAAGATGAGAAAGCCAAGATCATTTTATTTACTAAATGATTACGTTAAAGTGTTAGAAAAGAAGTGACATTTTTAATTAATATTCAAGATATACGGTGAGTGAGAAAATAAGCTCATTTCATAAATCCAGAAATGGGTGGAAATAACCTTTCTTCCCCATATAGAAAGTGGAGTGGAAAATTAATATATTCAAGAAGGTTAAATCATAGCTGCATCACTTACTATTATTTAACAGGCAAAACAGAATATCATTTGTGTGTGTATGTGTACACACACACACACACACACACACACACACACACACACACACACACACACACACACACAACTTAACCCACTGAAAAGTATTCATAGAGACATCCATGTATGAAGAAATATAGTAATGTAGGTAATACTATGTATTTGACAAGTCAAAATCACGTGTTCATATGGTTTGTCACATTTTAATAAAATAGAACATTTGGAAAATAACATGACCTTTACTTTCAGTAAATAACCTTATTAGGTCCTGCTCCCACTGAAGCCAGTTGCAAAGGGATTTCAGTGGGATTCAGTTCTGACCCATAATAAATAACACTCATATGTGATTTCTTTGTTTTTCATTCTTCCCCACACCACCAATTTATGCTTTAAATTTTAAAATGTGAATTGTAAGCTCTTCAGGACAGGGACTGTCTTTGCTACGATAAGGTTCATAACTTGTTGGAAAACAATTTCCAGGGAGTAGCTATTAGTGGTTCACAGTCCAGCTGGAAGGGCATATTGAGTGGGGTCCCTCATGGATCAGTTCTAGGCCCAGTTCTCTTCAATATCTCCATCAGTGATTTAGATAATGGCATACAGAATACACTTAAAGTTTGTTGACAGTACACAGCTGGGAGGGGTTGCAAGTGCTTTGGAGGATAAGATTAAAATTCGAAATGATCTGGTCAAACTAGAGAAATGGTCTGAAGTAAATAGGATGACATTCAGTAAGGACAACTGTGAAGTACTCCACTTGGGAAAGAACAATCTGTTGTACACATTCAAAATGGGAAATGACTGCACAGGCAGGAGTACTGCAGAAAGAGATCTGGGGCTCATAGTGGATCACAAGCCAAATATGAGTCAACAGTGTGACACTGTTTCAAAAAAGCAAACATCATTCTGGGATGTATTATCAGGAGTATTGTAAGCAAGACGTAAGAAGTAATTCTTCCACTGTACTACGCACCAATTAGGCCTCAACTGGAATATTGTGTCCATTTCTGGGTGCTGCATTTTGGGGAAGATGTGGACAATTTGTAGAAAGTCCAGAAAGATCAACAAAAATAATTGAAGGTCTAGAAAACATGACCTATGAGGGAAGATGGAAAAATTGGCTTTGTTTAGTCTGGAGAAGAAAAGACGTGGGAGGGGACATAAGTTTTCAAGTACATAACATTTTGTTACAAGGGGGAGGAAGGTGAATTGTTCTTGTTAACCTCTGAGGCTAGGAGAACCAATGGGCTGTAGTAGTAGCAAGGGTGGTTTAGATTGGACATTTAGGAAAAAATTCCTAAATGTCAGTGTTGTTAAGGACTGGAATATATTACCTAGGGGTCTGTGTGGAATCTCCGTCATTGGACATTTTTAAGAGCAGGTTAGACGAACACCTGTCAGGGATGGTCTAGATATACTTAGTTCTCCCTTCAGTACAGGGGACTGACTAGAAGACCTCTGAATTCCCTTCCAGTCCAATGATTCTGTTACATGTTTATACAGCATCTAACACAGTGGGCCCCACATCTGATTGAGGCTTTTGGGCACTGCTGTAGAGTATTGAGTGAATTCATAACTTTGTATGACAATAGAAACATTCCATGTTGTAACAGATCTAAAGTAAAACAAAGGAAAATTCTTAAGTTTATAGAAATATATTGATGAGGAGAATGTAGTAAGCATTTCTAAGTCTTCTTAAATTGCTGTTGAAAATGATGATCAGTCTGGTACTTGTGCTCTGATAGTTTATCATGCATTTTCTGACTCTTGGTTTAGTTTTGTTTCCATCACAATATTAGGTTAGGTAATCTGTTATTTTACCTGAGGAAGTTGTAGTCTGTCTCTTCTCCAACTTCCCTCATGCGGGCCCCCCCCATGTTTACTATAAATGAATGTTGTGTTCGTGTTTACTTGAACCAGTTTATCATCCTGTGCTCAATGTTTTTGCTGTCTTCTGTCAAGAGACCATTTGCACTGGTGGTGTTCCCTTGTAAAGTACATTTCATCCTGTGTGCTAATTGGGTTTTTTCATTAAGTTCATTCTTGCCACATGAAAGGTTTGTGTGTAATTGTGTTTTAGGTTCCTTTTTAGGATTTTTTTTTAAATGATTTGCTACTGAAAGTTCATTGGCTTGTTTCTTTGTCTTATGGGGAGCAGATGATTGACCAAAAAATGCAAAATATGGGCACTTTTTGGCTTCTATACCACAACTAAAGACTGTTCCAAGAAAAATCTTTTAAGATGGTTATTTGAATCTGTGCACACTGCCCACCTGGTGGTTATAGAGTGAACTGTTACTTCACAGAATAGTTTAAACAACAGCCATGTTTGGGGCAGGCTGATCTTGCAAAGAGAGCAGTGCATATAACAGGAATGTACTGTGTGTGAGATAAGGAGAAAATTCAGCTCACTGACTAGATGTTTTAATGTGCCAACTCTAGGGAAATAACATATTGACTATACTGTTGCGCGCAAGAAAATTGGAGAACCCTTTGCAGACAGAGGGCTTGCAAAGGATTCTTTCTGTTTCTCTTAAACCAAAATCTGTGGCAAGATGTTTGAAATCAGCAGGACGCTTAATGCTGCTTTGTTAAATAATGAGGTAATATTTTGTCACTTTTCTGGGCAGCATCTGTTTTTTTCCCACCTTTTTTAATATGTTTATGAAGGATTCCGTTTATTCATATGAAAGTAAGAGATTAAAAAATCATTCTTCACTTATTTTGTTTCCTTTTGATGCTTTTGGACATTTGGGTTGTCTTTATTTGCGGTTTCAGTCGGCTGCTGTTGCCTAGGACATTATGCCACGTAAGGCTTCTAAACTGCACAGAGTAGGTAGTTATTAACGCTGAATTGGCTTCTGGTATAGTCCATCTGGGCTCTGTATGAGAGAGCTTGCTGGCGGCTACTGATGCAAAGATACCCGCAACCTTTGGGATGTATGCATGGTGTAGGGGGGCTCAGTGATATGAGATCACTTCTTTTAAAGGAAACTGTCATTAATGAGTCAAGAAACTGCTCATTTATGGTAAGGAGAGAGGGGTGGGGGGGACAGGACAAACAGCCCTGTGATTTCATTTTGATATTGGATTAGGTGTTTAAAGTTTCTTTTTGTGGGGACGGAGGCTCGCATAAAAATAAGGCTGTTCTCAGAGGTTTACTGGCTGATTCTGAGAGACTATATTGAGAATTTGATGCTTTACAAATGTGTCACAACTCTGATGTAGTGGTCTGCCACTTACCCTGAAAGATGAATGGTACTATTGGAAACACGATAATAAGGTTGACTTTTTCAACAATAGGATTCTGCCTTTGTCTTTAGAGAGAGGCCTCTGAGGACATTTGTGCGTTTGTTTCAGTATTCCTGTGAAAGATTTGGTGTGTGGGTTTGTGGGTTTTTTTTGTTTTTTTTTAAAGTGATCAGTGTACAAAGTACATGAAATTTTAGTTTTGCAAAACAGCTAATTGTTTAGGACTGCAATGTGAGATTGTTTCAGAAAAATGGCTGAATCTTTTGATATGCATAACATTAATTTATAGCTAACAAAGTGTGCTGAGGTTGAAAAGGCTGAAAAAAAGATTTCTCCATCCCTTGTTCAATTTTGTTAACCCCTGAAGAGACCTTAAGTAAAAATCTGCATTACAAATGAAACTAATATTCAGTGTGTTTTGGGACCAGAACATATGATGATGTACGAGTTATGCAGTGTTTTGATGCTAGTGAATTCACTCTAGTATTTCAGTTTGAGTTGCATAGATTGATTTAGGAAACCTATCCTACAACCCGGTGTAATCTTTGCTAGTTTTTGCTAAGCTTCAAATGTTTTTAAAACTATTGTGTGATAAGAGAAATCCTCTGCAGCCATTTAAACTATCCATAATAGATGTTAATTGAATTCGGTGTTCACTCCATGGGTAGGAAGGGTTCATTTATTTTAAATGTTTTTTCTAATGTGTGTTTTCTGCTTCTATGATCCATTTGTATCTACATTATTTAAAAGATAAATATATTTCCTACATTGTACTATTTGTTTAGTCTGTGACTTGGGTTTTTTGTGCATGTGGATGCTTTAAAGAAATTTTAAAACGTACAGAGTACCCTTTACGAGATTAACAGTTTTGAGTTAATATTTGTACTTTAAAGAAACTTTTCCCAAAATGTTAATTATATATTGGGGTGGGGTAGGTTTGTGGTGTTTCATAAAACCATTTCTTATTTTATGCAGTGAAGAGCTAAATGAGCATATATCATGGGCCATGCCAGCGTTCACCGCAGCTTTTACCTTTCTATCTGTTCCAAAATAGAAATATTAATAATTATTTTGACATTTTTAAAAAATTTTCTTCTTACTGTACACATCAAAGATAAAACTAAACGATTTAAATGTCAATATTACATAGAATTAAAATTGGTAGTTTTAGATTAGATAAACGTTATTCTCAGGTTAGATGTGAAAACAGGATGCTATGTGTTGTTATCTTGGCTACCATGTGTAAAATCAACATACCCCTAAAATATTTCTTTTTTGAAGAAGATGGGGATATAAATCTTTCCTAATTAAGAGAATTTTCAATAAAGTTGCCGTAGTGGAAAGTTTGTGAAATATTGCTGTTTATAATTGGTGATTTGGTGCTTTGTCTGTGGAAGCAAGTAAAAGATAAGTGAGTGTGTTTATTACAAAGTTAAAGCATGTTGCTTATTACAGTTGAAAAATAATTTCATTTAAATGCCCAGGTTTATTTATCACTTCCTTGTAAAGCAAGCGAGCAATGAAATGAGATACCTGGATAATTATAAAATACTCTTTCTGTTCTGGTAAAATGTGCTGGTAAGTAGATACTATATTTTAGACATATAATCAAGTGCAAGTAATATCAAACCTGCCTTTAAAACTATGTATAAATTTGAAAGTTTCTTACTGCAAAAGGGAAAAAAAAGTTTGTTTATTAAAATCAATAGTACCTGAGAATAAATGCGGTTAAAATGCACATTAAAGTGCTTTTGTCATATCTTTAAGCCTAGAGGCAGATCATTAAATATGCATTTCTCCGGAAAGCAACTGTCGAGAAAGATAAGGTGGTTAAAATACTCCAGACCTCAAAGCCACGCATGCAAGAGGTAAGAGGTTGCAGTCATTGAAGCATGGCTGAGGTATGGCACCTCCATGATGGAGGTATATAAACTGTAGATATGGCCTGTAACTGTTACTGTACTTCTGGGGCAGGGAGAGATAAAATGCATGTATATGTGTTGTTTTTTCAACTGGGCCTTAATTACTAGACACAAGCAGCAGTTCAGAAATCTGGTCTCTGTTGTTGTAGAGGTCACCAAATCATTAACATTGTCAATCTGGGAGTAGCTAATTTCAATAGCACCTGATGTTGCAACGCCTCCTTTAGTTTCCCTAGCCAATCAGATCCTGGCTTCAGCTGACAGATGGTCCCATAAATGGATGTAAAAAGGAGAAGCTGCAAGCCAATTTCAGTAAGGCTCTGTTCAGTTGTTCTTATCTACATCCTAGAATCGGGGGCTTCAACACAGTGCACTTTTTATGATTATTCTTCTTTTGCTGCACAAAACGTCTGCACTGTGCTTTGTGGATTTTTTTTTTTTTTTTACAAAAAAAAATATTAAATCCCTGAAACCATAGCAAATCTTAGAAGAGTTGAAGCTTTTCAAGACCCAATATTTGCCATTAAGAATGGTTATGGTAGGTATTAGTAGTTTTAAAATCTGTTTATAGTAATTATATATAAATAGATAGATAGATATATAACATAGATTTCCCCAAATCTGCATCTTTATCAGTTTGTTTTCACGAGTTTAGTTGCTGTGACTGGTTTCTTTCTACATTATGTATCTCCGTCTCTCTCTCCCCTTTTCTCTCTCTCTCCTATTTAATGTCTGCATATCCTTTAATAAAGGATGTACTTTGTCATTTTTAAGGTCATTGTGATTTCTCTCAGAATAAAGAAAGAGCTGATTTCTAACGTGAGGCTGTGTGTGGCGAACTGAAATGCTGAAAAAGAGGGGGTTGTTCTGGGTGGGGAGGTAATTAATTTCCACATTCACATGTTGGAAATACAAATGCAGAGCAGAATCCTTGGAAAAAAGCCTCAAGACTGGTAATTTTGTTTTGGTGGACTGCGCAGCAGGTATGGTAATTTTTGAGAGTGATTTATATGAGCTTCAGTAAATGCTGCATATTGTATTTCAAAGAGTTTCCTGTCATGACCTCATAAAAAGAGGAGGAGGCTTGTATGTGTTGCAGCGCCTAGTATATGTCGATTTTGTTGCATCGTTGGGTAGCAGTACTGTAAGAAGGAATGTCAGCTTTTACATAACGTTCTTTTTGCTTTTGACACTGTGAGGGGCTGCAAGGGTCCATCTTTGTGATCACAGATGGAGTGGAATGGCTTGAAAATGGTAAGTGCATGCTGAGAGCCTGTTTATAGGTTTCATACAGCTTATATGTGCCTCATGAATTTCTTTTGTTCAGGATAGCAGATTGTGAGTCATAAATAAAATTACAAGTCGTTGTTTATTTTTTAGGATCCATCTATCTATTTTTAATGTATCGAAGTGTGATGGCCCTGCACGCTGATTCCATTGAACATGACATTTTCAGTCAAGCAAGGATGGTCTCGACTGACAGTCACGGTGTCATTGTGCTGTATGACCATCAGATCAGGCAGCAGCTCATGCCTTTTCCTCGTCATTTGTGTTACATGAGTATTAAATTAAATCCAGATCTAATAACTGCATGTAAAAATGAGGTGTTTTGTTTGTTTACGAGCTAATAGTATCGTGAAACAGAATGGTGTTTTGAAGGGTTTTTTTTTTTCTTTTTTTAAATATTGAAGGAAGTCAAAGCAATCCATTTATGTAAAAATAGCATTTCTATTTTTAGAGTATTCTTTTGGCAGAGGAATCAGAAATAGGCGACTCATTCCTCCTTTATGTTTTCCTTACAGATTGTGCAAAATGGCATGATCAAATACAACTCTTACAGACTTTGAATTTTACAGAGCACTGCTATTCAGTGAGGGGAAAATCTTCAAAATTCAAATCACTCTTGCTAGTTTTGTTTCAATTAAACATTCTGCAGACTTTCACTTTGGATATTTATTATAACTGGGATACAAAGCTACGGTCTTTTCACATTCTTATAGGATTGTCTTTTGTCTAGCTGCTTGTTTTGATGGGTGTAAAACAAATAAGATTAGACTGAGCAGCCGAACTGAAAGCGATAGCTGGGAGGAAAAGCCAATGAAAGGTTGCCGGGGAAACGAGCATAGGGGAAGCTGAGTGGGGGAGCAGGTGGCAATCATGTGGGAATACTGCAAACAGTGTTTAAAAAAAAAAAAAAAAAAAGGCAGGGGCTACCTCGATTATCTTTGCTGTTCTTTGTGGCAGTCACAACTTTAATTATTCTTTTTAAATAGACGTTAATTACATTTCTGGCTCCGGCTTACAGTGATTTCTAGAAATCTATTTTTAAGCATCTGTTCTTTCTTCTTTGCAAAAGAAGGTTGTCTTTTTTTTCCCCTCTTCCTGCTGTGAAATTGTATGTGCAAAAAATAGTGAGGAATCCTGTGAGGCAGTATTTTAAAAAAATGTAAACTATATTGAATGAAGTTGACAGAGGTATAATAGTGAACTCCCACAGCTGATAGCTTCTGCAAATCATTTCTTAGAATTTTCCAGCAAATGTCCCTATGAGAACAGTAGGTAGAATGAATTTACCTTAAGCAGTGATTTTGTGTTAAGTGATATTGGTATTTTTATGTTGTCAGATGGTTCTATGGCAGAATAATCAGTTCAAGGGAGTTCATCATATCCTGCAGTTTGTGCGCTGAGCAGAAATTTCCTGAAATAATGAAGGTGTACTCTTCTTCACTAGCCTCACCTCTGCCCGCTATAACAATATCCACTTTCAATTTCAAGCTGTGTTGGCTTTAGGTTTTAAAGAAAAGCTTTATATTTTGCTAGTTATGATCTCTCATGATATAGGGCACACAGTAATGTGGAATAGCAGAAGTGCATCTTTAAACAAGGTTGTGGGTGCCGGAAGTGTTTAAAAAGCATAGTAGACTTGTAGGTGATAGAAGGTAGCGTAAAAGGTATAAAAAAAATGTGGTTGCCCGGAAAGCGTTCATCTGTCACACATCAGGAGGCACAAGAGATGCGTGCCATGGGCAAAGAACACACCCTTCTGTCTTTAAAAATTTCAGATTTTTAGTTTATTCCTTTTTTCTATGTGTGATTACTTAGAACATTTGATTCAAATGAGAATATTCATATTAGGAAGTTTAAAAAGAATATATGAGAAATTAAATCACCCTTTTAATTTGCTCTCTTAAGTAATGCTTCTGCTGCAGTCTGTTCTATAGAGAGGTAATTGAATGACCCTCTGAAAACTGCACAGCTTTTCGTTGTAGGGGAAGAAAAATCATAAGTGTGTGTGTGTTTGTGTCTGTGAGTGCATGCATATAAATATAGTATATACAAGAATATATGTAGGAGAGAGATTAAAATTTTAATTCTGTACCCAAAACATTGATGATACATTCTAAAGCTGCTGAATTTGGTTATTAGAATAAATTAGAATGAGGGTCGGCAGCAGTTAATACAGTTACGTTTTTGTTCAATTTGGTATTTTTATGTACGTTTCCTGGCACGTGTTTCTGCCACTGTTCTTTCTCTTTTCTTTGTCTTAAGATTATATTGATGAACACAGCCCGCATGTGGATAGTGTCAGTCTTCTCTTCTTTCACATGAAAGATCACATAGTAGACCCTAAAGTAGGAAAATAGCTATTAAATTAGTGAAATTTCATGTAAGATTGCCAGATATATAATAGTAAGACTAAAACCATAGAACATAAAACCTTTTATATTTAAACAAAAATTGGAGAATATGTAGCTGTCTTTTCAACATGGTCATTTATGTGAAATTGTAGTCTCGCTAAAAAAAGGGGTTTTGCATTCAGATGTTGATGGAAGAGAAACACCAGCTACCAGCTTACAATTCTTTCGATTACTATGCACCTTACTAATCAGGTTTCCATGTTAGAAACAGATATGCTCCTCCACAGTTGACTGGCTTGATAACCTCCTTTGCTTTCCTTATCTTTATTAATTTTACCTTTCTGAGCTTTCTCAGATGAAGAAAACCCCAGTTGTTATTGACAAAGGAAGGTTAAAAATGAACTGCAAAGTGTTTGTTTGAAAATGCCATTTGAATGGGTGTGAAATAGTCTTGACCTTCTAGACTTGGTCCTGTTAAATATTTGATTCCTGTTGGAGAAAATCTAGTTGTTGCAGAAATCTTGCATATTTTTAGTCTTTACTTAGGAATTTTTTAAAGGACTGTCCTCTAGGCTACATTACATTCTCAAGTCTTCCCTAGTTAGAATGCTGCTGGAAATGTTCATGAAATGAAGGTTATTTTCTGCACATAATAGTCCTACTTCTTGAACATTAGCTTGTGGTGGACAGTGGTTCTAGATTGTGTATGAAATAAGTTATTAGTACTTCCCATATTCTGATAGGGGAGTTTGTCGTGTTCCTTGGTAATTTGCACTTTCAGAAAATTTCAGCAAACACCCCAGGTAAGACATGGACAGTGATAGAGAATATTATATATAGGTATGTGGAGGTGCACAGATCTTGACAAATCCGCTTGTCTGTTTCAGCAATCTGTGGCCACCAGACAACAAATTTACATGCCTGGACGTATTAAAATGTACATTTGTTTGTCTGTGGGACAGCTGACTGGATACACTCCGATGCACTGGCAAATACTGCAATGCAGTATTTTTTTCAATGTCATTGGGGTTTTTGGGGAGAAGGGGCGCAAGCAATCTTACTGTAAGCAGGTCAACATTAAATAGCCTGGCACCTTTGATGATGATAGGCCATACTTCACGAAATTTGCTAATCCATGTAAGAAAGGAAAGTCACCCCTCTCCTATTACTCACTCTCTTTCCAAGATAGATGGAAAGAGAGATGAGTGTGCATGTATTTATACATGCGTGTTTGCATGTGTGTATTGTCACACCTCATTTTTACAACATAGTGTAAAAAAATACCAGGTTTTTTTTGAAAACGGGAAGGGCATTCTCTAAATGTCGTAAATTTTTGTTCATATGGTGCAAAGGGCCATAGTTAACATAAACCTCTGACTTCTACACTACCTGAAAGGCTTAACTGAGGTGCATATTTTATCTTGCAAAAATATTAACTCAGAATCGGAACATTGTTTCAGCAAGTACAGTATGTCTAGTCCTAGTAAAATTAGTATTTTTACTGTGTATGTGTACCCAGCCCTTTGTATCTGAATGTTTTTAACCATTGAAATGATGCAAAGGGAAAGTGGTGGGGGAAAGGGGTATTCAAATACTTTTTGCTTTCTTTTGTTCCCTTATTTCAAATGATCCATCTTCACTTTCTAAAATCCTGGAGTATTTTAGGTGCACAGGGCTTTTATAGGTCATTAGCTTTACAACTAGAAAAAGGAGGGGAAAAAAGGGGGGAGGAAGAGTCTCAGTGTGTCACAGACAGTAATTGTCTAAAATTAGCCATCTAGAAAAGGAAGGAAAGGCTTGAAGGAAAGAGAATGAGGCACAAACATGTGAAACTGCACACTGCTAGTCTGAGAAATAATGAGTGATGAATTTGAACTAGTGCAGTGCGGTGATGCCCATTAATTTCTCAGAACCTTGACTTTGCAGGTTTGTTACTTACTTTGTTGTTCACACCTTTAATTATAATCAGTTTGGGATGATAGCGTAGAGCATCAGAGATGAGACCTTGTGTTTGTTGTTTACGTAATTAAGTATTCAGACAGTCTTCACAATAGCTTTGGAACATCAGTGTTAGAAATCAAGTAGTTTCAATTTGATTATAATAAGAATACGCTTTTTAATTTTCATATCCACTTGATACTGTCTTACTGTAACATTTACAATATTTGCATATGTTCATTAAGAATTAGCTGTGTGGTGCTGCTGTTAGGTTTATTTTTATTTTTCTGTAATGACAATCTGTGTTTGCCCCAGCCATTTTAGAGCTTTTATGCATATCTTTTCTTTGGGGCCCCATAAAGCAAGGAAGAAGCGGAGAGGCATTCTTACCCATTGTTCTGCCCTTGATTGTGTCTTGCACGAAGACTTTCTCCTCAGTGAAGAAGGTAATCTATAAGAGCCAGGAAATGCAGAGAAACAGTAAGGAATTCTTAATTAAATTGGATGAAAAGACAGTGAGAATGTTGAAGAAATAAGGTCAGCTAAATGGGGGGGGGTGCTTTCTGGAAACTGTGCAGCTACACAGTAAAATGCAAGGCAGGCTTTGACAATATTTGGAGTGGTGATGTATCAAATGCTGTAGTACTCTTTTGTTGCTAAGGCGCACACAGTTGTGTCAGACATTCTGCTGTGATTGGGAAAAAAATGTCGGTCTGAGAAGTACCTTTTTAAAATTTTATTTTAAGTGGTTTATATTGCTAGTAAAAATTTCATAGGATGTCACTGGCACTTTTCACTGTCTGGGGACATGCACTGGTACTGGTCCTGTATCATGAAAGACTTGGTAGCAGTGTAGTGGCATTTCAGCACCCATAAATCTTGATAATGAAGGAAGTGCTGTGTCATATGTTTGCTTTGAAACAGCTGTAAATGAATGTTGAAGTTCTATGCAAGAAAGTTCTATGCAAAAAGCTTTCCTGTTCACCTAAGTGATTCTGAACGTGGGCAGTGATGCTTCTGGAGGCGTTCCAATAGCAAAAGTCCTATAATTCCAGTCATTTCACAGCATCGTGGGTGAATCTGTAGAATGGTGGAAGGAGACTCAAACACCTTCCATTAGTGTTAGGTCTCTGAGAAACAGCTGATGAGAATGTTGACCTCTCTCACCCATTGTGTAGAGACCTAGAAATTTTCTAGCAGAGCAGGTAATTGAATCATACTGTTTAACAGCCATGGGCTTTGCATGTTGGCCCATAGTATGTTTATACTCATTTAGAACAGTCTGTTTTTCTAAGCAGCCAATCAAAGACCCTAAGTGTTTCTTTCTAGGATGCATATGAAAAACAACAGACTGATCTGAACTTTTTAAGATGTCTTTTTCTGAAGACTTAGCAGTAAGAAATAGAGCCATACTGGTAAATTACAGCAGCAAGTGATATTTAAAAGCTTCTGAAGCTGGATGGTGGATGAAGGAAGTTTGTTCTTTTTTTCCTAATGATTCTTTCTTTCTTACAGCACTTTTAAACGGCGAAAGGCTACAATTCCCACAGTTCGTAATTTAACTATAACTGACTCATCCTGTAATATCATGTTGTAATGCACCCAACCAGAATATAAAGTTCTGGGAATTGTAGTCTTTAATATTAATTATCTGTGTCGCCACATTATCATACAGACGGTACAAATCCCAGAAGTCCACTTTTTTCCGGTAATGCCAAAACAAAAGTGAAATTTGTGACTGTCAGAATTATTGTCTTTATAGTAATCTTTCTAAACAGCTGATCTCCCTTGTATTTATTTTTCATGTGTGAAAAGTGACTCCTTCTCTTCTATTTAGTGTATATATATATATATACACATTAGGTTCATGTAAGAGTCACTAAACTTTAGCCATACTTTATGGGCATTTTTGTTCAGTGGACAGTTTGATTTTAAACCTTCATATCTAATTTATGTTTATAAGGCTAGAAATCAACCTGATTACAGTCGTTCTGATTTAAAACAAAAAAATGCACAGTCAAAATACTAATGAATTGCATTACTTAGTTGTATACTAACCAGCGGCCTACTCCTGTTTCTGTTATGTTAATGTCAAAATTCCCATTGACATCTGCGATTCAGGATCAGGTCCTAAAACGTTCACCATGGTCACAGTTTAAGAAGTCCATGTTTACCAAGTTCTTACATTGTGCTGAAGTGCTAACACAGTATTATGCACTCAGAATAGGAAATAATTTCAAGTTTTCAAATACCCGAATTAATTGTTCATAAGTGGGAAATTTTTTATTACTGTCTTTGTATTCATCTTTTGCTATTGATAAGTTAACTTTCTACTGCTAATCAGTAACTTCCTTGCTCTTCTTTGTCCAACATAGACTGCAAGCACTTTTGGGCACCTGTCTTTTAAAGCATTGTGCACGCTCATGGCACTGTAGAAATAATAATGTGTATATACACAAATACTTCATAAATAAATGCAGTTTTAATACTGAGATCTTTGTTCCAAATGAAGATCCTGGCAGTACGTGTGTAGGGAAGATACATTTTAGCAGAATTCATGAATGCTAGAAACTCTTCCTAATGTGCATGTGCCAGCTATGCTGTGGCAATATTGCTGTTAATTTCCTTATTGTAAGAACAGCTGTTCCAGGAAATGATCTCTTTGCTTGATATGGAAAATCCTGAAAAATTCAATACAGAGTTACTGTAGTGGTTGCAGCAGTTCTTAATATGACCAGTGATGGAAACTAATTCTTTAATCTTCAGAGTAACTTATTCTTCTTTAGAATAACTGGGGCAGGACAAACTTAATATTTTCTGCAGTTTCTTATACTCAGTGAGAGATTTCCTGAGTGCACTTCAGAATTTGACATTGTGTTTGATAATTTATAGAGCATAGTTTATATTTAACTGTAAATACACTAATCCAAGAAAAAAAGTATTTTTAGAATCTTTTATTGTCAGTACTTATGACCTAACTACTGAAGGAAATATTCATATATATTTTAAGACATTTACTTAAAAAAGAAAAGGGGGGGGAAGTGGGGTTAATTGCCATCAACCCATCTTTGCTGTATTCAAATTTATAATAGTTTGTTCGTTTGTGATTATCAACATTTAGAACATCATTTGGAGCATTAATGCACAACCATTTTAGTCATGCAGGAACCAAAATTTTTCTGTAATGGTTTTGCACCAGCTTAGATGCTGGCATGATGCTGTTTACCCTCAACAGGCAGAGATAGAAAATATTTTTAAGTGATGCTATGCCACCTACATTGCCCTGACTTGTTTTCCTTTTCCCACAAGGGTGAAACACCCTGATTGCCCAGGCTTTGTAAACAACTTCAAATAGTCCAGCTGGCTGAGACCGAAGGGTCATTTGAGTCTTACTGGACTGTTACTGACATCGTTAACCAAAGGAAAGGAACCTGGCTTTGTGGTTTTGAGCTTTCTATGACAAAGAGTTACAAAAATGTCACTGTTAAAAAATATTTTCCATCTCCACCTGCTGGAGATAAAAGGTATCATGATCTTCAGTAGGTTGCTTCCTGATGTGATATCCTAGGCTGTTACGATACCAGGCAGAAACTGCACCTAATTGCAGCAACATATTAATTTATTTATGGGCATTTTTATGGGGCACAAAGGTTTCTTTTGGTTGGGAGCGGATAGGCAGACGGGCAGAATATAGGATGTATTTGATTAGATTCCCCGTTGCTTCTAGATGATCCGGTGGCAGCAGTGAAAGTCTGCTCTTTTCCATATGCACCTGGCTGCACCCTTTCTCTTGGATATGGACTTTGCCACCTTGATTCATGCTTTAGTCACCTCTAGGTTGGACTTCTGACAAGTGCTTCATAGACTCATAGACTCATAGGTCAGAAGGGACCAATCTGATCATCTAGTCTGACCTCCTGCACAAGGCAGGCCACAGAACCCCACCCATCCAATTTTATAACAACCCCTATCCCAGGACCGAGTTATTGAAATCCTCAAAATTGGTTTGAAGACCTCAAGCTGCAGAGAAACCACCAGCAAGCGACCCGTGCCCCACGCTGCAGGGGAAGGCAAAAAACCTCCAGGGCCCCTGCCAATCCGCCCTGGAGGAAAATTCCTTCCCGACCCCAAATATGGTGATCAGCTAACCCTGAGCATGTGGGCAAGAGTCACCAGCCAGCATCCAAGAAGGAATTCTCTGCAGTAACTCAGTTCCCATTCCATCCAACATCTCCCCGCAGACCATTGAGCAGACCTATCTGGTGGTAATCCAAGATCAATTGCCCAAATTAACGATCCTATCATAACATCCCCTCCATATACTTATCAAGCTTTGTCTTAAAGCCAGGAAAGTCTTTTGCCCCCACTACTTCCCTCGGAAAGCTGTTCCAGAACTTCACTCCCCTAATGGTTAGAAACCTTCGTCTAATTTCAAGTCTAAACTTCCTAATATCCAGTTTATACCCATTCGTCCTCGTGCCTACATTAGTACTAAACTTAAATAATTCCTCTCCCTCCCTAACGTTAACCCCCCTGATATATTTATATAGAGCATGCTTCACGTGCAGCTACACCATAAATCCATTTGGAAGCTACAGTTAGCTCAGGGACAGCAGCATGTTGCAAAACAGTATCCCATCATGAACAGGAGGCTGGTGTCCTATGAACTGCACTGGTTGCCTGTTGACTTCCACATAAGATCTTGCATGTTGCCTTTGACTTGTGAATTGCTAAATGACTTGGGACCCCAGTATCTCTAAGGCTATGCCTCTTTCTCACAGTTGAGATCAACAGAAGTGCTGGGGGAGGCCCTTTAGTGTAGAAGAGAAGCCTCCCCCTGCAGGGTTTTGTTTTTGTTGTTTTTCCCCTGAGGCTTGCTCAACTTTGAAATTTTACTGTTCCCCATAGTTTGAAATAGTTTAACTTTTTTGACTTCACGGTGTACTGCAAAGCCCACCTTTTTGAGGAGATATTTAGAGAGAGCAGAGGTGATGGGGGTGGGATTTTCTTTGGAAATTTGAGAGAGGGGAGGTTTTGATATGGCTTCTGTCATGTTTCGCTGTCTGGTGGCTGTATGTAGAATCATAGATTTTTAAGGCTAGAAGGAATCATTATGATTATTTAGCCTGAGCTGTAGGGGCTAGGGAGGTATGTGCCACTGTGTTGTCTCTTAATGATAGTATAATATATCTTTAAATGATGCCAAGGTTGCTTACAGCCTACTGTAGGATTTCTTTCGTGTGTATGATTTTTAAACATTAATAAATAAAATATTTTTCTCCTTGAAGTGCTTTACATTCCAGTGGCTTTAAATTCTTCTCATTTAGTGTATACTATAAATATTTCTTCTATAGTATAGATTGTGAGAATGAACCTAGACATAGGGGATATATGTAATGGTAGGGTATCTCTAGGTATTTTTTGCCACCAGATAGTCCTCAGATACTCAGCTTTTGATTATCAGTATGTGACCCTTTGCTTTGCAATAGCTTCAATATTTATTTACAATATTCAAAATTTAAAAATTTGGGCCCCCAGAAGCAGGAATCCTTCTCCATAAAAATACCATCAGTTTCACAAGCAACGTCAGCATGACACGAGATCCTTGCCTTATGGATGCATTATCAATGGAAGTTAAAAGCAAATATATTCCTACTACAGAGCTAATTCATTAGGTTTACATTCCTTAATGTTGAACAAATAAGAGTACTGCCAATTCAGGACAAGCTAACTTTCCTGATGGAAGAGATGTGACTTGCATTGCATCAGATCATGTCCTGTTTTGCCCCAGTCTCCACCTCTTAGACCTGAAAGCAGCAGTAGTTGTTGCAAGAGGGAAAAAAGTTCACACATCTACTAAAGTTCTTTAGATGTAGTTACTGCTATGTTTTCATTAAGGCTCTGTTGAAAGTAAAGTTTAGACTATGTTGGACAGAAGTGGTGCAGGGCATGTGTGGATACACCATCAATTTCTGCATAATGTAGGCCTTCATGTAAATGAAACACATAAGGGTAACATTTTCAAAAATGCCTATGTGACTTGGAAGCCCATGTCCCACTGAAGTAGAATTAGGTTCCTAAATCACAAAAGAGATATTGAAAATTTACCTTTTGTTTGTACACCTGGGTATTAATTCCAGCAGCAGGGGTTCTTAGTAAGATGATGCTCATGGACCTAGCAGGTTCCTGGGACCTGTTTCCACAGTTCAGAGGTTAGAGCATTCGTTTAGTAAACCAAAGATTGTGCGTTCAAATCTCGCTGGTGCTTAGGTAGCAGTTTCTAGCTGGCCTTTTTAATACTTAGTCTGCCATGAGTGCAGGGGACTGAACTAGATGACCTCTCGAGGTTCCTTCGAGTCCTACGATTCTCTTCTGAGTCCTGTGTTCTTTGTTGGCCTCTGGCTAGTATGTATCTCTCCAAACTTTTAAAACCCAAACTATATAGCTGTATAATATGGGGTTCTCGGTCTAAACTTGTGGGTAGGGAAAGAGTTTAGAGTAGACGATTCTTAAAAGGAAAAAAGTGATAAAAAAACTTGGGACCACAATTGTGCTCTGTCAGTCTTTGCCAGCCGGGGACCTGGCCCATTATATTTGTGCAACATGCACGCACACACAAAACAAATATGAAAAGTTGGTAACTTAATTAAAAACTAACAGGAAACTGAACTAATCAGTATAGATTAAGAATCAAATGCATAACAGCTTAGTATCAAAAAAACTAAAAGAAAACCAAAAAGAATGAAATGTCCTGCTGCTTTCCCTGTGCTTTTGTATATATTTAGGTTGTAAGCACTGCAGGGTAGAGACCTGTCTTGTGTCTCTGTCTCTAGCACAGGGGTGGGCAAACTTTCTGGCCCAAGGGCTACATCTGGGTATGAAAATTGTATGGTGGGCCATGAATGCTCATGAAATTGGGGGATGGGGTGCGGGAGGGGTGAAGGCTCCATCTAGGGGTGAGGGCTCTGGGGTACAGGAGGGTGCTTCAGACTAGGACCAAGGGATTTGGAGGGTGGGACTGGGATCAGAGGTGGGACAGGGGCTTGGGGTGTGGGAAGCGGTCAGGGGTGCAGGCTCTGGGGGCGCATCCCTCAAGGAGCTCCCGGGAGCAGCGGCATGTCCCCCTTCCAGCTCCTACACAGTGGCACGAGCAGGCGGTTCTGCATGCTGCCCCATCTGCAGGCGCCGTCTCTGCACCTCCCCTTGGCTGCAGTTGCCAGGCAATAGGAGCTGCGAGGGTGGCGCTTGGGGCATGAGCAGCATTCAGAGCCCTTGGCTACCCCCCCACATAGGACCGGGAGTGAGGACATGCTGCTGCTTCCGAGAGCTACGTAGCACCACAGCATGCACAGAGTGGGGCAAGCCCCCGACCCTGCTCCTCGGCTGGAGCAGGGCAAGCCCCAGACCCTGCTCCCTGGCAGAAGCTCGAGGGCCAGATTAAAACATCTGAAGGGCTGGATGCGGTCCCTGGGCCATAGAATGCCCATCCCTGCTCTAGCACAATCTTGTATTTATTTACTTGTCTAGCTAGGTAAGCTGTTATGTCTGCCTAAGTTCATGTCTAGTGCAGCCATTATTGTGGTATGTTTTGTACCTGAGGTTACCACCTTGCTAGCAAGCACAGAGTGGAAATACACTTCTGGTTAATGTAGCCTTTTAAGAGTTCATGGATAGATCAAAAGGAGTCATATAGTCAATAGGAGACCTCTTTTCCCTTTGTAACATTCACTTTCTAACACAGGTATAATCTTTTGGGGAAGAGGGGGGGAATCCCAGGATACAGTGTGGCTTGGAGCACCTGATCAAGGAAAAATTGGCTTGCTGGTTATGAGACTATTTGTTTCTGGGTTTTTCCCAGAGCTCTCTTGTCCTTCAGATGCAACTTGAAAGAACAAGTAGTATATTAAACACAAAAAAAATGGAGGGAAATGAGGTGCGATATGGTATGATCAAAAAGCTGATAAAACTCTTAGGTAAAGCTTAACCTGATTTCAGCATGCAGGCTTAGCAAAATGAAAGAAAGATAATCGAAGAAGAATGAGGTTTGCTTTAGGGGCAGTGGAACCCGACCTTGGATTCCTTTGTTCTAATTGATGATAAAATGTAGGGAACTTTTAGTGTGGGTAGCCCCATGACCTTCTGGGAGAACTAAGTGGTTAGATTCTAGGGCAGAGTAACCATTGTTATAAGTGTCCTGACACAAAACCAGGTCAGCTTTGTTATGTCTGTGGCATTTTGTTATGATAAGAGTAGGGGATTTTAACCTGAGTTATTGTGTCACTGTTATCACAGTCTGGATAGCTCCTTTTTTGCCATGCTGTGTATTTAGCTGTGGCATCTCTTCTAAACCTCAATTCCAATAAAATCAGGGCTGTATTCTCCATCTTTGACCTTAGTGGCATAAAAGATGGAAGGCAAATTTCAGTGAAACCAGTCCAAATAGAAAAGGTAATTCAAACTCTGCTTTCCACCAATGAAGTAGATTGCCTTGGTGAAAAGAGTGACTAACTTTGGTTCAGATGCAGGTAGGTCACCCATTATGACTTCTCAGCCATTCTTTCCTGCATAATGTTCAAAACCCCAGAAATGTTCAGAAAGTTGTTGTTTCATGCTCGAATCCAAACTGGGCATTTGCAGAGTACTAAAAATAGAACCACATAGAATTGGGACTTTAGAAGAATGGAGACACTCTTTGTGGCCTCATCAAGAAAAGATGTTGTTGCAAATGGGTATTAATATCCTGCATAATAGAGGCACGTAAGGAGAAGAAAAGAGATTCTGCTAGGTTTAAATGGCACACGACAGCAGAAGTCACATCCTGCTTTGGAAGAAAACAAAGGCTTTATTGTCAGACATAGGCAAAGCTGTAAGTTAACAGTAGGTTTCTGCATGTCTTCAGAAATCGCCGCAGACATGACAGGGCACGTGTAGCACATGGTTGGAAAGCTAGACTAGTGGTTTTACCCCATCTCTGGCAGTTGGGCTGATGATAGCACTTGGGGTTCTGACTTGTGTGGAATTGTATAGCATGTGCAGAGTCTTGTACAGAGTTTCTCAAACAGGGGTCGCCGCTTGTGTAGGGAAAGCTCCTGGTGGGCCGGGCCGGTGTGTTTACCTGCCTCGTCTGCAGGTCTGGCCGATCGCAGCTCCCACTGGCCGCGGATCGCTGGTCCAGGCCAATGGGAGCTGCTGGAAGTGGCGGCCAGTAAGTCCCTCAACCCACGCTACTTCCAGCAGCTCCCATTGGCCCGGAGCTGCAATCGGCCAGACCTGCAGACAGGGCAGGTAAACACACCGGCCCGACCCACCAGGGGCTTTCCCTACACAAGCGGCGACCCCTGTTTGAGTAACCCTGGTCTTGTACTTCTTGGCCATCCCCAAAATCTCTATGGAGAGAGGTAGAAGCCATATGGAATGTGTGATGTACCTATTTATTCTCCTCTACATAGTTGCAGGACATGTATCCTATCCTTTGAGAATGGCTTCTTTGACTAGTTTATCTGTTGTGTAATATGTTGACTAATGACAGGGTAGTTTTGATAATCTTAGACTCTCCATCCTATTCAAACAGGCAGAGTATCTGTAGAGGACAGCATCCTTTGGGAACCACACAAAATGAAATGTATAGTAGGAACAAATGTTGAAGATAAAGAGCCAGATTTGGCCCATTTTTTTTCTTTTTTTTTTTGCCCGTTGGTTCCATTGTTTGAAAAGAGCTTGGAGGAAGATGCTCTTGTGATTAAGACACTGGTTGGACTGGAACTAGGGAGTTCTGGATTCAAATCCTATCTCTGACACAGACTCTCTCAATGACCTTGGACAGGTCATTTAATAATTCCTTTCTGCTTTGGTTTCCCCTTCTGCAAAATGCGGGGGTAAAGATAATATACTTTTTATTTCACTCCTACACTACTACTTGTATGTTTAGGGCAGGATAGTCTGTCTGTGTTTGTACAGTGTTGGGTATGAGAAGACTCTGATCTCAGATCCTCAGGTACTACTGTAATTTAAATAGTGTTACTAATAAATTTTATTTTCTTTGCACTGGTAGGTGCATCACAGATGATAGGAATGTAAAAATAAACAGAAAACCCTTCTGCACCTCTGTGTATCATTTTAATGTTACAGACATTTTTGTCCTAAACAAGTTTAGCCATTTAGAAAGAAGAAAACAATTTTATTAAAACAAAGCTTTTTCTTTTAAAATTAATGAATTTGACATTTTGTCAGCATGATTTTTGTGCGCAGTAAAATTATGGCATGCAGTAATTGTGAACTTGCAAAAAGTATTTGAACACTGTTTTAAAACTACTGCACTGTACTCTGAAAACAAAATTTTATAATGAAACTAAGGTTTTGTCATGTGAAATAAAATGGCGGTAACAATAACTTCCAATTTAATGCACTTTATTTTCCAGGCTAATCCTTTCTGCTACATGGGTGTGTAAATATTACCTACATCTTTTACAGGAAGAGGGGGTAAGATAAAGCATGTAAAAATTGTTGAGGGGGGGTATGTCAAAATACAGAGGATTAGATCATTAGATCATTATTCATTTCTGGGGTACTGGATGTCCCTTGAGGCAGAATTGCTCTATAGCTTAGTTTTCCTCTTTTATTTCATGTTCATGTTGTATTGATAAGGTAAATAATAACAAGTCTAGCTGTGTAGTACATAAGCTTTAGTAAAAAGGTAATTGACGGTGAAATTTGACAGTTGTGTTACGGAGAAGAAAATGTGTGTGTTCAAGATCCACAAAGATGTTTTCCTTGCTTCTCTTAAGATTAGCTGTGAGGGAAGTGTGCATGTACATCCAAGGGGTAGCATTTGGCTTTTAATTCCGATTTTTGCCAGTCTGTGCTTTAGAAAAAACAAATAGTTTTAATTACTATTTATTATCGTGGTTGTGCCAAAAGGATTTTGTGCCATGTGCTGTATAAAGACATAGGCAGACACAGTACTGGCCTGGAAGAGTTTACAATCTAAGGCCTCATTCCTGCAAACATTTAATGTAACTGCTTGCTTTTACTACCATGAATAGTCCCATTGAAATCTATGGAGCTACTTATGGCAGTGTAGTTAAGCATGTGTGTAAGTGCCTTTGGCCCCGATTCTGCACATACTTACTATGTATGCTTAACTTTTCACTTGTGAGTAGTCCGTTTGGCTTCAGTGGGAATACTCATGTGTAGAGTTAAGCACATATGTGTTTGTTGGTTTGGGGCATAAGACTCCAGTCCTAAAAGCAGCTAAACCCAGTTGGGTCCCTGCACTTGGGGAAAGCTTCTTGAAGGATCATGGTTCATACAATGCAAAAATCCTTGCTGTCGACACTGTTGGTATACTGGGAATTATTTTTAAAAAACTGTTTTTCACTAAGGACTTGTGTACATGGCACCGCAGTCTGGACTATGGTGTTGTGAATTGCAGAGCGCTGTAAAGTGTTGCACTTTAATTGCCCCATATGGACCCGCTGGAGTGAGCAAGAAGGTGCTTAGCTCACATTGATGTAATCCCATGTCAAGCAGTTTTCCTTGTAAATGTCTACTAACATTTTATTTAAATATGGCTATGGGACCTTCACCATAGCATCATTTGTTTTCACATGTAAAGCAAACAACTTGCAATGCTAATTAAAGTGCTCTCTTATTTTATCTAAGAGTTTTGCATTATTTATCTAAATTCTCTTTTATGGATGAGTGTTCTGAGTTTGTTCATTAATGAACGCTTAGAAATAATATAAAATTAGACCTCATGAATTCTTCATGAGGTATAATTTACCATGATCATTTTTCCTGGCATTTAGGTGCTGTGAACAATTTATAATATTTTTGACTTCTGAGTGCTAGAAATAATCTGTCCATATGAACTGGATACTTTCCATAGTTCTTAGAATTTTTCTCTGATTTTGCTTTCTTAGGAAAAGTCTGTTTTGTGGAATCTTTGCAAAACACTGCCCTTTGGTTTTTATAAACAAATATTTAGTTTTGGCAACTCTAATTATTGTACGTTTCCTGTGTATAGCAGATTCCCAGGGTATTACCTATAGAAAGTGTGTACACACGTAATTCAGATAAGAGTGAGTTTTTAAGGAAATGATTTGTTATTGTAAAGAGTTTTCAGTGTATGCAACACTCTTCTCAGTTCAACACATGGACTGTTTTTGAGACTACAGAGAACAAATTTTGTAAATGTAAAATGTATATTTACATTTATTGAGCCATTGGCTATTGTTTATGCATGCAATAGGAAGATAAGGCTCTCTTAATCTGTTTGTGGGTAGTTTTCTAAATGATTCATTAACTGTTCTTTGTAATGGTAGATAGATGTAACGTATTTACTGTACTAATAACTAAAGATTAATGTCAGTTACCAGTAGCTTGTTTGAGCATTATAATAGTTTTATTTACATTAGACATGCAGGTATTCTTTGCATTATTGGTGAAACTAATATTTTAGCAGGAAGATTAAATCCACTGTATTCATTAGAAATATTGATATGAAGATTCATAAGAAGTATTTCTTAAATATTATTTAGAATGTAGGAGCTGCTGTGGTGGATTTTTGTTGTTGTTGACGTTCTTTGGGGTTTTTATACCGCACTTTGTGATTAGCTGTGCTTTGCAAAACACTGGCAGAGCTTATGCAGTCTTCCCAAGCAACAAACTATTTCTTTGTGCAACCTGTCAAATTAAAATACCCTGTAGTTTGCTGATATATCACCATACTGAGAAAAGTAGTACACCAAGAAATAATTTTAGAAACTGGAGGTCTGATAAAACACATCCTGAATTGAGGACAAGACTTGCCTTTATTTGAAATAGATTGATAGACATAAAATAATAATCAAACTTGAAATCCTGTTTTGCTCACATGGAAGATTAGTATAAATCAAATTAACTTTGCCTTATTCTTACATAGATAATATTCAAATTAATGTTGGTTTCTAAATTATAAATGTATACAGTACCTATAATATAACTCTTTTTTTCTAGGATGTTATTCACATATAGAATTAATATAATTCTATATCTCTAGTATTGTTTCTATACCAGAAGACTACAACATAAAGTTGAATAATTTAGAGACAAAGGATATAGGGTCATTTCACAGTTGGAAAAACAAAACAAAACAAAAAAAAACCCAACCAGGATTCATCTATTTTGAAGGGCGCTTCATCTTGGACTATAACCAATAGCTTTTTTAAAAGGCATCTTTGTAGTGACAGTTTTTTTTTTAAGGAACATATTTGTTAATCAATGTATGGAGAATAATATTGTTAGAGATGGCCCAGACTGCCAATTCCTTAAAGAAAATAACTTCATAATACCTGTATTTGTGTGAATGTAGATATGGGGAATTGCTCTTGCAGTGTAACTAAAACTTTAAGACCAACAATATCTGCCTAAATTGCATTAAATAAGTTATTGTACAATAACAACAGAAATGTTGAAATAGACATCAGTGGCTTAAGTTTTAAACATAACTATGTAAAACATGGTTTCAGGGAAAGTGTATGTAGGGAGAGGGGATTTTGAGATAAGAGAGACTCTGTTGTATTTTTGCATTGATTTTGTCAATATTTGAATAGACCTTTAGACCTGAGAAGATGAAGGTATGGTTTTTCTCTCTGCAAGACATTTGTGGAAATGAGCTACATCTCCATAGTGATTCTGCTCTAGTAAGAGATGACTTCAGTAAAAATAATAATAATCCAATGCAAGGACCTTTGTAGTAATTCAAACACTGTGGAAAAGCAAAAGGTGTGTCCAGGAAATAACAGGAGACCCTTCTCTAGAGTGTTGATGTGGTGAATAATAAGTTAACTTCTTTTTTTCAGTGAGTGTAAATAAGTGGGTTGATGAAGAGCATTTTTTAAAATAAATAATTTAAGTAACACACAATAGGTTCCAACAACATTTTGATATTGAAGAGATAGTAAGCTCTACTATAGCTAGCTTGTAACACACAGAACTAACCTACAGAACGTCTGAGTTTAGAAGTGTTCAGTGGGGGTATGTCTGAAAAGAAGTATTAGGACTGTTATTTTTGTTGTCATAAATATTTTAAATTTTTTAAAATGGTTTGTCAGAGAATATAGCCTAAGTAAACATTATCCATTCATGCTGATAAGAACTCGCAGTGCTTTCTCTGATATGTAACTGCTTTTATACATAAATCCTCAAAAATCTCTTCCACATGAAGGAAAGTCTTATATTATTTAATGAAAAATCAGTGCCTCAGATGTTTGTTATGAACGTTTCTGGTAATATATTTTGAGTTCCCATCAGGTTTTTTTTCTTCTTGTTCTCTCATGTAGAGAATAAGAAGGCAAAGTTACTTTTAGAAACTCTCACAGTATTTCAGCAGAAAGCAAATCTTGTGCCCGATTTTCCTTTACGTTGGTGAAAATGAGGAGACATTTCTTTGACGGTTAATGAAGTTGAACCAGAGTAAGTGAGAAGAAAATCTGGCCCTAAGATGCTAGAGTAATGAATGCTGAGATGCTGGCAGTGAGGAAAACATCTTAAAGGGAAAATGTATTTGTTCAAACTCAGACTTTATAATTTCCATTATGTTGTAATTTTAAAAATCTTAAGAGTGAGCTATATATTTTGCTTGGTGTTGAATATAAAATTTTAAAGAATATAACACTTTGTACAACATTTTTAACCACTAGAATAGCTAACATTGAATTTTATCATCCTGTATGGATTTTAAAATCAAGATGAAAAAAGATCAAGGGGTACATATTTAACAAGAGTAACTAGCATGCCTCCTGCTTGTGTTACTAATAATAGAATGTCAGCCTTTACTTCTCAATGCACTGCTCTGAGAGCATGATCCTGTTCTCATTCAAATCAATGGTCGTATTCCCATTAACTTCAGTAGTGTAGGATCAAGCCTTAAAACAATTTATCTGACATTTCAGCCTATTTTTTAAATTAAATCTATTGCAGTGGTTTATATATCCATAAAGTGCTTTAGTTAACCATACCTACTCAGAATTTCCAGTCTCTAAATTTATCTTATTAATTTTCAGTTATTCATTGGGTAAAATATTGGGTTTTGAATTTTGTGGTTGATATAAACATTTGTAACAGCACAGATCTATTATAACCCGTGTTAGAAGGCACGGTGTAGAAATTAACCAGTGAAAATGGAGAAATGATAGATGTTAACTAAAACGAGTATGTAAAATAAACCTATTTTATCAGAAGAGGATGACTACGTCACTAATATTTGTGGATGTTTAAAACTGAGTTAAAATGTTAACATTGGACCTGGTCCTGCAGAGCTCCGTCATCTCCTGTGGGCTTGGAGTTAAGTTTGCTCAGCATCTCAGTAGAAAGTATGAACCAAGATTGTGTTTTTTTAAATCAGTTTGTTGCAGTTATGTTCATACAACATAGATGAAAGAATTATGCTCAATTGAGCTGTAACTCCCAGAATACATTTGTTCAGCAAAGCGAGAGATAACCACCTCTACAGTAGACTACCAGCAAACCTTACTGGGACTGGAATAAGTATTGGATTTAAGCTTAGAGAGGTACAGAAATGGAATGGAGTACAACATATTCTCTTTAAATCCTTTAATAGCATGTATAGGTGAATATGCCTCTGAAATAGATATCATCTAGATTGAAGTAGGGAACATACTTGATGGTTGGTAAGTGTCCAGAACAGTGGATGGGGAAATGTTCAGTGTGGCTATCTGAAGATTTAGGCAGTTTCTGGTCATGTGATTTGGCAGTAGTGGTTCTGACTGGAATCTGTTGATGTTTTTAAGAAGTTGCCATTGTTATGAAGCCATCACCTACCTACATGCTCTGATTTTACTTTCCAAATACACTGCTACCCCGCTATAATGCAACCCAGTATAACACAGGTTTGCATATAGTGTGGTAGCAGCAGGGCTCAGGCGGCTCTTTAGAGGGTCCAGGGCTCCGGCTGCTGCAGGAAGCCCTGGGTCCTTTAAGTCATCGCTGGAGCCCTGCCACTGCTACCCTGGGGCTGCGGCAGCGGGGCTGGGCTGGCGATTTAAAGGGCCCGGGCTCCCCACAGCGCCAGAGCCCAGAGCTCTTTAAATCACCGCCGGAGCCCTGCCGCTGCTACCCTGGGGCTGCGGCAGTGAGCCTGCCAGCGATTTAAAGGGCCTGGGGCTGCTGCGGGGAGCCCCGGGACCTTTAAATCACTGCTGGAGCCCTGGCACTGCTACCCCGGAGCTGCGGCAGCAGATCTCGCTGGTGATTTAAAGGACCTGGGGCTCCCCGCGGTTGGAGCCCCGGGCTCTTTAAATCACCGTTGCAGACCTGCCACTGCTACCTCGATATAATGGCATTTTACTTATAACGCGGTAGGGATATTTGGCTCCCTACGACCGTGTTATATCGGGGTAGCGGTGTAGTTCTATTTCATATATTTGCCGTGCCTTTTTGTTAGCCATAGTGAAAGGTCTTCATTCGTTGAAAACTGTTAAACAAAGTTTGCTGTTACTTGCTGTGCCAAATACTTCAAAAATAGCCATTCAAATCTGTTTATGTCCAGTTATAATCAAAGGGGATATTTCATAGGTGAGGTATCAGAAGCAATACTGAAACACATAAATTCACAATCATTTTGGTTTGGTTATTTCTAGTGCTTCCTTTAATTTAAATCAAGTAGAAAACATTAATTCACCTGGTACCAGTCTAGTTTAGAATACTTTTTTTTTCCCTCTCCAAAGTTTTGTTGGGAATTATTAAATCTATCTTGTCACAATATGTACTTTCCTGACTTTAAAGAAAGAAACCAAAATTAAGTCTTAGGTAATTATTGTAATTATAGGATCAGATCGACACAGGGTTCAAACTGTATGGTATCTCAGTACTCTTAAGTCTCTCTTGGATTTTTCCTTTATCTTTAAATTTCCTTGCCCTGTGTTAGTGGGAGTCTTTCCTGCTTGATAGTACTTTAGATCACTGAATATCTGATGCTGTCTTTCAGAAACAGAGACCTTGCCTACACTGGATATTTTCCATGATTACAGCCATCTGCTTAGCTGCAGCAGTGCAACCCCTTGAGTACACAGAGAAAGACACAGTTTGCACTGGTAGACTTTACCCCTATTAAGGTAGTATCCACCAGTGTAAATCCTGGCTTTCCTCATCAATACCCGGGATTGCACTGGTAAAATTATACTGAAGTTAATGGAGCTTCCAGATGAAAAGCTCTTGTATTATTAGATGTTGATCTGCAAATGCGTACGTACACTTCAGTTGTGTGTTTAGTCCCACTGGCAGCTCAGATGCATCAGTGTTTGCAAGACTATACTCTTACTTTGTAACTAAAAAAAGACCATTCGAATCTGTTTTTGTGGCCTTAAATTTCAAGATGGAGAGGTGTTTTGATTGTTATCTGTATTCCTACCCTGTGAGCCATTTGAAAGTAATAGCTGTGGTAGAATCCAAAAGGCCCTTTGTGATTACAGCAAACACTAGAATACTCACATCCATGAAGTTTGCAGGTTCAGGGCCTGATGCTGTAAAGAGGAGTTAGTCCACTAGTGAAAAATATTACCGGAGAATGCAAGTAATCATTGGAGCCAATAAAAGGTGTGTTTTGTGTGATCGGGGGTTATTACTCGAAGGTGATCCAAACAACCACCATTTGCAATGCTCCCACTTAATTTGGTGTCATTGCACTTTGTGATATAGTTATTAAATAGGCAATATATTTTACCTTTTCAGTATAGAGCTCTATATTTACCTCTTCTGCTTTAATGGAACTGTGATTTTAATCATGATTATTACCTTAAATTATAATTAAATTCATGCTTAAATATACATTTATGAAAATGTTGTGTGATAAAAACAGAAATTAGCTTTGCATTAACCAAAAAAGGGAGTTTTTTTTTCACTGCTTCTTAGTATATGCTCACAGCCAAAGACTAGCATGACCTACTTTACAACAGTAACACAGGAATCAAGCTCATGTCTCTTTCTTTTTTTCTTTCTTTTTTTTTTTTTTTGTTAAAGTGTCTGAATTGGCCATGAAAGCTGTCTACTTATTGATGTGCAAGTATCTTTAAAAATAGCAATTGTATGTGAAACTTCAGGCAGTTTTTGTTTTATTTATTTTTATTTAGATAATTAGCACCATGGAGCCTCAGGTGTCGAATGGCCCTACATCCAATACGACCAATGGACCCTCCAGCAACAGTAGAAACTGTCCTTCCCCCATGCAGACAGGGGCTGCCACAGATGACAGCAAAACGAACCTCATAGTCAACTATTTACCCCAGAATATGACACAGGAGGAATTCAGGAGTCTCTTTGGAAGCATTGGTGAAATAGAATCCTGCAAACTTGTGAGAGACAAAATTACAGGTATGCTCTTAAATATTTTTGATGTTGGCTTAGATACACACTTCTACTTTACGTAATCCTTTGGGCAACACAACTTTGGTGTCTTTAAAATATTCATAGATCTGTTGAGTTGTGCATAAGTGCATACAGTGGACGCCACAATAATTACCTTAACTGCTTATCCCCAGAATGGGAAATATTGCCAATACCCCAGTAAACTTCCTGCAGGTGGTAAACCTTCAGTCTTCAGTGGTGTCTACTGGATATATACAAATTGCAGGAGAAGCCAATTGTGTTCCAAGCCACATAAAGAGTTAGGAAAAGAATAACTAAGATTTTTGAAAAATTCATCATGTATTTATAAAACATAATTGAGAGGTGCATTTTGTAGAGGTTCACAGTTCATTTGAAGCCATTTACTTCCCCTATCCTCCTTTATTTTATTTATTTATTTTTCCCCTAACTTTAAAAAGGATAGTCTAAATCTTGTGCTGTGTTTTTTGATTATTGGGTCTTATTTATAGCTTTGTTCTCTGATACTCTTGCCCTGTCTTAGCCCTTTTTCTCATGGAGTAAAATCTGTTGATAGGATTATCTGCAGAAGTTTCAGAAATAAACCCCTCGTAGTCTAGATCTATATCAAAGAGAAAAGAAATGTGCGTTTCCAGCCATAGGGGAGACATGAACAGGTGAGGAAATACCTGCTCTGTTCTCCATCTTTGCTGCAGAACTGCAGCCATAGTCATACACTGGAACACATCCTGTATTTAAAAAGGCAGTGGGATGAACCATCAGCTTTTATGGCTGATTGTGAAGGCTATGTGGCATTATTATTCCCACTCTAAAGGGGGAGTGGCTGAAATTTCTGCTGCCGTTTGGTGCATCACCAGTATCATAGTTCTGATGTAGCATACATACGTGGAGATTGCAGTCACTGCCAGAATCTCTACTATACTGAAACATCATGTTCCCTCATGCCCTGATCGTAGCAGGGTATTGGTTATGCAAGGATCTGTGTGAGTAATATTCAGCCATTTGCAAGTTTCTGAACTCCATTTCTGCTATGTAGCGTACTGGAGCCAGGCACAAGCTAGCGCCACACCTGTGCATGTTCTAAGTAAACCAGCACAGGATCTACCCTTAAGAAACTACAGATGCTCTTACCACATTTCCTTAACTATAGTAAAGGGTTTGACAGTCTTGGAAAAGGAAGGGTTCCCAAAAGACTTGTTCCCCCCAACATACACATAGAGGGCTGTGGGTAGAAAGTGGGATGTAAAACCAGAGTATTCATTTTGAGAAGAGACAATCATCTTGACAATGAGGATATAAACAAATAGTTTTGCTCTAGCGCTCACGTAGCCTTTGCCCTGACAGTATTAGTGTGATCCACTTAGAGCTTTTAAATGTGGAATGATTCCTTTTTCCCGTATAACAAAGCTCAAATTTAACACTGAGGCACATAATAAATGGCAGTAGCCCTGGAGCAAATCGCATTCTCAAAAATGTAGTTAATCAAAACTCTCTTTTGCACATTAGTCGTTATGTATCTACCTCAGAATGTCCTGACTGGAAGACAGCTACAGAAGTGCGAGGAAGAAGATTAGAAAAAGGGCAGTGAGTTGCCTTTACTTGGGCTGTATTTAGATTGTGGAATGTTCCAAGTGTTTTTCTTAAGAGCAGAGCTGCATGCATGGTACAGCAACCTCACACTCTACTAGAATATATTTCCCTGGATATTTCCTAGCACAGCTGTCAATTAGTTACAAAACTATTGTGTTTTTTCTTTCTAATCTAAGGAACTAAAATTACATGTAACTTCAAGTGTGTTAGATATGAGTAGACAAACAAATATAACTTTTAAATCAAGTGCCACTAGAGTCTCGTGCTTCCAGTCTGGATTTTGATCATGAAAAATCCTATTTTTCAGTAGCTACCAGCATATTTTTAGCTTTCTAGACATCTCAGAATTAGTGATGTTTTTCCCTAAATGAAATCCTGAGTTTAGATGAGTAGAAAAATGCCATCTGTTATTTCATTGGTGGGATGAGAACCCTGGATGTTGTCTTAGTCTTTACTTTCTTTCCTGTGTGTACTGTTTCCTCTTGGTTTCGTGCTGCCTCAAGGATTCTGTCTCATTAGTAGATGCTGTAAGAAAGTGCGTGTACTAGGTTTGGATATGTTTCTGGGTGGTTGTCCCCCTAGAAATTTTCTTTCAATATAAATTGGATCATTCTTTGTGAAAGGATTTGTGTGCAACCAGTTTTTTCCAAAAATTAGATTGGAGTAAAATTTTCAGAAGCGCCTAAGGGATTTACGGCCTCCATCCCATTCTCCAGACTGATTTATGCACTTAGCTGCTAAAGCCTCAGGGAAGTCAGTAGGCTTCTAAGTGTGAAAATGGAACTTAGGATCTCAAATAACTTAGGCACGTTTCAAATCTTTACACCAGATAATTTCTCTCCATTTCAGAGTCCCAGTGGTTTGAAGTTTGGGGAATGGACTTGTTTTTTTGAGACTGTTATTTTCAAAATTACCTTGTTCACTTTGATTATGCTGATAGAAAACCATAATGGTTTCTTCTGAGTTTTTATTTTCTCTTCATCTTGAATTCACTATGCAATGGAAACAACTGCCACCACACCTAAACCTGGTTCCCCTACATCACAAAGTCCTTGGAGCAAATAGAATAGTGGGGATCTGACATGCAGTTTTAGCTACTGGTCTTCTCTCCCTGTGTCCAGCAAGAAGACTGGAAGACCAGTCTACTCTTTCCCTCCACCTACTTCAGACACATTTTTTCCAGGCCCGTTAGCCTTGAAGCCTGGGGAGTACCAGTGATTAGAATGTGAAATAAATAAGACTCCTCAAACTATGTCTAAACTATGGGTGTTGGCCTCTGGTCATGGTACACAGCACTAGATAAGAAGTGTGTCCCTCCCAAGAGGTTCACCAACACACACAGTTGTCATTTTCATCAAGATGAGCATAAACAAATAAAAAGACAAGACCAGACGCTCACTACAGACCCAGTTAATTTGATCAACCCTTGGCCCATGTATTGAGTAGTGAAATGCAAATGAATAAAAATAAGACTGAAATATCTTTCAAGTTTGTTCTTTGTAGGAGTGAGAGCTTGTCAGAATGTCTGCCTTTTCAATGATTATCTGCTTTATTAACAATATCAGGCAGCATAATTTTTGAACATGTACTGCAGAATAAAATTAACAACAGTGCACAGTAAATTCTCTTGACGTGCTTGTGGACTTAAGCAAAGCTCTGAAACAGTTCATGTTCAATCTGCTTTTGGATTTTTGCATATTTTTGTTCAGAAAATCCATCTTTTGTGGTAGATAGTTCTTTGTTTTGTCAGTGAATAAACAACATAAAAATATATACAAGATGTACTATAGAACGTAGGGACTGATAAGTGAGTCATTTTAACGAACACTGGCACAGTTTCTGTGAAGAATATGGACCTCTTTCATATACTGTACAATAAATCGCTTTCTCCTTGCTGGTAAAATATAACGTTGAATTTAAAGTAAAAGCAAAGTTTGAATTAAAGTTGCGGTTAAGGGATTTTTAAACAAGTGCTTTCACAAAAATAAAAGGGCATATTTCAAATGTGATCTAAAATTGTTAGACTAGCAAAATCATATTAGAAAAATCTCAAATAGGAGGGTGAACATTTAACTGGGCAAAAGATCTAGTGTTCCCCACCTTAAGGAAATGCACAGAATTTAGTCAGATAATATTTAGATTCCCGAAATATTTTTTACAAGGAGTTCAGAGCTAAACAAAGTCTGTTAAACGTACAAGATCCCCTTGAGAGAATTTATATTCAGGATTGTTATGCCATTATTTTAATAGGGATTAAAGTTACTGTATATGAACAACAACAACAATAATAATCTGTTCAGTCTTCATACAGGTCTTCTGGAACAGTCGTAAGATTTTTAAGAAAACTAATTCATGATGTTACCACTTGCTTAGGAAAGACACGTGTTTAAACAAGCATATGCCTTTATTACTGAAAAAAATGATAATTTGGTAGTACGCTGAACTCAATTATAACAGGAATGACAGGTTCCAAGACAGCCTTTAATTTGGTATTCAAAACCAAAATTGTGAACTTCAGTTTTGTTTGGTAGCTTTTCTAAACAGGCAGAATATACAGTAGCTTTTTAAAAAGATACTAATGATTTTAAAGTGGAGATATAACTCAGGCATACATTTTAATTATGGGGGAGAAGTTCAACTGGAGAATGTAAGGAAATGAGACAGGGAAATACAGAAAGACCGAAGATATTTGCCATCATTTGGCAGGGAGTTTTAATAAAAGCAGAACTTGTGGTTATAAAGTGTGCTTATTAAATTCTTCATTTGCACTACCTAATTAATTCTAGCATTTTAAATTAACAGTAAAACTGGTCCCTGCTGTACCATTTCATAGCTACAGCATATTTCGTCCAACAATCCGGTGGTTCAGGTTTAATCAGCTGCTCTCCAAAAATGAAAAAGAAAGGACTTGAGTGGGGAAACTAAATAGCACAAACATTTTGAAGCAGCAGTATATGAAATAGATTGCCAGCTTAGAAGGGAACACAAGCAGATTTTAGACCGTTCAGATTATGTAGCCAATACTGTCGCTGTTATAAATAGAACAGTGTGCAGAGTGGCAAACAACTCTTTTAATAAATTGTATAACTTTCCAGAAGGCTAGTATATATGAGGCAGTCTATGGAAAATAAGGGCTTATTATGGAATACCAACAAAAATAACTAGAATCATCCAAGACCTGTATGATGCCGAATGTGTGGTCAGAGATGATAACATCAGCCAATGATTTGCAGTGACAACTGGGCTAAAACAAGGGTGTATTATGCCCCCACTGTTTGCACTGGTCATTGACTGCATCATGAGGAAAATAACCACAGAAGGCAACAGAGGAATTTTATGGACATATGATAATGGGGAAATTGGATTACCTTGTTTTTGCTGATGACATTATTCTGCTCAGTTCAACACATTGCTTAATGGAAGAAAAGACCCAGCTTTTGACAGACATAGCAAAACAAATTAGTTTGTTCATCAAGAGGGGAAGGATGAACTATATGACTATCAACATTCCAAAAGCAACCATTGGGATAGATGGAGAAACACTGAAAGAAGTAAGTCATTCTATACATTTAGGGACCAAGATGTTCTATGATAGTGACGCTATGCTAGATGGTAAGCAACAAATATCAAAAGCAGCAAACAATTTTCATAAACTTGAAAAGATTTGGAAAAATAGCATGATCTGCACTGATACAAAAGTATGAACATTTAACACAGGCATTGTGACTATCCTGCTTTGTAAAGCAAACTCGTGGAAATACACAACAGCAATTGATAAAATCAACTCATTCCAAAGTGAATGTCAGCAGAAGATTTTCAGTCTATCGGAAACAGTTTAAAACTAAGTGGAGCACACCAGTTTAAACCATCAAACACAGAAAAAAGACGATGATAAACATTTAGGACATTGTAGAAGGATGCCACCAATGTGACTTCCATGAAAGAGAAAAGGAACACCAACTGGAAAGAGAAAATGAGAGTGACCCACAGAAACATTATGTAGCACAAGAGAGAAAGAAGCAAAATCTATCAGCGTGACACTCAGAAGGCTGTACCAAACGAGCATCAGACCAAAATAAACTATGGAAGCTCGTGGATGCCATATGCATGCACCTTAGAGTGCGGAAGGATAAAGAAAGAAGGGAAAAAAGGAAGACAAGTATATGAAAGAAGATGGCCCAGATACTAACATAGACTGGACCTTTCTTCAAACAATGTAGCATCCCTAAGAAAAGTCTTATTTGAGGCAACCCAAATTGGTTATTACTGGTGACTCACATAATGCTTGTTATTTAAGAGGGAAAAAAACCAAACACTTGTTTAGAATCTTCTGTACATGTACAATTGGCCTATCCCCACAATGCCAAATCTGAAGCTGAATTTTGGGCCAAAGCAGTTTCTTTTTTTTCTTTTCTTTTTTTTTTTTGGGGGGGGGGGTAAACTGTATTTCTGGTATATATAGATTTATTTGTTGTTAATCTGTAGAGAAATTTCAAAAGTGATTTTCAAGGTGCAGGTTTTGTTTTGGTAAAATCTCGTAATGATCCAGACATATTACAGAGTAAATGTGTGTCACAGGATTGCTGTGTGGGAAACATGCAGCATATGACAGATTGAATATTCCTGGTTTATATCTTGAAATCAGATGTCCAATCAGGAATATTCCAGTGCGGGAAGTTCATTCCCACCCCACTCCGCCGCCAGTTTTTTTTAATTTGTACCCAACTCTGTGAATGAAGCATAAAGGTTGCCACATGTCATTTGATATCAGTTTATTAATATGCACCAGAGGTAGAGACTGGGATCTATCGAGTGTTGCTGTAAAATTTCAATTCAGGAAGAGTCTCAACCACTGACCTCTTGATGGCTTAAATGAAAAGAGAGAATGTACCAGCCACTGAGTGAAAGCACTGAAGTAGGCTCTAATCTGCATAAGGTTAGAGTCTGGTTACTGGGTGTATCTTCTACTATCCTAGCTAGAAATTATGGGCCTTAAAATCTCCCCTCTCCTTGTCTCGCCTTCCATAACATGGAGGGGAGGAAAGAAGCAAAAGGCTCTGATCAAATTGCCCCAAATTTATCTACATGAGGAAATTGGAAGCAATGTCCAATTGTGTGTTGTGTGTACTGTGTCATTGTAGGGTACCGAGTAAGCTTTGTTGCAAGCAATGCTGCTGCCTTCCAGGTTCTTTCCCATAGACACTAAAACAGTAGTTCTCAAACTTTTGTACTGGTGACCCCTTTCATATAGCAAGCCTCTGAGTGCAACCCCGCTTATCAATTAAAAACACTTTTAAATATATTTAATACCATTATAAATGCTGGGTTTGAGATGGAGGCTGACAGCTCGTGACCCCCCCCCATGTAATAACCTCCCAACTCCCTGAAGTGCCCCAGCCCCCAGTTTGAGACCCCCTGCACTAAAACAATGAGTAACCTGATATTAAAGCATGCATTAAAAGGCCTTTAAGGCAAGAAGAAGAGGAGGCTGGCGCTATTAAGGTGATCACTCCTTAGACAAGCAGATGTGACTCTTTCTTTTTCCTGGCCATCTGTTTTGCTAGTGACTCACCAGCAAACACAAGAGGAAAATAGTGTGTGGTTGAAGTGGCGGGTCTAGATTTTATTTATTGACTAGTAGTTTTGGATGCTTCAATTTTTTGGTGTTCAACTGGTGATGTCTTAGTAAAGCCTGTTTTTTTTTTATTGATGGGGTGTTTGACACTTTCCGAAACTTGGGCCCCTTCGAGTTTTTCAGTTTGAGCACCCAGAATCACTAATCGCTTCTGAAAGCCCTAGCTAGGGCCTTCATAAGGAGTCCTGGTGCCACAAGAGCAGAAGCCTTTAGTTGGCGTTAAATTGCAACAGAGAGTCTGGGAAGTAGAAAGGAGGAAAACTAGATATAGAAGTGTTACATAATGGTGATTCTTCTGCAGGGGAGAAGTTTCTGAGCTATAACAAGCAGGTGATAATAAGGAGACTCCACTAGGTCATTTCCTAGTAAGCATTGTTCTTCCAGTTTCACCCTGCCCACCTGCAGCTGGAGATGTTCATACTTTAAGTAACTTAATTGGAGGGTTTGTTGAATGGTAGAGTAGGTTGGCAAGTGGTCACAATGTGCATCTTGAGAACAGGGAACTTTCTGAAGAAGGTAACAAAACCACACCCCAAAATGTAAAGCCTATAAAGCAGTACCAAAAATAGTATTTTAAAGTTATGACTGGAAAGATCTTTTAGGTAATAGAGTGCATGCGGATAGACCACGATACCATAGTGAAGCCTGTACTTAGAATAATATTGCTAGAAAGAGGTAATGGGAGCTTCTTGTTTTATTAATGGAAAATTCAGTATTTTTATACTGAAGCCTTGATTTTTGTGGCAAAAGCATTCCGTTATTTAGACATATTTATATAAAATGGTAAAAATATGCTTCTTTATCATGGAGAAAGATATTTCTCTTATTCATGGAGAAAGAGATCGTACAGATATTGATATCTGAATCTGGTGTGTTTCCTCCTGCTCCTGTTTGTTTGGGGTCTGATTCCAGGAGCTGCAGGTGGAGTACTTTACTCCTGGAAGAATTCTGCACTACTGCACAATACAGAATTTGCATAGAATTAATGTTCTGCGCAGAATTACATTTTCCCCTGCAGAACTGGTGCTGCAGAGCCTGGTTCCCTAGGCTCGAGGTGTGCCTGCTGTTCCCGGGTTTGTCAGCCTTGCTTGCTTACGTGGTGTGACCAGATCTCCTCTGTGTACAGCAGCTGGTGAGCTATGCCCTGTGGGGAGAGGCAGGAGCAACAGCTGTGAGCTGCAGGGAGGGGCCACTGCTATCGGGGAGGGAAGACTTGAGGCAGTGGAGGGCATGACATGAACTTTTATGGGGACAGATGAACCTTTAAATTGTGACTCCCCCCCACCCCCCATCAGCAGATACTGGTGGTCTCTGCCCAGTGTTACAGTAACAAAGCTTTGCAGAGCGATGCCTGTGTCGGGGCTCTGCAGGGCAGGGGTTGCAGGGGTTTGAGCCATGGGAACCTGATGCAGCCCCCTCAAACACCCCTCAAATACCTCCTCCTAGTGCAAACATACCCCTCTAGTACCCCCCCCAAAAAAAAACCACCTTATACTTTCCCTTCCCGCAGTAGTGTTCTCTATTTGGGAACTTGGAATATGGTAACCCTATGGGATTGTCATGGTATAATTTCCCCACTCTGAACCTTAGTGTCCAAAAGATGGGGTACCAGCAGGAATTCCTCTAAGCTCAATTACCAGCTTAGAACCTGTAGCGCTGGCACTAACCAGGAATTCCAGTGCCTGGTGCACTCTGGTCCCCTCAAAACCTTGCCTGGGGACCCCCAAGACCCAGACCCTCCGGATCTTAGCACAAGGAAAGTAAACCCTTTCCTTCACCGTTGCCTCTCCCAGGCTTCCCCTCCCTGGGTTACCCTGGAAGATCACTGTGATTCAAACTCCTTGTATCTTAAACAGAGAGGAAAATTCACCTTCCCCCCTCCTTCTCAATCCCCCTCCCAGACTCTCCCTGAGAGAGAAAGTAATCCTAACACGGAGAGAAATTTACCTTTCTCTCCCCCTTCCCTCCTTTCTCCCCACCAATTCCCTGGTGAATCCAGACCCCGTCCCCTGGGGTCTCTCACCAGAAAAAAACACAATCAGGTTCTTAAACAAGAAAAGCTTTTAATGAAAGAAAGAAAAAACAGTAAACATTATCTTTGTAAATTTAAAATGGAATAGGTACAGGGTCTTTTAGCTATAGACACTGGGAATACCCTCTGAGCCTAAGTATACAAGTACAAATTAAAATCCTTCAAGCAAAATACAAATTTGGACTCCTTCCAGCCAAATGCACATTTGAACTCTTCCAAGCCAAATACACATTTGCAGATAAAGAAAACAAACATAAGCCTAACTCGCCTTATCACCTGGTACTTACTATTTTGAATCTATAAGAACCTGTATCAGGGAGATTGGAGAGAAACCTAGTTGCACATCTGGTCACTCTCAGAACCCAGAGAGAACAACCACCAAAAACTAACAGCACACACACAAACTTCCCTCCCTCAAAATTTGAAAGTATCCTGTCCCCTGATTGGTCCTCTGGTCAGGTGACAGACAGGCTCACTGATCTTGTTAACCCTTTACAGGCAAAAGAGATATGAAGTACTTTTGGTCTATTAACTCTTACTTATCTGTTTATGACAGGGGTGCAGTGTGAAAACACACAAATTGACTAAAAGACTGGAGAGGCAGACTTTTCCCCCCAAATGTGCCCAACTGGCATGTGTGACACACCCAGACTGAGGTGCCTTACAAAAGCATAGCAGAAAAAGGAACTGAGTTGTCAGAGGGGGTTTCTTTAATTTTACTCCTGGGGGGATCTCTTTTGTTGCCTGTATTGTTAGACATACTTACTGACAGGTGTTTTGAAATAACGTACCTAAATAATTGAAACCAGCATGTTTTGTGTTACTTTGACAAATAAAATATGCAGAATTTTTAATTTTTTGATGCAGAATTCTCCCAGGAGTAACTTATTGACTGAAAGTTATGCAAGCACAGAGCTTGTAATCTTGGGCTTTTTATTTAAATTTTCTCTAGAACGCTTGGAAAAAAGACTGTCTCAAATGTTTAATCCTGGAAGAACAAAGATACGTGAGCTAAATGCAGATATTTCAGTACTGTGCTTCACAATCAGTTATATTTATCTGATCCTAAACAACTGAAACCCTAATTTGCATAGAAACTATTTTTCAGACTTTGTATCACTAAAACAGTGGTTACATTTAAAAAAGAAGTCTTCCCTTTTGAGATTACCATTTCCAGCAGTATATGGCCTGTTTTAAGTACATTAGGTAGATGGGATTATATTACATAGGGATTACGTTAGATAAGATTTTAAAAATTGTTTAGAAAGATATAAACTCTCATGCTTCATTGCATAAACCAGCTATTGACAGGATTTACAAAGGAAACTCCATTAAGGTTATTCCATTTTCATCCATTATGGGTATGGGTTTGGTTTTGGTTTTGGTTTTTTCCCCACCTTTTTCTGAAGCATCTGATTCTGGCCACTGTTTAGAGACAGGATACTGGATTGGACAGACCACTAATCTGATTCAGTATGGCAATGACTGTGTTCCAGTGCCCCTCAGTATAGGTCACAATATTGCTAAAACCTAGTGGTCTTTGAAAAGAGAAGAAACTTTGTGCCACCACCGTGGGAAGTGATTATATAATTAGCTAACAATCCTAGAATGATGGTTTGGTTGGGTTTTTTGTTTCTATTTTTTAAAAGTCAGATTTAGTTCCTCCCAAATAGGCCAGATTGCAATTCTGTTGAAAAATGTAACATTTAATTTTTCTGTATGTGGCTTTGTTGAAAACATAGGACTCTGGGTTGATTAGTATTTGCTGAAATAGAAGAACTTCATTATTGTGGCGAGCAGAGTGAGTACTCTGCCAGAGTCCGTTTATCCGGAAACAAATCCTGAATTAAGTGAATTAGCTCAATTTTGATGAGGTGACTGGTAGGTTAGTCTTGTTGCTGTGGCTATTTCTATAAATGTTAGTTTTGGGTTTTTGTGTCAGCAGTTGAAATGCAGTGAATGAAACAGTGATCAAAAAGAGTGCAGGCAAGCTTCAGCTAAAACTCCGATGTGCCCAGATGGACAAAAGGCTAGGTTTGAAGTATAAAATATTATTTGTTAGGACTGAACAAGGAAAATTATTACAGTGGATCAAATGGAGTACAGAACATGCTCTGATTTTTGTACCAAAACATCTTGGTTCTGGGAGTAATTCCTGAGTCAGAAATGCTGAAGTAGTATGTCAAAATTATTAAAATGTTACAAAAAATACTTAACATATTTATAGTGGAGATACAATTTGGATTATCCATTATATCTAAAAACAGCATTATTTTTAAACCTCTAAATATGTGATACTGACTGATACTAGCAACCTTCTTTTTCAGATATGTTGTTCTTAATTTGGTGCCCTGTTTATTTCACTTTTATATCTGTGTTTCCCCAAGTGCATTCTGTCCTTGAGCATAGATAAACCTAGCCTCACTGCTGCATATCCAAGAAAATCTCCAAATATTGATTATCTAAATAAACATTTGTGTTAAGTATCTGAAGTATATTCATTAGCTTTGAGGGGGGAAAAATAGCAATCAGCATCACAGTGCTGAATTTCTAAAACGTATTTGGTGTGGCTTGATGTCTCTTCTGAATACAGAGGAAAAACGGTCACATTTGCATCCGTCATTTTCTTTATCGCCTCACTGCAGTAGTCTTATGCATATTCTACACAGGCGAACAAAAGAATTTTGATTTGTTGACTACAGGAAAAAAGCCATGGCTTTAAATTTGAAAAGAGATGTGGGGAAAGTGTGTGTGTGGGGTGGGGGTGGAATAGGAAAGCCTGAGACTTGTGCTGTGAAAGACCTTCCTAATTAACTTTGCCAGGTTCAAACTGACATTGTTTTGAAGAGTTTTAAATACCTATAATGGTTGTGTACCTTATTCTTTATGTAATAATTGTTTGTTTTGACTAAATAATTCCACCTGCCCATCATCTCTAATTAGTAAGGATTGGCAATAATAGTGTAGGTCAACAACTAAGTACAGATCTGTGCCTCTGAAATCATGTTCTGTGGATCTAATGTTACTTTTAAGGGATTTTCTGTTGTATCTACTGAATGAAATAAATCTGTGTCTTATGGCCCGCTTTTTCATCCTACAAATAGGACATGAAGAATTATGTGGCTCCACCTATCAGGAAAGAAGAAGGCAAAGAATCTATCATGTCCCCAGTCTTCCATCTTCTTTCTGGTATTTTTTCCTCTCCCTAACCCTTCTTCTTTTCTTCCCTTCTAGGCCCAGAGCTGAGGATAGAAAGATAAGGACTGAGAGAGGGAAAGTGACAGAAAAGATTCCAGAAAAGCAGTGGAGCTCCAATCTCTCTTTTGAATCCTCTGCTTCCCAATGAGACTTGGGTTCATGCGAGAGGGGCAGCAATAGACAGCGCACCAAGAAATCTGCCACCTTTTGAGGCACCAAGGCTACATTGCCCAGCACTCATCCTCCTCTTGCTGCAGTGGGGGCACTGTCTGCCATGCTAGAGACCTATCCTCCATCCATCCCAGCAACTGGCTCAGCTTAATTGCACCCCTGCCTCTGTCCCTGGTGCTTATCCCAAGCAGCTTGCACAACCAGCGGCACAAAAACAGCGTGACTGATACTGAAATGCTCCCACGTCCCACGCAACTTTCCTTTCTGCCAACATCACAGCCGCCTCTCCTCCACACATCTCCCTGAAGCGCTGACACACTTTCTCTACAGCCATGGGAAGCGCTACCAGACTTCTTTCTGTCTGGGCCTCTGAGAGTTCCCAGCTCCCTGATGGTCTCCTCAAGCTGGTATCTGTTGCCTGTGATAGTATATATCCCCAGGTTTCTTCTCTGTGCCCCACAGATTTCTTGGCAGCCCAGCACCTGCAAATAGCCTGTCTCTTCAGAATGGGCCCTCTGATGCCCCCATCCCTCAAATTGTCTCCTCTTCAAGGATGACAGCATTACTCTGTTTGAGCCTGACCAGATCAAGCCAGCCCCATTTCCATCTTCTCTACAAAGAGAGGCTGGCTTCAGCACTTCAACAAGGTTTCTCTCAGGATGCCTACACAAGAGACAGTTCCACTGTCACTGCATTAACATCTTCCCAGGTCTAAATGCTTTCTTCCAGCTCTTTGGTGCTGGGAAATGTCAGAAGCCTAAGCCCCGAGCTGTGAAACTCTGGACTTTCTGGACAAGGGGAGCATTTGCCCTTTTTCTCTGTCCAGATAAAGAAGGGTTAGATTTTAATCCTGTTATTTCCTTGTGCACAAACCTGTGAAGAGGAGGAACTTCTGCCCCGCCTCTTATTCCATCTCCTAAACCTGCAGATCTCTAACCACCTGGGTCCATTTTCTTCACTCTCTAGAAGGCCGACTTCCTTTGCTCAATTTTGTCATGCCTACCTTCTATGATTCCAACCATCCAGTCCACTGGCGCTTTCTCTGCTTCACCCTCTCTGATCACCACCTGAAGATCTTGATGGCTCTGATGGAAGCATCTGCACCCTATCTCAGTGACATCCTGATTCAGGTGCTCTGTGCTCCTGTGGTAGAATGATCATGGAACAGGGTACTGCAATACCTGGCATCCCATGGTTTCATAATCTTTCAGGACAAGTCCCATCCGCTTCTCTCTCAGACCCTTCTGCACCTTTAAATCAGCCTGGATTCCAGAATGGCTGTGGCCCTCATCTCAGAACAGGCTTCAGACTCTATTGGATTCTGTCTCAAGTCCTGGCTCCCTCCTTCGCGCCAGACAGAGATGATTCTTCATCTTTTAGGCTACTTTGCAGCCATTGTAGATCTGATTCTCTGAACCTGTCTCCATCTTAAGCCCCGATATGCCTTCCTTTTGCCCAGGTACCACTGTATATGTTACCTATGAGGATCTTTCTCTCTCACCAACAGCCTGTCACCCCTGATTACTTAGTGCTCCCACTTAACCCCATCACAGTGGATCTCTCTTTACTTCTCCACCATTTCCTGATTTCTCTAGCCACAGATGCCAGTCTCTTGGGATCCATTTCAGCCCAGGAGACTTTATCATCACAGGATCAGAGAGAGAGCACATTATCGTGCTCACGTTTCAGACCATCTTCTTAGTCAGACATGGGTATCCCTGCTCCTTCACAAGTGCATCTTGGTCTGAACAAGTACTGAACACACTTCACCTTTCGTGGGATCAGTCACTGATTGATTTATTTTTTTGTTAACGGTCCTGGGTCTCCCATTTGACCCCCTGGAAGTCCCTTTCAAACTACTGTCTCCTCAGGTGGCTGTTTCAGCCTGGAAACAGCCACCAGATGGGGGGATAGAATTGAGTGCTCTCATTATTACGGGCATTCACATGTGTGGTCACAAGAGTTTGGAAAAGTTTGCCAGTTTGTCTGTTTTGAGGCTGCCACGAAAATGGGTGGCAGAAGAGCTGCATCCTACTCCTACAAGCAAACTGAGTGCCAGCACCCCAGATGGTCAGTTGTCACTCTACTGGAGGGGTCATGGTTTCCTAAGTTGAGAGGGCTGATGCACCTACTTCCCAGGCATAGAAAGTGTCTGTGTTGTCTCCGCAAATGTATAAAGTGCCATCAGCTGGAGCTAACCATATCCTGGGGTTGTAAGCAAGGCAAGCCCTCCTCCGGGTACTATTTGTTACATTTTTTGGCTATCCTCACTGTCCCTATTGCACAACGGAAGAAGAGGGACATATGCCAAGGGGAAATTATTCCCTGGTAATTCTTTTATTCCTAGTCCTTTTTTCTCCAATCCTACATGCACCTGCCTCCTCACTTCCATTTATTCTTTTCCACATATTTCTACCTTTTTAAACTTCTTTCTATCCCTGAATCCTCTCTTTCTAAAAAGAATTGGGTAGACTGGAAGCTTTATATATAGGGCTTGACTCACACAGATTGTTTGCCTTTTTGCTTCCTGGTAGATTGGAATCATAATGCTGTGTAAGTACCTTGCTGAATTGGGACCCAAAGTAGGAAAATAAAACACAAATTAAACAGGATAACTTATTTTAAGTTAACATTGTGAAAGGGAACAGTGCTAGCCATTGGGTATGTCTTCAATTGAATACTCTAATTGTGGTACCTGTAGCAAATGACCACAGTTGAAGGTAACAAATCTGTTATTCTGAGTCTAAGGAGAAGGAGATGGGAATTTTGTTGTTGCTGGTGCTATTAGGCAAAGTTTCTTCTTTGAAGAGGTTTTTAGTAAACTTGCTGAAAGTATCACTTTGAATCCTGCATGTTAGACAGAGGTAGAATTAATGAGAAGTGGGTGACTTTCCACGGAAATTATCCATAAATTTCAGTGATAGACCTAGTTAGTTTTAGTACATGTGGACAATGAGCTGGCAATGTTTCCCTGCTTTAGCATGTTTCCTTTTTCCTCCATTACTCAGTATGTTGCAGCGTTTCTCAAATGTGGCCAATGTGGCCATATGCAGCCACCAGGGGCTTTACTTGCGGCCGCGGCCACGGCCTCCTGGGCTGTTACGGGCACAGGGGCAGGCAAAGTAGCGGGCCCCTTCCTGTTACTCCTGGATGCACTGCCTTGATGTTGGTTTGCTGGGGCTGCCAGCGGTGGTTTGGGCCTGCTCCCCCTGGGGAGATACCTGGGGCACAATGTTGGAGAACCAGGCAGCCGATGAGTTCCCTACCTTCCCAGGGGCAGTGGAGTTCAGGCTTTGAGCTTCAGCAGCCCTGAGGTGACGGGACAGCAGGGCGGCAGGCTCCGGCCACAGGGCTTCAGGCTCCAGCCCCCCTCCAACCCTGATTACCCCTAGCTCCCACTGCCTCCCCCTCACCTCACCCCCCTCCAGAGCTTAACTTGTCCCCATGCTTGACAGAGCTGAGTAAGTCTGCTGTGAAAAGCATACTTGTATGCTTGTTAATATCACTTTTCACAGCAGACTTACAAGCTAGCAATAAATAAATTACAGTGATTTAAACAGGCATATGTGCGTTTCTATTTGTTTTTCCTAAAGCAAGTTAAGTATTTTAGGAAAAAGTGTGAGAGTGGCCACCAGCAATAGTTGGTGGCTGCACTCTGAGGCCACCAAAAAATTTGTCCTGAAAACCCCTGTATTAAAGAGTATTATAAATACTTGAAGAACCCCAGTTGTCCCTTTTCTTTCACAGTTCATGAAGATTGAAAATGTACTGCTGTTTCTAAAGCTTAGACAGGGCATTGTATTTGTAAATTAAGGCTCATTGTAGTCTACCCTTTTATGGATGGTGAGATTTTATAGATAACCATATTTTGGAATATGCACATATGATAAAGTCGGCATCACCTTTCAGTGTCTTGCCAGATGCTATGTAAAGTAATCCACATAAATCTAGCTACTGCAGATGAACCTTCTTAGATGTCAGTTTACAGCTTGTATTTATGTTTAGGTTGATCAGATTAAAATACTGCAGATACAGATTGTGTTGTTAATATTAAATTTTGTATTCCGGTCTATAATAAATGATTTTTCCTCTGTGCATTGGAAAAACTGGTTAATAGAGCTCATAAGAGAGTTTAATTAGTGGGCTGTTTGTGAAACAGAATAGGTATTCTGAGTCATTGCTCAGAATTACTCTGAAATTTCTCAGTGTTGGATTGTTTTCCTTTTTCTCGTTTCCGTTGTTGTTTGACGCAGGATGTTTGAGTACAGGGAGCATTGCATAAATGTAGCTGAATGCAATAATTTAATGACAAAAGCACTAGGCTTTTTAATTAGCAGCCAAACAGATTTTAGATATGGCTACTAGAATATTTTGTTTCATACTGTGTGGCAATCTTGTCTTTGTAAAAGAATATTTTCTTCTTTTTCCAGTACTTTTATGTGCTTCTGGATGCAAGTGTCCCTGCCACCACCACAACATAAAATACCTCCTGCTCTGAGATGGCTACCTCTCTTCTGGTGATTCTTCTTACCTGTTCTCCTTGCATGACAGAATGCATTCTTGGCCTTCCAGCAAAAATCCCTCTTCTGTAGACCAGGCAGAATGTTTTATCAAGACAGTGTTTCTGCTGAGCTCTGCCAAGACAATTCTTTGATCAGTGATTAGGGACATCTGCAGTGATTGGACTTGTGTCACTCACCTGGTTTAGTTACCCCTATGCCTTTTTCTTTTCTCTTGTATAAAATAGTGCACATATAATTTAATCACTAGAGTAGTTGGGTTTTTGCAAACTTTGACTCTGGATAAAATTGTCAAGAAAGCCTGATGTGACTTAGGAGTCTAAAGTCTTCTCAACATGGTGGTAATGCTTACCATTGTGGGAGGAGTTGTGCATTGATCGGCCCATGTAGACCCTGCTGATGCACACTAAAGGTTCCCTAGTGCGCTTTAATGTAGTACTGTTTCAACAACACTGTATTAAAAGCACAGTAGGGAATATGCAGTGTGAACCTGCAGAATCCATGCAGACCAATTAATGAGGAACCTGTTAGTGCTCTTTAGAAATCAGATCGCATAGTAAGCATTATCTCAACATGTAGACAAGCCCTAAGTCCCATTAGCAAATGGGATTTGGGCTCCCAAGTGCTCTAAGTCCCTTCTTGTCGTAAAAGGCTTTGAAAAAATTTCCCCTATACTGTGCAGTCCATGCATCTGTAAATTATAAACACTAATCTTATTAGTTACTTACGCAGAATATGGCCAATGAAAGTTCAAAATCAAATCTGCTTCTGTGTGCTGTCTCCAGTTTTCATTCCATCTTGATTGGTACAGTGATGTGTTCACAACTGAGGATTCAGTTGCGTTTCACCTTAACAAGCTAAAGTTGTTTGATGAATTCCACATTCAATGTTGAGTTTTAGGAATCCAGAGGAGGCCATATCCCCTGTGATGAAGCTTGCACCACTTGCTTTGGGAGACTGTTCCATAGCCTAACAGTTATTGCTGTCAGGAAGATTTTCTCTTGAAATTTACCCTTTTTTTTTTCTTTTTTTCTTTTTTTTTTTTTTTTTTGCCTTTCTTAATTTCATCCCGTTTCCTGCAGTTACACCTACAGATATCTCACTAATGGTTCCTCTCCCTCCTTCGTTTTACATACTTCAAATATTTGCAGGCTGTTATGCCTCCTTTTAGTCACTCACTGCTCAACATATCTACAGCGTATTTTAATACTTAAAGATTTAACTCTTTTTGTCTTGTCTCATAAGTCATTCTCAAATCCCTGGTCAGATCCATTGCTGTTTTCTGAAATCTGCCTCCAGTTTGTCAGTATTTTTCTCATGTCCCAAAATTAGTGCACTATTCTAAGTCTAGCTGGGCCAAAGCTGTAGAGAGAGGGAGCTGTCACCTCCTTTCTCTAAGATGTGATGCATTTGTTTATGCAGCCCCCTTTAAGGTGGAGTAGGAGGGCAGCTACTTTTTGTTGCAAACACGTGTAATTTGGTTTGTGCTTTGCCCACATTATAGGCCTCTCTTAGCATTATTGCTTCCCATTTTATCTCCTCGTGTGTGTGCGAGAGAGAGAGAATGAGTATTTTCCCCCAGTGTTTTAGTTTGCATCTTTCCATGCTGAATCTTACTTTATTTCTGCCTACGTTACTAATTTGTATCTCCTTGTCTTTGGCTTTTCTTCTGTCGGATTCACTGCTGTGGACAGAAGTAATAACTCATGGGGATTTCTGTCCCAATTGTGCATTACTCCGGTTCAGTGGATTTTTGTGGACATCTGTAGCTCAATTCTGTTCTTGGAAAAACTGTTCTTTCCAGAACACAAACTCCACCAGTCCAGAGGACTCTATACTTCTTACAAGGAGATAGGGAGGGGAGGTAGAGAGAGCTAAATACAAAGTGCACGGGGTCGGGGGGATCCGTATATTTGCTCAAGAAATGAACTCCAAATTCTCTCATAAGTATAGTCCTTTTGTAGCCCATACATAACCACCTCCTATGAGGAGTTTTTTAGTGTATCATAGATTTTAATTATTGACTCAGATCAGGTGGGACACACTCTGTGTGCGAGGGGGGGGGGGAATCACCAAAATAAAACTGTTTAAATGATTCTGGGGAGCACAAATATTAAATTGGGTGTATCCTGTTTTTGTTAGTGTTAATTTCTTTCACAGTACAGCAGTTCTGCCTCCAGATTCGAGGACATTGTTATGAGAAGGAATTTAAAGGTTAAGACTTCCAAAATTCAATCTCTCAGTTGTGCCTTTTAATTTAACTACACTGGGTTAGATGCTCATTTATACTGCTGTGGCAGGGTAAAAGGGAAATTTTACACTCACTTTTAAAGTCCTTTAACCTGCCAGCGAGATGTAAGGAGGCAGTAGTGTAAATAAAACACACTGACCTCAGATTACAACTGGTCAGAAAAATGGGTTTTTTTCCCATTGAAAACGTCAACTTGTCAGTCAAAAATTGAAAACCAACATAGCTTAACTGAATTAACCCAACTTCATTCTCAAGCAGAGGAGAGTTGGCGCAATGGTTTGGGTGTTGGCCTGACACTTGGAAGATGTGAGTTCAGTTCCCTGACTTTGGGCAAGTCATAGAATCTCTTTGTCTTGGGTATGTCTACACTACTCACCAGATCAGCAGGCAGTGATTGATCCAGCAGGGATCGATTTATTGTATCTAGTCTAGACGCGATAAATCGACCTCCAAGCTCTCTCTTGTAGTACAGTGCCGCAAAACGTGCAAGCAGAGTCGACAGTGGAGCGGCAACACAGTGAAGACACCACGGTAAGTCGATCTAAGTATATGGACCTTCAGCTACATTATTCACGTAGCTGAAGTTGCGTAACTTAGATCAATCCCCCTTTCCCCCCACCCCCCTCAAGTGTAGACCAGGGATTAGTTCTCCATCTGTGAAATGGGGATTATAGTACTTATCTACCTCACAAGTGTGTTTTTAAGGATTAATGCACCAAAAATTTTGTGACACTTAAGATAGTGGGAACCTATAGGTAACCTAGAAATAGATCGATTCAGTCTCCAAGCAACTTGGCTGCAACTGCTTCCAACCGACATGTCTGTTCTTTGAGCTCTGCGTTCAGCATATTCCAAGTCTTAACTAGTGCAGTAATCACAGACAGTCATCTCCATTCTTACAGCACCATACTTATTTCAGATGAGATGTAAAATAGAAATCCCAAATACTTGATGTCGTTAAAAGACCGTGGGACGCTTTCTGCAAAAGGGGATGTTGTAATTGGTATCCTGATCAAATTCCAACTGGAGTAATCTTCCCTTACACTTCCATTTGGACACCCTGGTCTTCATTTCCTCTTTTGAATGATTGTATTGTGTCTTGGTCACTGCACTTCATTCTCGAAGTTGTTTGTATTTCAGTTCAGGAGCTGCAGAAGGACCCTAAAAGTGGCGGGGGGTACCAGTGCCCGAACTGTGACCCTGCCTCCAGCACTGCCCCTTTTCCCTGAGGCCCTGCTTCCACAACAACCTCTTCCTACCGAGATCTTGCCCCAACCCCCCTGCTATTCTCCGCACACCCCCATTCCGGCACCCCTGTTTCAATTGTGTGCTCCCTATACGTACTAGGTGAGATTTCCAAAACTGGTCAGCAGTGAGTGCTCTTGAATGTCAGGCCCATTTTATATGTTAGTTTGCTTCATTTCATAGGTGTTCTTTGATGCCTCAGGGTGAAAAGCCTTGTGCAGTATAAAGCTATGGCCCGAGTTTCAGAGGCATGGAGCATATTCAATTTCCAGTTGAATTCACTGGGCACTTCCAGGGCCCAATACCTCTGCCATTCAAGCCACTAAAAGCTATTATCCTACATTAAAACATTGCGTCAAAAATATGAAGGCTGACAAAGCAGACGTTATTGTAATCTCCTTGTAGTTTGTGAAAGCCAGGTTTTATAGCCTAGTGCAGCTCTGAATGGATGGTCTTTTTCCTTTAGCTCTTCATCTAGGGCCACCATATTCGAGACCTAGTTATTCCCTCCAGACTAGAGGCTCTAAAACTCATGAGATGGTTTTGACATGGTGAGTCTTAAACATTTGTTTCATGTAGGATTAGAGGATATCTTTTGAGTTTTTGAACAAGTCTTTTTACTATCTGGTCTGTCTGTCTTTTTCTATCTATTTTTGTACAGCTTCTTGTACCTCCCTCATCCTCATACTATCTGAACACCTTTCAGCAGTGCATTAAACAATTGGGCTAAAATATGTGCCATGGGGGAACGGTTGGGACGTGTGTCGTGTCTTTTTTGTTTGGTAGGGTTTTGTTTTTAAACACACAGCAGTTTGTGCATGATATTAGAGAAGGCGTGTTCCTTGCTCTCTGAAGGAGAGGTCTTGAGGTTTGCGACGGTCCTTAGTTCCTGTGAGAGTTCGTTTCACAGTTTTGGACCAGTGTCCCCACCCCGCTTCTTCTCCTGCGCAGATGAGCTTTTATCAGATTCCCTCTGGCATTACTAGAGTTTAGGTAGTGCTAGAAATTCACTTTCTGTGAGATTTCCTATGGGAGAGTGCAGCCTTTGCCATTCTGATTGCAGGGCTTCAGTGCCCTTAGGGAAGTATTTTCTGAGGGATACCGTCCTTTCTGAGCAGTATTTTATGTCAGTGTGTTTGTGTTTTAAACATTGGTGCCTTACTGAAGCTTCCAGCTAGATGCAGTCTTAAACCATGAAACTTATGAGCTTCCCCTTAAGTTTTATTTTCCTGATTTTTATTATGTTCCTAGACAATTAGTGACTTTTGGGGGAGGGGAGAGTAGGGAGCAGCATCCTTGTTTTACTTGGGAATCCCAGGTATTCCTGACCTATAAGACTCCTCTTTCTAGCTTAAGATTTTTGTTACTGGCATCTCCATTTTAAGCAGCAATAGGCAGCACTCTCAAATTGTAACTGTACCACAGAGAAGGTTGGTTGGGATTTACTCTGCTTGGGCCCAACCTGCCTTCTGTAACACCTGAGATACGTGAACACTTATAAGTCACTTTCAAAGTGAAGCAGAGTTATTGCATCAGTAGTACTGGACTATTTCCTATGGCCTGTATTCTTTCAGGAGATACCATTCTGCACCCATCAAAAATACCTTTGTTTGTTTGTCAAGGACCAAACTATTGACAGTTTATCTCTCTCCCCCTTTTGAGAATGACCCTGAAAATGCTTGCTAAATTCTAGCAGATGTGACCACTAGACTGTAGTAGAAACAGGCTTTCTCTACATTCTTGGACAAGCAACAGCTTCCCTAAACAAAGTTTTATTTACTCTGAAGCAGTTCACATCTATTTTAAATAGCCTGTAAGGTAATTAGACACTGTTAGAAAGCTGCACCTGGTACAGGACAAGTTGTGACCTTCACACTCTGATTATATTGGCTTATAGCAGTGAGGGGCTTACCTTAATTTTCTGATCTTGATAGCATTGTGTATTGTGTTTCCATACTCTTCTTTCAGTACAGATTCCTTGGATGAAAGCAGCTTCCTCTGCCCTTCTGTGAAAGGGATGTAAAACCAGATGACATATCAAGTTATTGTGAAAATGGGCACATTTTAGGAGCAAGAATACAGAGGACAAGTGAACTGAACAGGAAGTGTTCTCGCTTCCAAAGATTATTCCTAATAAGAATATGGACAGCTCTTTGTAGACAGTGACTTAAGATTATCAGAGAATCAGTAGGCTTCCTCCTCTTTCTGTAGGTATAACCACTCATGGAGGCCATCTAATCAATGAACCATAAGTAAATACTTATGCGAACGTTTGTTGAGGGATGGTTTAATGTAAGATCTTTCAGCCCATGAAATGCCTACTGAGATGTTCTTCCATCAGCTGATACCAAAGTAAAGGCTGACTTTTCTGGACCTGTTGCTCATGAGAATTAACAGCGGTGTGTGTATTTGTTTGACTTTTTGTAGAACCCTCCGTGCTTTCTCAAAGCTCCTCTGAGAGCTGAAGCAAAACAGGGTGAAAGGCATTCTCATTCTGCCCAGCTGGCTTAAATAAATGTAATTCTTAGTGTTGAGCCTACTTGAAGGTAAACTTGCAAGACTTTTTTCTGGTGCTGGATATTTTTCCTGTGTTGTCTTTGACAGTTTGGAGCACTGAATGCTACTCAACTGACCTTCAGGACCAGAACCCTGCAGAGCTCACTGCTCTCTTCCTAAGGGTAGATGATCCCCCCGGCAGCCTTTTTGGAGGGGTTGGGGGGCTGTATGAGACTTTAGAGTGAAAAAGTTTGGTATGCAGGATTTCCTTGTGAAAAATCTGGGATGAGGCCTAGGCCAGAGCTTGTTAGAAGCCCCACTATTGACCAGTTGAAACTTAAAGAAGTACCATTCATAAAACTTACATTTGAAGGGCCTCTACTCTTCATATTTGCTGCTTCTTGGTGATTGCCTAAGATCTATGCTTAGTTTACTTTCCCTTGGTCTGAATCTCCTCTCCATGGCTTCCCTCCCCTTTTTAGATGATTGCAGTCAGTTCCCCTTTTGGGGAACTATCATGGCAACTGAAATGATGATGAACTTGGCAGCACATCTGTGTCTGTGCATTTCAATGTGTCCATCCCTGTAGTATCCATGTAACCTTCTGTCAATGCTATGTCGTCTCCCCCAAAATACATTTTCTAATGAGATTTTTGCCATGCCTAATTCTTCCCTGGGTCTCCCTCTTCTTTCCACATCCCCATAAAGTAAGCTGATCTTATTAAAAGAATAATTAGGAAAAAAAGGGAATGTGTTTAAAATCCTCTAGAAATATGTTGGGTTTCTCCAGCACTAGACATCCAGGATGGGAACCCTAAATATAATTAGGTCTCTTGTATTGCTAGTGTTTTAAAGGGGGAGAATGCTCCAGCAACTCTTAATTTTTGTTAAGAAAAAGAAATGTGGCATTTTGCAAGGTTCTTTTAAACATATCAAAGGCCATTTGATAATTTTTCTTGTTTGCTTGCTGGCTTTCATTCTGCCTTTGCTGATTTGTAAGTGAAAACTATTATCCAGAAATGGTATGCAGGAGGGGAATACTTTTTTTTCTCTTTTTCCTAAACTTGCTTCTGCTTTTCCTGGGTGAGTTTGAAAGATACTTCTGCGGACTGTATTTATGATTTGCACCTGTGTTTTGAAAGCTTGTAAAATGGAAAGATCCATTGCTCTTGTTCAGATTTGTCTAATTATATTGCGGTAATACCTAAGGACCTTAACCATGGACCAGAACTCCATTGTGCTGAGTGCTGTGCAAACCCAAACCAAAAAGATGGATCCCTACCCCAAAGAGCTTGCAATCTAAATATAAGGCAAAAGACAAGAAATGGACACAGATAGTGTAGTACAATGAAACAATGAGACAACATTGTTCAGCATGACACAGTTTTATCAGAATACAAGAAGCCTAATGGTTGTCAAGTTTTTTGTAGGTATCCTGGCATAGAAGAGTTTGAAGGAAGCTTATGAGCTTTGCAGATGTTTATGGGAAGTTCCTCCAAAGCATAACGGGTAGTTTGAGAGAAAGCATGAAGGTGTTTGTTTGAAAATGCAACAGTGGCCAGTGGTTAATTGGCATCATCTCAGCAGGCCTATTAGGGAAGCAAGTTGGACGTCAATTTGGCAACAAATCCTTCACTAAATGTCCCAGGTTTAAGTACAGATGTTGGGGCAATGATTGGATTTAAGGAACCAAGCAATGTGTGATGTACAGCGTTTCATCTGTAGGGGTCTCTTTAAATCCCAGGTGACATGTGACTGAATGTGGTTACCATCTGATGACTGATGTAAAACGGGTTAGTAGTTGTGGTCCAGTTACTGAAGGGGGAGACACTACATTGCAAGAATAGCATAGAAGTAATGAACACCAGCTGGCATTCACATTGATGATTTCGGGAGAGCAGCTGAAGATTTCAGTTAGTGTCTCACCTCTAGATTGGGTGAGGTACAGGGAAGATGTGGTGTAGGGAGCCTGGCATTACTAATATCCATATTATACCTGGTCTTGTGAATAACTAGAGGGTTCCAGCATCCAGTGCAGACAACCTAGCACTCTTTGAATGTGACGAAATTTCCTTTATTTAAAAAAATGGGAGAGGCTAAATTTTTGGTTTTAGCTTAATGCTGCTCACACATTGATGGGTCTCAAGACCAAAGAGAGTGATTTCTTCAAAAGAGCATCCAATGTGCAGGACACCAACCTGAAGAGGCCCAGCTTGGCTCAGAGGATGATGATGTCTTTTTCGTTTTGCTTTGGGGAATGGCTGCACTAGAAACTGGGAGGTGGGGGCGGGGAGAGAGAACAACAAGCTGGAATAGTAGTAGTGCGAAGATCTAGAAATACAACATGCTAGCCCTACCTAATAGTGGTATCTAATGAACTAGTGGATTCCCAAGTACAGAAAACGAGACTCACAATTTAATGTGGTGCTGTGATGTGATATGTGTGAATGGCCTGCTGTGCCTGTTCAGAACCCCATTGAGATGCCCAACTGCATGCTATATGTTGCCAGATCAGGGCCTAAGAAATGGTTTCCTTTTTCAGAACATGCAATAAAAGGATATGATCAAATAAATGAAAGCTCATATTTCTTGGCCATGGTTTAGAACAAATCCTCTCCCCCGCCTCCAGTATCCGTTTGCAGTGCACATGAATCTAGAGTCTGTTTTTTTTGTCATGAGGTTTATTGCTATTGAGAATAATTTGAAAAGAATTTATATTTAGCATAATTTGTTCCATTTTATTTTTGTTTATTTCTTGGCTGTGAATGTTTTAGTACACTAAAAAATTTGCAGTGTCTGCTAGCCATCTCATACGACCAAGCATAGGTTTTCACAAAATTATTTTTCTGTGGATTTTTCCTTTTGACTATGTTGGCCGATATTCTGTTGACTGAGGTAGAATTTTTATTCCTTCAGCATCTTTGATGTAAAGTATAGACTGCTAAATCATATGGCAGAATGCAGCAACAAAAATTCGATGATTGAACTAATTGCATCAAAATTGTTGTGGGTTGAGCTTTAATGGTTCATTTAATAGTAAAACAGTATTTTTCCATTTTTGAAAAAGCAGCAGAAAGTCCTGTGGCACCTTATAGACTAACAGATGTATTGGAGCATGAGCTTTCGTGGGTGAATACCCACTTTGTGCATCTGACAAAGTGGGTATTCACCTACAAAAGCTCATGCTCCAATTCGTCTGTTAGTCTGTGAGGTGCCACAGGACTCTTTGCTGCTTTTACGGATCCAGACTAACTCAGCTACCCCTCTGATACTTTCCTTTTTTGGACTCCCTGAAATTAAGTGTTCAGAACGTTGAGTAAGTCCGTTTAGATTTTACTTTCCACAAGAAATTTTATATAATGTAACATCGCTGATGTAGGATTTAGCATACATGTGATAAAAACACAATCAGTAGCTTAGGAATAGAAGTTTATGAATAGCTTTTTATACGTGCATTATCAATCACTTCTTTTGAGGAATTTTGTTCTTTGAATCAGATTATGCAAACAAGCAAAGGAGTAACTTTGCTCATGTGAATTGCCTCCTTCCACTTTAGAGGAAACATCCATGTAGATATCTTCTTGTGTGGAGGATGGCAGATGGCCAGTGCAAAGTAACCTTAATGATGTAACTAAGGAACTCCAGAGAAAGGAATGGGGGGACATGAGAAGCTTTGTCTCCAGGTCAGTGTTGTTCTTCTCTTATTTCAGCTGTCTCATGTCATTCTCTCCCCTCCCCAAAGTTCCTTTTGGGTTACTTTTATCTATAGTCTCTTCCTTAAAAAGTATTTATGCAAATGTCTCTGAGAAACGAGAGAGACAAGCTGGGTGAGCTAATATGTTTTTATTGATCCAGCTTCTGTTGGTGAGAGAAGAGCTTTTAAGCCACACAGAGCTCTTCGGGTTTGGAATCATTAGGGAATCATTAGGAAAGGGATAGATAATAAGGCAGAAAATATCATATTGCCTCTATATAAATCCATGGTACACCCACGCCTTGAATACTGTATGCAGAGCTGGTCACCCCAACTCTAAAAAGATATATTGGAATTGGAAAAGGTACAGAAAAAGGCAACACAAATGATTAGGGGTATGGAACAGCTTCCGTGTGAGGAGAGATTAATAAGACTGGGACTTTTCATCTTGGGAAAGAGATGACTAAGGGGGGATATGATAGAGATCTATAAAATCAAGACTGGTGTGGAGAAAGTAAATAAGGAAATGTTATTTACTCTTTCTTATAATACAAGAACTAGGGGTCACCAAATGAAATTAATAGGCATCAGGTTTAAAACAAACAAAAGGAAGTATTTTTTCACACCACACACAGTGAACCTGTGGAACTCTGCCAGAGGCTGTTGTGAAGGCCAAGACAAAAACAGGGTTCAAAAAAGAATTAGGTAAGTTAATGGAGGCTAGGTCCATCAATGGCTATTAGCCAGGAGGAGCAGGGATACAAAACCATGCTCTGAAGTGTCCCTAGCCTCTGTTTGTCAGAAGCTGGGAATGGGCAATGAGATGGTCCACTTGGTGATGATCTGTTCTCTTCGTTCCCTCTGAAGCACCTGGCTTTAGCCACTGTCAGAAGACAAGATTCTGTGCCAGATGGACCTTTGTTCTGACTCGGTATGGCCATTTTTGTTTCCTGTGTGACTCTGGGCAAGTCATTCAGGGCCAGATTTTTAAAGGTATCTATAGATATCTAGATATGTTATATGAGGTATGTTGCAACACTTAAGTAACTTACACAGCTGCGTCCCATTTTCAAAAGTGACTTAGGCACCTGGGAGCTTACATCCCACTGATTTCAATTAGACTTAGGCACCTAAATACCTTTGAGAATCTGGGTCTAAAAGCTTGTCTGTTTTCAGAATGGGACGTAGCCATCTAAGTCAATTGGGCCTCACAGTGCTGAGCAGAGCAACACCTTAATACCTTTGAAAATCTGGACATTATTCTCCCTCTGCATCAGACAGTTCCCCATGTGTGAAATACTAATTACTTTATTGAGCTCTACTAATGAAAAGTGCTGTATAAGAGTTATTTATTTATTTATTTATTGTATTTATTTGTATTGTGATAGCACTTATGAGCCCCAGTCCTGGAACAGGACCCTGTGGTGCTAGGCATTATACAAACACACAATGTGAAGACTGTCCCTGGCCCACAGTGCATACCCCACTTGCCAGAGGTATTGAGAGTAAACACATTCAAGATTGGGAGGGGCCCATCTGCAGCTGCAGTGGGGTCTATATAAATACCTTAGGTTGGGGATTCTCAAACTTGATTGCACCACAACCCTCTTCTGACAACAAAGTTACTACATGAGTGGGCCACAGCCTGAGCTCCGCCGCCCCGGGTGGGGGAAGAGGGGGCTTCGGCCCAAGGGCGGGCATGGGGAGAGCTTGGGCTTCAGCTTCGGCCCTGGGTCCCAGCAAGTCTAATACTGTCCCTAGCGACCCCATTAAAATGGGGTCACGACCCATTTTGGAGAACCACTGACTTAAAAAAGAGTGGGGAGGGGTGACATCAGAAGTATTTGTTAACGCTATTTATGCTCCTGCTTCTTTGCTCAGTTTAACTTTTGGTTAGTGCCAGCGAACTGGGGTTGGAATATATTTGTTGAGATGGATTTAGCCATTCAGGAAGAAGGGGTGTGTTTTATGCTTGTACTTCTAGACCTAGTGAATGGAAGTGCTCCCTTGATGTATGTAATTTAAAATAGCAATTTCCTGTCTGTAACGCTGCATGTGGTCATTGTAGCAGTGAAATAAAGCATTTCTGTGGGTTTTTAAAGGAGTTCTGCAATATGCATATAAACCTTAAAAATTGAGCACCTTGATCTGATTTTTAGAAGACCTGAGACATTCCTATTATTGTATGGATTATGCAGCACAACATTTCTAGATGTTTTTTTCCCCCAAATACAGTAGGCCAAATGCACTCACGCACGCTCTTCCCCTCCCCCCCGCTCCCCACAAAGACAAAGTAACAAGGTTTTATGTAGCAGAGATGGAATCCCTCCACCAGACCAGTGCATAGCTCCTCATGTGCAGGATGCTTTGTGACCGCTGCTTCCCCCATGCAGGAGTGTGAGAGAGAGCTGGGTAGCTACTTCTGCATTATTGCAGTTAGAGCCTCTATGGAGTACAAGCAGCAAAGAGTCCTGTGGTACCTTATAGACTAACAGACGTTTTGGAACATGAGCTTTCCTGGTGGGTATTCACCCACAAAAGCTCATGCTCCAAAACATCTGTTAGTCTATAAGGTGCCACAGGACTCTTTGCTGCTTTTACAGATCCAGACTAACACAGCTACCCCTCTGATACTTGACTCTATGCAATACAGTTTTCACAGCCAGTTATCTCTCTCCTTGTGTGGGCTTTTCACAACCTTTCTTCCTCTTACCCCTCTTGAGCAGAATCAGGATGATTCCTCTGCACATTGACCCCATGTGCAGGTAGGATTTGGACCTAGCATTTTCAAAATTCATTAAAAAAGTGCATAACGGTGGGTGAGATTCAAGAAAGTGCCTGCCTCCTGAGAATTTTTTTTTTTTTAAAGCCTGGTTATTGCTACTCACTTCTGCATGCCCATTAAGTGTCTGTGGTTTAAAAAAATACAACAAATGATTGTGTTTTCCAACTATCCAAAATAATTTAAATATGGCACATAAGAAAGACGAATTTGAAAGCCTGAGTGCAAAATCTGCGTGTGTGTTACTATAGTCTTTTGTGTTCTGTTAACAACATTCATATTGTAAAATGATTGGGAGAAAGGTTTAATATTCTTTGGTGTGGCTTTTGGTTATGTTATCCTTATCCTACTCCATTGCAAACACCTAGTTGCCCTCGTTGTGTGTGTATATGTATAGCATTAATAATAATACATCTCTAGCTCCATGTTACTAAATCGAGTTGTTAACCCAGGTCTCCTCCTTCTACTACAAACATAAACACAGACATTACCAGTAAAAACAGAAGCTGTTGAAATGATTTGGCTGCTAAAATGGGCTCCTGCCATCCGGATGCAGCAGCAGTTGTACCGTATTGTCTTTGCCGGCATCACAACATACTAAAGAAAACATAATGTAAGAGCTTATCCTGGCACAAGGTAGTCTGTCCTTTCTTTTCAGTTCTGCGTTGCCATTCACAGGTCAATAAGACAATATTGAAAGTTTAAGTTGATTTTACAACCAACTGAGCAATGTGTTTTGGAGGGGTCTGGTAAAATATGAGGCTTCTGAACTTTCACATTATGAAAACCAGACACACTCTATAAACAATGGCATGGGGAGCATTTATTTTTATTTCATTTTAAATGGGAACCATGTTGCTTATACAGCTGATCCTCTAGTGTGTTACAAACTCAACACAAAGCTATTAATTGTGTTTATCTAATTCCATTGATATCAACACATTACATGCTTTTCAGATAACTTATAGAAAAGTTTTTGGGTTTTTTTTAGCTTTTTTTTTCCTGTTAGTTACGTACATTGTAGTGGCTATTAAAAATTTTTCTGTTAGCTTCCACAAAGTTGAATGGTGAAAAACTGACACCCTGCTGTATGTAGAGAGTCTAGGTGGAAGTGTGGTGAAAACGAACAGTAGAAGAGAATTTTGATTCCACATTTGGAAGTCATTCATATGCTGAAAAGATACTGAGTCCTTTTTTGTTTTGTTTTGTTTCTTATGTTTCAACAGGGCAGAGTTTAGGGTATGGATTTGTTAACTATATTGATCCAAAGGATGCAGAGAAAGCCATTAACACTTTAAATGGACTCAGACTCCAGACCAAAACCATAAAGGTAAGAGAATACAAAGAGCCTTTTGCTAAATTTAGGAAGAGCAGTAAGTAGTTAAGACAGTTTTTGGAAATCTCATCAGTATTTTAATCTGACAATGTAAAGGGCACAGCTAACTAGCTGTTCCTTGAAACAAAGGATGTATGGTAGATGGAACCTTTTTTTCTTTCAAACTGCTACTATTTTTATTTATTGTGGAGGGGAACCATTGTCAAGTATTGTAAAGCGTTGTAATAGGATTTGAAGTTAGGATAAAACAGCCATTGAGAGAACATTACCCATAGAACAAAGGTGAAATATACAGTTGTATCATTCATAAATGACCACAACACATGTTGTGTTAATTACAATTAATTTGGCATGTGATTATCAAACATTCAGTTCATAAAAGGCATCCTCTAATCAAGATACACTTCTTCCCAGTTAGGTGCCATTTTCAAAAACCACAGTACTCTCTTTCAAGGGTTATTCTTCCAGTTTCACTGTTCTTTGTTTGATTCACTTTCCCCCAAAGGGGCTAGAGATCAAGTAGAAGCCACCCAGTTTGTTATGCAAACATGCCATTAGTTTCTCCCCGGTTTCCTTAGTGGTCCGAGCAAATTTTTGCACTGTAGAATTTCTTACTGCATCTCTGATTTCAAATAGTCTCTGGATCTGCTCAGTTAATCAGAAGCAAAAGTGTTGAGTTTTAAGAGAACAAGAGACTAATCATTGGGATTATATATAAAATATTCTTTCCAAAATTCATCTTGCAGGAGCAAGACCATCACACATGCATGTATTTATACCATGTACCAAAATCCTTACAACAGGTTTTTATGCCGTTAAGGTTTGTATTTATTTAATTTATCCAAATGTGTAAAGTAAAGCAATAAAATAAACTATTCTTATCAACTGCTGCAGATTGAAATTTAGTGCTGAGTCTCAGCAATTTATTCATTCCACTTATAAAGTTGAGCTGCAGGTTATGTTCTACATTTATCTTAAAGGGACACTGACAAGATAAATATCATAGTTTTAAAAAACAGATTCTTACCTGTTTTCTGAAGGCCTTAGATTTAAAACTCAAATATCTAGTTTACTTCCTACTTTTAATGTTGTGCATTTACTATTTGTATATTAGACACTTTGTCCAATCTGATTAAATTCTTCTTTTTAAATTACATTTCTATTTTTAATCGCTTTCACTTTCTGGTTCTCCTGAGGAAGAACTGTGCTGTTGTATTTGAGTTTCCTGTGCTGCTGGGGAATTTCACTGCAAAAGAACATTTTAAATATGTCTGTGTTTCATGAAACTACTTAATTTATTATGCTTTTGTAACTTTTCATAAATAGTTTAAATTCACAGTGATTTTATTCATGTGTTCTTTAAAGGAGTTATAACTTCTGCAGTAAAAGTTTTGTTTTAGGGAGGAATTTGGTACACCACACATTTCTGGAAGAGTGTTTCTTTAATATAAGGGGTTTTTTTAATTGTATGGAAACAGTTTACTGGGTTTTGGTTTCTTTTATGCTTGTAAATTCGTTATTGATTACTTTGATATCACAAGTGAAATTCTGTTGGAATTTTGAAGGCATTTAAAATTTCATAGTAAACAAGGAAACAAGTCTGTTTTATATGCATCGGAGTTGTATATGTTTTACAAGGATTAGTAGAACATATATAGTCTTCAAAATACACATTTTAAATAGGTATTAACAAAGTCATCAGAATTAATCTGAAGGAACTTACTTTTGAATCTCCAGGCTTTGTTGACTGTAACAACATCATATAAGTGATAACACACAATAAGGTATGCATACTTTTTGAGCAGTTTGAATACAGATCGGAATTGCATCTATTGCAGATAAAATGCACCCAAAAAGTGTTTAAAGTAGCAAAATGGCCTTTTATTAAACTTCCACCCCATCCCCACAAACCCTTTTAAAGCCACGGTAAACCTATCCTATTACTGTATTTATTAATTCTCTTAAAATAGACCCTTTCTGCCACGTATAGCACAGTTTGGAGGCTTTACAAAATTGAAGTTGTTGAGGTGTGAAAAATATATTTTTAGTATCCTCTCCAACTCCCATGCCAGTTAAATATATTGGAGGAAACTACTTCTGAATTCCACTTTGGATTTCAAATACTCTTGCAAAGCAACAGCAAATCATATGCAATAAAGTTTTAGACCACTTTACTTTGTCCTTCCCATCCCGCTCACCATTTCCCACTGCGTCACCACTTAAGACAGGATCACTTTTGTTTGGTTTTATTATATTTATTCTTTTTATTTATGTATTGGATTAATGCACAAAAATATAAATGCACCTACCTAATGCTCTCAGTGCCATTTGCAGATGTTTAATAATGCAGTCAGTACTTAAAAATTACATTTTTAATACGCAGTTGCTTTGCAGATTGGAAAATGAATTTGATTCAATTAAATTGTAGCATAACATTTAAAACAAAAGTACTGATTACTTTCTCGGATTACGTCATAGATTTGATTGTATTTTTTTAAGGCCAAGAGGGAGTCATTATCATGTAATCAGACCTATTTAGGGCCAGATTGAGCCTTTGGTCAGTGGCAATGTAAGGTGTGGTATGTAGCTGGATAAGTCCCCAGGGAAGATGCTTCCTTTATTATCTCTTCTTTACCGAACACAGATTTTGTCCTTGTGTAGCCTCCTGTGCTCCTACACCCAGAACCAAGGTCTGGGGAGGCTGTCTAGGAGTACGTGGCTGAATAATGTTTTCACCCATTCTCCTGCCCCTGCACAGCTGTGTAAGGCTGGGAAGCAATCTGACTCTGAACCCGGACACATTGTTAAAAGCAAGGTAGAATTCCATGTGCAAAAATATTGTGCACACAAGAAAAGTTACAGATTCAGCCATCTACACAGAATTCCAGGTGGACCTCAGGCTCTGGGAGGGCGATAGGGGTGTTGTTTTTCTTTTAATTTTTTTTTTTTATTTTTGGCTTTAAATCTTGTGTTTAATAAAGTACTAACAAATTGAATTTTAGTCCTTTTAAAAAAATTAAAATTAGTTCAGGTACTACACCTGTCCCTACATCCCAGTCTTCTCATATTTATGGATTTACAGTAGAATTTTGTGGCTGTTTATTTTTAATGTTCTTCTCTCACCTGATATTTATGAGAGGCCCATGTAAACAAGAGAAGTTTTTGACTGCATGGGGAATCAATAAAACTGACTATGCACAATCTGCTGTCAAATGTACAGAATATAGTAATTGAATTCAATTTTTCTCTTTAATTTCTTGGTATTGTAAGTAGTAATTCCTTTTATCAATAAGAGCTAAAATATTCATATTTAAGTGTTTTATTCAATGTCCTTTATAATCAAAGCTGAGAGGAGATTGTTTGTTTAGCAGAATATCTGCTCTGGGGGAAGAGTCCAGATAATGGATGTGTATTCATGTATTGAGGTGTAGATGATTATATGAGTGGTAATCATATTCCACTAATCATAGTGCATATTTCAACAAAGGTGTTGTATATTATTGTCATCTTTTTGTGAGGGAGGGGACAGTATTTATAGTTGCAGTGAAAACTTTTATGTAGTTCCACAAAACACTTTTGGGTGAATGAAGATATGTCTCATGTTTGAAACAAATCCATCTGCTGGAGATGGTGTCCATTTTAAAAAGATTAATTACGTCCATCCAAGAAAGTGCTGTGGAAGAAGCCTACTTGTAAAGGTCACTGCTAATGTTGAATATTGGCTAGAAGTTGAATGAAATATCAGAAAGGAAGCAAGATGTACTCTGCATAGCCTGCAGATTGCTTAAACTCTGCTCCTGAGCACTGAATAAAATGGATAACATTTAAGAGGATGTGGCGAAAGTGTTTCATAATGTTCTCAAATGATTCAGAATATCTGAGCATTATGTTTAAGGGCTTTAGAACAAGGAGGGGATATAGAACTTTGAAGAGAGGTTTGAAATCAAAAGAAAAGTATCGTCTACTGAAAGCACAGTCCTATTCACTTTCCCTTGCCCTACCTTTAGAGAAATAGATTTCCTCCCTCCCTGGCAGAAGTATGCAGTGTGCTATCTCATTAGAACAAACAGAAGAGGTGCAGGTGGAGGTCCTGACAAATAGCATCTTATCAGGCAAATTTGGGCTAGCAAAAAGAACCAACCTGGCCTAAATTCCTGATTCCTGCCTGTATAATCCAGGGTTTTAAACTTCTGTGCTTAGAGACAGATTCAACACCCAAGACCATTCAGTGTGGTCAAAGGCTTTCTGTGCATCTCAAGTTACTACAATTTCAAGCTTTTTGAAAATGAAGTTAATAGCGCAAAATATACGTGTTAGTTAGAAATGTTTACTATTGCTAAACTCTGTTTTGTGTTGGTCCCCGGGGCTGGGGGTGTTGATGGTAACTTAAAACATTGGCTAAGACCAGAAAGATTGATTAGCTACTTTACTGTTGTTTCTCTACAGCAGAATGTGGCAGCATTACTTTAAAATGTTAATGTATTTGTTTTAGCTTTTTTCATCATGCCAGATTTTGAAATCATTTGCACACTCAGACCTGCCTGTACCTTACTGCCAGGCAAGCAAATAGCAGCAGTCCCCAGTCCCCTTCGCACCCAGTCATGCTGAAAAGTTGGTTCTGAAGCATGCCCAAAGGTTAACAAATGACGCCTCAGGCAGACCAAGGATTTCCAAAGCCTCAAATGCTCTGTCAGCAGCACCCAATCCCCTTCAGATTGAGTGTGGGCTTCTAGTCATAGCTGCAGCAGTATGTTACAAGGACAAAGGAGGTCCCTCATGTTACCAGACCCCAAACCATTTAGAGCTTGGTGGGTTAAAACCAACGTAGCGAACTCCAGGCAGAAATTTATTGGCAGCTTGGTGATGCTAATTACAGAGTGCTGACGATGTGTGCCTTCAGCATGCTGCTTTGCTAAATAAGTGGGTGCTTCCATTTTGCACTAGTTCAGTTTCCACATGGTCTCAATATATAATCCCCGTGTAGAGCACATGGCGGTAATCTAACCTCCAAGTGACAAAACCATTGATAATTACAGCAGGGTGCTCCCTTGGAAAGTGGTGGCTGAACATACCAATTGATGCTCTCTTGGAATAATGATGTTTCATTCTGAAATAGGGTGACAGCACCTAAGGTGCATTTAAGCAATCTGTCGAGTACATTTAGCTGCACTCAAGTGCCCTACTTCTTCCTCCCCAACTCCAGGAAAGCTTTATAAGTATTGGGAGGGGTAAGGGAACAAATAGGCATTTGTTGCTTTCTCTTTATGAAAATTCAGATTACGGGTTGCAGACTTGGCAGATAATTTTAAAAGGAATAGGCGGGGAAAACCCAAGTGTATTTTTTTCCATTGTGTAGCAGATGAGTATTAGTCATAAAAGAGAGACTTTCTGCTGTGATTGTAAAGCCATGGTGAAAAACCTCAAACAAAAAGCTTTAAAGGTACCGCAGATCTCAGAAAACTTACTAACTTGCTTACTGATATTTTGGTCTTCAAGGGGATGCTCTGTCTGTCTAACCTTCTGGACTTCATGATGCTTATTAACATTCTCTTTCACCCTTCTGCCCATAGTAGCGCTGTCGCTATAACGAAAGGGACCTTTTCAGTGCTTTCGTTAGCAAAGATTCTAATTTGGCTTTGCTGCATTCAACGTGCGTCAGAGAGTCTTTATCTCTCAATTTGGTGCATCTGCTCTAATTGAGATCTCTTGCTTTCGAACTGCTTCAGTTTTGCCAAGGAGTCCTTTCCATTCGACGCATCATGAGAAATTATTTCTCTTAGCACTGCTCTTGATGTTTCCCAGAGTGCTGCCTGGTCATTGTCTATGGATAGCCTCCCTGAAGTGATGGGACAGGCCCTTCTTTCTTATCTATAATCATAATTAATCTCAATAAAGCTGCATTGAAATGCCAAGTGTAAAACAACTCACGACCTCAAGGAAAATAGAGTAATCTTATGGGATGATGACGCTCTGGCTCTTGGACAAGAATGATGCAAATATGCAAGGAATTTGGCCAAATCAGTAGGGTTTTTTGTTCTGCAGGGTATTTTCACAAATCTGGATTTTTGTAAGAGTTAGAGCATGCAACTGGAAATGTGGAGGCAAGAGTTCTGTTTCTTGGGATTTCTAAACATTATATATGACAGTTTCCTAACTCAAAAAGTGTTGCGGCCAACATGGGGAAATTCTTTAAAGGTAGATAAAGAGGAACTGATCACCAAACTAAAACTAACGTTAGCTTAGGTTCAAGTGAACCTGACTTCATCACATTTATAATATTCAGTCAGAATAAAGTCCAGAACAAGAATATTTATAGTTGGTGCTTTAATAGGGCCAGTTTCACAAAATGGAAAACAGTTATGAGCCAAATCAACTGGGATGAAGAAATCATATTGAATGATAATTGGCAATCATTTAAGAACACTTTAGGAGATGCCCCAAATCCCATAATCAAGAAGAAGGCTATAATGGTTTTTAAAAAATGTGATTTTAAAGGTGAAGTGAAGGCAGCTATAAAAAAAATATTGTAACAAATGGAAATACAGGGAAGTGGATAGTAATGAATGTAAATCAGCGGGATTTTTTGGGAGAGTGGGCATGCATGTAGTATTCCAGTAGCAGGTTGAGACTTCAATCGGACCCTGTTGTGCTGGACATATGCCTAATAAAGGACAATTACAATCAGAGTGCTTACAATCTAATACATAAGACAGTGGTTGGGCAAGGGGAAGTAAATGCTGGAGAGCAGAGGGGCAAAAAAGGTTATGTGTCTTGCCCAAGGCCAAACAGAAAAGCTGTGGCAGAGCCAAAAACTGATTCCAGATTTTTGGAATCCCAGTCTAATGATTTGAACAGAAGACCATCCTTTCTCCCTAGGTCCATCTAAGGGATAAGTAGAGTCTTTCAGAATTGTTAATAAGGTCATTATAGAGTGAACTGTCTTTGTCACTGGACCACATTTCACAGACAATCTACAGAATCCCGGGGCTGCACTGGGAGTCATAGAAGCTGGCAGCTCAGTAAACATTGCTTGTACCTTAACTTACAAAGATGGTAGCTGTGTCTCAGGTATTTGAATAATCAGTGCTATAAGAGCTGTTCCTTTTTGTGCATGCGACATTCACAGGTTAAATGCTCAGCACTAGTCTCGAGCTTCAAACTGACAGTGACTGGGAGCAGTGCAAGAGGCAGTGCACTAATTTCTTGACAAGAAGTGAGCACCTTATGTCACTTAAAGCAGCTTTTGTAGCCAGATAGAGATGAGCTGATGTACTTCAACCACTGTGTTATGACAAGGAACATCATTGCAGTGCAAGAGGAACAAATTCCTCTAAAAGACCAAATGGGGAAAAGAAGTCTGAGGCTATTCTGTAATTTTGTTAATTTAAACTGTCTGGTCTTATTTCAGATGAACAAATACTCAAAATATGACGGACTTGTGTCCAGAAACTAGATAAACACATTAGCTGAGTGTATCAGCAGTGAAATGGTTGTCAGCATTTAAATTGTTGCTCTTAAGCGTCAGAGTTCTGGCCTTGTTGACAGGAAATGAACAAGTTCACATCTCCTTTACTGCTTTTGTTAGATTCTGTGTGATAGGAAGACAAGACTGTATCAGTTTATGTTCTGAAGGGTCTTGAGGGCTGTGAGGAAATAGGAGGAATTAGTCTTCCTGTTGAAATTGAAGATTTTTCTGTGCCAGCAGACTGAAAATATTATGTAATTTCATCCATGGAGGACATGAAATTCTGGAACACGTATAACTCTGAGGCATGGTGTTTGTACTGCACACTTGTCAAAGGGAGACTGCAGCAAATTACTCCATTCCTGAGTGGCTTGAGTAGAGAAGTATATTGATCCAGCGCCCAGTACGGTGGTGTCATTTGACAGAGTCACAAAGCACTGAGCAGCCCTAAGGGGATGGAGCCAGCATCTGTCCCATAGTTCTTAGAGAGTGTTTGGGTCAGTCTCTTAAGAGCGGAAGGTTGTCTAATGAAGAGACAGTCCTTTGAACAAGTTTCATTTTATTTCTTGTAGGATTGGTAGTAGTCTAGCAAAAATATTTTCTCCATAATTATTTTGCATATATGTATGCAAATTAACATTGGAGACTGGTGAGCCATAAAACAAACCCAACAACATCACATTGTCTCCGTTGGCAATTTGACCCAAGCAGCTTGAAAATGATCTGATGGGGTGAAACAGTCCTCCACTTCCAAGCTATAAAGTGCCTGGACCAACCTTTCTCTTGCAGTTCTCCTGTTTGCAATCATTAATATGAACTTGCAGTAGTAAGGATTTTTTTTTCTTTTTTAACTAGTCTTTTGTATTTCAGATCCCTCATGCTGGTAAAAGCAAACTGAGGTTCCTAATGGGAGATAAGTGTAAACATAAAGAATTCATGCGACACATTCTCGGAGTGTTCTACAATTTTCAGTAACAAAACGGGAGCCTGTTTTGGAACGTCTCCATTGGGATTTTTTCCTGTAACCCCTTATAAAAATGTGTGGGTGCACACTACTAATTGAACAATAACTTAAGAGAATGGGTCTGTCTAACCAATGGATTTGTACTTGATTGACCTGGGAGGGAAGTCGGGAAAAGACTGAGGAGAAGAAATAGCCTTCACTAGCCTTGTGTCCATCTCACACTCCAAACCCTATGTCTTGGAGATTGAGGATCGCTGACTGACCTTTGGCAGCTCCTTGCCCAGAATCCCCTTTAACCTGACTGTTTTAAGGCAGGTGGAACTAAAATTAGATCTCAGTTAATGATGTGGTTTACATGCGGTGTGGGTGGATGTGTTTGTGTGAGAGAGTGAACTTTGCACAATCTCTCTCTCCCTCTCTCCCCATCCACTTTGCCTGTCTGCATGGCTCACAAGAACAGAGCAGAGATTAAAGTATACAAGAATCACAGTCTTTCAATGCTCCAAAAAGTCGTATTTTCCTCTCTCCATATGCCTTTTCTGCTCAGGGTAGAATAAGGCACTGGGTTGGTGAATGTGCTAAGATGAAGAAACTCAGGACCAGGATTTGGCAGTTTTCCCAAGAATTTTGTGTGGCTTGCAGTTCTCAGTTTTTAGGAACAGAGAGATTTTTCCAAAGGGTAGATTTAAAGTGGTTTTTCCCCCCCAAAGTAGGTTGAATTCTAGAGAAAGTTGACTGTGTACCCTTACTAAGATAGGCTGTTTACTACCTCAAAATAATTTTCTATAGATTCTTTCTGAAAATTCAGGGTGAAATCCTGGCCCCATTGAAGTCAGTGGCAAAACTCTCATTGACTTCAGTGGAGCCAGGATTTTATGCTAAGACTTAGTTTATTTCTCTTGAAAACAGAGGTTAATCATACCAGCTGGAGCCTGGCGTAGTGTGAACAAGTGCTGTGAAATCTCCCAGATGTTGCCCTGCAAGTGCACTCCAGAGTTAGCATGTGACCCCTCCCCCCCCAGCTATTTTAATTCTGGATCTGCCTTAAGCAGTGCCTGCCAGTTATCCCACAACTTGCTCCAAAATAGGTGGCGGTTTTGTGGTTATACATAAACTGAGAATAAGAAACCACCAAACTCATGTGTGATCTAAGACAGGATTTTTAACTGTGTTATCCACAGATGAAAGGCCAGTCTACGAAACCCTAGGACCTCTCCACCAAACCACCAGGCATCACGTAGGAATTACATGAAGGAGCGCTGAGCTACATGGACTGTACTCTGAGCGCCACACTAAACACCCAGGGTGGGGTTTTGCAAGGCCTGTAAGTGACTTAGGAGCACTTGACCCATTGAAAGTCCATGGGATTCAAGCTCTGAAGTCATGGGGGAACGTAACTGATATCCCACCTACAGTGTTCTTTACTGCTTTGATACTCATCCATTGATATTTGAAAACTGTTAGACTGGTTACTTTTGCCGGTGCCTTGGTATATCATTGTCTGTGCCTGCCATCTTGGGTGTAAATGTTTTAGCTACACTTGTTTTCAGCATTTTCCTTACTTTTCATCCATTTCCCTTTAGTCTTACTATTTAACATGAGTTTTAACAAAAGTTACGTACAAACACTTGAGTTATTTAAAAAAAAAAAAAGTCACCAAGAACTTTACAATGTAAAATCAGTAGAGAGTTTGTCTCTTGTTACATGCAAAAGGCTGTGGAAGCAAATATTAGTCATTCACATACTTTTCTGTGTTGAGTCAACATCTATTTTTAGGCTTGGAGCACATAAAGACATCCATCATTGTGTTGGGGAGAGGAAGACAGGCTTGCTTAATGCATCATATTCGTGACTGGACCTCCCCTCCCCTGCCTACCTGCGTATACCATATGTGTAGACAGTGGGAATTTATAGATGTGTAGATTTAAATACATTGCATTAGATGAAATTCAAATTGTTCAGAAAGTTAGAGCGAACAGTGTTTCAAATGTGCTGTAAAATAAATCTCTTCACAATCTTTATTTCATACTAGCCGTGCAAGAAACACCATTATCAGGGAGTGCCTTTGTTAATTTAAGATGTAGATTATTTTTAAGAGAGTGTTTTTCTTTTAAAATAAAAAAAGAATTCTGAATACAATAAGTGTTAAGTTTTGCTTATGAGTGTGGTACGATGTAAACCCATTTGAAATTCTGTTTGGGTTGTGTTTGCATTTTGGTAGAAAAACGTTAAACCCTTAACAGAAATCTGGTGTAATATTTTTTTTCATAATATGTACGTAATGCATCAACTGGATTTTTGCTTATTTGGGCATAGTATTTTTACACAGTCTGGTTTCAGGCTTACATTGCAAGGGACTTTTTGAAATAAAATGGCAGATAGGAAGATGAGGGATACACTGTGTTTGGGGTTCCTGAAGTAGATGTTGATTTAGCCTGTTTCACTAGTACATTATAATTCAGCAAGGGAAGATGTTGCCAGCTCAGAATGAAAATACAAAGGGATGTAGCATACAAGATCTCTTTGCAACTAACCTGATCAGTTTCATATGCTTGAAACAAAACACACTGGAACCTCAGAAAGCTCGGTATATTCAAAGATTGTTGTTGTGTTGAATACAGTAAATTATCTGTACACCCACAGACTAGGGGATAAATTTACAAAGCTGTGCGTGGGGAGTTGTGCATTAATCTGCCACTGTACAGTAGCTATTTTGTGCTTGCACTTAGAGAGCCCTTATCCTTACATTTGTTCAAGTTATCTCCTGCTTTCCTTTTGTTTTCCCTCACATTTTCCTAGTCCTTGTTGCTAGGTAAAAGAACAGCTAAAATCTGAATTGCAGGGTTATTTAAACCAATGCTACGGATTGTAAAGACAATAAGTAATCTGTTGATTTAAATGTATGAGGTAAATGCATTCATGGAAAGTGTATTAATTCTTTATTTTTAATCCCCTAGGTGTCATACGCCCGTCCAAGTTCAGCATCAATCAGAGATGCGAATTTGTATGTTAGTGGCCTTCCAAAAACGATGACCCAGAAAGAACTAGAACAGTTATTTTCACAATATGGGCGCATCATCACCTCACGAATTCTGGTTGATCAAGTCACAGGTTAAAAAAACTTTTTTAAAAATTTAAATATTTTCAGAAAATGGCAAACTTAAATGCTTTTGAAGCAAAATGGCTATAGTGAAGCAGCAGACTGTACTGATGTACAGTAAGAACCCATGACTTTGGATATAAAATGTAATCCTATATATAGAGATAGATGTTACTGTACATACGCAGTTCTTTATATATGTAACTTTAAGGGGAAGTAAATGCACTGGGGTGTTTTTTTAAATGCAGAATCTTTTAAAAATTACTGATAATCAATACTTAAAGGGAATGTATCAAGCAATTTACTACTTGTATGTCTGTCATCTGCTACAATTATCACAATATAACGTAGGAGGGAAGGTTCAGTAAATGATCTTAAGAGAACAGGGCTTTTTTCCTTGACGGGGAAAATAATTTTTTATATCACAAAGTAATGTGTTCTGAACATGTTTTGTTTCCTTAGATATGTGAAAGACTCCTGAAGCTGTTCTTACTTTTTTTTAACCTTTATTTTTAAAAGTCTTTTCTTTATTCCCAGGTGTCTCTCGGGGTGTGGGATTTATCCGTTTTGATAAGAGAATAGAAGCAGAAGAAGCCATAAAGGGACTAAATGGCCAGAAACCTAGTGGTGCTACAGAACCAATTACTGTGAAGTTTGCCAATAACCCCAGCCAGAAGACAAGCCAGGCACTCCTTTCGCAGCTTTACCAGTCTCCCAACAGACGCTACCCTGGACCGCTACACCACCAGGCTCAGAGATTCAGGTAACTATAGATCTGCAAAAGAACTGGAGCTCTACCAGCTATGATGACTTGGGGTAGGGGTTGTCTTAAAAATTTATTTTGGAATTGTAGATTGACTTCAATTTCTCTGTAAAATTAAACGTTCTTTCCAAGTGAGTGAACAGGAAAATCTGCTCGGAGCCAGTCATTCCATATTGACTAAAACATCTCAACTATACAATCAGATCAATGAGGCCTTAGGTAAAGGATGACAGAATAAAAGGTTATATTGATACTGAAATAGAAAATGACTTTTCTGGTTTTAGTTTTTGTTTTTTTTCAATTTTTTCTGCAGTATTATTGTGGTTTTCATGCAATTTTCAATTTAAGATTGAGTGTAGGGCTGGTGGCTGGCAAAAAAATGAATGTTTGTTCTATTCAGCAGTAGTTTTATTACATTATTAGCTTCAGATGTCTGCTCAAGGTATAAAGAGACCTTGTGTAGTCTTTGATATGAGTGCTGAGATGCTGTGTGATGTTTTATGATTTACATTTCGAAAGTACTGCTTGTATCTCATATGTAACACAGTATTAGCAGTACTGGGTTCTCTCTGTTATTTTGATGATGTATAATATCATTTAGGCAACCTAGCATTTTTAGCAAAAGGTCTCTTTAAAAAATATTAAATAGGAATGGTTGGACTTACTGGCATGGTTAAGATAAATATTAGCTTTTAAATTTATTTCACTGTGAAATTTGCAATTTTTAAAATCTGAAATGAATTAAAGAAGAGCACAGAAAAGGTCAGTCACTTGCCTGGTTTTTATGAAAACAAGCATATATTTAAAACATCTTTGGTGAGGTATAAAAGCCACTGAGGCTACCACTGACTCCTTATGTAGATAAGGATTTTTCATGTTGGGTATTAAACATAAAGTAGATTACATTTAATTTCCAAATTCAGTGGTTATTGACATTGACAGCTTTTGGAGATCATTATTACTAAATATGTTTCTAAACAAAAGAAAAAGTCTAAACAGTTCTGTGAACCTGAGAAGCAAGAGTTGCTTATAACCAGTATGTTACTATTCCTCTAATTTTGGATTGCAGCATTTTATACACAAGTTTTATTGCAATGAAAGGTGAACTGTTGAAGTATTGTACATGTTATAATTTCATACTAATATAATCTACAAATGAAAAATCAAAGAGGAATTTTTAACACCCAGTCAAATCTTGAGATATAGCTATTTAGTGAGAGTTCACCTTTCTGAAATCTCAGAGCATGTTAAAAATGGCATTAAATATTGTGGTTGAAATTTGAAAGCAGTCTGAAACTCAAGAGAGTTCCTGTTTCCTAAGCTCCTTAGATGTGTGAGAAACTTGTTGAACATTTCTTCTTTGAAAATGGAACATTATTAATAATAGTTCCGTTGAGCGATCTTGCCATCTGTGAGACATTAACCCAAAGACCCTCCTTCTCTTTTCAGGCTGGACAATTTGCTTAATATGGCCTATGGCGTAAAGAGGTAATTAGAATTCCACAGATTGCCAGATGTCCATGTTGGCACAGATTGGTGCTACAATTTATTTTTTAAATCACTAACTTTATTTTTTTTAATTCCTTCTTTTCTTCCACCAGCATGTCAAATTCTTTTTTTAAGTTTGGACTTCAGTTGGTTTTGTTACTTTAAGGCCACACTCAAAAGTTGTGTGTGGGTTTTTTTTCACCTTTTATTTACAGGTGGGCATCTCAGATGGTTTAGGTGCAACAGCTATAAGTAGTCTAACATCAACAGTGCTGCTAAATAGCATGTTTTCCTGAATCAAAACTATTAAACTGAAGTTTTTGCTAATCTCTGATTTGATACTGTGAAAATAGTCAGAGGAAAATAGAATTAAATACCCTCATCTTTTCCTCTAGCTGTGTCCTACCACAAAGTTAACTTTAAAAGTGTAACTGTATGCACCTTAATCAGCCCTAAGTTTCTTTTGTTACAGGTTTAACAATTGTTGCAAATATTGCTTAGTGCTTGTGGTTTGTTTCTTTGTGTGTTTGTTTTAATTTACACAGGTTTGTGTGTTCAGATTGGAATTAAAGCTCAACTGATTTTGAAACATTCATGTTCCATAATGAGTGTGTTCCGTGTTCAATCTGAAAAAAAAAAGTTGATGTGTTAGTGTTTCCACTTTGTTAACGACACACATCGACACAGGGGAACCTTTCAGAACTGTAGGGGCATAGTCTCATTCCTGACATGCAGAGCTGTGCGCCAATAGCCCTCCACTATGAGCTGCGGAAGCACCTTAGTCAGGAATGGTCAGCTCTGCACATTCATGAAAACTAGGTGTTCTTTTATAAAGCTCATCCCAAACATGGCATGGTAAGTATCTTTAAACTGTTCAGAAGTGGACAGTAGACTAAGTCTTAACTACTACAGCAGTGGCAATTGAGCAATGTAATGGCATGTACATCATAAGATTACTTGTACGCCAAAGTAACTTTCAAATTAGATGTTTTACATCTACCCAAAAAAACCCCAAATCATGTGTCCCATGATCAGCACATAAATCAAAATTTGCTGCATGGTGTTGCAATTCATTGTGCCCCTTTCACTGCCTCACCTGCATGCAGTCTGCCCACTAACCCATCGTTCAGTCCTGCTAGTAACATTCCAAAACTCTTAGCAGCTTCAAACAGCTGCCACTTACAAATAACTGTTTGAGAATTTTTTTTTCTCCCAAATGTTTAATTTCCTACCCAGAATTACAGTGACCTGTGGTACAGGACAAACCATGTTCTGTCCTAGACTGTGGAAGGTTTAATTTCTGATTTCATATGACTCATCAAGGCAAGGAAAAGCAGACTAATATCGTTAGAGAGCCAGGTATCTGCTTTCTGCTGTTCAAAGGCTTTTGTTTCTAGCACTGATAGATCATGAGACATCAGGCATTAAACATCACAACAGCTTTTTTTTTCAGTTTTTATTGAAGTTTCTTAAAATTGTTAGTTATTTTCTTCTCCCTGCAAGTCCTGAAGAAATTGTACTTACCCTGCTAGAAAACTCTGTGGAGTTGGATGTATAAATAAAAACTTCTGAAGCCATCTCTAAAACATCCCCAGATAAATTTTGCTATAAAATATGTATCCTGTACAAAATACAGGATGATTTGGCATGGAATGAAAGATTTATTGGGGTTGAGTTCTATAATTCACGGCTTTGCCACTAGTGAATAATATGCCATCCCAGACTCATGTCAGTAAACTTTTATACGACATCAGCCTAAATTATAGTGAAAGATGAAGCAGTTGATATAGTTAAGGTTTCATGAGCAGGTAAAAGCTGCACAGCTCCTGAGGTTTGGATGAGAGAGGCTCTCTCTTGTGGAACTCTGAAAGGGCTAGAAGGCATTCTGGTGATGTATAGCTAAATAGCTTTATTTTAGTTTAAAAATAAACATAGGAAATTCTATTAAAAATTATATCAAGGGAAAATTAAGTTTGCACAGTTGAATTCTCAAACATTTGGAAAAAACAATAATGTTAAGGTTGAATATGAAACTTTGACTTATGGTGCATATGCATCACAAGTCTTTTTAATTATGTAATCGTATTTCTTGTGCATTTGGCAACCTTAGATCCAAAAAACTAGCATACTGTAGTATTGCACAACTGTGTGTGCACCATATAATCAGTCTGTTAACATGATTTGTATGGAAGTACACAGTCAAACATTCTTACACAAACACACTCTGTATAAAGTATAACAGCATAAATAGTATTTGCTGGCCTTTACGTATGCTGTTAAAGTTTGCAAACTTCAAGACCCCATTTTCTGAATTGTACTCAAAGAAGCCTGTTCTGGCTGAAAGGAATTTGTTCAGTAGTTAGCTGTACCCTCAGTTTGTTTAAATGTATTCCTAATAGAGAAGATTACTTACTATCTACTGGGCCAGATTCTCAGCTGGTATAAAAAGACATAGCTCCATCTTTATCTAGAGCTGATAACATTTTTCAGACAATGTTTTTTTTTTTCCATTGAAAACGGTGGATTTGTTTTGACAGTAACATTTGGCATATTTGTATTGATTTTGCTTAATTGCTTCAGTAGTGTTGGGTGTTTTTTGTTTTTTTTTCAAAAACCCAAAAAAATTCCCCCAAAAATCAGAATGATTGATTCATTTGGACATTTTTGAAACAAAAATTTTGATTTTTTGATTCAAAACAACTTTTCATTTAGAAATTTAATTTAATTTTAGAAATACAAAAAAAATTAAAAATGTAAAAATCAGAAACTAAATATTTTGGTTTGAATTGAAGGTTTAGTTCAATCCAGAATCAACTGTTAGCAAACTTAAAAATCAGTTGTTTGCACAGCTTTTGCTGTCTTTTTGTACCAGCTGAGGAAATGCACAAGTCTACACTAGCAAAACTGTACTGTGCCAGTATGATAATTAGTGTAAGTATACAAAAATGGGGGGGGAGGAAGCATTACAGATATTCTGGGTGGGATTTTTCAAAAGTGGAATTCAATAGGAATTGTTTGCAATGAGTTCAATAAGAGTAGTTACTGCACCATGAACACTTTTGCAAGCCTGCATATGAGTCAGAGGGCCCAGTCCTCCAAGCTGTTATGTGTGTGAATAAAGTTGCTGATTTGCATAAGTGTTTGCAGGCTGTAGAAAAAAGTGAGTGATATTTCTCAATTTAGGCGCAATATCCAGAAGTGTTCTGGATGTACGTCAAAGGGCAGTCAAGGCTCTAAGTGCAATTCCACACAGAAGATAAGCAATCAACACACTAAAATTCCTTGTATTGTCTGTCCACCTCCACTTGCAGTAGAGTAATGTTAAGGAGTTCTATTCACTACATGCATCTAAACATATTATAAATATTATTACAAGTTTTCTAATAGAGAGCTTGCAGTCTGCACATCTGCATTGCAAAACAAAGATAAGAATTATTCAGTATAGGAATTAAAATTCATTGAGGATGCCTGCTTTAAAATTAAGTGTGGAAATAAGATTTTTAGCAAGACTTTTCTTACATGTAACAGTTACTTTAAATGTAATCCATTGATAATGGCCTAAAAAATGATGATGTTTTATCAACTGCTAAAGGAGGTGATCTAACCAAGCAAGTGTCTTCATGCACTGGTTTTCCTACTTTACAATTACTACACATATGCCCATTGATATGTACAGACATTTTTAAGATAACGTTACCAACAATGAATTTTTAAAAATATATTTGAATAAAAGTCTATATACTAGAAACAGACAAAACTTCCTGTTTTCCATCTAAAACTCTCAGATGCTTTTAGGATATATAAAAAGGCTGAATATAGAGAGAGTGCTGAATTTTGACAATGTTTCATATTCACGTTTAAAACCAAGCTCTAAGAGATCCATTTTTCCATGAGGGTCTGGTAGGGTCTAAAGTGTTAAATCATCGGTAACTTTGCAGTTGTATCCATAGTCCTTCAGCTGAGTTGTTTTATTGATAGAAATATCAGGCCTAATGCTGTATTTCTTACTCAGTGAAATTCCTAATTAGCACTGCAAGTTTTGGCCCATGCTTATTTAGATGTTCCTTAAGAATTCCCTTTATTAGACCTCAGACACAGCAAACTAGAACTTATTGTGGAAGGGAAATGTCATTGTGCCCAGTTCTCGTCTGTTACATTGTTCCCAGCTACCATTCATTTCAGTAGGTGTTAGTGGCACCTGTGTAACTGAGAGCAAAGATGGACATATAGTTTACATCCCATGGACTGGATCATGAAACCTTAATGAGCTTTATTTTAAGTTTCAGTTCCGTGTAATTTGTGCTAAGCGCTATGTCTAGAATAGCCCCCTCTTTTTATTTGGTAGGTTTTCCCCGATCACAATTGATGGGATGACGAGCCTGGTTGGAATGAATATTCCTGGCCACACTGGGACTGGATGGTGTATCTTTGTCTACAATTTGTCTCCCGACTCAGATGAAAGTGTGCTGTGGCAGCTCTTTGGCCCCTTCGGAGCAGTTAATAACGTCAAGGTGATCCGCGATTTCAACACCAACAAGTGCAAGGGATTTGGCTTTGTCACTATGACCAACTATGACGAAGCTGCCATGGCAATTGCCAGCCTTAATGGATACCGTTTAGGAGACAGAGTATTGCAAGTTTCCTTTAAAACCAACAAAACCCACAAATCCTGAATTTCATATCCTTACTTACTAAAACATACATATATATATATATAAATATATATACGAACAAACAAAAACTCTGCAAGGCTTATATTCAACCATGGACTTTATAAGCCAGTGTTGCCTAAGTATTAAAACATTGGATATCCTGTGATGAACAGGAAAGGATTTTATAATGCTTAGAAAAAAAACAAAAACAAAAAAAACCTTTGATGCATTGAATGTTCTTTCATAGCTGTCGTTGTTGAATATAATATACATAGATAACAATGTGCAGGGATTTTTACCCGGCCAGCTAGTTTTACTACCTTCCTTGAAGGTGGCTCTTTTTAAGATGACCATTCACTCATTTGAAAAAAATAAAAAACAAAAACAGTTTTTACAAACTAATGGGATTAAAAGAAAGAAAAAAGATTTTTCTTTTTTTTCAAATGTTGATCCAATCAGATTGGTAAACCCCCCATATAAATTAAAGAGGAACAATAAAAATTGCAAAAAACGACAACAAACACATACTTTTGCAACCTTTTTTATTTTTCCTTTTTTCTTTTATATCATGTGAACTAAACAGTCTTCTGTTAGGGAATGGGGTAAAAGGGGGATACCTGATGACAGAACAATTTAAATAACATTAACAATGTTGCCAAAGAGGTGGTCTCTTTGCTGAAAATGGGTTTCAAGAAAAATCTATTTTTATAAAATATAAAGAATTTTTACAAGAGAATCTGGATTTGAGAAAAAATATTTTGACTGGCTAATTTAGGGGAAATTGACAACTTTGTCATGTTCATACTGCACTGGTAACTTTTTAGAGATCAAGACGTGTGTTTTAAACTGGATTAGTAGATTGTTTTTTGAAGGATGGGCTACAAACAGATGATCTTCGTATCTTTTCATAGCATGTAATAAAAATATTAAATACAGTACGGGAGAGTGTTCTTCCCAGGCACACAGTTACCCACAGTCAAAACCCAAAAGCAAGGAGATGAGTTGCAAGACAGTTTTTCTTTAAGTCATCAGTATGGGATATCAGCAGAACAAAAGTTTAAAAAAAATAATTGTTTTGATCAAAAACTTCCTTGGTTTGAGCAGTAGGTGCTACAGAATTATTTACATATCTTAGTATCATAGTTAAATGTAATGTGTTTAGAAAAAATAATTTGCTTAAAATTTGTTAAGAATTTTCAAATTCACTTTATAGCCCATGCTGATATAAATTGGGCTGTGTTGGCACATTTGGAACACTGTTTATGTTGCTTGAAACACTTATTTATTTAATTGCCGATGTGATGCATATGGCCAAAATCAAATATAGCTAGTTTGGCTAGTCTACTTATTTGTTTACTTAAACTATGGGAAGAAGCATATTATTGTGTCATTTTGTTGTGTGTGTATGTGTATATATAATATAAATATATATATATATAAAGTTATTTTTTCTTTTTGTTAATTTATTATAAGTTGTAACACTTTGCTAGTTTTGTTTGTATATGTCTTAAAATGTTTTCTTATGATACTTAAGTGACAGAGGTATCAAGGTAACTTGTGTAGAAATATTGTTTGATATATTGTCATGTTTGTTGTGAATATTTTTTTCTTACTGCACAGTAGAAAAGAAAACAATTGGGTCTTTATTTTAATGTAATTCAGATTGGGGGAAAACAGAGCTAAGGGAACAAAATGACTGAGGGGGTGCTCTCCCATGTCCAGTGCACTGATCATTTTAGTATGTTTGTGCTTTGTATGGTTATATATTTAAAACAAAAAAGGGTCATGCTCTTCCCTGAGTACTAGAAACAGTTACTCGCTATGCATAATCTAGTTGATAGTTAAATTTGCTATTGCTTTTCTTGTCTTGTTATATAAAATCTTTTCAATACAAGTTTAGTCTTAATGGTAATAAAACGTTATGGTTATTTATAACTTGTGCTTATTTTGTGCATTTTTTCCATGCTATACCCACTAACTGCACGTAGATTAAGTATTGTTTTTTTCCACACTGAAGAGGCAAACTTTTATAGTAGACAGATAAAACTAAAGCATCCTAATTTTATCAGTTTTTTTACTTTTAAAATATTTTAGTTCTAAAGAACACTCATTCAATGTTCAGGGAAACCTTTATACATCATCTGCTATGAATGAGCGCAGTTTGCTGGGAAAGTTTTGATGCATTTGCCAAGCATTAGTGGGGAAGGCATGTCAGAATCTTTTCTCTACAACGTGTTTTACTAGCTGAATAATAATTTAAAGAAAAAAACTTTCTTAGGACCAGGCGGTTGTATACTTTAGTTATAATGAATGACTTCATGTTAACCTTGCTAGTTTAGATCATTTCTGAGGGAAAGTATTGTAAATGTTTTTTTAATAACCTTGTTGTGTTTGGATTATTTGTACTTTAATTGTCCGGACAATAAATGAAAGTGTGTAGAATGGCTATGGACTTTCCAGATTTTTAAACGTGTTCAGATGTTTTAGTAACCACAGCCACACAATAAAGCAGGGAGCTATTATAGTCTAACTGCAGTAGAAAGTTCTTTAAGGGAGATCCTAAGGTACTAAACCAAACAGTTGAAGCATATTCATTGTTCATATGTTTTTCTTCCAAAACCTTAGCTTAGCCAAATTGAGTTGGTTTCACTAACATCAACTGCAGCAGAGTAATTGTACTTAAATATTTTTTTAATTTGTGATATTTTTTTAACGTACACAATGTTTTTACACAATGAAAGTATTAACTCAGTCAATATCAAAATTAAGCAAAAATATTAAATGTTTTAATTATACAAATTTTAAGCCATCAGTTAGTTTGACTTTTCTTTTTGACATGGATATGCAATGAATGTCATACAGTATGAGGTATACATATTTGCTGTTTGGCTCTAAAATTTATATATTACCACATTCATTCAAAATTTGATTTTCACCATATTTTATAGCCAGAGGTGATCTCTCTTTCAGTTGACTTATTGGTTTAAATTCCATTAAATACAAATATTCACTCCATGTTTGTGTTCTGTAACATTCTCTTGCTAATTGAAAATATGTACCTTGTAAAATTGCAACACTGCATTTCATAACCGAGTATAGAAAAAAATGTATCAACCGGTTGGATGGACTATGCAGTTCTTCAGCTGCTTCACTACTAATAAACTCATGTTTTTATGACTGAATTACTATGTTGGTTAGAATAATTAATTTCAGGCCATGGAATGAGATTGTTTTTAAATATACAGCCTGCATGATTCATCCTTAAATTAACCTGAGCATTATATAGTAGAATGTAAATGTTATTGTTTTGCTCTATTTAAAGGTTAGTTACTAAAAAACCTCTAACAGCTTCACACAATCAAAAAAGTTTAAATACTCGAGGATGTCACATATCCTAATGTATAATCCGGACTAACAAATTCCTACAGCATTTTGTAATGCTGACATTTTATTTTGAAACTGAAGTTACTAAAAAGTTAGGAAGAATTTTTAATACTACAGGGGTACAGACCTTTTCCATTTGAACTAAAATTGAAATTTCAGTTTAAACAAATACACAGGTAATAGTGTTAGTAATAAAGTACTTTAGTGCTTTTCATGACCTCTCCTCGCCCCCAACCCCAAACCTTATGTGCTCTCTGCTTTGTGTACTTGTATTATACTGTCAGCTAGGTGAAATCCTAGCTCTATCAAAGTCAATAGGCGTTTTGCCATCGACTTCAATGGGGCCAGGATTTCACTCTTAGTCTGTTTCATTCTGTTTCCCCCCTTTAAATATTATAGGCTGTGAATTAGCTCTTCCTTCTTGGTAGCAACTAAAAGCTTTCTTTAAGAAAGAAAGAAACACTGCTCATATTGGATTCGGATAGATACTGTCCAGAAAGAAAAACGGTGAGAATCACTAGCAAACCCCAAATCACCATTCATTCTAAGAACCCCATTCTCATCTCAAAATACTGGCATGTTACTACACATCTTGACTGATCTACTGCTACTTACCCATGGAGAAATGCAGCGAAAGGTGTTTTGTTTTTTGTTTTTCCAAATGTGTACAGCAAGGCACTTTGAGTTTAGAGCTAAGGGGTGGCACTAGCTTAAAATAAATTAATCTGTGCTTAGCACTAGCTCTGCCCAGTAAAACGGGATTCATGTGCCATGTTGGGCAAAGCTCCACCCTTCTGTTTTAAAAATAATGCTTTGCACCCCTCTGTAGTACCTTTAACCTGAGGTGCTCAAAGCATTTTACAGCTGGCTGACTAAGCCTCCTAACATTTCTGTGAAGCTAGCTAGGTATTCATCTTGCACTGGAGATGAGAGCAATGAGGCACAGAAAGGTTAGACTTCTCCAAGATCACACAGTGATCATTGGTAGAAACTGGGATAGAACTTAGGACCCTTGACTCCAGTTCTGCGCTTTAACAACTGGACAGTCCTCTCAGCTCTTCACATTGGGCGCAGTCTGAGTGCAGCGCTCCCTTTGTATTGAGTGCATTATGTGTAAGAGATGGCCCAACCATCCAGAATTTCATTTCTGATTACCCCTGACTCATTGCCTGATCAACCTAGCGTCCCCTCTCTTGAGCGGAAGAGACAGATGCAACATATCCCTTTTGGTCCTCCATGCATTGCCCCAGCATCCTGTTCAATACCATACCCAGTGAAGGTCTAGTGCTCATCCTGAAGACCTTTCGTGAATTGGGCCTGACTACCTGAGAGGGGCATCTCTGCCTGTGCATCATACCAAAGTCAACAAGGACAATGATAGCTATTATTCTCTCCAGAGATGGGAATATGGTGTTCTTGATGTATGGCCATCAATCGAAATTCTCTGCCAATGGATGGGTTTCATATCTTGCATCCTTCAGAACACAATGTAAGATACACCTCTTTGCAAAAGCTTCCTCCCCAACAAAGGCAGCAGTAAACAAACCAGCCACCTGCCTTCCCCTTTCCTCCCAACCCCCATGAAAACCAGTGAAACACCATTTTCATTGGAGGAGGAGCACAAAAGATAGCTTGTACCTGAATGGACAACACAGATTTTTAATTCTTATATTTGGCACCTAGATCACATAGTGAGGAGTTCACTAAAAAGATGCCTGTCGTCATATTTTTGAGGGCCAGGTTAGATAAATCATGAGTCTTCCTGAAAACTGAGGCTAACCCACTTCACCGTGCGTATCTCTGCCTATAGAGTTCCAGTGCTCTGTCTCCAGCTGGATCATGTAGTGTGCATGAGTGACTTAAATTTGTCTCACAGAAAATTCTGCTCGCGCAAGATTAGCTCCGTAGAGTCATTTTGCTTGTCTGGTCATTTTTTCAAAATATTGTGCAATTGATGTTTGTCACAGTAAATGCTTTGCCACATAATGTATGTGTTCTGTTGTCATGCCAAGAGACCTTTGTGTTAACATTTCTACAGAGAATATATTTCCCCCCACCTTGGGAATTGGAGAGGGTGCTTAAAGATTAGCAACTTGTTCGGAGTGCACATAATTGTTCCAAGTTTTTTGTTCTCTAATGAAACAAGTACAGGGTGTGTGGAAGAAATATTAGTTGTAAGTGGTCATTAGTGTGTAGAGACAATTTCCGGGAGCATTCACACAGGCACAAGACTGATTGAATTAGTAAGAATCAAAGGTAAAATTCCCCTGCCCCAAAACAAAAGTGAATTTTTAAAAAAATTAGTTCTCCATAAAAAATCTGCTAAAGAAAAAAGAGACAAGTCTGAATGACACTGATTAACTGCTTTATTATCCTTTTTCATAGCAGCATCTGGGGAAACTAACACTGAAGTCCAAAATATCACTTTTTTTAATTTTCAAGTGAATTTTAAATGTACAGGATCATTCTCTTTACAGTGTGAAAGGACTGAATTTAGTTACTACTATCTATTTGCATTAAAGTAGTACTCATATGTCACAATCTTTATATTTCGTTTAAATTGCATAGGTTCTAACAAAACTATATGCAGGAATTAGCTTTTTACAAACAATATAATTCTGATTTTGAAGGCAGCACAAGAAGCACTTAATTAATTTTGCATGATAAGGAATCTGTTGCAAATATACAGCGGTACTCCCACTCATCACCATCTGCCATGGAGGATTAAATGTGCAACTCACAAATGAAATCCTGCAAACTTGGTGCAAAAAGGTCCTTGCTTGAATTTAAACAAGGCTGTGGAAACCTGCAAACACATTGTAAAAGATCATGAAAACAATAACAGCTTTGTCCATCTGTGAGCCAGTTTTAGCAGTTTTTTTATTGTGGTGCATTTGCAATAACACTTGCATCTCATAATGCAGATTGTCTGATATGTTTCGTATTTCTTCCATTTGAACAGAATAAAATCATTAATGTTAGTACTTTGAATGCTCCATTGCTTTGGACCAGGTTTTCTGAGGTTTTTAGTGCTATCAGATGAAACACTTTCTTGTTGTTAGCTTTAACAATAATTTTGAGCATTTGTCAAATATGGCAATTGTTTGGGGATTATTTTAACAACAAACACTGTTCTGTACAGAACTGAAAAATAAACATCAGCAGCTACTGTTGCCTTGATTAGAAATTCTATCCATGGAATATCTTTGCCATTTTGACACTAATGCAGCTTAGTTCTTTTTTTATTCTTTCTTCTTTTACACTGGAGGCTTCATTGTTCTAGATACTGATTTTTTTTTAAGCTGAGCTTGTAATTGTATGTGTAAAGGAACTAGATGTGGTATTGAAGGGCCTAGTCTGATCTCTTGAACTTAGGTGCATATCCTGACTCAGTTTTTGTCAATATAACTCATTGTCCTGAGAGCCATTCTCTTCTCCTTTCAGATATATGCCAGTAAAATGCCTTGGTGCATGTGAGAGGTTTGGATCTCACAGAAAACTACTACCCTACACACCTGATCCTGTAATGTTCTTGGCACTCTTACTTCCCACAAAATGAACACTTAATCTGATCCCCATAAATACACACAAGATACATGCCTCTCCTACAAGTTGCAATTTGCAGCATTCTGAAAATTGTAACTACGTCAGTGAAGTTTCACTGAAATGCAAAGCCTTTAAAAATCATAGAAATGGAGCCTCAGGAAAATGTACCAGCATTCTCAATAGTTACCATTTCATTCTGGTGGTGTGCACTGATTCAAAGCCTATATACACCTGGGTGTAACGTGACTGATCACAAAACCTATGTATGTAATATCATCAAGGCCATTGCTAGCTGGAATTGTGTATGTGCATCCATCATCAACATAGGGTCTACTCCACACACCCTTTTTTTAAGGAGCTACATTCTCTTTAACCTATCTCTGTCCCTTCATATACCTGAAAAGGTTTCTTCAGAGCATACTATTTTTCTGTAACTTGCATGTTAAAGCCCCTGTTACACACCTTACTCAGGCAAATTATGTTTGCATTTGAGAAATGCAGCATCAGTGTTACCGCTTGTCTGTGAATTCATAGAAAGAATGGAATCGAATGAATGCCTGCAAGACTGTTTTAAAAAAAAAACGACTACAGACCTAAGAAGGCCTCGCTCCTGAGCCCAAGCCTCAGTGCTATTATGATGTGTGTGGGTACCAACCTATCACCACTGCTCTAGGCAGGTTTGCAGGCATTAGCTGAATGGACAAGATCTGATGTTTAAGTTGCTGAGTCACCTGCTTCCAGCCATCACTGAGTAGGCCTGAGAAGTTGGTGGGAAGCCTGCCAAAAGAGGGCATATGGAATACAGATGAAACTCCAACATTGGGCCATGGGCTCTTTCATTCCTCTTTGGGCTTTTTCTCTTGCCAGCATGGTTACAAGGAAAGTGAGAATTGAGCCCTACCATGGTGATGGAATAGTACCAGGGTAAGGGGAGGCCAAGTCTGACAGTACCAGAGGGAATTGGTTACCTATGAAATCGTGCCTCCGAAAGGTTTGGCTGGCCAAGGTGAGCTCATCCCCCAAGAAGAGCTATGCAGCCTCTGAGAAAGTAAGTGCCACATCCAATTGGATACTATCTCAAGCAATAGATGCAAAGCAGCTGAAGGCTAGAGTGATCCAGTCTCTTGTGAACACATGCTTAAGTCCAGCAGTATTGCTGGGACAGGAATGGGGAGAAACCGGAGGGCTTGGCTGATCTGTATGAAGGTAGCGAAACGGCGAGGAGCAGAGATTGGACCTGACTTGCAGAAGCTGGGCAGGTCCTTGAGTATCTTAATCTGTGCAGTACGAACTTGCATTTCTCAATGTTACGTCACAAGGGGAAAGTGATGGGCTGTGGGACTAGTAGGCAGCGTGAACCAACAGGAAGCAAGTTCTCTGAAGTCAGAGGTGCTGGAAGAAGCCTTTCCCTGAGCGTACAAGGAACAATTTGTTTAGGTAGCAGAGTTTTCAAGGGAAATGTTTTTTGTTTGAGACGGCACTTAGCTTCAGAAAGCGCATGGCATTGAAAGTCATGGTTAATTAGTTCCGCAGCCTCTTCCTCTTCACACAAGGTCTCTCTAATTCAGCGAGGCTGCACTCACTGCCTGCACCCAGTCTGGGTCTGCAAGAAAAATACTTTTGGAGTTCATGAAGTCCTGCTGTAATCCTTCCCAAGAGAGCACACTGGTAGGCTGTGTCTACAAGAGCTGCAGGTGCTTCATGCTTAGAGGCTGTTTGCTCAGAGGCTGATTTTTTTGTTGTTTTTCCCTTTTTTGCATTTTTAAGTGCCTCAAAGTCATTGGGCCAGACCTCAGCTGGTGTAAATTGCTATAAATCCACTGGAGGCAACACTGCCATGGTGATGTGCAGCTGCAGGAGATTGAGCCCAATATTTTGTTTCCATGCCAAGAAATAGAGTTCAGTGGAAAAAAAAAAACAAAAAACCCAATAGCAGGCATAGTGCCAATAAGGACTCAAAGATCTAGCTCCAGTGGGTGCTGTCACACCCTCTGCCCTTCAGAGTCCACATCACACTGTCTTGCAGACTGATAAGACAAGGAGGGTCATGAGAGTGTCTGGTTCAATTAGTAATGCTGTCCCTTAAGGAGGCTTGTTCTAACTGGTGCTCCTTTCCCTTTGTGCAAAGAGCTGTGAGGAACAGGATAATTTCTCACCCCCTTCCCTTTCCTGTCAGGTAACTGGCTTGGGGCCTGGTTGACCAATGAGTTCTCCTCCTGTTTCCATAAACTAAACACAGCAAACACTCAACTTCTCCCCTCTCCCTCACGGCTGCTACCGTCCCTGCCACTCACTCTCAATGAGGGAGGGTTTCTCTCTCTTCCTGTGACAGGTTCCACCTGGAACTGGGGTACCACTGAGCCCCCTGAACCACCAGCCTGGGCCCCCTCTCACACTGTACTGCTGTGACAAGCTACAAAGCCCTCCAAGCCTGCACTTTCATCAGCGTTCACACAGATAAGGACACACCCAGCTGCAGTTAAATGCAGGCTCTCTAACTCCCAGTCTAGGGCCCCAGAGCAGTACCATCCTGCCCTGGTCAAATCTGGCCAGTATATGGGTTTAATATACCCTCTATGTGAAAAGAACCATACACACTTCTAGAAACCAAGCTGAGGTTTTCCCCAGACACCTTAGTCAAATGCACACTAGTTTGGATTAAAACATAAAATAAGTTTACTAATGCCAAAAGAGTAGATTTTAAATGATTATAAGTGATAGCAAACAGATCAAAGCAGATTACCTAGTAAATAAATAAAACTGCAAACTGAGCTTAACGTACTAGATAGGTAGCATATGAATTAGCAAATTCTAACCCTGAGTGATAAACAGGTTGGCGGATTCTTAAGGTACAAGCTGCCTTTGTTTTGCAGCTTGAGTTTCCTGGGTTTTCATACACAGGCTAGCAATCCCTTTAGCCTGGGATCATCACTTCCCCCAGTTCAGTGTTTTCCTCAGATGTTTCTAGGTGTGTTGTTGTAGGGAGATTCAGGTACCGTCATGATGTCATTTCCCCTTTTTATATCTTTTTCCCACTTGCTGGAAAGCTCTTTTGCTGTGACCTGGGCCAAACAGTTCCCATTGTGTTGTGCTGTCTCTGAGAGATTTCGGTTGTACACAGTTCCTGGGGTCATCCTTGTGTTTGTGTGCATTTCCTCAGTAAGCCATTAACATTGGCCTTTTTACCATTGTACCTGAAAGGCTGTTTCTGGGTGTTTTCAACCTCACAACATGTTTCAGTAACACGTACATATGACAATAGTACGTACAATCCAACGAGATACTTTTAGAATCATATCTCACAAGGCATACTTTGTGCAAAACATATCCTAATTATATGACAGTGGTGAATAAGGGGGTGCCAGGATGTGTCAGTTCCCTTTCCGCCTTTCCCCTCATCCAGCCTCTTGCCAAATCTTGTTGCTTCTCCCATCCAAGCATTTCTCAAATGGCTCCTTCCTCTCTGTCCCCTTTGCCAAACCCCAGGATTTCCCCCTTGGACTACTATCACCTTCTCCCCTAGCTCCTGAGCCCTGCCTTCTTCAGTCTCTGTCAACAGTCAGCAGCTCCAGTCATCTTCTTCCCCCAACCTGAGTATGTCTCAGACCATCTTTGCCGGTTCCCTGGACTTTGGCAGTAATGACAACAGGTGTGGCACAGTGCTGCCCTGGCAGAGCTAAGCTGTGTGTGGAGTCTCCAAGCAGGATTGCTATGAGAGGTGCCGGTCGGGACTGAGATGTGTTGGTGGAGTTCTATGAGGTGGTATAGGTCTGGAATAACAGGGTGGTTCTTTGAGTAGTGTCCCAATGGGTGCTCCACTTCAGGCACACACTTACCTCACATGCCTTCGAGTGGAGATTTTCATTAGCAGTGTCCATTCAGCCTACACAGGCACCCTAGACAACCTTGTGTCCCACAATGAGGCCCTCAGTTCCTTCTCAACCACCTCGGCTTGTCCCCGCATTCACAACGTGTGCCTCTTGCTGTCTTCAATCTAGCTCACGTCAGATTTATTAGTGAATTGGTTAGCTGACTTTTATTTGGAGAATTGTTTGGTACTTCCTTCCTCGTGGGAGCCCTTTGTCCCTGAGAGGCACACCCCTGGTTCACTGAGTTTTAAACATTGCCTGAGAATCACTAGCATGTGGAGAGTTGCTTAATACGTGGCTGTGCCTAGTGATGATATTCCCTCCTTACCATACACATCGCATTCCCCATTCTTGCTCGATTCACAACAGACCAGATCCCCAAATACTCCAATGGGACCAGGCTAATTTATCTTTTAGTATTTGACTAATGGACCATAAAGGAAGAATCCATTATGAAAGCCTTGCAAATTGCTTCTTGTACAATCACCTGGGCAGAGCTGGGATTTTTGTTTTGAATGGGTGAGTAAAATGTCCTTAGTTGGTTTTATCATCAGCAAGAATCATATTAAAAGGCAGGCAAACAGATTTTGTCCCTGGCCTGGTACATTTTCACAACAATTTGCAAGGCTGCATTAAAAGTGGTTGTATTTTATGTATATTAGAAAATATCATGTGCTGGCAGAGTTAGATTTTCAAACCACAATATGGTATCTATTAAAATGCCAAAAGTAATGAGATCTTATCAGCTACGAGTTTAAAAAAACCCAAAACACTAAAAACTGGTGGTTCGGTATATACAGGTGGGAAATCTTTAACTGCTTTTGTATTTATATAGCTTAAAATGACCAAACTCTTTCTGTTTTCAATATCAAAATATGAAATACAGTTCTGTGCTATGCTATAAACTGAGTTTTGGGCGGTGGAACAAATTTTTACAGCCAAGTTATAAGCACTTGAGAATAAGGGGTTTATAATGGAAAAACTGACAGACCCTTAACTATCGCACCGGGATTTCTCTTGCTGTTAGGACCAGATAAACCAACAAGGTAATTCAATGTAGTGTTCCAGCTCTGTGACACTAATCTACTCTTTCTGGTCCCAGATGTTTGGAGAAAGTTAAATATAAAACTTAATGAAACTGCAGTGACTACGGAGCTGGATGGTTATCCCTGCACTTGGGAGAGTGAATTTGTCCCCATGGGATGTTTCTAAAAGGAAAGTGGTGACCATCTGTGGACTACTGAAGTGCAAACAGAGAGTGGGAGTATTCTGCAATTTTTCCCAAAGAAAATAAAATGTCTGAATAAATAAATCTGACTGCAATCTGAAAGTGGCTCAAAGCAAATGCAGTTATTGTTGGGTGCATCAGTTATCTGGGAATCAAAAATGAATTTAGATAGAGAGCATTTCTGTAAAATCAAATGAACGGAGGATTCAGTCTAGTTCCTTCTGGCCCTCCCTAAGATTATCCCATGTCAGCACCTAATACTACAGGTGGGGAGAGCTTCAGTGATACTCACAGATAGTCACTAAGGGGCATCTAATGGGAAGTGTCCATTTCAACAGCAGGGAAACTTGATTGGAAGGCAGACTCAGAATAGGAGGGGAGCAAGTGCCCAGGAGTGCAGGGACTGGCCCCTCCTCCTCCAGAGGTTCTCTGCCTTCTATTGGCCAGCCCAGGGGAGATGGGAGCTGATTGGATCTTTGCTCCCCCTATTTACATGTATCCAGGTTTCTGAAGTCTCTTTTGCCTCATTTGTGCCATTGAAAATCTCCCGCTCCTACTCCAGCACATGCTTACATCTATCCCTGTTGAGTAAAGCTCTCAAGCATGTGATTTAGTGCTTTGCTCAACAGGGATGGACTGCTGAGTCAGGGCCAATCCTGTTAGCAGTCTCAGCAAGTAAACTAAGGAATGCATAGCTCAGGGTACGTCTACACTATGGGATTATTCCGATTTTACATAAACCGGTTTTGTAAAACAGATTGTATAAAGTCGAGTGCACACGGCCACACTAAGCACATTAATTCGGCAGTGTGCGTCCATGTACTAAGGCTAGCCTCGATTTCTGGAGCGTTGCACTGTGGGTAGCTATTCTGTAGCTATCCCATAATTCCCGCAGTCTCTTACGCCCCTTGGAATTCTGGGTTGAGATTCCAGTGCCTGATGGGGCAAAAATCATTGTCGCGGGTGGTTCTGGGTAAATGTTGTCACTCATTCCTTCCTCCAGGAAAGCAATGGCAGACAATCATTTCGCGCCCTTTTTCCCTGGATTGCCCCGGCAGATGCCATAGCATGGCGACCATGGAGCCTCTTTTGCCTTTTGTCACTGTCACCGTATGTGTACTGGATGCCGCTGACAGAGGCAGTACTGCAGTGCTACACAGCAGCATTCATTTGCCTTTGCAAGGTAGCAGAGATGGTTATCAGTCGTTCTGTACCGTCTGCTGTGCCATTGTAAATTGGCAGTGAGATGACGGTTATCTGTCCTTCTGTACTGTCTCCTGCTGTCATGGGTGCCCCCAGCTGAGGTCGGCCGGGGGCGCAAAGACAAAAATGGGAATGACTCCCCGGGTCATTCCCTCCTTTATGTTGTATCTAAAAATAGTCAGTCCTGCCTAGAATATGGGGCAAGAGTACTAGAGAACCACAGAGCACAGCTGCTCTGTGTCAGATCCCGCAGAAATGATGAACTACATGCCATTCTAGGGGGTGCCCCTGCAACAACTGCACCCGTTGCTTCCCTCCTCCCCCAACCCTCCTGGGCTACCGTTGCAGTGTTCCCCCATTTGTGTGATGAAGTAATAAAGAATGCAGGAATAAGAAACACTTGACTTGTTAATGAGATAAAATGAGGGGCAGGCAGCCTCCAGCTGCTATTAGTCCAGGCAGGACATTAAGCGGTGCAGGGGAGAGGAGCCCAGCATCCCACTGCTATGATAGTCCAGGCAGTACAGAATCTTTTCTTTACACATGAAAGGGAGGGGGCTGATGGAGGTCAGTCCCCAGTTGCTATGATGAAGACAGTTACCAGCCGTTCTGTACCATCTACTGGGAATGACCAGGAATCATTCCTATTTTTACCCGGTGCCCCTGGCTGGTCTCACCTGAGGCCAGCCAGGAGCATTCACGGGCTGATGACGACGATGGATAGCAGTCATATTGTACCGTCTGCCACCGGGGAGGGGAGGGGAGAGGATACTGCTGTTCACTGCCGCAGCATTGTGTCTACCAGCAGCATGCAGTAGACATAGGGTGACATTGAAAAAAGTCAAGAAACTGTTTTTTTCCCTTTTCTTTCACGGGGGGGGGAAGGGGGTAAATTGACGAGCTATACCCTAAACCACCCCGGACAATGTTATAACGCTTTGAAAATCTTAGTTTGCACGTGCTCGGTAGTGACGTCTTAGATTTTTGCCTCTAAAATATCTTGAATCCATCCTCAATGGGCACACTCTACCTTCGCAGAACTTTTAATGGTCACTGGACTTCCTGTGAGCATCCCCACAGCATGCTCCAGCCCAGGGATACGTGGACTAAGCTGGACCATCCCTGCAATTGCACCTCCCACCTACTGATATGACGTTAGTTTGACAAGAGCCTGTGTGTCTCAGTGACCCCCTATAGTGGCACTCAGGCAGCACAGAGAAGGAAGCCACCAAACTCCAATGCACAGGGGAGAAGGAGCTGGGAAACTGCAGGTGGAGAGAAGGGAGGGAAACTCTGATTGACAGCAATTGGAGGCTGGGAACGTGGGAGAAGACTGGGACTGGTTGGCCAAGGGCACTGGGACTGAGAGCCAAGCTGGGGTGGAGGGGAGGCTGGGATTGATTGAGCAAGGATACAGATGGGGGAGAGAATCAGCAGGTGGGCGGGGGAGCCTGGGACTCAGACAGAGAGCCTGCAGGGAGGGGCAATGACTGCTGTGCAAAGAGACAGGCTGGGATGGGAAGCCTGAACAGTGGATTCCGGGACTGGCTAGGGGAGGAAGACAAATGATTGGGACAGGGACATATTGGAATGGATCAGGCAGAAAGGGTCAAGCTTGGGGCAGAAGGATCTGTCACCACTAGTGTACACACCCCTCCAGAGCCTGGAACAGAACCCAAGATTCCTGAGTCTCACTAGTCTGCTGCTGTAACAAATCCCTATGAAACCTATTGGTGCCCAATTAGACATGCCTGGGACCTGATTTTTCAAAGTATTTAGCATTATACAGCACTTTGTATGTTCATCATATGCCCCCCCCCCCCATACTTAGTTACAGATGTGAGTGTTCAGCATTTCTGGAAATCAGACCCAGGGTATCATTACAGGACACCTGTAAAATAAGGAACACACAACTAATGGCCCCCTGTAAAAAGTCTGGTTTAATGACTTTCACAGCATCACTCTGTGGCAAGCACAGGTCACCATTCAACTGTCTTAACCATGACACCATCCTTTCACTTCCTGCAATCCGCTGCTTCTTTCACTACATGCCTTGCAAAGGCCCACCATCCCCCTAGTTCCACAATAGGAACACGCTTTCCGACTTCTGCAGCAAATAAGGCAGAGGTTCTACATACAGCAACCTCCTTTACTACACAACCCTGCTCAGATAGGCTTCTGAAGTCACCTGGCAAGGATCCATTGATGAAGGTTCATATCAGCACAAATGACACTGCATTGTGGGGTCTCTCTCAGATAGTAGCTGATTTCAGGAAACTCGGAAACATGGTGAAGAAGAATGACCAAGCCATCTTCTCTGTGATCTTTTCTGTCAGCTGAGGAAAGGAACATGGTGTAACATAAGAATGGCCACACTAGGTCAAATTCAATCCTCCATCTAGCCCAGTATCCTGTCTTCTGGCAGTGGACAGTGCCAAATGCTTCAGAGGGAATGAACAGAACAGGGCAATTATTGACTAATCCACCCAGTGTTGTCCAGCCCATGCTTCTGGCAGTTAGGGGTTCAGGGATACCCAGAGCATGGTGGTAGACCATCTTTGCTAATAGCCATTAATGGACCTATCCTCCAGTAGCTTATCTAATTAATTTTTTAATCCAGTTATACTTTTGGCCTTCATAACATCCTCTGGCAAAGAGTTCCACAGGTTGACTGTGTTTTATGAAGAAGTACTTCCTTAAGTTTGTTTAAACCTGATGCCTATTAATTTCATTGGGTGATCCCTTGTTCTTGTGTTATGTGAAGAGGTAACTAACACTTTTCCTCCACACCATTCTTGATTTTATACATCTTTATTGTATCTCCCCTTACTCATCTTTTTTCCAAGCTGAACAGTCTGTCTGTTTAATCTCTCCTACTATGGAAGCTGATACCCGTAATCATTTTTGTTACTCAACTCTGTACTTTTTCCAATCTTAATATAGTTTTTTTGAGATGGGGTGACCAGAACTACATGCAGTAGTCAATATGTGGTCATACCATGGGCTTATATAGTGGCATTGTGATATTTTTTGTTTTATCCCTTTCCCAATTGGTTCTAACACTGTTAGCTTTTTTGACTGCTGTTGCCTGTTGAGTGGGTGTTTTCAGAGAACTAGCCAGAAGGACACCAAAATCTTTTTCTTGAGTGGTAACAGCTAACTTGGACCCCCATCATTTTGTATGTAGAGTTGGGATTATTTTTTTCAGTGTGCATTACTTTGCATTTTTCATCACTAGAATTTCATCTGCCATTTTGTTGTTCAGCCACCCAATTTAGTGAGATCACTTACGAGTATAAATTCAATCTAATTAGAATGACTGAAACCTGGTAGGATGATTTACATAATTGGACTGCTAAAAATCAATGTTTTAACCTATTTAGGAAGGATTGAGTGGGCAAAAGGGGAGGGGTTGGCACTCTTACCTGTTTCTGAGTCACTGATAACTGGGAGAAAAATGATCTTGAATGCTTATGGATCCATGTCCTAACAGTCACAACACAAGATGGGGTATTAGTTGGTGTCTGGTACAGACTGCCAAATCACACCAGAGAACAGAGTGACCAGCTCTGTACACACCTATCTGCAATGTGTAGAGGGGGAAAAGCTGCATGATCATGGTGGAACTTAGTGACATATACTGGAGGACTCATACTGCCCATACTAAAATATCCTTGGAATTTCTCAACATAACAGATGACAATTTCCTAACTCAAAAAGTGTTGCACCACCATGGGAGTATTCTTTATTAGCTCTTGTCTTAACAGATAGAGGAACTGATCACATAACTAAAAATTATGGTAGTTCAGGTTCAAGTAATCATGACTTCATCACATTTACAACCAGAATAAAGTCCATCACCATAATATATATGCTTGGTGATTTAGTAGGGCCAATTCCAAAAAGCTGAAAACAATTATGAGCCAAATCAGGTGGGAGGAAGAATTTAATCAGAAAAATAATAATTGGGAATCATTTAAGAACATGTTGTTAGATGTCCTAAAAGCAACAATCCTCCAATCAAGGAAGAAGGCTATGCTGGTTTTTAAAAATGACCTGGTTTAGAAGGAAAGTGAAGGCAACTGTAAAAAATAAAAATATATTTATAACAAATGGAAGAAACAGAAAGTTGATAGTAATGAATATAAATTGGAAGTTAGTAATTGTAGAAATTTGATAAGGGAAGCCAAAGGACAAAAGGCGACCTCTATTGCAAGCAGAGTTGAGGACAATAAGGAATTTTTAAAATATATTTGGAACAAACAGAATCCTGAAAATGATATTAATCCATTACTAGATGGAAGTGGTAACATTATCAATAATAATGCAGAAATAGCAGAAATGTTTAACAGATGCTTTTAAAGTTAGACATCTTTAAATCAGCAGAGCTAAATAACTTAAATCCAAGAGTTTTAAAAGAGTTGGTTGAAGAGCTTGCTGGACCATTAATGTTGATTTTTGATAGATTTTGAAGCACTGGGGAAGTGCCAGAAGATTGAAAGAAAGCTAATGTTTCCCAATTTTTAAAAAGGGTAAATGGGAGGATTGTTGGATAATTATAAACCTGTCAACCTGACATTGATCTCAGGCAAGATAATGAAGCAGGTGATATATGACTCAATTAATAAAGAATTAAAGGAGGGTAATGTAATTAATGCAAATCAGCATGGGTTTATGGAAAATAGATCTTGTCAAACTAATGTGATATCTTTTTTTGATGAGATTCTAAGTTTGGTTGTTAAAGGTAATCATGTTGATGTCACATACTTAAACTTTTGTAATGTGTTTGATTTGGTACCGCACAATATTTCGATTAAAAAATGAGAATGATATAACAGTCACATGATAGACATTAAATGGATTAAAAACTGGCCAGCTGATAGGTCTCAAAATGTAACTGTAAACAGGGAATCTTCACTAAGCAGGTATGTTTCCAGTGGGTTCCCGAAGGGATAGATTCTTGGCCTCATGCTGCTTAACATTTTTATCAGTGCCCTGGAAGAAAACAAAATAATCACTGATAAAGTTTGCAAATGACACAAACATAGGGGGAGTGGGTAAGTAATAAAGAGAACAAGTCATTGATTCCAAGTGATCTGGATCACTTGGAAAACTGGATGCAAGCAAACAATATGTGTTTTAATATGGCTAAAAGTAAATATGCATCTAGGAACAAAGAATGGAAGTTATACTTACAGGATGGGTGACTCTATCCTGGGAAGCAGTGACTCTAAATAAGATTTGGGGGTTGTGGCGCATAATTAACTGACCATGGGCTCCCAGTGTGATGCTGTGGCCAAAAGAGCTAATGTGATCCTGGGATACATAATCAGGGGACTCTCAAGTGGGAGCAGAGAAGTTATTTTACCTCTGCATTTGGCACTGGTGTGACCGCCACTGGAATACAGTGTCCAGTTCTGGAGCTGACAATTCAAGAAGGATGTTGATAAGTTCGAGAAGGTTCAGGGAAGAGCCATGAGAATAATTAAAGGATTAGAGAAAACGTCTTAGAAAATAGACTCAAAGGGTATGTGTAGCCTACAATTAAACACTCGCAGCTGACCTGTGTCAGCTGACTTGGGCTTGCAGGGCTTTGGCCATGGAGCGTTTTAATTGTGCTATAGAGGTTTGGGGTCAGGCTGAAGCCCATGCTCTGGAAACCCAGATGGGGGAGGGAAATAAACAGTATGTGGTCATGTAATTAAAGACTGTATCATAATGGATCTGCACCAGAGGCCCAAATTAAGGTTGCAGGGGCAGTCTTAATTCTGGTATTTCTTAACTTTTTATTATATGAATTTGCAACCTTAATAATGTTCTTTTAATGTCATTTTTGGAGTGTAATTACCTGAAGACTGCTCAGTGATTTCACTTGGAAGGTTATCTTTGAGTGGTCCAACCTGCCTTTACAAGAGGCTGATGTTTACTGCTGCAGTGCATGTATTTTGAAGCCGAGTTAGTATGCTGTAAGAAATTACTCAGACCATTAATTTTGGAAACCAGTGCTGGAGAGATCACGAATGTTAAGAATTCTAATTATATCAGATCTGGGAAATTTAATAAATATAAGACTTTTCATATGTGTCTCAAGGCATAATATTTGAATACTATGGGCATTAATTAAAATATCTGAAATTTTTATGGACCCTCTCCTCTGCTAAGGCTACAAAAAATAACCTTTTTGGGGGCTGATAATCTCATTTATAATCATGGCATGGCAGGAGCAACCTTTTGCAGGAATTTTGTTTATGCTTCAAAAATTTCCCCTCTGATAATTTCTCCTCCCATACAATTGCTGGCCTGTTTTTGTCTCCTCTGCAGTGCTGAAAATATTAAAGTCCAGATGATTTGGCATTGTACAAGGGAAAAAAAACCTCTCAGGGTCTGATTAATGATGTTATCCATCTCAGAAGATAGTAATTCCCTCCTTTAGACCCTAAGGGAAAAAATAGACTAACCTTTGAATTCATACTTCATCATCTTCCATTGGCATTTGTGGCTTTTCGTGGGACACTGGGGTCTGCAGCTCTGTTAGATAGTCACAGTGGTTGGGCTCTGAGCCAGCAACTATGGCGGCTTCCTCCCCACCGCTATTCAAAGCAGCAAATCAACAAGGAAAGAACAAGGCTGCTCTTTGCAGTTCTAATGTCTGCAGACCTGTCATATACTCTGCAGGGCTCCCTGCCTGTTTCAGAAGCTACCTGGTCTCAGCAAGGCCTCAGTGCAGGAGTCCTGAACACCTCACATACACCCTAGCCTTCCTCTCAGATAGTGATGTTGAATAGTGTAGCAAGCTCAGGGAGCCAGCAGCCATGTTCATGTTATCTGTGTGATTCTGGGGCTGATGACTGGTCTCATCAATCACTGCTGATTGTACGCTAAGGCTAGCACAAAGTATTAGTTAGGGAGACTGCAAAGTCTTCCCAGAACTTTGGAGTTCAAATGAACTAAAGAGCTTAAAAGCTTCCTTTTGTTTTTGACCTTAAATTCAGGGGGCTGGGTTTGTTGGTTTGTGTTTGTTTTTAAAAAGAAGCATCTAAATAAACAGCTACCTGCTCAGTTAGTAATGGTTGGACCTCACCGTCATGAATGCCATTCTCACTTTTTGGAGTGTCTAATTAAAGGACCAGCGGAGGAATTGCCTTTTGCTGTTAAACCGCTCTGCTTGGTTTACAAAATGGAGTCTCTTTTCCAGCAGATGCAAACATAAGGAATTATGTCTATCAGAAATCTCAGATGCAACCAGAATCATTGCCACCATTGGGTCACTGCAGAATCAGATGCAATGAAACATTAGGCACAATGAAGAAGCTGACATGCACTCAGCAGAATATAAACAGATATTTTCTCTAGTGAAGACACAAAATGTATCTGTCTGAAAAGCGAAGGTAGCATTTTGCAGTGGATCAGAAAATGAATGTTTCTACTAGAACAGCATATTAAAAAAGGGGCAGTTGCTTTTCATTTCAAAGACATAGGTACAGTCCTCTCTGTCTCAAAAGCGTTAGGCTCAAAACACCTATTCCTGTTGGGATTCTGCACAGAGGTGCATTGCAGAAAGGACACAGGTCACTGCTCCCTGCTGGTATTTCCTACCCCAGAATGAACATGCAGAATCAGCAGATTTCCTGGTTTGCTTGCGCATGGGTCTGTGCTGGGCACAGCCAGGTGTCATGCAGGTGAAGCTGCACGTAGACATACTGAGAGCCCAGAGACTTTTTTTTTTTAACGTAGCTGAGTGCACAAAGAAGCCTGCTGATTTTGTATGTTCAGTGCCACGGAGGAAAAAATCGATGTGGGAACTACAGACGGCTGCAAGGGTGTACTGTAAAGTGTAACATTAGGCTTCTTTTCTGATGGAAACAGAGCTGATTTATTCTTAATGGCTCAGCTTTGCTGACCGTTAGATTTTGTTTCATTATTCAAAGGCAAACACTGAACAAGCATTTTCGGAAAGTGCCAGCTCTTTCGGATGGGAGGAGGCGAGCTCCATTTGTGTGTCCTTCAGACGCTTGTTTTATTTATTTCACAAGGTTTCAGGACACACTCTTCCTGTGGAATGCATCTGGAGTGGAACTTTTCAACAGGCCTTTTGCTCCTGATTTGGGCTCCTGTACTTTCTGTCTTGTGTTTCTTGAATTACAGATCTGATCCCCCTTACCTAAGTATTTGTCTCGTTATAACTGTATTGTGACTTAGATACTGCACCCGCCCCCACCCGAGAAAATAACAAAGAGCCAAGTTCTGGCTCTCTGCAAGTTTTCCCCCAAAAGGGTAATAACCCTGCTTTTGCCTGTATTCCAAGCTGTATTCCTGCACAAGCACCCCCAAAGATCCCCTGCACTGTTCACCTTTGCAGACGAATCCTGCCAGTAGCAAACGTAATCCACGCTGGGGACGCTGTGGATTGGCAGCAGGGGACACACATTACATACACAGACACCACACCACCCCCTGAGGGCTGGATCTGAGTGCTTAGGCCTGCTCCAGAGCACACATCCATGCTCAAAGTGCAGAGGCGCAATGGAGTGTCAGCTCAGCCCCTTCTCCTGCACAGCAAAAGCTGGAGACTTGATAACTGCCCAGGCTCCAGCAGAGGTGAGGGTGGGGAGAGAGGAGCAGGATTTGTGCTGGGCTATTAGAGAGACAGTTTCTTATTTATATGATTTCTCCCCCACCCAGCAGCTCGTCACCACCTGCCTGCAGATAAAGTGCAGTCCTTCATCACCAGGCTCAGTCGCCCCAGACTTGATTGGTCCTTTGCACACCCAGTTATCATGGTGGTAGGAAGCCCATTTTACCTAGAGGATCCTAAAGCCTCTTCCAGGCTTCTGTACAAACACCAGTATATGCAGGACTCATTTCATCTATCAGTGAAATGCAGCCATCTCTAGGTGAAGCGTGGTGGCTGCTAACAGTGCACACAACCACTCTAGTGTTTTACAACTGGAAGTGATTAATTCTGTACCAGTCTGGAACTGCAAGAGGAGTCAGGCAGGCAAAATATAGTTATCTCAATTGGACACTGAGGCTGTCACCCCTTTTGCTTGTGGAAAGTGCCAGTGCATCTTTAATGACCACAAGTGGCTAGGACATTTTTTAGCCTTTTTGTCTCCTCTTAGTTTAATTGTGTACTGTATTAAACCTATAGCCTAAATCTGTAAGGCTGAAATATGCAGAAATTAGCAATTTCCCTGGCAGGTTTTAAGCACACAGAATTCAAATGGGTTATATAAAGCAGCAAAATCTACACCATTTAAATTGCCCGGACTTCTGAAAACTGCAGGTGCCAATACCTGACATAAAGCCTGAAGGCTGACAGAGTATCTGAGGGACGTCCTTTTGGCTCACAAAGATCAAGCACTAACTGAAAGTCAAACATACCCTTAGTTCTATTTTTTATCTCATTTCAGTTTCACGCAAAATAATGTTGCCCTAGAAATAAAATTTCCCCATACATCTACCATAGCTGCACAATGCCAGTTTAGCGGCGTAATAAAGCAAAGCACTAGGTGCTTGACAGTTCTCTTTGTAGCTGTCTCAACATGCATCCTAACTCTGTAAAGCTATTACCATGTATGCCAGTGTGTTTGGGTTTTTTCCTTCCTTTCTAAAGCAGTTACATGACTTAGGAATTTGGTCAGCCTTTCTGTTAGTAAGCAGTATATATAGGAAGAGGACACTGGTAGAAAACACTGTACATTAAAATGTAGCCAGCTGAGGACATTAGTAATGTGACCTACAGATGTCAAGTATCAGAGGGTAGCCGTGTTAGTCTGGATCTGTAAAAGCAGCAAAGAATCCTGTGGCACCTTATAGACTAACAGACGTTTTGGAGCATGAGCATCTGAGGAAGTGGGTATTCACCCACGAAAGCTCATGCTCCAAAACGTCTGTTAGTCTATAAGGTGCCACAGGATTCTTTGCTGCTGTGACCTACAGAGCCATGCAAAATGAATTTTTATGATTTTCCCAGCTTAACATGGTAGCGTTAATATTTCATTACTAGATTTCACTCTGATTTTGGTCCTGTTTCTGTCACACCCAATTTATTGCTTGAGAAAGTTATTTTTAATCTGTAGTCATAACTGAGAATAAACCCTTAGAAAACCTTCCCCAGCCTGGAATTTGCTTGCTATGTCTCATTATAGCCCATGCGATGCTATATCCAACATCTCTGTTAATAGGAACAAAAATTACAAAGCAATTTGCTGGGGGTTTTTCACTCTTAATTTCTAGCTCTAAATCCTGCATTCTTCAGTTTTCTTGTTTTTGTACATGAACTACAGGATAGGGATGGAGAAGATGTATGAAAGCGACTTGATCCCAGGTACACCAGTGATGGAGCATCAGCCACTTGCACTGGAAGACCAATGGTTCATGGACCTGGTTGAGCTTCATCCTGCACAGTATCTGAGGTCACAGGGCAAAGATGGCTTTTCACCACCTTTGTGTCTCCCCAGTGCTGTCATTTAGAATAGCCTCAGGATTGGCCCTAGCAGCCAGAGAAGAACAAAGGACTTGTAACAAACTAGAGATCATAGCCCTAACTTGGTAACCTATTTGAACTTTCTAGGCCTACTCTTGAAAGATGCTGAGAACGTGGAACATCTATTGAAGTTAAGTGGAGAAACAGATGCTCAGGGCGAGGATGTGGTTCATTGTTACAAGCCATTTCCTAAGGTGTGGCATAAGTCATTATTCTTCCCTCCATTACCAGATGAAAAATATCTTCCACTTCCTTGATGTCAGCTCCATTCAAACAGGTTTAAATGACGATATCCTCTCCTAGGGATATTTTCTTCTCCGCTTCATGCATGGAGAATGCAGGAGGGAATATGTCCCTTAGGTTTTTTCTTGCTACATGTAATTTATTCTTTTGACCTCTCCTTATAGATCATTCCCTATGATCCCTTTACCAGCTTCATTGCCCTTTCTTTGTTGAAGGGTGAGATTGTGCCTAACTGCTCTATAGGGACACAAAATGGGAGAGTAGGCAAGAAATTCCTTATCTGGCACCACTGCAAAACAGGCAGGCAGAATTGCTCCATCCACCCCCTGGGAGGCAAAGATGCCCCGAAGAAGTTATAATCTAGCCCACTCTAAGAATGGCCAACAGAGCTGGCCAGGTGCACCTGTGGATTATGTTACATTGCATGAAAGGGTACATACGTGTTCCCTGAGCTAAATCAGAATCCTTCCCTCAGTTTTCCCTCAGGTGTTATAGCTCCCCACATACCCTTTTCATGAGCTGTGCCTCTATGACATGCCTGAGCCCATTGTGAGGCTCAAAAACTCCTGGTGTGGTTACATCTACCCTATATGTAGGGAGACTATTATGTTTGATCTGCTGCCAATATGCGTGTAGCTCAATACAGCACTGGGATTTTTAGACACCACATCACGTTCCATGACTTGTTTCCATGATCACACAGAGGCCTTTCTGTGCCTTACTGCTTTCCCCTCTCATTATAGTCCAAGGACATTAGAGTAAGGTCAGTTCCAGAAGGCATCACCAAGTAACCCCAAGGTTACCAGTGCAATTTTCTACAACATTTATTTACTATCTCCCCTAGGCAACTGATTATTTAGTGATACCTCCAGTTGTTGGCTAAACTTTGTCAGATCTCAGTGTATGTAATATACCTGAATTCTGGGAATTACTGTTGCCCAGAAACATCTGCTACAATCCTTTCTGTAGCAATTGTAGCAGCCTTTCTACCTGGGAGGGGCACATGCGCCAAGAGCTACAGCCAGCAGAGGAATGGTGAGACACAGTATTGGCACCCTAAGCCTGCCTCCCGCAGGGCCAGCGCTTCCATTTAGGCGGCCTAGGCTATCGCCTAGGGCTCCAGGATTATTGGGGGGCAGCATTTTGCCGGAGGGGCGGCAGGCGGCTCCGGTTGACCTGCCGCAGTCATGCCTGCCTACCGTCCGCTGCTCCCTTGGCTCCGGTGGACCTCCCGCAGGCACGACTGTGGCAGCTCCACTGGAGCCGCGGGACCAGGGAACCCTCCGCAGGCAGGACTGCAGCAGGTCCACCGGAGCCGCGCGACCAGCGTGCGGGGTGGCGAAATGGCTGTGCGCCTAGGGCGCTAAAAACACTAGCGCCGATCCTGGCCTCCCACTCCTAACACTGCTGGTGCAGCTGGTAAGAGTTAGCTGCGTGGCTGGGGGTGCAGGCAGGCTGAAGCAGACCAGATTACAGATACAAACTGATGTAGCAGAGTTACTCTGAGTCTCTATGGGAAGCAAACATGAAGTGGGTCTGAATTTAGCCTCTTTACAATATCTTTAAATGATGCCCTGACTCAGAACCAAATGATCTAACATGGATATTTATTGCATCAAAAAAGCGCTTCTGGTTCCTAAACTTTAAGTATATTTTATGTACAGAAGACAAGAGGCAGGAGAGCATTTTCATGTGAAAGCACTCTCTCCTGTAATTTTTACCGAGCTGAGAAATGTAACATGTACATGGAAATTACAAGCTACTATCAAAATTACTAAGACTAAAACTACCATTTTATCCTGCATTAGAACAATTTTAACATTGTTAGAAGAATACATCTCAGCAATTTTAAAATTATTTGAGTCATGACAGAAAGACTCACAACTGCAATATTTATCTTTCAGTTTCATATTAGGATGTTCCTTAAGACTTGAGAGATGACAGATTATATAACATTTTATGGGTGCCAGAGAAAGTTTCACTGACAAGTAGATTGGAACCATTGATTATGTATGTAGGATTTAATTTCATCTATTTTGTATTCATAGTACAATAAATAAAAAAGCCGTTAGTGGTCACTGCAGAATTGCAACAACTACTACCAAAATTCAATTTATTGTTGCTTTTTTTTTTTTAATGACAGGCTTTGGAATCCATTTGATTAAATTCTGCTTTCCAGTGGACTTGATGAGTATTTTAATTCTCAAGAGATTTCTATAGGCATAACAGGTAAGATTAGTCTATCAAGCCATAGCTGTGGTAGTTAGTACAAGGAGCTGACTCCTTTGAATATAAATAAAATTCATAAGTGTGTGTGCCTATATTTGAATATTGCCGTGATACATATTGGCAGACCAATAAATAGCTTGAAGATTTACCCTTCTGCTCCTGTATCCATTTGCCAATGTACAAAATTCCAAATAGTCCAGAAGCATCTTTCAGGAATGTATTTCTGCTGAGCGGTTGAAGTGAGCCACCTTTGGGATTCTCTCAAAGAATCATAGATGTTTGAACATTGTGATGGGGTGTACAAATTCCACACTGGGCAACAAGCAGTTAATGAGCCAACGTGGACTCCAGTGACCCTGCCTCATTACACCTGTGAGAGATGTCAGACTTGGTGAGGGGAGCTTAAAAGGGAGAAACCCCGCTCAGTGGAGGGCAGAACAGGAGGAGAGTAGCCCCTCTGAGCTCCTGAAGAGAGGGCCAGCTGAAGGCAGGAACTCCTTGAATGACTGCTGCCTAATGGTCTCTCCTGGAAGGGCCTGATGCTGACTCACTCTATTCACTTGGCAACTCAGTTTTACAGAAGGCCCTGTAAAAGAAAGGGAGCTTTGGGATGATTCATTTGTGTTAATTCCCCTTTTGTTCTGTTCATTGACAACTTCAGAAAGGGGCAGACTATCTGGGGCCCAGCCAGAGTGCTAAGCCTCTTGGGACTGGGACTGGAACTGGAGCAGGAAAACCATCTGGACATCACAGAGCAGCACCCTAGGTGAGTCCTGGGCCCTGCCCAGACCCTAGGAGGGACCCCGGGAAAAGAACTCTGGTGACAGAGTGAACAAACCTAACAAGTCACCCCAGCCTTCAGTGGTCGGTTGTCCTAAGAGCTGGAAGAGTCTCCTTTGGCTGGTTGGCTGGTACAGTGAGTTGCTAGAAACCAAGTACCCTTCTCCTCCCTTGCACACCCTTGGCAGGAAGCTTTTTTTTTCACCTTCCCACTCATGCTGAGCTGGAGGTTTTATAAGGAATATCAGGCCACAAGAACATTGTGTTTGCAGCAGCGGGGCATGTAGCACTCATTGCACTAATGCATTGTGGGGGATTTCCTGCACAGCTGTGAGAATGAGGAATTCTGGCAGCATGACACTAGGAAACCCACTGGTAGAAGCTGCTGGTTGTTGAACTAATGGCAGCTGTAACTCTTGACAGTGGTAGCGTGTTTGCTGACTTAGCAGTGGAAGTCAGCTGGTATGACCTGGCTAGGCCAGAGAGTGGAAAGAGTCTTAGGACTACCAGGGAGACCTTGGGGTCTGAGAGGCACTTTATGAGGATCAAAATGGGGCCTTCAGTGAGGGGACTCTCTTACCGTAAAAACTCCTTGTATCTGTCCCTAAAACTGTAGCCTCAGGTTGATGAATCAAGCTGCTGCCCATGTGCCAATCTTATAACTTAGTATTGTGTTGCATACTCCTCGTGGCTTGCTCACATGAATGTAGTGTGCCGGGCAAATCCTTTGCTTCTGACAGAATCACCTCCATGTATTTCCTTAGTTTGCATTAGCCAATACAGCCTCTGTCATTCTGTTCAGTGGAATTAGCAGACCGTAAGATGCTCCAAATATTTTGCATAGCCTCATGGGTTTGGGGTTTTTTTATGTCTGTCTCAGCTAACCATACAATACAATCATCACAAAACAGTGGGTCACGTTTTCCACTTGATGGGTGCCAGCATCCCTCATTAATATCCATAGGCTCTAGGTATGCATCATGAGAAGAAAGCATATTCTGTACATTGCATGTGCTGGTTGACTGAATTAGGCTCAAAACTGGCAATTGATTCTGCATAGGTGCTGCACCCATGCAGAGCCCTATTGAAATTGGAAGTATAACACACAAGCTCTCTTTCATAGAAATCTGTGGTAGTATTGCTTGCTTAGCTCTTATTTACACTACGAGTTTAGGTTGAATTTAGCAGAGTTAGATCGATTTAACCCTGCACCCATCCACATGACAAAGCTACTTTTGTTGACTTAAAGGGCTCCTAAAATTGATTTCTGTACTCCTCCCGAGTGAGGGGATTAGCACTGAAATCAACCATGCTGGGTCGAATTTGGGGTAGTGTGGATGCAATTCGACAGTATTGTCCTCCGGGAGCTATCCCAGAGTGCTCCATTGTGACCGCTCTGGACAGCACTCTCAACTCAGATGCACTGGCCAGGTAGACAGGAAAAGCCCTGCGAACTTTTGAATTAGCTCCAGCATGGACTGAATGGGAGATTTTGCATCAGATCGCTGTATGGGGAGATGAATCCGTGCTAGCCAAACTCCGTTCCAAAAGACAAAATGCTGGAACATTTGAAAAAGGTCTCCAAGGGCATGAAAGACAGAGGTTATAACAGGGACCCTCAGCAGTGCTGCGTGAAACGTAAGGAGCTCAGGCAAACCTACTAAAGAACCAGAGAGGCAAACGGCCGCTCCAGGTCAGAGCCCTAGACATGCCGCTTCTATGATGAGCTGCATGCCATTCTAGGGGGTACCTCTACAACTACCCTACCCCTGTGCTTCCCTCCTCCCCCACCCCGCCCGGGCTACCTTGGCAGTTATCCCCCCATCTGTATGACAAATTAATAAATGCATGACTTTGAAACAACAACGACTTTATTGCCTCCGCAAGTGGAGATCAAAGTGGGGAAGGGAGGGCAGTTGGCTTATAGGGAAGTAGAGTAAACCAAGGGAGGAGGGTTTTCAATCAAGGAAAAACAAACATAACTTTCACACTGTAGCCTGGCCAGTCATGAAACTGGTTTTCAAAGCTTCTCTGATGCGCAGTGCGCCCTGCTGTGCTCTTCTAACCGCCCTGGCGTCTGGCTGCATGTAATCAGTGGCTGGGCGATTTGCCTCAACCTCCCACCTCGCCATAAATGTCTTCCCCCTTATTCTCACAGATATTGTGGAGCACACGGCAAGCAGTAATAACTATGGGAATATTGGTTTCTCTGAAGTCTAACTGAGTCAGTAAACTGAGCCAGCGAGCTTGTAAACCTCCAAGGGCACATTCTACCACCATTCTGCATTTGCTTAGCCTATAATTGAACTGCTCCTTACTACTGTCCAGGCTTCATGAGCCGGGGTAGGCTGGGGTAGGTGTGACCACGCAGTGCTGCTGACTGGGAGAGCAGCCTGAGGCAGAAGCCTCCAGCCGGCATGATATTCCAGGCAGGACTGAATCTCCATTAGATGAAACGTAAAGAAGAGAACGACCTGGAGTCATTCCCATTTTTGTCCAGGCACCCCCAACTGACGTCACCGAGACCAGCCAGGAGCATCCATGTCTGTCCAAGTGCCCCCAACCAACCTAACTGAGGTCAGCGAGGAGCACCCCTGGGACGACGATGATGGTTAGCAGTCGTATTGCCATCTGCCATCCACAAGGTAAGGCAAGGGGATGCTACTGTGTAGCACTGCAGTACCATGTCTACCAGCAGCACCCAGGAGACATACGATGACTGTGAGCTGAGCGGGCTCCATGCTTGCCATGTATGTCATCTGCACGAGTAACCCAGGAAAAAAGGCAAGAAACGATTTTTTGCTGTTGCTTTCATGGAGAGAGGGAGGGAGGAGGCCTGACGACATGTACCCAGAACCACCCGTGACAATATTTTTGCTCCATCAGGAATTGGGAGCTCAACCCAGAATTCCAATGGGCGGCAGAGACTGAGGGAACTGTGGCATAGATACCACAGTGCAACACTCTGAAAGTCAACGCTAGCCTAGGTATTGTGGATGTACACCACTGACTTAATGCACTTAGTGGGGACACACACAATTGATGTATCAAATCAATTTCTAAAAAATCTACTTCTATTAAAACGATCTAATTATGTAGTGTAGACATACCCTTAGAGACTCAAAGACAAAACTCTCATTGACTGGAATGGAGCCAGGATTTCACCCTATATGACTATACATGCATTTGCTAGCACAGTGAAGATTTTTTGATGATGTTCACTTTGCATCTCTAAATTGAACTTAGCCAATAGGGTGAACAGCATGAGTGGCTTTTGAAGGTTTAATTAACCTATGCTATCCAAGAATGAATAATAACAAATTCTAGCCTTTATGTAACACTTTTCAGATGTAGATCTCAAAGCCCTTTACAAAGGAAGTCAATATCCTTATCCCCATTTCATAGATGGAAGAAACTAAGGCATAGAAAGGTGAACAAACTTGCTCACGATCACCCAGCAGGCCAGTGGTGAGCCAGGAATGTAACCTGCAACTCCTGAATCCCTATCCAGTGCTGTCTCCACTAAGCCACACTGCCTCTCAGGAAGTAAATATACTTCTGCTGCTGTAAGAAGTGATCGACCCCAGGTGTAAAGTTTGGATCAATAATTGAACGTGGATCAGACTCTCTCCAACTATTAGCGGGGGGTGGAGGTATGGTGTTTTATCATTTTTGTTGTCTCTAGTTGGATTATGTTACTTGTTCCCATAATACAAGAACTAGAGGCCACCAAATGAAATTAATGGGCAGCAGGTTTAAAACCAAATGAAAGGAAGTTCTTCTTCACACAGTGCGCAGTCAACTTGTGGAACTCCTTACCTGGGGAGGTTGTGAAGGCTAGGACTATTAACACCATTTAATAGAGAACTGGATACATTCATGGAGGTTAAGTCCGTTAATGGATATTAGCCAGGATGGGTAAGGAAGGGTGTCCCTAGCCTCTGTTTGTCAGAAGGTGGAGATGTTTGGCAGGAGAGAGATCACTTGATCATTGCCTGTTGGGTTCACTCCCTCTGGGGCACGTGGTATTGGCCACTGTCGGTAGACAGGATACTGGGCTAGATGGACCTTTGGTCTGACCCAGTACGGCTGTTCTTATGTTACTTCTAATAGTAACCAATGGTCAATTTTTAAAAAACCCAGTAGAGTCAAAAACAAAGGCACATTAAAAGAACAGATTAAATATAGCTTGTGCTTATGCTGATTTCCAGAAATAGGTTAATAAACACTGCCTAGATGAAAGGAGACTCAAGCATTAAAAAAGAAATCAGAAGGTCTCACTTAAGTAATTTTTGGGGTAGGAATCAAATTAACGAATATAATATGCATTGCTGACAAGGTGCTCAATCATTCTCTGCCGGGAGAATTTTTTTACATATATATTATGTATCTATATGTTGCTTCCATTACCACTTCATTTGATAATGATAAATGGCGTTTTTATCTGAAAGGAAAATAGTAAAAGTTCTAATTTGCAAGAGCAAGTTAGAATAAATTATATTATTCCGTACTGCAGCACTTTCTGCTCCCGTAAAAACACTGGCTTTTAAACTCAGGGCTCTGCTGTAAAAGGAAGGCAAACATTTTTTTTCACTTCACTGACTATTTTCTTCCAATCTAATCTGTAAGTGGCACAAAATTCTGTTTGGCTGAGGGTTTTTTTTTAAGGGGGGGAGGTTAAAAAGAGACAGTAGAGACAACAAGATTGTGGCAGTCTTTTCTTAAGCAATATAGCATCTTAATTTCTGGTGAATTCAACCAACCTCCAGCTGGGGGCTGATTCTGTCAGTCTGTCTGTCTGTATCTATGTCTGCTTTTATCTCCCTCTCTAGGCATTCATCACCGTGACCTTTGAGCCCCACTGAATAAACAAGAGTTCTGTAGGCAGGGTGGCTGCAGAATCCAGCCCCTATTTGATGCTGATCGAGTCTGACACTGACAAGCACTTATACCCAATTCTCTAGCTCTTTGTATTTGGCCTTAGATACATGTGTTGTCTGGGAAAAGTTAAAAATAAACCATTTGGGTCTAAATTGTGGCCATTTCTCATGCGGTTCTGCTTTGCGTGGGAGGCAAACATCACATCAGGCTCACATCAGGGTCAGCCAGAAATCCTGTTAGCATGCTTGAGGGCACACATGGGTTGCTACCAAGATATTTCCTCTTCTAGGAGCAGTTCAACTGAAAGGCACCAGGGTGGGATAGGGAGTAAGCAAGGCCAGGGTTCTGCCCCCACTTTGTATTAGCCAGGAAAGCTGACTGGCCATCCTGGCCCAGGAATAAGATACTGTGCCTTAGGACTGGTCCAAAATTTTCCATCAACACTTTTTTCAATTGCAAATCAGGTTTCGGAGGAAGTGAGAACACTTGCTGAAAGTATCTGGATACCCTGAAAACATTCCTTTTTTTGTTTTATTGAAAACCAAAATCTTGAAACCAAAAAGTTTTATCTGAAAACCAGTTTTCCAGGTTTGGGGTTTTCTAAATTAAAAGTTGAAAATTTCCACCTTAATAACTTTGTGGGGTTTTTTTTTCCAAAATGTATATGGACTCCCCCCACTTTTCTGACCAACGCTGCTGCAACCTTTTAAGAAGTGTCACAAATTGTTCTTCCCCCTTGCCTCAGGGGAGCTCCCTTAGGCCAAATACTCCCAAAGCTTCCCTAGGTCTGTTCCACCCCCCTGCAGCTCTTTAGAGCAGATGGTGGGTAAGTGCTACAACCGAGCCCTTTGTTAATGAGCCTGAGAAATCATTTGTTCTCATTCACTCTGGTTTAAACAAGGACCAACTCCACCAAAGCCAGTGGAATTGTGCAAGTGGAGGAAATGAGATTGGAATCACGCCCTGAGACTTCAGAGTTTTGTCTCAGCAAAGATGCCCGTGACAAACCAATATTAGATGAACAATTATTCTAAGGTGCTGCCAAATAAAATGATCAGCCATTATACTGTATAATGCAATTTTTTTATATTTATTGATTGCCAAGGAGACTTATGCTTGAAAAGTAGTGACTCTCAGACTCGGTACAGCAGGAGATTTAGTGATGTACTAATGTTTACCTTGGGTCTGATAGCACATTCTTATCATTATTACAGTTCATAGTGACAGGTCAATACATCCCACCAACTATGCCCACTGACTAGGGCTAAGCTGGAAGTCTGTAAGTGTGAGCAACAACAAAATGTGGCAGCACTCGGAAAAGTGACTCAAGGAAAAGAATGTTATGGGATCCATATCTGAGGTCTCTTTGATTCTGTATTAAGTCTGCGTAGTTTGGAAGTCAAAGGATGAAGTTTCCAAGCATCAGCTCTGCAACCTCACTCTGGGCTCTGAAAGTCAATCTATATCATGACTTCCTCCTACTTCATCACCAATAATAAAGACTGAGTAATTAGCACACACATGATCATTCAGGGCCGAATACAAAGACTTCAGTGGGAGTTCACTTGAGCCCTTAGCTGCTAATGTGAAAAGAAGAAGGGAATCCATCTCTCTCCCCCATAGCTATAATGACTTTGCAGGGCTAACATAACAATAGTGTGGAATTTTGCTGATGGGAGCAGAAGCTGATCTTTTGAGACCAAATATGTCTTAAAGAAACATATAGAACATATCTGCTGAGTCAGAGGGTCCCACTTGTACACAGCCCTTCTCTGACTGTAGTCACTCGGTAATATTTTAGAAGTTTGCGGGCTTTTAAATTGAGAAGAAAATGACAGGGCTCTAGATACTGTTTCTCGCTGCTGCTATTCAGAATTGCAATACAATGCATTCCTAAGGTACATTGATACCATCACATATTCCAAGAAGCGGGAATAGCCCTGTGCTCTCAACTGCGATATCCAGTTCATTTAATAGGAACATCTATTTCTAACATGTAAATATTCATCGGGGAGATAAATCACGTATTGGTTATCCTTCAAGAGTGCGTTTGTTGGGACAAACGAGGTCAGTAGTGGGGTAGAGTGGAAGGGTGTGCATTAGACAACTGCAGGTCACCACCTCTGGCTTTTCATATAGAAATAAGAATAACTAAAACATGTTAGGTTGATGATATCACTAGTGTATTCAATAGCGCAATGGAGTACTGACCACCTTTACCAGTGGAAGCAGTAGAGGAGGGGTAACACTTAGTAAAAGAATGCTAGATATAGATAATGTATCAGTAGCATATGTTTTAGATGTTGGACTTCTATGACATATATATTGAAGTAATAGGAAAATGCACCCTTCCTGCAATATATATACAATATATAAGCATGTTGGTTATAATAAATATTATCATGCACACGTCCATTCCACATGGGCTTATTGTAAGGATCCGTGGGTTTAGAGGCCGTATTGTGGGGTCCTGGGCAACCACCATCTTTGCATTGCCAGTGGGGAGCCAAATGGAGCAGCATCCAACACTTACTGGATGGTTAGGCACCGAACGAAGTTCTGTCCAAAGAGACCAGAGTGACAGACCCCTATAGCCTGCTTGATTGTCCACACCAACAATTTAAACCTGGAAGTTTCCCCAGGGAGCCAGCTGAGCAGTAATGCAACTTCTGGCTTCCTACTGCTACCGCTCTTGTCTTTTGCCCTGTCTTGCTCCTGACTCCTGCCTTCAATCCTGATCCGGCTTGACCTTGGTACCCTTCTCCTGGCTTGTCTTGGTAACTAGTCCCAATCCCTGCCTTTGACTCTGGACCTGTGGACACTATCAGCCAGTCATCTGTGACCTGGCCATTTACCTATTGACTGAATACAAAATATCCTAGGGAAGTCAATGGGATTGCCCTTTGAATAAGAAGAGCAGACTTGGTTCTAACGCTCCAGTTCATCAAAACAATTAAGCAGGAACCCTCAGCCCGGCACCTGCATACAATGCATGGAGAATTAGGTACCTAAGAAAGGATCCCCAGAAGCCAGCAAGCTGAGAGGGGCCATCTGAGCTAGCCACAAGTGAAAGTTCAGAAAAAGACACAATGCGAGGAGCAGGGCTTAAGTGCCTAGGTGACTGACTTGGTGTGCCTGGCTGAGGAGCCATGGAAAATAAGAACATAAGAACAGCCATACTGAATCAGACCAAAGGTCCAGCTAGCCCAATATCCTGTCTTCTGACAGTGGCCAGTGACAGGTGCCCCAGAGGGAATAAACAGAACAGGGAAACATCAAGTGATCCATCCCCTGTTGCCCATTCCCAGCTTCTGGCAAAGAGAAGCTAGGGACACCATCACTTCCCATCCTGGCTAATAGCTATTGATGGACCTATCCTCCATGAATTTATCTAGTTCTTTTTTGGACCCTGTTATAGTCTTGGCCTTCACAACCTCCTCTGGAAAAGAGTTCCACAGATTGACTGTGTGTTGTGTGAAAGAATACTTCCTTTTGTTTATTTTAAACTTGCTGCCTATTAATTTCATTTGGTGGCCCCTAGTTCTTGTGTTGCAGGAAGGAGTAAATAACACTTCCTTATTTACTTTCTCCACATCAGTCATGATTTATAGACCTCTATCATATCCCTCCTTGGTCATCTCTTTTCCAAGCTGAAAAGTCCCAGTCTTATTAATCTCTCCTCATATAGCAGCCGTTCCCTACCCTAATAATTTTGTTGCCTTTTTTTGACCCTTTTCCAAGTCCAATATATCTTTTTTGAGATGAGGAAACCACATCTGCACGCAGTATTCAAGATGTGGGTGTACCATGGACTTATATAGAGACAACATGATATTGTCTGTCTTATTATCTATCCCTTTCGTAATGATGCCCAATATTCTGTTCGCTTTTTTGACTGCTGCTGCACATTGAGTGGATGTTTTTATAGAACAATCCACAATGACTCCAAGATCTCTTTCTTGAGTGGTAATAGTTAATTTAGACCCCATCATTTTATATGTATAGTTGGGATTATGTTTTCCAATGTGCATTACTTTGCATTTCTCAACACTAAATGTCTTCTGCCATTTTGTTGCCCAGTCAACCAGTTTTGAGAGATCCTTCTGTAGCCCTTCACAGTCTGTCTGGGGCTTAACTATCTTGAGTAGTTTTGTATTATCTGGAAATGTTGCCACCTCACTGTTTAACCCTTTTTCCAGATCATTTATGAATATGTTGAATAGGACTGGGCTCAGTACAGAGCCCTGGGAGACACCACTATTTACCTCTCTCCATTTTGAAAACTGACCATTTATTCCTACCCTTTGTTTCCTATCTTTTAACCAGTTACCGATCCATGAGAGAACCTTCCCTCTTATGCCACAACTGCTTACTTTGCTTAAGAGCCTTTGGTGAGGGACCTTGTCAAAGGCTTTCTGAAAATCTAAATACACTATATTCACTGGATCCCCCTTGTCCACATGCTTGTTGACCCCCTCCAAGAATTTTAGTAGATTAGTGAGGCATGATTTCCCTTTACAAAAAGCATGTTGACTATTCCGCAATAAATTATGTTCATCTATGTGTCTGACCATTTTGTTCTTTACTATAGTTTCAACCAGTTTGCCTGGTACGGAAGTCAGGTTTACCAGCCGGGGTCACCTCTGGAGCCCTTTTTAAAAATTGGCGTCACATTAGCTATCCTCCAGTCATTTGGTACAGAAGCTGATTTAAATGATAGGTTACATACAACAGTTAGTAGTCCTGCAATTTCACATTTGAGTTCCTTCAGAACTCTTGATTGAATACTATCTGGTCCTAGTGACTTATTACTATTTAGTTTATCAATTTGTTCCAAAACCTCCTCTAATGACATCTAAATCTGGGACAGTTCCTCAGATTTGTCACCTAAAAAGAATGGCTCAGGTTTGGGAATCTCCCTCACATCCTCAGACGTGAAGACTAAAGCAAAGAATTCATTTAGTTTCTCCACAATGGCCTTATCATCCTTGAGTGCTCCTTTAGAATCTCTGTCGTTCAGTGGTCCCACTGGTTGTTTAGCAGGCATCCTGCTTCTGATGTACTTTAAAAAATTGCTATTACTTTTTGAGCCTTTGGCTAGCTGTTCTTCAAATTCTTGGAGAATCTGGGCCTTGGTCCCAAAACCCATAGTCAGTTCAGTAGGCTATGCTGCTCGTTGGGAATTTATTTAAGCACTTTTACCCAAATGATTCTTCTCCCTGATAATTCACACTATAGTGTATTTTCCCTTCACACTAAGAATTAACTAACACATTTAAAATTAAGATTAGAACTATTTTAAGACTAGAACACAATTATTTCCCTGCTTTGCATAAAGCTTTGGTACCACTGAGAAAGCTATCACTTGTCCTAATGTCTAGAGAAGATTATTAATGTCCCACATCTCCAGTCCCGTGGTATTTGCCACTCCAGGTAACAGTAATATGTTACTGAGATAAGTGAGTTATTTTTATCCCTTTCTTTAGTAAAGAATTCTGTATGTGAAGAAATGTGGCCTTTCTAACTTGAGGAATACTTTGCTTTCAGGACAAGAAGACACAAAACAATACAGCCAAATCCATTTCTAACTCTTATTGGACTATGCGGTGGATTTTTTACCCAGATGGCTACTTTGAAGCAGATAACAAATTGCACAGTACATGGTAAGATATATAATATGGCTAGATTATGTAACTTTGAGCAATAATTATTTTTATCATGGTGTTTCCTTGAGCTCTTGTCTTCTGAATCGTTTGGAATATTTACCTTTTTATTATTAATTGAATGGCAATTTTCTCTAGCAAGCAGAATTATAGCTGCTTAAAGTGACTGATGTTTATTAAAATAAAGGGTGGAAGGTGTTAATTTAATACAAATGCTATTCACTCTCTGCCACTGTACATCTACCCAGCATTGGGCCCAGTTACTTGGGCTAGGTGCTGGGATCTGAGTGTACCACTTATTGTGAAATCCAGATTCTCACACACTCATGACTGTATATGTAGTGTGTGAAATTATAAGCATGCAGGGGGGAAAGCACCGTGACCTAAATAGCTAAGACACATGAAGGTACGATATTATATTAAGCTTCCATTTATAAATAGTTGTTGTAAATAATTGCAAATGATTAATGGATGTTTAATGAAGGGTTACGCAATTGTTACAAATTATCCTACAGTCCAACGGGTCAACAGGTTGCTTATAGCCATGGCTTATAACTATCTATAGCACATATGACTTGTGTCCTAACATGCTTAGAACAGCAATTAATCAATTATTAACATGTTAAAATGGAACCTTTATTATAAAGTGTCACCCAGATGACTATTCCTGGCAGTGTAATAAAGCATCCTAGATCTTCAAAAATATTATTTATGCTTTGAGGCAGATATGTCAGTTTCCTTCAATATCTTTAAAAAGCCTTTAATTTAGTTTAAGTATCTCTGGAGTCCATTGTCTTCAATGCAAAGGTTCTGTATAATTGTGGGCCTGGATGCTCAAAGTATTAAATTGCACAATGTGGCAGACAAGAATGGTCTTTTGAGACAATACATGTGAAGTGGATATTTTGGGAACTAACTAGGAGAGGTGAATGCAAATTCCTCTCTCTCCAGCCCCAACCCCAGGTTCTGAAAAAAACGCAGTCTTTTCAATCTACTTGCCTACAAGCCAGGATGGTGTCCCTAGCCTCTGCCAGAAGCAGGGAATGAGCGACAGAAGCTGGATCACTTGATGATTCCCTGTTCTGTTCATTCCCTCTGAGGCACCTGGCACTGGCCACCACTGGAAGACAGGATACCAGGCTAGTTGGACCTAGTCTGACCCAGTATGGCCGTTCTCATGTTCTTATGTTAAAGACTGAGGCAGAAGTACAGGTTGCACCAGAGTCCCTAACTGTTGGAAATAAGTTTTAATAGACATTCAGGATAATTACCTGGTCAAAATATTCCACTGAAATGAAGCCCTGGCCAGCTATCGGGAAATATAAGAGTTATTGGGCTGGCTGAATTTGCAAAATACCTGGTAATTGAAACACTTCCTTGTTCTTATGCCAAGGAAGGGACCTTTGCTTGCCGATTACTATATAAAGCTATATAAAGGGAAGGCTAACATATTCATGGGGATGCTAGTTCTGAGCTAAAGCTGTTATGAACTTGTAAACACAGAAACCCCCCTTGGTGGGGTTTAAAGGACTGACTTCTACCAGAACCACTTCAGGTATTTCTCAAACTGGGGGTTCCGACCCGAAAGAGGGTCACAGGCCTATTGTAGGGGGGGTCACAGTATTGCCACCCTTACTTTTGCACTTCCTTCAGAGCTGGGTGGCCGGAGAGTGGTGGATGCTGGCCAGGTGCCAGCTCTGAAGGCAGTGCCGATGCCAGCAGCAGTGCAGAATTAAGGGTGGCATGGGCTATTCATTGCTGTGAGTAAAATGTGTGCAGTAAGTTTGTTTCCTAAAGATTCTCACGCCCTGCCCCCACCCCGAATATATTCCATATCCCACAGGTGAGGGTGCCCCCACAGTTTGAGAACCTCTGCTTTAGTGGACCTTGAGGGAGAAATACAGGTGCAGTTGCCCTGAACCGTGACAATGCTCACAACAGCCCTGTGCAATAAATGAATAGAGCATGGTGCTTGTTCAATAGTTGGCCAAACCGAGGCAGAAGGATTTTGATTTGCCCAATGCCACAAAAGCCTGATCTCCATTTCTGCCATCGCTGGAGCTGCCCTAGCGTAAACCCATTCTCTAGTTCGAACGTAAAGCAGCCAGAGAAATCCTCCTATGCAGAGGAAATACCCAGGTATAAAAGCTGCTGATGGTGTCTCCATCACCAATTCTGCTGTCTCCTGCACCAGCATGCCCCCTTCTTAAAGTGAAGCAGAGTATGTGTCTGAGGAGGAGGCTCCCCTATGCCCAATTCTCTGCTTTGGACAGGCCTCTGTCACCAGTGGTGTAAATTAAAGTGCTGTGCTGGAGCAGTGGAGAATCAAACCTCTAGAGTATCTATTGGGTTTCCGGGAACAAACTTCTAGAGTAGGCAAGGACCTCTGCTTGAAACCTGGGTAAACCCCGCCTATGTAAATCACAGCTTTCCTTGTCTGCAATAAGGGTTTTATACTGGTGCAACTACATTGGTGTAATTACACAAACGGGTGTAACTGGTACTAATTCCCAATGTAGATAAGGCCTTAGTGTCACAAGTGAGCTAAAATCAGAAGTTCCTGGCTCCCTATGTCCTGTGTTCAAACCTCCTTACCACCTGGGTAACAACTAGAGAAGTCCTGCAGCTTTTTCAGGCCCTACACGGTACTCTTGAGTGCTTGTGGCTTTTTGTTCTCCCTGCCAAATGATCACTGTTCTCAGCTACTGTGCATGGAAACTGGCTTGTCTTGGAGTGGGTCCTTTTTGCAGACATCACCGAGCAGGAGATGAAAGCTTCCTTTCATTGCAGCACGGCATATGGTCCACCACGACACCCAACAATTATAGGCAGGGCAATTTTCCAGAATCAGCCAAATCCCTGCATAATTGTCAGCAATCAACATAGTAATTAATAAATTATTTTGAGTAAAACCATTGGGACAAAAATTATTTCCCTAGACCAAAAATTGTATGTTCTTGCCAGTCATGGCTTTTGTAACTCAAGGTAACAGTTCTTACACTTCTCAGCAATTATACACAAATACATCCAGTATTGAATAATATGTTCATGCTGTGTTTGACTATCAAGCAATTTCAGCTGACTCCTTCCTTGTTTTCCACATTACAACTAGTCACTGACACATTTTTTAAACCTTTAATGAAGGGTAAAATGTTTACATTAGGTCATGTCACTATGATGTTTCATTGACCAGGAATGCACCTTAAGAGTACTTATCATATATTTTACTTGACAATATTTTCGTGCTCTTCCACTCAGATTATCAGTTATGTACAATATCTATTTTTAATTTAAAAGTACAACCCTGAATAATTGAGTACCATAGAGAATACTAATGCATGGAGCAAAGTGGGACAAATAGACTTTGTCTATAAGATTTCTATGATCCTCGCTGTGTTAATATAAGTGAGTTCATCTGGGTATTTACATATTAGATGTGGCGAGCAATAATGCAATGAGAAGTAAGTTTTGTATTAATATTTTCTCTTTCAAATAGGACCAGTTCCTGAACTTGTCAAACATAAATGCAAAATTATGAAAAACAATCCTAAGATAAAACTATGGTTATTAAAATGTATGGCAACTAATTATTGATCTGATGCTATTCTGCAAAAGACGACATGCTTGGCTGAACAGAAATATTTTAAAATCATTAATATACATATGTTTATTTTACTGAGTCTAAATTGGAAGTGGTAGATTATTCTTATTGTCTTACAAATTAGGCTGTGTGACAGGACTGTACAGCAGTCCTGATGTATGATTTCTTTCTCCTTATTAATTTCTGTCATATTAAAACTAAAACACCATTGCAAACCTTGAACAGTCATAATATGAAAATCAAATGTGAATTAGCTATTAGAAAAGCCTAGTACCTCAGATTGCTCCAGGCAAACACAGAGATACAAAGCTAAACACTATCTTTGTATAAGAAAGGAGGAAAAAACTCTTATGGGACATGCTGCCAGTTGAAGCTAAAGCCCTGTCAAAACAGCAGTTCTGCTGTGGGAACATTCTAAAATCTTTGTGCAGCTGGGCGGGTTTTTTTTTTTCCTCTTCAGTTTTCCCCTTAAAATTAAAACCTAAGTGAAATTCTGTTCACTGCAGATTTGCCAATGCATCATGTCACTCTAAGGACAGATTAATAATTCCTGAATGTACTTCAACTGAATTTCATAGCCAAGATACCTTGTAACTTTACATCTCCTCACAATGACCTTTATACTGCACTTATTTTACCAAGTATCACTGGTAACATTTTTTCCATTCCAATGAGCTTCAGGGTATATATATCATGCTATTACTTTGGAATTACGATGGTGTAGAGCTCTCTGTAAATAATCAATACCGTGTAGCTCATTCATTGTAAAATTCTGAAGAGCATTAATACTGAAGACTGTTCATCTTTCAAGCATTTTGTGTAACTCTAAGTTAACCTTTACAGAAGGTACATGCTCATTTCGAGGAATCTCTAACGCAGCTTTACTAATCTAACCTTGGATAATCACAGATGTATGTTGTAACAACAGCTGTGTTTGGACCGCGGGTTTTGACTCCCATATGGAAAGTGCTGTAACAGAATGCAAGGCTGGAGGTTCAAGAGGACTAGCTGTCGGTTTCAAAAGTTCTTTCTTAACTCCTTTAGAGTCAGAGTCTGTTGCTCAGACTCTGTGAGAGACTCCAACTGTGGCTCATGAGGGTGGCACAAGCTAATCCTAGAGCTGAAAGCTTTCATTGTCAGGAAACCTCCTATTGCCAGGCAGTGAGATATGACACAGCCATAGGTGTCAAGCAGATGAACAAATTCCTAAACATGTCCTCCAGAAGTGTGCTGAATATTTAAACCGTTGATGGCTAAAGGTGGATTTTTCTAGCATAATGACCATTGTTGTCAGTGGTTACACCATTCTGGAAGACCTAAAACTTAAGCTTTCTGGAGCCAACCTGTTGCCATCTAAGGTCAGGTACAGCCTAAGGGCTTGTGTTCTCCATTAGTGTCCACGAGATGGCAGTTCCATTTTTTGAGAGGGAAGGATATAAATCCAGTTATGCAAGTGCAAGTCTAGTGAAGTATCATCTGCTATCTCCATTGGTGCCAGTCCTCCTGGCCTCACATTTGGCACTGCATACAAAGCTACTCAGGGGATAGGGCTAGGATTACCAGAAGGAAACCACACAATTCATATTTCTCATCAGCTACATCTATTGTAGACAAACCTAGTGTTTACAGCTATGATGCCTCTGTTCCTGGCACTGATTTGCACACTGGGCCCTCTGAGTTTATGATCTGCTGCAGTCTGCTTTCCTGTCTTTTGCCATTTCCTAACCTCTGTCTAGGCTGTGCAGTTTGGTGTGTCCCTGATGTTGTGTCTGTGTCACTCATTGCTGTTCCCTTAGATTTATGCTGCTGTTGGCTTTTCTGTCCTGGACCATTCTGTCCTGCATAGAGTATCCTGTTCTTCTGCAATTGTGTCCATTGGCTTTGCAGACACTGACCTGTCTTCAAGTCCTTGAACCCAGAAGTCTTGTCCCATGGACATACCAATGAGAGGACTTTCTGTGGGGAAGAAAACTCAGTTTTCCCTCACATAATTTTCCCCAAGTCATTTCTTTAAGTGGCAAAGATTGTTCCCCCTCTCTCTGCCCTCCCCACAGGCCCATGGAACAACCAGTAGTTTCGCCCCACAAAACTCTATGATCTAGACCAGAGACTGGCTTGCTGCCTTCCTAGACTGTGTCAGGGAGATCTCAGAGACCAGCTCCAGTCCACGGACTGGTAATTGAGAAACAATTATCTAGACTTTCTGCCTATCCTCTTCCAATCTCTTTAAAACCCTGAGCCTCCACGACACGTCTGAGAACCTCTGTCTTCCTCACCACACTTTCTGACAACAAAGCTCTACTGGAGCGAAGTCACTCCTGTGAGTCACTATGTAACCTTGGGAAAATCACTATTATACCTTTCTGCGTGAGGTGTAAAATCACTCCGGACTTCTCTGAAAGCTGGTCATTGTTTCTCAACTCAGTTTTCTAGGGGTAGTAAAAATAAATGAAAGGCTTTTCAAACTACTAAGTAGAGCTATAACCTTTGCATCATTTTTCACACAGCCTACAAGACTGTATTTAGATTTCCCTTGTTCACCTAGGTTTACACTTGGTAAAATAGAAGTGTGTGTCCTACAAACCATATTCAAAAGTACCTTAGAGAGCAGAATAAAACATGACAGAGTATAAGTTAAAGGAAGCACTGAGATAAACATGGTGCCCAGACCTACAGGACTTGGCTGAACAATTGTCCAAACTCATCCCGTTTTCTCTCAATCTCAGCAATTACACATTAATCATTTTTAATTCCTAGCAATAAATTCTAGCAGGTCTCAGCCTTACTAGACTGGGAAAATGAAGATTATTCTTACAATTTATTTGTACTGCAGAAGCATTTAGGAGCCCTTGTCATGAACTGGGACACCGTTATGCAGGCATCTGTACAAACCCTGAGGTAACAGAGTATATTACCCCTATTAGTGACAATGTGTGCACCTTTAGGAATGTTTGAAAACTTCAGAAGCTGGCATCACAATGGTTAGCAGTTTCTTTCCCCTCATGTCTCACCTTCCCCAGCACGGACAGTTGACTCTGATGTAGTTAAACGTGAAGAAGCAGGAATAAATAGTTTTTTAAAGGATCACGTTCTCAGTTGAGGTAAGTGGAGCTATGCTGATTTACATCAGCTGAGGATTTGGTCCCTATATCGTAACAGGCCCATATTTAAGCTAATAGAAGGAAAAAAACTACAAAATGTGTCTCCAATAACGCTTGTTAAAAATTTTACATGAATCTCCAAATTCGGTTTCACAAATATTTTGAACCTCCACCCTGAAGAGCTTATTGAATTGTGCCAATTGTGCTGTTCTTTTGGTGCAATAACTTGAGAGCTCTCACTGAATCAACTTTATAATGAATCCTTTCAAATCCTGATGAAAATGGTGCACTTACTATGGAACTTTGCTTGATTTTGAAATTAATGCAGTAATTTAAAACTACTTTGGTAAAAAAGGTTTAATGACAGCTGAATCCTCAGAGAGGACAAAATATGGAGGCTCTATGAATAAAGAATTTGCTGCTTCTGCTCTTCACGCTGAGCTGATGGGTAGTATCTTCCAGGACTGCTATTTGCTGTCATATAACAAGCGTTCCAGTGGTGCTCTTCGTATGGTGGCAAGATACTATACCAAACCTACTGACCAAGCAGTCAATGGCAAAACTCCCTTTGACTTCAATTGCACCAGGGTTTCATCCATTGTTGTCTGCTGTGACCTTGGCTTGCTTACAGCTTTCATTAACTTATTCATATTTTACTGACCAAAACTTAGTAACAAAAGGACCAAGTACCATAAATTCCTTTGCCCCCTACAATCACAGGAAATTGATCATCTGAGATTTCCCCATCTGCTCCCAAAGGATGATCCTCCAGTGGCAACAATTTCTTCTCAAGGTTCTTGACAACATGCTGGGGGTGAGGAATTCTTTCCAGAAACACTAATTCAGTGCTCAGCTCAAATATCTTCATCTGAGCAAGAATGATCAAAATCCTATTTGCTAAAATCATTAGCACAGGGTTCATTATCTAATCTTATTTAAACCATGGGCATCCATGTAATTCTCTTACTGTTTTTAATCCTTAAATCCCCATAAAGTGGATTAGACCAGTATAATTTGGGTATGACTTCCCGCACCTCAGCTACTCTTTGGGTACAAGCTAAAAACCCCAACACGTAGTTAATCTAAACTTTGGGACAAATTATCCTGTGATGTAATGCTCTACTCAGTCCCATTGAGCTATGCTGATTTTTTGATTTATGGCAGATGAGATACTGATCTTTTGTTTTTATAATTTTCAGGAGCCTGCAGTTTCTAAACTCTGTGAAAGGCTGACCAGTGCCTCTCATGAACAACTACCATAACTGCTCTACGTAGTGCATGATATTCAGCTCTCATTAACACCCTTGCAACATGACGAGTTGCAGGGCTATAACTGGGAGCAGAATGTGGACTATGGTTGTTTCTTGAATGGCACAAGGAAACAGAAGAGATGGTGCCAAACTTGACGTGGACTAGGCTCTTTTCTCACACAGTTTCCCATCTCTCTCTAGAAATGGGGCTTATTGTATTTGTCCATGCAGACTGGAACACGTTCAAGGTGGAAGACTTATGTTCAGTGGAAAAGTCCTATTTAGCAATGGCACTGTCCAAGGGACTACTTGTTATGGTCCTGGTTTGATCTGCTGCAATATGGACCCTGTCAGAGTGGGTTAGGAATACTGGAGCAGATCTTTGGCCTGGTTCCAGCACCTCTGCAGCACTGTGGTGGTGCTAAGGGGTGGTAATGCTGATTTAATAGCTAGCTGAGGATGTGTTGGTTTGGGGAATCCCTGCATGGCATGTAGCTGTGGCTGCCATCACCCTCCTTCACAACCGGCAGTGCAAAGCACATGTTGGCTGCAAGACCTCAGCACTGCTATGCTCTAATGACCCCTGTCTGCTCCAACAGTCACTTTTGTCCTCTCCCGAAGGTGGGAGCCAAGCACAACTCGGCCAGGCCTAGTGACTGAATCCACAGACTCTTTATCGTTAATTGCTTTGTAAAGACAAGCCATTGTCTTCACTTCCAGTGGGGTGGAATTTTGATTGGCATCTACTTTGGGAAATCTGTCTATTTTGAGCACTTATATGGCCATCATGACCAAAGAAGCTGAGTACCTCGCAATATTTAATACCTTCCCACCATCCCCCATGCACAAGATAGGAAAACATGGAGTCACAGATCTGCAGGGATGTAGGCACTTAAGGTTAGGTGTTGAAATACTTTGGAGGATCTAGGCCATAGAGACCAAGTGGCTTGCCCAAGGTCACACAGGACATCTGTAGCACAGCAGGGGATTGAACCAAGTCTCTTACACCCCAGGATGGTTCCCTAAACACTGGGCTATCCTTTCCAGGATGATAATGAAATCAGAAGAAAATCATCTGCAGTAGCCATACCTCTGGACAAGGCATTTGATTTTATAGTTTTACAACTGTCCTCATGTTGAAACTACACCAGTTTCTTTTTCAAGAGAGGATTTCTAGTTATTTAGGTAAGTCTCATGCTCTTTAAAACTTGTCTAAGTATTGGATTCCATGAATTCCTATAGAAGTTTAAATGACCAAACATTTGATTTTTAAAAAATCATCTTAATCTGGACCAGGAAAAAGGATCCATAAATATGTTTCCTTTACAGGACTTGCTTTCAGGTTAATCATAGATTGGTTTGTTAGGAATGGCTGAGATCATGTTTCTGAAAAAGTTTATGCAGCCAATTGGCCTGAAATTTTAGCATCAGCTTTATTCTCAGACCATCCCTGTTTGGCCATATTTATGTGATTATTAAGTAACACAAGTGATGCTAAAATAGTGGCAGTGGTTAAAACTCTGAAGGATGTTACTGTTTATAGAAGTATATTGGTAGCTTAATTGGACTGGTTCAGAGGTGGAGCAGGAGGAAATTTAACATGTGTATATGTAATGGAAGATGCAAAAAAAAAAAAATCCCAACCAAAATTGTTGAATTTACCAGAGCAATTTCACTGGTGGGTGTCTGAACTGCAAATTCACCAGGACAGTGACCTTATCTTTATTCCAATCTGCAAAATATCTAATATATTGTTGCCACTATACCAGTAATAAATAATGGTGGTTATAATAAGGTGATGCACTGAGACAGAAATAATGCCAAAGCTAAATATAGATGAAATGGTGATGGACTTAGTTAATATGTGGAGAAAAAAAGCCCCTGGTGTAGGAACTGATCCAACACTTCTCAGTTCAGCCTACAGCAGCACTGAAGACACATAATAGGATGCTGGCATGCATTAAGGAGGAGGTATATATGTAACAAATCCAATACATTTCTGTTTTCACAGCAGAAAGCCCTGTAGTGGTTAGACCATACTTGAAGTATAGTGTCCAATTTTGGTCATGAGAGTAGAAAAACAGATAGAGTTAAACTAGCTAGAGTAAGGCAGAAGGCAGTTCATGGATTGGAGGGGGGGTCATCAGTACTTAAGACAATGATAAAATGGGAATTATTTAGCTCCAAGAAAGGTGACTAAGAGGTGAATGACTGAAACATTTAAACCAGACATGGGTTATTATATAATTAAAATTGGCAAGACTAGAACTAAGGGACACAGGACTAATTATGCCATCCTCACGGAGTATAGCATATAGAGGTGGAAGTGGATGTGGTTGGGATGCTGGCTGGAGTTATCACACTCCACATATGGCAGAGGTAGTTTTTGAAGATCTTTTCCCTGGCAGCTGGTAGAAGCTAAAAAAGTTCTCTCTTCCTCTACCACACCATCCACAGAGCCCAGGTAGCAGAATTGTTCCTGGTGCATAGACAGACTGTTGAATCCAGGCTGCCTCCATTTTGAAAAAGACAATGACTATCTCTTGCTATGAGTAACTTTCGTGTCTATATCATGGATAAAACATGATGTGGATCAACCAGCTCCATTACAGCAGAATTAGGTCATGAGGAAAGAAATTCAGTGTCATCTATGGATGTCTAACTCACTATTTATCATCTTGGTTACTCCTGTGGCCCCTAAAACCATAGTTTCTGAACACCCCATAATCTTTAATATACTTGTGTCATAAACAGATAGCTAAGGGTTAATGTCTCTTACACTTGGAAAGAGGTAACCTGAAGCACCTGACCAGAGGACCAATCAGGAAACCAGACTTTTTCAGGTCTGGGTGGAGGGAAGTTTGTGTCTGAGTTCTTTATCTTGTACCTGTCTCTCTCTCAGCTATGGGAGGATTTCTGTCTCTTGCTTTCTAATCTTCTGTTTCCAAGTTGTAAGTACAAATATAGTAAGGCAGTAAGGTTTCTATTGTTTTTCTTTTGTATTTACATAGGTATAGATGCTGGAGTGTTTTGAATTGTATTATTTTGGAATAAGGCTGTTTATTCATATTTCTTTTAAGCAACTGACCCTGTATTTATCACCTTAATACAGAGAGACTATTTTTTCTGTTTCTTTTTAAGACCTGTTGGAGTTTTTCTTTAGTGGGGAACTCCAGGGAATTGAGTCTGTGCTCACCAGGGAATTGGTGGGAGGAAGAAGTCAGGGGGAAAATCTGTGTGTGTTAGATTTACTAGCCTGACTTTGCATTCCCTCTTGGTGAGGAGGGAAGAGAGATTAGCTCTCAGTACTTCTGTTTTCCAAGGCTGGAAACGGGGAGGGTGGAATCCCTCTGTTTAGATTCACGGAGCTTGCTTCTGTGTCTCTCTCCAGGAACACCTGGAGGGGGGGAAGGGAAAAGGTTTATTTCCCTTTGTTGTGAGACTCAAGGGATTTGGGTCTTGGGGTCCACAGGGAAGGTTTGGGGGGACCAGAGTGCCCCAAAACACTCTAATTTTTTGGGTGGTGGCAGCTTTACCAGGTCCAAGCTGGTAACTAAGCTTGGAGGTTTTCATGCTAACCCCCATATTTTGGACGCTAAGGTCCAAATTTGGGACTAGGTTTTGACAACTTGTTGTTGCAGTTCTAGAGACAGTGAGGGTAGGAATCAAACACCGAATACAGCAACGAGGGTGCTGGTTTTCATCCTCCATGTGGGTAGGATGAATTAATTAAATAAAAAAAATTCAAGAGGTTCCGAAAGTTTAGGCATGCTGGTTAACATGAAAGAGAGGATGATGGAAAGTGATGGCTTTGAGTTTACTTCTGCTCATTGATGGGGCTGGGAGATGTTGAGTAGAATTTTTTGATGAACAAACAGCTTGGTTTGCTTCTGATGGATGGAAGATGTGGGATCTGCACTGAGATAGTGCCACTGTGGGAATTAAATAGCAAACAAACAGAGTAGGAGAAATGAGCTATGCCTGACCAGAGAAGAAAAGAGGACAAAGTGGCTATTAACAGTGAAATATTATGTTGTTTTTTCTAATTAGCAAATGCTAATTGTAGGAATGACTATAGAGAAGAACCAAATCTCAAGTGGAAGGAGGTGATAGCAAAATATTATTAAGCCAAAAAGGATAATGAGGAAGATATAAAATGTAATAAAGTGGAAGGGGTGATTGTTCCTTCAAGCAAGAAAATGTTATTACCAAAAAACAAAAAACAAACAAATTTTCTCTGTACTTAACACAACACAAAATTGCTTGAATGATCTTTTGCATAAAAAGTATATTACAATTTGGAAAAAATCAGATTGGGGTAAATTGGGGAAACTCAGTGAAGTACAGAAATATCTAGAGAGAAAAGATACTCTACAGCAAGAAAATAACCAGTGTGTTATAACTATATAAGATAAGGAAAAGAAGGAAAAAAGAAAGATGCATAGGATTAAATTTCCAGAATGGTGTAAGAAAATAGATTAGTAAATTCATATGAAGATAAAAGAAGAATTTTAGATAGAACAACCTTATACATTCTTTAAAATAGAAGCAGCAAAGAATCCTGTAGCACCTTATAGACTAACAGACGTTTTGGAGCATGAGCTTTCGTGGGTGAAGTGGATATTCACCCACGAAAGCTCATGCTCCAAAACGTCTGTTAGTCTATAAGATGCCACAGGATTCTTTGCTGCTTTTACAGATCCAGACTAACATGGCTACCCCTCTGATCTTTAAAGTAGAGGTCACAATTATTTCAGCATTTGGTGGGTGGGGAGAAACTAATAGTGAAACTGACACTTGCTCATAAAGTTACACTCTTTCAGATGTTAGTGTCCTGACAGATTGTCTTTGTGATGGAACCCACAAGATCAGAGTCTGCTCTGGCCTGTGTTTTAGAAAACACACCAGGTCTTATTAATAAAACACAAGCTGCTGCAAAAATAGGATTCAGTGATCATATTAGATTTGAAATAGTTGTAAGAAAAACATAGTAGCACCAAGTTTTGTTCTCTTTACAGTCAGACTTTTAGAGAATTCGGAATGAAGGGAACAAATGTGTCTAGAATACACTAGTGGACAGGAAAGATACCCTGGTGCACTGGAAAATATTTTTTAAAACAGATAGGGAGGATATAATCCAAATTAATTCCATCAAAACCCACCAGATATCAATTAAAGACTTCCTAAAGTTAAATAAAGTTTTGCCAGAATGTATAACCACAGACATTCTGATAAAATTGGCACAGCCAAAAAAAAAAAACCCCACCAATCTATCCTCACTGGAAAAATATTAATATTGTTCTTTAGGCAATAAATATTCTTCAGTAGATCTTTGCATTTTACAATACACTAATTTTATTGGAGAAAACATACATTAAACGTTATGTGAAGAGAAACAGAACAGATTGGGACTATTTACCTTAGAAAGGAGATGAATAAAAGAGGATGATAAAAGTACACAAAATAATGAATGGAACAGAATGTTCATCCATTCTCATAATACAAGTTCAAGGGGATATTTAATAAAATGGAAAGGGGGCAAATTAAAAAGTGAGAAGGAAATATATTAATCACACACACTCCACCTGCAGAGCTCCTTACCACTGGATATCATTGAGGCCAAGAGTTCAGCAGGATTCCAAAAAGGATTAGTCATTCTTACACATAACAAGATCATCCAGAGTTTTAACAGCACATATTAAAAAACAAACAACGTTTTGGAAGGGCTGTATGAGCCAGCCTGTAATTATTGGGGGTTAGGAGGAAACTTGCCGTGGAGCAGGTTATTCCATAACTGAAGCATTGCTGTCACTTGTCTCTGGTGCTGGCTGCTCTCAGAGATAGGATACCAAACAAAGGGGATCCCTATTCTTATCCAGTCTGGCAATTCCTATTGTCTGGGTGGGGATGAGGTGACTAGATACCAGTGATGGAAACTGAATAAATGATTGCAAGAATCATAAACAGAGTATTCAGAATATTTTCTATGGCTTTCTACTATATGGAACATCAGAACATGGTTTCCTGATCACTATTCCAAATACTGGTGGAATAGGTGTAGCCTCTCTTCTCTTCCTATTCATATTCACATCAGTGTCACATTATACTCTCTTGTATGTAGGCAGGATTGGGCATGTGCAGGAACCTCACTCTTCTTATAATGTTGCATATCTTGGCCCTCATCCTGCAATCAGACTTTTAGGACCACAGGGAGCCTTGTTGACTCTAATGAGAATCTACTCAGCTGGCTATGATTATGGGATCACGGTCATACATTGTTCACAAGAAAAGATTAGGCAGCAAGGGAAGACAAGATGGACATAAATGCACAAACCTGCATCATGAGCCAATGCAGCATCCTGGGTGTGATGGTGGTGGGTCACTCTACTGAGGTGGTGGGACTTGAACAACTTTGTACTTCTTGTTTAGAGAATAGATAGAGTTTTGTAAAATTTCAGCATGGGGAGGCATTTCCCAAAGTTACTACTAGTGCAATTTTAATGAAGGTGGGGTGTGTATTGCTTTTTGGTATCTGTTGGAGATGGAACAGGGGACCCAGGGGTCAGAGATGGAACCAGGGGAACATGGGGTTGGAGATGGAACCAGGGGAACATGGGGTTGGAGATGGTGCAGCACAGCCTGGGAGTTGGGAAATTAGGGTTCCATTTCCACCTATGCCATTAGCTTGCTGTGTGACTTGGAGCATGCCCCCCATTCTGTGTACAGAGGAAGAGGATGACATTCATTATTAGAGTTTGCAATGTGCTTTGAGATCTGCAGATGAAAAGTCCAGTTGAACTGCGAGGTGTTATCCTCTCTCATGGCAGGGGAGAATTTTTGGTTTTGCAATAGCTGTGATTCCCCCCTGAAAAATTATTTCCTTCCCCCCCACCCAACAAAATATCCCAAACAAACCCAGAGGAAGTAATATTGTGACCGGCTGGAGGAGAGTCAATGGACACCGAAGTGTGGCTTTGTCAGTTTAATAAACTGCTCCTCTAACAGAAATGGCTCCAGTCTTCAAACTTAACCCCTGAGAACTACAATTATTTTATCTACCAATCTTTAGGATTACTGACACCCTCAAAGGGAAAAGCTGTTGCCTTAGATTAGCCAGAGCAGCTACCGTTCTGTCCTCCTTAGAGACAGAGGATAGCTGTTTTATCCTTGGGAAATCTATATAATCCAAAGATTAATCTGGAAGACGTGAGCTCTTTGCAGTAAAAGGCCATTCCTTACAAACTGCTTTCTCCACAGCAGAGCCACATCTTCACTTTCTCTCTCTCTCACACATGAGTAAAAAGAGTCATAATTGTCCTAAAAAAAGTGCTTTAGCATCAAAAATAGCAACAAATCACAATATAATTTCTTACCCAGAAACAGTTTATCCAGGGACAGAAATGGTTTCTAGATTCCTAACTCTGAAAAGGGAGTTAATTATCGCTAGTTAAATGAAAGCACTGAGAAGACTGGATGAACAGCTTTCTCTTAGATTTCCTGCAAATCTCTCTTAGCCTTCAAAATAGTTGGTACCATCTGTGGCTTGGCTTTAAAATCATTGTGGGATGGAAGTAACTCAAGATGCAGCACCTGAGCTGCTTCATTAGCCTGATTTACCACCCTGGTTCTCATTTTCAGCAATCTGCTAGTTTTGCGTGCAGGAGAAACAGCCACCACTCCTTGCTGCATTATCCGAGTCTTTTGTCCTCCCATTCAAATGAAAGGGATGCTTTTTGCAAGAACACACAAGCATTTTTTTTTAAAAAACTCCCATAAAAATTGCACTGCAATGTAGGAATAGAGGGAAAAAAGAAATCCCTTTTGGCAACAAAAGCCATTACCTGATTTTGTTTTTTCCACTGAAGGACTGGACTAGGACTCAGGACACCTGGGTTGTATTCACAGCTTGGCCAGTGGCCTGCTGGCTGACCTTGGCCAAGTCATGTCACTTCCCCATGCCTCAGTTTCCCCAATCTATAGAATAGGGTTATGATACCTACCTCCTTTGTAAAGCACTTTGAGCTCTTCTGGTGGGAAGTGTTAGATATTATAGATATTATTTAAATAACATATCTGCCTAAGGTTTTATGTAGTTTTGAAATTACATTCCTAGAGACCCTGATTGTGGGATAAGACTGACCTGAGATCTATGGCAAACACTACAAGCTGGTAATAGGGAGAAAGAGTTTACAATAATAGTGGAGATTGAGGTGTGCGTAAACTTTCTGTATTCTTTTATAACTGAAGTTGTCTACATTATCCCACCCACTCTTGCTAGTGATGGTGGAAAAATTTTTTGAGTGTAACCTATTGAAAAGGTACATAAAATATTGTAGATTCTCTTCTCCTAAGGACATTTATAGCATGTGGCAAGTAAAGATGGCCTTGCAGTCAGCAGGAAACCTGTGGGGTTTTTTGTTTACCTTTATTTCTGTATTGCTGAGGATTTTTTTCCTCAAAATTAGTGCCCTCTCAATTCTCTGAGTTTTCTGTGCACTGCAGTTAAACTACTTTTTCTGATAAATATGGAAACTTGATGACTTGAAAAAATCCTTCCATGTCAATTCCGCAGTTCATATTCCTGCTGAGATTGTATCTAATTTTGAAAATCTTCACACTTGTGCCCTGCCATCATGTGTAATCTTTTATGCATGGCTACCTCCACTGCTGCTGAAGCAGTTGCTATGCGACAGATGAACCTGCTCCGTGGGGCCCTGACATTAGTAAAAGCAAATTGACCACAGGAGCACTAATCTAGCATGAAAAGCAGTTGGTGCCATGCATTTCCCTGAGAAGGATTACCTAATCAACAAGCAAAACCTCCTTTCAAATGTGAGCTGAATTACCTGGGCCTGGATTTCCCTGTTTCACACCTTTTTGCTATATCAAATCATCCTACAGGGTAAAGTCTATGAAGGTGCAATTCTCAAGAGGCGCAGAGACTTGCCCCATTTTGGAGTCTGCTGCACTCGCTGTAGCATCTTTGCAAATTTGTCATCTGGGCCAATACTCACTGTAATTTGTTTTGTGGTGGGGGGTTTTCCCCCCCAAGGTTACTGTGACGATGTGGTTCTGGCGGGACCCAACTGAGAGTGCCAATTCAGGACCAATTGCTTAAACAGGGCAGTTACAGCCCAAGGCTGGGGTTTTTCCACCTCTAAGGCAAACCAAACCAGCCAGACAAAGAGGACTTTGGTTTCACCCCACTGGCTAACCACAAGTCACACAAGCAATTTCCTTAGACACTCCAGTCTCCCAGTATCACCTCCAGTGCCACTTGTCCTGGGGATGAATGGTTATGAAAACCAACACCCCAATAAAAGAAAATGGTTCTCTTGATCCCAAAGAATCAAGCCCCAGACCCAGGTCAATATACACATCAGATCTTACCCACAAATCACGCTGTTGCCAGTCCTTTAGAATCTAAAATCTAAAGGTTTATTCATAAAAGGACAAAGATAGAGATTAGAGCTAGAATTGGTTAAATGGAATCAATTACATACAGTAATGGCAAAGTTCTTAGTTCAGGCTTGTAGCAGTGATGGAGTAAACTGAAGGTTCAAATCAAGTCTCTGGAGTATATCCCCCACTGGGATGGGTCCTCAGTCCTTTGTGTAGAACTTCTGTTTGTAGCAAAGTTCCTCCAGAAGTAAGAAGCAGGACTGAAGACCAGATGGAGATGAGGCATCAGCCTTATATAGGCTTTTCCGGGTATAAGAACCTCTTTGTTCTTACTGTAGAAAATTACAGCAAAATGGAGTCTGGAGTCACATGGGCAAGCCCCTGCATACTTTGCTGAGTTACAAGGCATATCTGCCTTCTCTCCACGGGTCAGTTGTGTAGCCGATGGTCCTCAATGGGCCATCAAGCAGGCTAAGCAGAGCTAACACCAGCTTGTCTGGGAAACATCCCAGAAACACAGCACAAATTTGAAATACAGATAGTACAGAGCCAAAACTTATAACTTCAACTACAGAATGATACATACAGACACCATAATCATAATGAGCAACCCATAGCCTGGTTTTAGACCCCTCATATGACCCCCTTTACATAAGATTTGGTGCTACTGCAGGATCTTGGTTGCAAACCATGTTCTATATGGTTCCTGGTTCCCGTTTATATCAATAACATCACAGTTACTAAAACTGTGAATGAAGACGAAAGCTAGCCAGACAAAAGGGGACTGTCACTTGCTTATTACACCACCGATAGCACCTATGAACTTTTAGCGTTAATAAAGAGTTAGTTACAAAAACAATGGCCCAGCACACTGTAGTTGAAAACCAAGGTACAGTTCATAACAGAAAGTATCATAGCACGCTGTTGCATTCATACTAAAAGTCATCTCAGGGGAATTGTACTTTACCAGATGGAGCTGTGCTAATACTATTCATGATTTAACTCTTCAGTACTAAGTAATTTTCTTTGGATCAGTTGTTAAACCTAAGATTACAGCCACTGGAAAAAAAAAGTGTGCCATAGCGGACTTGAAGTCTTGACCTATAGGTTGGATGCTCTGGCTGATAATCTACTGTACTTCTTTGGGGGCAGAAAGGATTTTTAACCTTTATCTTTTGTTACAGGTGGACAGACGTGCTGGAGAAGGAGAGGGCAGCACTTCGAAAGTGTGGCAGGATAGAGATGTTTGGCATTTATGAAGCTAACAACCGTATGTATATCTTGAGTTACTTCATCATGAACACCGGGGCGGGGGGAGGCTGGCATTTTCAAGGTGTTCTGAAACCAGGGGCCCAAATTTGCTTGACTGAGGGCCTGAGAGGGGTCGTTAATTTGCATTAAAAAGAAGTAGGTTGCTGCCACCCTCCAGGTTCTTATAGGGGTGCAGTACATGGAGAGTAGAGATTGCAGCAGGGAATGCCACTCAGATCCAGGTGGTGTGTCGCACGCTGGAACGGTTAATCTCCACAAGCTGCATTTCACTGTCACAAGGGAGTGCGACCATTAGCTGTATTCCAGCACTCAGTGCACAACGTCTGTGTCTGAGGCCATCCCTTTACTAAGGCCCTGGTCCTGCAATGTGCTCTGCAACACTCCCTCCCATTGTGGTGGAATTTGCTTGGTGTCTTTCAGGAGCCGCTTGGCACTTCATAGGATCAGACTGAGTGACATCTTATGGCCAGACTGCTGGCCTTTGGGGCCTATAAAAGATCTCAGCAAGGTAAATAGAAGCATTTCCCTTTCTATGAAATCTTAATCTCCTCTCTTCCTTAATGCTCAATATATCTAAGCTTCCAAACAAAATTGCAATTACAATGAGACGCACTCTCGTCCAAAATAGTCATTTCATTTAACTCATCAAATGAGTTCTCTCCAGTGTGGCTTCCATTTACTGCTAAGCTCTTGCCAAGGCAGTCAGTACAGGGGTGACTGACTATTCAGCATGCCACAGGTAGGGACTTAGCAATGTGACTCCCATTAACCTGAATGGGACTCACGCAGCTGAATCCCCACCCTGAATATTTAACCTCCCTGTCTGTCTATTCCAGTCTGTATAAATTGCATTGATGAGGGAAATAAATAGAAAAAAATACACTCTTGACTCTAACGTAGTATTTAAACATATGCAGTTTCAATATTCCCTCAAGCTGGCCTCTGAGGGATCTAACATTATCTCACTTGTGACCCACCATTATGCACTGTACATCGCCACAATAGCAATTTGTTTTAACTAACATTGCCTGGCTTATATGGAGGCCTTGGTAGTGGAGAGCTTTTGGTCTTTTAAATTTTGCATTAATAGCTTTTGGTGCAAGATTATCCACTGCCAAGTGTGAGGAGTTACAAGACCGTTTGGGCCCAGAACGTATTAATCATACTCCATACAGAAGGTCATATGTGGCCTTCACTCACACTCTCTTGGTTGTTTATGTCATCAGCTCTCACAGCCTAATGAAGGTCCGGCCTGGTCAGTACTTGGATGGGGGGAAAATAAATGGTTCATGACCACCACTGAATTGGTACTGCACTAGCGTAGCATTAGATGGGGATGGACTGCTGCAGGGCCCCCTTTCATATGGCCAGTTAAGTCAGGCACTTGTTGCTAAAGATCCTGCGCTTTTTTTTTTTTTGGCGAGAATAGGAGTGTATCAATCCCACTGTCTTGGCCAAATTGCCATTTGGATATCTATTTATTTATTTTGAATGATCAGCACGTCCTATATCTATAGATAAAACTCATCTCAAGTCCAGGCTGAGTTTGCAAGACAAAATCATTAAAACCGAACTTACACTGAGGATCATGCAGTATTAGAACAACAACAAGGGGCCAAATGCACTGTCAAAGCAGCTCCTAGGGCATTGACTTAAGTGGGGCAGGATCAGGCACCTTGACTCAGATCCTCAATGGTATCTAGGTGCTTAACTCCCATTGAAATCATCCCATTGAAATTGAAACCTTTGAGGATCTGGGTCCTTGAGCAGTAGATGGGAGTTGCATGTATCTATCTGAGGGCAACTCTCCCCCCAGGACAGTGTCTGAAAATAGCAACTCTCCCCTATTCTAAAGATTATCATCATTGTACATTATTTACTCACAATCCTAATTGTTGGGTAAGTTGAATAGTTTCTGCTCTGATCCCACTGTGAAATATGAATCGAAAGCTTCAGATTCCAATGAAAACTGATGCTGTTTTATTTTTTTTGACACAAAGGGAAGAATGACTAGAAATGCCATGTTTATTTTGACAATTATATATTTGCCTTTTCAGTACTTGTGACCTTCTCTCATGCATTTCATTGAATCTGAAAGATAAGTCACTATCCCTTAGTCCAGGGCACGTCAGGAATCAGAGAGAAGGATGGGAGTGGAAAGGCACAAACACTTTGAAATCAGAGTAGGGTTGGTGGGTGGTAAAAAATTGAAACCACAGTCCTGTACGTTTCATGTGATGAAAACTAATTATAAAATCAGAATGTATTACCATAATTGTTTATATCTGTGTTTTAAGGAATTTGCTGTCTTCTGAATCTAATAAACGAAGGAACTGAAGCTTGACTGCTACAACACTTTAATCTGTTTGGAAATTAGTCCAAACAATGAAGAAATGCTTTCCAATATTACATGAAAATGATACAGTAAGGAAAGAAAATGGAAGGGAAAGGGAAGCCTTTTTTAAAAACCCTTAAGGGCACAGTTGTTCCTGGCTGACTTGGGGTATATGGTGGGAGGTGAGGGCATAAAAAGATGTCCTCATGCTTATGTGACCCACCCCCAGGCAGAATTCCAAATGCTGCTCCACAAGGGCGCCATAAATCCAATGACCTGATCATCCACCTGATGCAAGAGGGATGTGGCATCTCCTTACCTGGGAGTTCCAGGAAGTGTTCTGCCCTCCTGAGGTGAAATGACGCCACTCCACCCCTTAATACTGACTGTGCCTAAATGACACAGTCTGGCTCTAAATGAGCCCCACTGAATATGAAATATATCGTGAACATCTCACTGTATTTTTATAATATGCTGAGCATAGCATCTGAGCACCTGACTGTACCTCTCAGCTGAGACAGGAGAATAGAATAGAAAGGGCAGAAATGTGTATATGCGCTACCATTTAAGAGCAGGCCAGATGGACAGGGGTTTAGTGTAGTTCTTTAATGTCAGCTTGGATTCTTAATCTCACTTCAGGTCACAAAAGGAAAAATGAATGTGTTTGTCTCTTCTCTTGTCCCCATCATGAAACCGTCCTATGGTACAACAAAGTTATCAGTCTCCACTCAAGAGATGCCAGAGATTGAAAAAGTCAGGGTGGTCTGAGAAGTGATTGGATTGGAGGATAAATGTACTCTGCAAGACAGCATAGCACTCATTGCCTAGGAGGTGAATTTAGTAGCCAACCCAATTTAGAAATAAAGGGAACTGGATGATTCAAGGAGATGGCAAAGGGCTAGGGAGTCTTTGGGGCTAGGTTACTGCTTTGTATCTAGTTCAGGTCAGTAATAATTTAAAGATCTTGGATGAGATTTTCAAAGGCACAAAGGCCAGTTAAGCCCCTAAATCTCATTTATGTCTTTGAAAATCTCCATCATCCTCTGATGGTTGTCAGGTGCCCTATGTGACATGATACAGGGGTCTGCATTTGCTTTCTAATGACTAGGGTTCTGTATCTTACAAACCTGAACCACAACTCTTGCTCAGCAAAGAGGCCAAGATCTGAATAGGCAGGAAGTGTGAGTTGCCCTTGCACCCCATAGGTGCTTTTTCTGGATCGGGATATTTCGGGGGGTGGAGGTGCGCCAAGTTCCACTTCTATTGCCTGTGCTATACTTGTTCTACAGATAAAAAGAGGACCTGGATCCCAATCCCACAAAACACTTCAACACAAAAAAATAGTCCCCATTAACTCAAAGGATTGACTCACATCCTTAAACCTAAGGGTATGTCTTCACTACCAGCCCATTAACGATTGATCCAGCGGGGATCGATTTGTCATGTCTAGAATAGACACAACAAATCGATCTGAGCGCTCTCCCATTGTCTCCTGTACTCCAGCTTGGTGAGAGGTGCAGGCAGAGTCGATGGGGGGAACGGGCAGCAGTTGACTCACCGTAGTGAAGACACCATTGTAAGTCGATCTAAGTATGTTGACTTCAGCTACATTATTCACATAGCAGAAGGTTGCATAACTTAGATCGATTCTCCTCATCCCCCAGTGTAGACCAGGGGGAAGTGTGGAGTGTGTTGTGGGTTCAGGGCCTACGGTTCCCATGGCTTTCAGTCTGGCACCTTCACCAGCACTTACATCACACTAATCACTATTTACAATAGGAGAGAGAGCAATGTTTCATTTGAATATTGTAAAGTTCCAGGGATGGCGGTTGAGCAGGAGCCATATCTCCAATTCCAACAGAAACAAAAAGCATCTCACATTTGTTTGGTTGAAGCCAGTGAAATTGCCCCTTTTCAATCAAGTTTTGGCCAATATAAATGTCCTGCAAGGCTGAAATGGTGTGTGCCCAAATCTTGCTGCAGAATGAATATGCAAAACAATACAGTCATTTTGAACGGCTAAGAGAGTAGAGAGTGCTGAAAGCAGAGGTCAGCTATTTATCCACAAGGCAAGATAGAGGGGGAGTGAATTTCTCACACTCCTCAGGCAATGTAAAGCATTCACGCTCTCTCCCTCTCTGAAGATGAAAGCAACATTTGTAGCTTGCTGTAAGAAATGAAGTTTGCTAGAGGACATTCTGCTTCTGGTCCAGCTTGTTTATATCTCCCACGTGCCTCTAAAATTTTCTGCTGTAATAGGTATTGCTCTGTAGAATCTGAGGGTTTACAACTGTGTCTCCTTTGCTGTCTTGTTAATTTTGAAATAAAGTTGTATCAGAGTTTAAAAAAAACAAAAAAACAAACCTACTCCACAAGGACACATTGTCAAGTGTCTATCAGGGCAGATCAGACTTGAGTAGGCGTGTTCAGCTGGGATGCTTCCCTGGGAGAATTTCACAGCTGGGATGTGACCAGCTTCTAGCCTGATTTCATTTCTGATAGAAGGAAGTCCATCTCAGATTGTGTAAGCCCCTCTAGGCAGGAATCGTGTCTTATTGCTTATGTATTGTACAGTGCCAAGGTGCAGTGTCAGCACTCAATAAATCTCAAAAGGATTTTATAAATGAGCATGAGAGGTGGGCAAGGAAGCTTGAATAACCAGGGAAAAATTCTGTTCTCAGTCACAGTATTATTGAACAAACTTACTCAGGTGTATCTGAGAGAAGAATTTGTCCTCTCGTATTGATATTCCAGTTCTTCTTGCTGCTCCCCTTTACTTTATTTTCCATCCAGTTGTACAAACAAGCATTTCTACTCCAAGCCCTTTTCCTCTGGGATCATGGATTGTCCCAACTCTCAATTGTGTGTTTTCAAAAACAAAACACAACAAATGGGTTTAGAAATTTTAAAAAATGGCACAAAGCTAACAATGTCAACTAGTTCTAGAATTCAAAACATGAGCAAATGCAATTTAATGAAACACTCCTTGTATTCTACAAAACAAAAAATGATTGTGGGTGATTTACTGCATTTATTTTATTTTTTTTATGCAGACAGGGTAACTTTAAAAAAAAAAGACATTAAGTGTTTTTACTACATTCTTAGTGACCATGCTCAGAACACACTACAGAACTGGACGTGCTTTAAGCTACAGTCTCTGGCAGTTTGCACAGTGGGGCAAGTTTATGGACATAGAATTTGCTCGCAGTCATTGGAGGTATTGGCTCCAGCTGGCTAAGATCATGATGTGGTAAACACTTAAATCATGATGGGAAAGGTTTCACTCATTTCCCAGTTTTTCTAGGCTTCACCCATGCCCTTCATGTGATTTTAACATAGCTGCCTTTGTTTGGTGTATACTAACATTGTCAGTGTAACTGCAGCAAGCTCTTGTGTGTATATAGGCACATACACAAAGGTATATACATACATATATATATTGATCAGGATGGGGCTCTTGACTTGTTCTTCAAATATTTTCATATGCAGCTTCTTATCAAAGGGAATAGTATATATAAATCACCGTGCCATGCGCTACAATTTTTTACATTTCAATCATATTTATATGCTAGCTTCCCCGCACCACCCATTTCTTTTTATAGATCTTCCTGTGCCTGCAAATGCCCAGCAAAAGCTGTGGTGTATATCCTTCTGGGTCCCAATTAAGATTCTGAACTGCTGTTCTCTGTATGATAACAACCTGAAGTGCTGACAACACGCTACCTGTCAACAGGCAAATGAAGGCCAACCATCTGTTCTACTATAAATTGTCTCCATTACGCTCAACTTGAAAATCCGCTTTTAAAGACTCCCTAATTATCTAGTAACCTGAGCCAAATGATGCAATGTTATTTTAACTAGAATCGTTGTTGGGTATAGGAAAAATAAACACAAAAAGCTTTGAACAAAGAGAGGTTTTTGAAAACCTGTTTTAGATTTGATTTCTCTGTGTACGGCTCTGATGTACCTGCTGAAACAGCTTAGAATCACAGGGGCAAAGAGCAGCAGATCGCTGCTGGTTGAAACTCTGAATTTCAGTTGGTAGAAAGGGACAGCTAAATATTCCCACTCAGGAATCCTTTGTCTCAAACCACTGTAATTACCAAGTTCCTGGAAATAAACTACAGCAGCACAAAATTCATGTGCCCAAAGCACCTGAGGGGTCCTAAATACACAAGTTGCCAATAACAAACACCCCTAAATGTTTTATTCTTGGGACTGAGACAATCATCATGTCTGTGTTGTTCTGGGATGAGATGTCAAAGGAAACGGGCTTGGACCACTCTTTGGAAGTGTGGTTACAACCTGTCCAGATTTTCCCAAGATTGTGCCTTTTTGAGGTAGCTGTCCCAAGCAGTCTGTAGGGGTGCCCAGTACACACTGCCAGCTCTCCAGTTTTATGGGGCTAAGGATCAGCCTGAGTGGCCTGGATTTTGTACCTCAGAGGCAGCAACCCTATTAACAGGGTGGTCTGCCCTATTCTGTTACTGGAGCTGGGAAGGGGTCAAGTGATCCTTATAAAGGGCTGTAATTTCTCAGCTAGAGAAGAGGTGCAGGAGGGAGGCTGACTCCTGTGACTGTGTCTGGAGCAGAGGGACACATGCAAAGGCCTTGGGCCCCTGACAGCCTGTCTTGGTCAGGAGACCAGCTTTGTTTTGTGACACTTTGTGAGTGTTTATTTTAATTAATAAACTGTGCCCTGAGGGATGGGTCTGAAAGAGACTTGGGTGTGAGGTTAGTGCTTCCTCGGAGGTGGGACAGAGCCTATGGGAAGATACTCCTGTGAGCTGGGCAAGCCAAGCACTTGTACTGTGCTCCAGCACTAGCTGGTTTATAGGTGAAGGTAAGCCAATAAATAAATAAATAAATAAATATGAAGGCCCAATCCCGTTGTGTCTGTATCTCTGCCCTCATCTCCTTACAACTCTTCCTGCTCCCTATGCTCTGTTGTCTCCTTCACTCACGTCTCACCATGTGCCTTCATTCACGCTCTGCTATAGGCTTGCAACAACCTCATTGTTAATCAGCATGGAATCCTTCCATCCCCCTCTCCCCGCCCAAATACGTATGAGAGTCTACTTATTTTGTCAAGTGTTTCAGCTGTATGGATTGTGGATCACTTTGTTCTGTATCACACCTTTGCAGTCTAAGCTGTACAGAGCAGGGACTTGTTATCTCTTGGGATTGGTTCACCTCCTGTGCACGGCCTTGTACACTTTGGGCAGTGTATGAATAATACCAATGAGACCCAAAGCTAAGTTCCATTAACACTAGTGATCTGTAACTTGAACCCACAAAACCAAGGGAACTGTAAGGCTGGGCTGGATTCTCCACTACCTGATACTTTATGCAATCACTTACCCCTCTTCAAAGAGGGGTTGAAAAATGAAAACAAAAACCAACCTCTAAATTGGAGTTTGCGCAGGGAAACACGCACCCAAGAGACTTGTAAATGAGAACACAAGTTGTAAGGCAGGGAAGAATCAGGCCCCGAGCAGCCTGATTTTTTTGCTGACTGTGGCAGATCCTTAACCCAGCAGCTGGCTCAAACAGACAGGCCAGGCTTTGGGACTATACAGAGGAGAAATCTTCCACTTAACAGTAGGTTACACACTGTCCGTGTACAGAAGAAGGCTCTGAGACCTCTAACACTTTCAATTCCAGATGAGCCTGCACACAGGGGACTACTATAATCAGGGACCTCAAGAGCTGAAAGCACCAGCTTGAGCTAAAGAGTCAGGCTCTCCAGCTGAGAGCGGTAACAGGCCTGTGGAGTGGGCAGAGTGGGATGCTAAGTAAATAATGGGTTATGCAAAGAGGAAGAAAATCTCTGCCCCACAGACTGTGCAGCCTGTAAACCACATTGTCAGTCTTTCAAAATCTCTTTCCCCACCCCCTTATCATTAATAATGACAGTCATGGAAAGAAGATTATTTCACTTGCCTGTCAAAAAAAAGCCTGCCTCATCCTGGACAAGTAGGAATTTGCAAGGCTGAGTTACATTATTTCCGGTTAATTAAATAGGCGCCAGCACACTTTATAGTGCTGTGTCAGGCTCCACATCTATGCATATATTAATAGAAAATAGCATACTGTGTAGCAATGCAGCACTATGGAACCCAAGGGTCATTATCCCCTCCTATGGTAAAACCTGCAGGAGGGGGACAAAACGTCCCAGACACAACCAAGGGTCACCTCACAGAGTTTCCGACAAATGCTCCCTTGGTTTGGGGGACTGTGGAGGAGGCTGATGATGTGGTCTCCAGACCTGAGACCCTGTCATTTGTTGGCTGGACCCTGTAAATGAAGCAAGTCCAGCTTCCTTATGCCAGAACAAGTGCTCCCAGTCTGGCCAATGAAGATGGCGGGCAGGTGTAACACCAGACCCTGGTCATCGGTGGGCTGGATCAAACCTGGGACCTCTGGAGTTAAATGCATAAGCCTCTCCTGCATAAGTTAAAAGCCACCCCTTTGCTAAGGCTGCAGCAGACTCATTAATCTCTCTCAGTGGTCTCGGTGCCACTAGATGGGACAGAACACTACACCCAGGAGATGTGTGGGTTACACTGGCAGCTGGGGGCTATAAAAGGTCAGAGAGAGACTCCCAGTGAGAGGAAAGTCAGGAGATTGGAGGATGTCTCGGAGGAAAGCCACAAAGAGTAATAAACTCTCTGCAGCTCCCCCTGTAAAGGAGGACGAATTTTCAGGAACCCACCAAAGGGCAAGCCTGCTGACATTCAAGAGCCAAGCCAGGACTGGGAGGCCAAGAGCTAGCAGAAAGGGCTAGCTTGCTGACTGTCTTGAGCCAGCAAGCCAGTGCTAGGAGGCTGATGAGGGCTGAGAGCTAGGTAGCCAGTGGAGGGCCTAGCCAAAGGAGAGGCTAGCTGGCTGGCCTTCCTGAGCCAGAGAGCTATGGCCAGAGAATGCTGATGGCTGAGAGCACTTGGGGCTCTTGGAGCCAAAGAACTGAAGCAGATGCCCAGAGAGGACTGTGCTGGAGAGTCGGGGATGGGGGCGACTGTGAGGGATGGCAGGGCTGTGCTGGAAAGCTGACGGGGGGGTCACAATGAGGGATGGCGAGGCTGCTCTGGAGAGCTGGGGGGTGCAGTGAGGTGGCAGCAGAAGGGGACTGACAGTTGGCTGGCGGACAAGTGGCTGGAGGGGCCCAGCAAACGGCCAGCACGGCAGTTGGCGGAGAGGGGTGTTTGGCGAGTGCCCGAGCAGCAGAGCAAGTAAGGTGCCACCTTACCTGCACCCAGGGTGGGAGGTGAACCCTGCAGATGTACTTCTGAACTCTGGGTCTGCACTGACCAAGGACAGCAATTGTGAGTGGGGTGCAGAGAAGGGTTGGGCATGTGAAAGGGACTTCTGGGTTGCTGGACTTAAGAACCTGAGGGGAAAAGGACTCTGCCCAACTTAATTGGAGATGGGTCTTCTGCTCATTGTTTATGTTTATAAACACTGTTTGTGGTGTCTTCCCAAATTAACACTGAGTTACTTCCCTCCTTTTATTAAAAAATTATTATTTTCTACACTCAGGGTATGACTATACTATGAAATTAGGTCAAATTTATAGAAATCGGTTTTTCAGAAATCATTTTTATACAGTCAAGTGCGTGTGTCCCCACAAAAAGTGCTTAAGTGCATTAAGTTGGCGTCCACAGTACCGAGGCTCATTTCCGCTCCATTCCCATACACGTTAACAGACTTTTCCAGTAGCTGTACTGGCCGCAAATGCCACGGCAAATCAATCATTACACACACTTGCTTTTAAACCATGTGTAATATTTACAAAGATACACTCACCAGAGGTCTCTTCTCAGCCTCTGCGAGCACACCTTGGGTGAGTTTGGGAGTTACTGGCTCCAGGTCCAGGGTGAGAAACATCTTGGCTGTTGAGGAAACTGGTTTCTCCACTTCCTTGCTGTGAGCTATCTTCCTCGTCCCCAAAACCCGCTTCCATGTTGCATGATTCTCCATTGATGGAGTCAAAGCACAGGATTAGGGTAGTGGTGGCTGCACCCCCTAGCATAGCATGCTGCTGCTATGATGAGTTGCATGTTCAGGACTCTGATTTGGAGTGGCTGTTTGCCTCTCTGGTTTTTTGGTAGGCTTCCCTTAGCTCCTTAGTTTTCCCACGGCACTGCTTTGCGTCCCTATTATGGCCTCTGTCCTTCATAGCCTTTGAGACGTTTTCTAATATTTTGACATTTCGTTTATTGGAATGGAGTTCGGCTAGAACGGATTCATCTCCCTATATGGCAAGCAGACCCCATACCTCCCTTTCGGTCCATGCTGGAGCTCTTTTGAGATCCTGGGACTCCATCATGGTCACCTCTGCTGATGAGATCTGCACTCACCTGCACCTTGCCATGCTGGCTAAACAGGAAATGAGATTCAAAAGTTCACAGGCCTTTTCCTGTCTACCTGGTCAGTGCATCTGAGTTGATAGCACTGTACAGAGCTGTCACAATGGAGCACTCTGGGATAGCTCCCAGAGGCCAGTACTGTCTTACTGCATCCACACTACCCCAAATTCAACCTAGCAAGGACAATTTCAGCACTAATTCCCTCATCGGAGGTGGAGTAAAGAAATCGATTTAAAGAGCCATTTAAGTCAAAAAAAAAAAAAAGGGGCTTCATCGTGTGGACAGGTCCAGGCTTAAATTGAGGTAACGCTGCTAAATTTGACGTCAGACTCTGTGCTTGCGAATGGGGAAGTATTGCCTCAGAGGTACCTGGAGGTGGTGTGTAATTTTCCCAGGTTACTGGGTCAGGGCTTGAGCCAATTCTGAGGTGTATCAATATAAAGGAACCCCTAGATATTGACCCCAGCCCTGATTGCTGCTCAGTTCTGCCTGGCAGAAGGGTTACACTAACACTATGGTTTAATCAACACACTGAGTTGGTTTACAGTAAAAGGAAAACAAGGTTTGTAGATGGGAAGACTCACCCCTGCAGCACCTCCTGCTGGTCATCCTCAGGAATTAGCTCATCCCAGCATCCAGAGCATCCTCTGCAGGCCAGTGATCTGCCTTCCAACTACTGGCCCCTGTGTCCCTCCCAGGATCCCAGTGCCCCTTTAACTGGGTCTCCCCCCTCCCAGGGGAATCCCCACCCCACTATCACACTTTGCCTCAGTTTGGCTACTGCCCAGTCTCCATTGAGCCCCCACACCCTGGGGCAGACTGCAGTATCAGCCACTCTTCACAGACAAAGGAGTTTGGACCTGCTCCCTTTGCCTGCCCCTGGGCTGACCTCTGCAACCCGCAGTACCTTTTAGCCCAATACTAGGCCACAGCCTGAGGCTTTCCAGGCTGGAGCTCCCCAGCCTTTCCCCAGCCCTGCTCCACTCAGGTACCCTGTGTCTAGCTTCTAAGCAGCCAGGCCCTTCTCCCTCTCTAGGCAGAGACAGATTGCTGAGCTCTTGGCTCCCAGCCTCTTTATACAGGCCAGCTGTGGCCTGATTGGGGCATGGCCCAGCTGCAGCCACTTCCCAATCGGCCCAGCTTAGTAGCTCCCAGCCACAACCATCCCCCAGGGTGGTTTTAAGCCCTTCAGGGCAGGAGCAGGGGTCCATCCTGCTACAGTTATTAAATAAAAAGTTGTAGCTTTAAGTGATACCAACTACAAGGAATAAAGTTAGAAAGGGCTACAAGCAAACAAAGGTAAAAAGAAGCTTCTAGACTCAAACCTAGTTTAACAAACTAGAGTCTCTTGTTCAAGATGTGTTTCTCACCAACTCTCTTACCCAGCATGGCTGACCAGACTCTCTGGCCAGTATCCTTCACAGAGCTCAAAGTGCTCAGTTCCTTTGTCTCCTCAGGTAAAAGAAAAAGCTTCTTTTGGTTTTCCTCTCCTTATAGCTTCCCGAAGTTCAGTGACCTTGCTTCAGGAGGCAGGAAGGCTTTCTGCAAATGCAGTCTCTATCCCCTGTTGAGATTAAGTAATCCTTTCCCCACCTGCTCTCTTGATGGCTTTGTTTGCCTTGAATGTAAATGTACTTTCTTTGACTTTGGCACAACCTTGCTTAATTTACACAGAAGTCACATTCAAGATGATGGAAACACATTCCTTTGTCTGGAACATGGCTTAGGCACTGCTTGCCAAATACATTTTTAAGAACATATTTCCAGCATATATCAGTAAAGTCCGTTGTGGGGCTACTGTACAAATGTCATGCAAGAATATTAATGATTAGTGAGTTATTAGTTTTCCAGTGGTATATTACTTACCACCTTTTGGGTATATACCACGACAACAGTGTGCCAACTGTCATTGGGGTTCTTGTAGGGTCAGAGGGTTGCAAAAGGATGACAAGAGAATGGAGAAGTCAGTAAATAACCTAGAGTTAGACAATAGGAAGACAAGGTTTCAGAGTAAGATGTGGGGTTTTAGTAGTGTTAATTGCATGAAAGTCATTTGGTATCACATGTTTCAAGCCCTCTGAAAGATTAGGTAAGTCTAATCACTTACTGGTAGACATCAAGTTGTGACTATATTTCTTTGATGGTTTTGCTGAACGTACCAGCAGATGTTCAAACAATGTTTGCATACTGTGCCTGGAATTTCTGTTTATGAATTTTTTTTCCAGGTGCTATATAAATCTCAGAGGAGGATATGGTCCCCATCCCAAGGGGCTTACAATCCATTCAGACAGACAAAACAATTCAGATACCAAATGTCTAGAATAGTCCATAAGATATTTATAGCAGGGTGAGATTTTCTCTGCCTTTTGAGAGATTGGCTGACAGCCTTACCTTGGTGGGCTTCATAGAAGACATGAGGTTTGTTTTTTTTAAAGGATATGAAGAAAGAATAGGTGGCTGCTTTACACGCTAAGGCCCAAATCCAGGCCATGAGAAGTGCACGGATGGTTTGGAGAGCCTAGGAGTAAGCAGACACAATTCTTACTGAAGTTCAGAGCTAAAGTTCGATTCAGCGGCAGGAGAGAGCTCCAGGCAGACAGGGAGACAGCACACAGCGAAGGTTAAAGGGAACAGTGAAGCAGGAAGTGTGGAACAGTGAAGGGAGATCAGCTTTTAGCCTAGTACCCTTGACAGAGCCCCTTTCAGTTTGAAATGTGATCTGGATTTGTCAAGTACCTGACAGTACAGCAGTATCCAACTGATATGTCTCCTAGATACTAGGAGAAATGAAGGAAGGAGTGAGGCTGCAGGAGTAGGTGAGGCTGTAATCCTGGGGTCAGGGAGGCTTAGATAGTGGGAGGAAGTAAATGGCTGGTGCTGGGAAATGAGCGGTGAGCAGGAAGCTTGTGTGGGAAGGTATACATTTGTGGGGAGAAGGGAAGGATGGAGATCAGGAATGGGGATGGGGGCAGACAGTGGGAGGGGAGGTTTAGGCCATTGTGAATATCTGATACCCAAACTGACTTTAAGGAGCAGAATCAACTTGGCATTTTTGTAGTGCTTTCCACCCAAGATCTCTGAACACACCACAGACGTGAAGTGGGCCTCACAACTGCACGGGGAGGGAGCACAGGATTATTATTATTCCAGTTTTACACATAGGGAAACTAAGGCATGGAGAAAGTTGAGCAACACTCTCAGGTTCTCACAGTAAATCTATGGCAGAATTAGGCAGAGAATCTAGCTTTTCTGGTTCCCAGTTTGCCTTCAGTGCAAGACCATACTTCCCAGTCTTTTGATTTATGTGAATGCAAATTCAGTTAAATGATCGTATTTGTGTGCAAATGTGAAATCTAGGCCCCACTGAAGTCAACAGCAAAACTCATACTGACTTCAATGGAGCCAGGATTTCACCCAAAGTCTGTGACTGAAAGATCAATCACATACATACTTTACTTCTGGGAGCCAGATTGGCAGCAGGTGTAAATAAATCACTGTAGCTCTGTTCAAGTTACCGGAGTTTTGCAATTTATGCTATCTTAGGATCTGACCCAGGGGAATTTGACTAAAAAATGCTCTGACCTGTTTTTGACGTACCCATCCATATTGAAAATATATTACAAAGTTACAAATACATTTTAATAAATAAGATGACAGATGGCATGGTTATCATTAACTGAAGTGAAAGAAGCAAGAGGAACGCATGTGGATTGCTCTTTAAGAATGAGGGCTCAGGACCTGGGTTCAGAACAGAAAACCTACAAACATTTTCACAGCCAGCAGCAGAAGCAACTGGTGAATGGCAACTGCAAAGGCCACAAAGAACAAAAATAAACAATGAGAATTTGGAAGCACTGCCACGCAAAAACTGTTATAATTACACTTATGGAGGCGTTCATATGCATGATGCTTTACAGATAAGAAAAAGCCAATGCATGGGATTTTCAAAAGCATCGAAGGCAGGGGTGGGCAAAATATGGCCCAGGGGCCACATCCGGCCCTTCAAACATTTTAATCCAGCCCTTAAACTCCTGCCAGGGAGTGGGATTGGGGGCTTACTCCACACGGCTCCCGAAAGCAGCGGTATGTTCCACCTCCAACTTCTATGCGTAGGGGCAGCCCACGGGCTCCACATGGTGCTCCCGTCCTAAGCGCCGCCCCTGCTGCTCTGATTGGCCAGCAAACGGGGCCAATGGGAGCTGCAGGGGCAATGCCTGCGGAGGGGGCAGTGTGCAGAGCCACCTGGCCACTCCTCCGCATAGGAGCCAGAAATAGGGACATGTCACTGCTTCTGGGAGCTGCCCGGAGTCTGCACCCCTGACCCCCTCCCACATCCCAACCCATTGCCCTGTCCTGATCCCCCTCCTGCCCTTGGAACCCCTCAGTTCCACCCTCCTGCACCCCAGAGCCTGTAACCACAGCCAGAGCCCTCACCCTCTGCCCCAGCCCGGACCCCCCTCCCACACCCTGAACTCCTCATTTCTGGCCCCATCCCAGAGCCCGCACCCTCAGCTGGAGCCCTCACCCTCTCCTGAACTCAACCCCCAATTTTGTGAGCATTTATGGCCCACCATACAATTTCCATACCCAGCCCTCGGGCCAAAAAGTTTGCCCTCCCCAGATCTAAGGAGTATATTGGATGGGATTGTCGATGTACTTACTGTAAAACACTTACTAGTTAAGGGCCCCATGCTTACTCCTAGGCTTTAGCCCTATTGAAGTTAACAAAACTACTCTCTGTAGTCAGCACTATACCCATTAGTAAGCATTTGTAGATCTGGGCCACAATCTAAGCTATAGCAAGGGAAGTTAAACAGTAGGGAGTTAGGGAGCAGGGAGATTAGGTTACAATAAGAAGACCATGTGGTTATTTTATCTATTAACGCTCATTTGTGGAGGGTTATGTTTAGGTTTCTTTGTTGGTCTGAAAGAGAAATACTAGGGTTTGTAAGCTCTACAGAATGCCCGTAAGAGACTTGAAGGTGGAGAGGGTGGCGGCTTGGTGTAATGGATCACAAATATATTAACGTAACAAATGCAATATTTGTAGGTTTTGATCATACTGTTTTTTATTTTGCAATAGCAGCATCATGTAGTTGCCTCCGTGCCTGCAAAATGGTATTTGTATTAACATGCTCCCCCTACCATTCTAAACACCCATAGAAGTTGTCCTCCTATGGGATGTTCTTTCAAAATGCTAAACAATGGCATTGTTGTGTCTATAACTATGGAAACTCATCATAGTGAAGTCTGAACCCATGCAAGTCTTGTTAGAGGTTTCATTAATAATGTGAAACACAACTCAGATGGCTCAAACCTTTTGATCAATCCAGGTAGTTCCGACTGAAACGGAGTTGAGTATGGAAAGAACTTGGGTCTAGTTTTGAGACAGGGTTGGTTGAGTTTTGATTAAAAGTTGAGCCAAGTGCTAAGAGACTAATTGTCATTTTATGACATCTAGCAGAAACCATGTGAATATTGTCATTTCTCATGTCTCAACCCAAAGCCAGACTAAATCTTGTGGTATAGACAAGTGCTGTCTAAAGCTCCACATCCAAATACCCCTGAATTTGGTATAGTTCTGATCCATATTCTATCTCTGTGTCCCTAACCAGTTATTTGGAGGTTCGGGTTTCTTCCAACCAGAAACTCCAGGGATGTGAATCTAAACAAACCAAAACAGAAAACAGGGGGTAGGTCTCATACACACTCTGAACTGAAACCATGTTGTGTCTTATAGCTGTAATCAGGACCACTTCTTTAAGCAACTAGTGACATAATCATGGTCATTACCATTTAAACAAATAACAGCCACAGTTGCATTCCATAAACCACTGAAATACAGTATGTGTAAATACCTGTTAATAGACATACCATATCATGTAGTGGGGAAAAATGTAGTTTCAACATCATGACAGGTGTTTCAGAATATCACATAATTAACTATGTTTGGTTATTTTAATTTTGTTTCTATTGGCAAAATGCAGTATGAAATATCTATTAATTAGATAGGAAGTTCCCCTGAAGACATCTATCAACTGTTTCTATTAATACAGGCAACTGTGAGTAGCTAAGAAAGAAAAACATTCAGAAACAACTTTTAGTTAATTAAATTGAGGTTTGGATGCAACATACTTTTTTCCCCTAACAACCAATGTTTGAGTCTGTCTCCTAGACAACCATTTTAAAAGTTTTTCATCATATAGTTCCGAGCAAAAGTTAATCCGAAAGCCTAGATTTATATTAGATCTTGAATCTGTATCATCATCTACTTGATTTGGAAGAACTTTAAGACAGTTATATAAAGTATCTGAGCAAAGAGACTGCCAAGAGATCTATTCTCGATTTAAAACGTAGTTCTGACTCCTTTTGATGCCAACAGGAGTTGAGTGTGTGTACATAGGGACAAGGAACAATCCAGTTACAGCTGAACATTGTGTAGAGCATTTTTTGCTAGAATGGGATCTATACTCCTAGGCCTCACTTGACTGTGATAATATAGACCAAAATAAGATTACTTTCTCTTGACAGGAGGAACTCATAGCTGATGGGATTTTTCCTCCTCCTAAACTCACCAGTTCCAACAAGACCCCATTCAGATGCTCTGGCTGACCAGCTTAATGTCAGTAATTTACTATGTCAGCACCCAAGTCTGTTACGCTGCAGGAAGGCATGTCGATCAGCTGAGGTTAAATGGTTTAGGAACACATTAACCGCCCCAGGGGAATCATATTTAGGCTTGACATCTTTCAATAAGATGCAGTAATAATTGGCAGGCAGTATTCTCTGGTTCTAGTGACCCCCCCAGGAGAAACAAAGGAAATAGAGCCAATGCATGTGACTTAATGGTGACACTGGACTGCTTCATTTAGGTGGGATGACAGGAGCAGTAACTAACTGCATCTCCCTGTCTGGGGAGTCCCCAGTAAGTGTAGTAAACTCCAGTCAACTTATGGCCCATGGTCATGGATGTTATCCAGCCATGGTGTCTGTATCTATTTGGTACCAGTCTTAAAATGAAATACATTTTAACTCCTCTGATAGGACAGGCTGGACAAGGGTGGATTTGTCACAGGCTTGACCACAGGTTCTGTGATGTCTGCTGTTGCCAGGGAATGGCAGGGCAAGTTCAGACTGTGAGACTCTGTTAGGGACTACAGAGGGGCTGCCTTGAAGGAGCTGAGGAGATTTAAATGGCTCAGCTTACTAGGCCAAACTGAAAAGCTGCCAGTGCTCTGAAGCACGAAGGCACTCTTGACATGAGATGGAGCAGAGCTGCCCATTCTAAAGGGTCTTTTAGGAGCCAGACATGTAGAATCTTCCTTCCCTGGCTTTTGAGGTTGCACATCTCATCTATGGACTTGGATATATTTCTGCTCTTCTTAACTTCTTTGGTGCAGTTCCACCTGAAGGAACCTAAGGTTCCCAGATTAGGGAATGCTAAGGGCTTCATTAAAGCTTTGTTCACCCCTGCCAACTTTAGTCCCTTCATCTGATCTGGCGTCAGTGATAAATAATCCAGTGTATCTGCCCTCCTGCTAAGATGGATGTCTTTGTGGGTTCAGTTCTAAACAATTTTCTCAAAAGCACCACAGTTTCTACAGGTTCCCACTGGACAACCTTTCAGGCCCCACCCTATTTCTCAAGCTTGGAATCAATGTATTGGGAATACATTTTGTACATGTTAGCAACCGGATACACGTCTCTTCCAGGCTTCCTGGTATGTTAGGCCAGAGACCATAATTTAGGTCTTGATCCTGCAGCTAAATCTAATGGCAGGAGAGAATAACCAACCCATACCAGTTTAGTGGAATGCTTCGCTCTGATGTCTGATAAAATCCCCTCTAGTATGGAGCTGGTTTCTATTCTTCAGGGAGTAGCAGTAGGGCTGCATAGGTACAGGTGGTATCTGGTGCTGTACTGCAGTGGTCTCAGACTCAATGGCTCAGGAAAGACTTCAGAAACCTGAGGGGAGGGGCAAGATTACTGAGCCTGGGGGACTAGAACATTGTCACTGACCAGATGGGAAGAAAGAGTAAGGGTAGTGGAGAGCATCAGGAAATTTGTTCTGGATATCTCAATGACGTGATCCTTCTACCCCTGAAGGGACAGTGCCTCCTACCTCTTCCTGTGGCAACTCCTGGCAAGGCAGGAGGTCAGTGGGTTGATGTCTAGTGAAGCACAGGTCTTCTCAAGTTCCAAGGCCTCAGTGAGCCTGCATAGCAGACCTGGCGCTGAAAAGCAGCATGATGTGAAGGCTGGGTCAAACATGAAATAATCTGTGGGAGTGGCTTCTTCATACATAGCGTGGGGAAGGCTCTGAGGCAGGTGGAGCACAGACTGCAGCATGGGGAGAAGGATGCAGGTCTGTTCCAAGCCACAACAACAAAAATCACTGAGAACAGGAAGACAAGGTCTATTTATAGGGGACTCAGACAACTTCTTTTCTCTCTGAGGATCTGACATTTAGAAGGTTAGGTAATAATCTATTTGCGAAAAGAAATGTGGCTTTATTTCCTGAATTTTAACTACATAATACAGCTTGAAGGACCAGAGCAGCTGAGCAGCCAGAGAATTTGCTAACTGGATCTGGTATACAGCGGTCTATGTACCAATTCAGCTCACATGCATAAAATAACTAGAGGCTGATGCTAGCTTATTTTGCTTTTTCCCCCTCTGTCTAAATTCACATTCTTTACCACCTGCATGTAGAGAATGGAATAAATAATGATTACCGCTGTGATAGAGAACTTCTGCTAAAATACCAGTCAGTCATCGAATGGCTGATACTTACCACAATAATGCAGTCAATAGTGGGGCTTTTTCAGTGGGAGTAGGAAGCAACATTATATGTGCATGTTTTATTAGTTGCAAAAATGGATATCTCAGTATAAGCACCACATGTACATCAAACTGACAGACTCCTTTGGGATTAAGCCCCATCACCTTCCGAATGCAAGACAAGCATAAAACCGCTGCAGCAACGGAAAAAAAAAAATCAGCTTGAAAATAATTAAACAGCAAAGCAGCCACCCATAATGATATTCAGCAGTGCACATTAGGGACAGTTTGCTGGGAATGCACAAGAGCACTCCAGTTGTTTAATTAACATTGAAACGGCAGTTCCACAAGAACTAAAAATCCTGTTAATTTATGTGTCTCTTAATGATGCTCATTTAAATACTGTCAACTTTTCTCCAGTTTAATATTCATGATTTCTAGTCATTAAAACGCCATGCTTAGCTCGTGGATTCACCGAGAAACACAGAACTGTTTGATGTCAGTTCTTTAAAAGTTCTCTTACCGCTTAAAGTGTAAATCTCTCAGTGCTTACACTGGGGTCACAGTAATCTGGTCTATAAACACCATTTTTATCATTCCGATAATACAATGAACTCCAGTGTTCTCTCTCATCTTCAAACCTGAGCTCCGGTCTCAGTGTCAGGAGTTATTTATGTAAGCGTAGTTATCGTTTTATGACAGAGCATTTCAGCTGGTTAATGTAATGTCTTTATGTATTGGGAAACTGGGCTCAAAATCCCATTTTAGATTATAAAAACTATTTATCTCGGCAGGAAACATTACATTAACAATAATTTTAGTGCAGAAAAGACTCTTGCAGCTGGATATTGTTGAGGAAGAGACGACCAAATCTTGACCTGTCCGCATTGATTTATAGGCATGTGGACTGAAACTATCAGTGCTGGCATGCACCTTTTGCTGGACACTGCTACCACTGGATGGTGACTACACTAAGGAATTTTAGGGAAACATAATTCCCCGCTGTTTTTACCTCTGGTGGGAGCCATAATGTGAACAAGGTGGAGGCGGCTTTGGGATTTTTTTTAAGGGGAGTGAGTTTATTAGTCATTAACAATAAAACATTTCAAATAGTGTTATGAGACCTATAAGTATCCACCCTTTTACCAAATTAACAGTATTTGTCAGCATATTGGCCATACGTTGTTACATCATTACACTTTCTCCTTTTTTCAAATCATTTAAACACAACTATAACTTGATATATATTGTATTTAATGGGGCATACTAACTCATGAAAGGCTTCATTGGGAAGTTTAATGTTTTTTTCTCTTTGTGGGGAGGGAGATACTAAGAAATAAGAAGTTTGGAAAATTAGAAGTAATTGTGGGGGAGGATGTAATTCAAATATTGTTTTTTATGTGTGTCCTTCTTAACTATCTGTTGCTCCTGTAAGTACAAGATTATATCAACAACTCCAGCATTTCTGATGTATTGTTTTCATGTGCTAGGTATACTTTTACCTTTTTTGTGAGGTTGTCCGGTACTGTTGTTACAAACTATGTTAAGTCTTCAATTATTATCTATTCTACTAATAGTTCTTTTTCAGTGATCTAGAGTAGAAGCTGTTGACAGAGTCCAAAGATCTAGGATTGCATGATTTGTGTTTTTTTGCCATAAAAAGCAAGATTAAGAGTCACTTCCTTATCCTATCTTGAATCTTTTTAACAGCCCAACTACACGTCTTTAAGTCTTGTTTGGGTTCTGTCTCTAGCATACACTTTTATTTTGTTCAGGATGGATTTCCAAAAGATGTTTACCATCCAGCTTTCCCATGCCATGTGTATGAAAGAGGGCCTGCCTATTTTGCATTTCATGCAGACATGTGGGTCAATATAATGTATTTTAATATATAGAGATAGTACAAGTTCAGTACTGTTGGTGAGTATTGGAGTCGATATTTATTGTCTGTGTTTTTATTCTATTATTTTGCTGTTATTTCATATTTATGGTCCATAACCTAATAACTTTATGTGCTTTGTCTTAAAAACATAATTATTAAATTATATGTTCTACACAGCATCTTGTTTGCTGAAATTTCAAGGCCTCGTGTTTGAAATTTTCTAATGCAAAGAGCTTTGGTAGTGCCTTTCTATTTTGGAGGGTTTTTTTTAAATAAAGTAAGCAATCTGTCTATACTCATATTGTGAGCTGTATACTGGCTCCCAGATATTCCATATTTACATATCTGTTAGTGTATATTTCTCAGAAATAACAGGGGAGTCCCCCATTTTTGTCCTTAAGGAATGGTATGGCTGTTCTCGGTCTTCTATTAGAACTCTCTCTGGTCAGTGATCTGCCTGAATTGTTCTTCCATTTGTAGAACCTTTGTTTTGCAAATAGGAGAGCTCTCTTTTTTGTTTTCCTGTTATCAGTGCTCCTAATGCTAGTTTAGCTTCTTAACCTCCTGGAGCAAGTCTGTGTTGTTCGTTATTTATATAGCTCCAGCAAACCATTAATTTTTTCTTTAAGACTGCCTGGTTTTGCTTATGTAATTTTTTCCTATAATTATTATTATAAAATAATTATTGTATGAGATTTTATATCCTCTTATTACTGCTGTGAAGGCTTCCCTCCTAGTTACCAGGAATATAACGTGTAAGGGATGCTCCTTAATAATTATTAATATCGTTTTCCATTTTATTCCCAAAGTCTTCGTCTTTGAGTAATATCTTAGTGCTTGTCCATGCAGTAGCTTTAGTCTGCATCAGATGCGTGTAAACTTTCGTCTGCACTAGCGTGTTGTGCACTAACAGGCCTGTATGGACCCTGCTGGCACACGCTAAAGGTTCCGTAGTGTGGATTAACGTAGCCCTGGTTCAAAATGTAGAGTATCTGAGTCTAATCGGTGCCTCCTTCTTACTGATCACGTGCATCTGGTTCTGGCACTGAGGTCAGGAGTTTGGGGCTACCCTTGCAATGTAGAAAGTATGGGTTTGACCCATCTGGTGTATTTTTAGGGTAGCTGGGAATATCAGAGCACATTAAAATGCTTTCCTATGGACCTGCTCCTGGGCTTCTGTAAATTCAGCCCTTTTCCTCCGTTACCCTCTACTCATTTTTTTCAGCTTCCTGGCTGCTTCAAGAATTGAAACCAGGTCTTTGTATTTCTGTATGACTGGACATGGTATAGTCAAATTTCTGTTGTATACAGGGACACTGATCTGGGGTGATCATTCAATCTTAATTTGATTTAATTTGACGGTCAGATTGACAACACTGGGGATCCATGTTTCAAAGTATTGTCTAGGGTATTTGCTTTGGACCTCTTTTGCAATCTTAGAATTCTGATATTTTTTCTATGCCCCCTATTTTTCTGTCTGTGATTTGATTTGAGACTCTAGGGCTGCAATTCTCCAATTTGTCATTTAACTTTTCTCTGAGCTTGCTGAAATGGATTTCCAGCAGCAGAGTTCATTGAATCTGTGCCACCATTTCACTAGCCATACCCATAACTGCTGATTCTTCTTTTCACTCTGATTCCTTGGTTTGCATGTTGCCTTTTTTAATTTTACTCTCTTTCTCCTCCTTTGTCATTTTCATCCAGAGTGACCAACCATCACCCATTTTTCTGGGGTAGTCATGTCTACTGCAAGGACACCTGATGTCCCCCTCTATCTTGCACTCTCTATTCTGGCTGCCTCCAGCCTGTTCAGACCCAACCTTGAATTATTCAGAGAGCCGGGCTGAGGGTGGAAAACCTACTGCTTTTTTCAGTTATGCTGTTGTTGCCACCCACATCACAGATGCTCACTACCCTGATTACCACCGCCTCCACTCACCAAAACTTCCATCGAAGTGGGAAGTGGAGGTGAAGGGACAAAGAGCTTAATCCAGTTTGGAAGTGGATTTAAACTAATTTGGAATAAGGTCCTCGGACCCACACAGGGAGTTAATTAGGCATAACTATTCTTCTTTAAATTCACACTCAACTTTGATCCAAATTAACTTCTCAGTGTAGACAAGCCCCAAGCAAGAGTTGGTATGTGAGAATTTCCTGGGGGTCATTCTTGGTTTTCACTCAAACAACATCCTCTGGCAAGGAGTTCCACAGTTTCACTCAAACCGAAAATAATATAGAAGAAACATGAGAAGAAAATAAGGCGTTAATCACACCCCAGATCCTCACCTTTTGGAGAGAGGTCCTTTTTTATGGACTTCAATAGGACTTAAGCACATGCTTCAATACTTACTTTGATCAACAGGGATGGACATGGCACATAGCTGCATACTTTGCTGCATTAGGACAAAGTGCTCAGCACCTTGCAGGCTTGAGCCCTTATTTGAAAATCTGTCTATCGTCAATGAATTACTATTAGATCATATAAAACAGTGTCCACAGTGGTCAAGGAGTAAAAGCTGCTGCACTGTGTGGGGCACTGGACTCATGCTCCCAAGAGATAGGATGTTAATGCTGGCAGCCTGCCAATGGAGAGAAATTGATTGCCAACAAAAATTCCCTGCCCAGACGTGATGAGGGTTGGGGGAGCTGGTTTTATCAGGTTTTCCCTATCTCCATCCCGAGGTGCTAGTGCTTTTTTTTCACACGCACACGGTCAACCTGTGGAACTCCTTGCCAGAGGATGTTGTGAAGGACAAGACCATAACATGGTTCAAAAAAGAACTAAATACGTTCATGGCGGATAGGTCCATCAATGGCTATTAGCCAGAACAGGCAGGGATGGTGTCCCTAGCCTCTGTTTGCCAGAAGCTGGGAATGGGCAAAAGGAGATGGGATCACTTGATGATTACCTGTTCTGGTCATTTCCTCTGAGACACCTGGCATTGGCCACTGTCAGAAGACAGGATACTGGGCTAGATGGACCTTTGGTCTGATCCAGTGTGGCTGTACTTATGTTCTTATGTTAAAGACTGAGGCAGAGGTACAGGTTGCAGCAGAGTCCCTAACTGATGGAAATAAGTTTTAATAGAAGTTCAGGATAGTTACCTGTTTAAAATATTCCACTGAAATGAAGCCCTGGCCAGCTATAGGGAAATGTAAAAGTTGTTGGGATGGCTGAATTTGCCAAATACCTGGTAATTGAAACACTTCCCAGAAGGAGATCAGCAACAGTGCAATCTACAAAACAACTTTTAAAGTAAAATCTTTACTCTTTTAATTGACCACAGGGAACAGAACTGTTTCAGAATGTAAATTACAATTGTGATTAAAATATAAGCTGTGCTTTCTTAATATTCAAAGTGATATTTGCTACAATCAGCGTTAAAATTAATTCAAGTGTATTCTTACCTCTCCAGAAACACATTTTTTCATTAAAATGAAAAGTTTATTTATGATTATCTTGGTGGGAGTGCAGATTTTTGCCTATATAGAAGAATTAAGACTGTCATATTCTCTTGTGTCCTGTATTTGCCAGGCTGCCTCACGGCTCATTTATTTGTGGCTGTTAAATGTATAAACCTTCTCTAAGTATTATGCACTTTATAAGCAACTGTGCATTAATTGTTATTCATGTGTAGGAAGTATTCTCTCATCGTTGGGAGGTGCCACAGTGAAGTCTGTAACAAACTGGTAATTCAGCACCTTGTTTTCATTTAGCTTTTAAATAATCCAGAAGCAGAGGCAAAGGTGAAGAAAATAAAGTTTAAGCAATATAAAGTGAGTACTCCAAAATACCTCTTTTTCATAGAAAACAGAAATACAAGAAAATAGGTATTGCCATTACTGATCAGGCCACTCAGTCAACTAGCCCAGTTTCCTGTCTCCAATAAGGCCAGTATCATATACTCCAAAACATGTTTCAAGAATCCCCACAATGGGCAATTCTGTAACCCTTCTATATAAGTTTTGTCCTAACTTCATGCATTTAGGAGTTGAAATGTGCCCCAAATGAGCAAACTACTGACGTACATGTTTAACTTTAAGCATGTGAATTCAATGGACTTAATGAATGCCATAGATGATGATTGCAGCTGCTGTAGCTGTGTGGGTCCCAGGATATTAGAGAGACAAGGGGCATGAGATAACATCTTTTATTAGGCCAACTTCTGTTGGTCAGAGAGACAAGCTTTTTTTTTAAAGCTTTCTCTCACCAACAGAAGTTGGTTCAATAAAAGATATTACCTCACCCATCTTGTCTCCCTAATAGATGATAAAGTTAGCATCCTAAAATGGATCTCCTGGGTTATTTTTCCTTGTGCATTACTGCAGGATTGTCTTCTATCTTAATGGTGTAGGGTCAATATTGGCTCCATGAGCCAGATCTTCAGCTGCTGTAAATTGTCATGGCTCCATTGACTTCAACTGAGCTACAACAATTATGTAAGCTGGGGCTCCCAGCCTTGCAGTCTTTGCACTGCAGAACTGGCTAGATCCCTATAATGCTTCTGCAGCCACCCATGTGATATCTTCGTCATGGGAGAGGAGCCTAGGGGATTGCGCAGCCCAGTGCTGAGCTGATTTATAGAGTGCAAATATGACTTCATATTCTGACCCCAGTATTTAGCCCTTAATTGTTTTATTTAATCTACTCTAGTCAGAAATGAGCTGAACAGTCTGCCATGCTAAGGAACTCCTTAATGGGAAAAACTCATTATTTGCTTATCCCAGCTTGATTTTTCCAGAAACTAAACCTGTTGTAGGTATAACATTGCTGAGACACTCAAAGGGACAATGCTGTGGTAAAAATACAGTGTCTGACTCTGGTCTTGCATTGTTTTGGCTGTTAAATTCAGTGCAATTAGTCCTTATCGGTATCAGTGTAACTGAGAGTAAACTCAAGCCCTTTGTATTTGTCCAGAAGCAAATATCCTTACCTGTGATGTTAGTAGTGCCTTAAGATGCTAAAATGGAATTTTTTAAAATTAAAAATGTGCAGTGTTATCTTTTAGGCTGTTTGTTTGCTTTCTGCCTTTCTTTCGGTTCAGATACAAACACAGATAGTCAGTTTCACTCCAATTTGCAGCCATATCTCCTTTTTTGATTCATGAAATCCTTACTCCGCTGCCATGTCTGACTGCAAATGCTGGCCTGCATGGAAACACTTCAATTAAAAAACAATTGAGAACATTTATGCTAATATTAGATTTTGGGAAGAGGTCCTTCCCCCCAAAAAAACTAAGACGTAGAATTTGGACCTGAACTACTTGCCTAGCAGTGTTTTTACTAGTGGCTCTCGAGTTTGCGCCTCTGATCCATTAAGTCTACAGACTAATTAAACACAGGTGGAGGTCTGAACATCAGTCACAGCAGTGTTTCTGGTTTTGTCCATTGCTACCAGAGCAGGGCTGATCTGAGCTTCAGCCAGCAATGGCCAGATTTTCAAACCACTGCAGCTCCCATGCTGACACCTCAAGGAAATGGCCAGATTTTCATGTGTTCAGCACTCAGCTGCTTGCACAGACAACGTGCTGGGAGCTGATGTCTTTGAAAATCTGGCTACTTAAGGACCATTGAGGTACCTAAATACTTTTAAAAATCTGGCCTTTAGGGACTTGAGGAATAAGAAGTACTGATTGGGGGGGAGGGATAGCTCAGTGGTTTGATTATTGGCCTGCTTAAACCCAGGGTTGAGTTTAATCCTTGGGGATCTGAGGCAAAAATCCGTCTGGGGAGTAGTCCTGCTTTGAGCACGGGGTTGGACTAGATGACCTCCTGAGGTCCCTTCCAACCCTGACATTTTATGGTTGTAAGACCTGATTCACTTGTGTCTGTAAAGAGATTAAATGCTGTCATAACCAGGTAAGAGCAGAGCTGGACAGAACACCTATCACTCTTATTCTCAGTAAGGACTCTCCTCTTTCCATTCTTTTATGAATGTAGAAGATGGGCAGGGGGTGTGTGGTGGGAGGTTAGCAGTGGCAAACACTCCCACTTCCTGGAGCACGTCTCAGCCCTTCACCATAAACTCAGTTTTCCCTGTTTCCCCCCTCTTTACTTGAACCGGTGTTCCAATCTCCTCTCTCCCCTAGGCAAGGAAACTTCCCCAGCCCTTCCTCAAAGAACAGCACCTCACCACCCTCCCCATCCATTTTACTGATGTGGATTCTTATAGTTTTCACTTAGCCACTCATTGTTCCTGGGTCCCTATTTCAGCACCGTTTTGGCAGAGACCAATGCTGTTTTTTAAATGCCAAGGTGAGAAGTGCTTCCATTACTGGGCAGGTCACCATTCTTTTCTGGTGTCAAGTGATGAGTTTCCAGACTGTAACCACGCTGACATTTGCTAGTGCCCTTAGAAAGTTGAAACATTGAATGGAGTCATAAATAGTTTGTTGGCTGACTTCAATTTTGCTTCTTGTCAATTTTGTTGCTTCAGTTGGTAGAAATTACTACTGGAGGTTTCTGAACAAATATTAAACATCAAGTTTCCTGTAGTATAAATAAACCCTGTGGAGAAGAGGAAAATCTTACATCTGTGTTTGTTTTTTGCTTTAAAGATAGCCGCTCTAGAATGTATGGTGGGGGGAGGGTAAGAGGGTGTTTTCCTCATTTTGTTAACATGGTAGCACGTCTTAGCACTTTCTGTGTTGTGTCTATTAGCCTTCTGAGTTGGGTGTTACTCTTAATATTATTTGTATTACTGTTGTATCATAGAGCCCCAGTCATGGAAGAAGACTTTACTGTGCTAGGAGCTGTACAAAAAGATCAAAACAAGTCACTGTCCCCAAAGAGCTTGCAGTCTCCCCATTTTATAGACAGTGAAACAAAAACAGATAGATAAAGGGGGACTTTCAAGTTTAAAATGACGTATTTTTTTAAATCAGAACCAATGTTGTTACTAATACCACCTTCTAACACTAAAAATGAAAAAATTTGAAAATCATCCTTTTTCTTACTAGCTGCATTCACGGTTTGCTTACCTGAGCTTTTCCCCTCAGCTTGTAATAGAAACTAAATGAGACAGTTTCACTTTTGTTTCGAGTCAATTCCACTTTCGTTCATGCCTAAAGCAGTGCTGCAATGTTTGGGTTGCCAGCACTACAAAAGATTGCTTTGGGGTTTTATAAGTGTTTCTGTGGAAATTTGAAAAGAAAATCAGGAACAGTTGTTTTTACTAGACCTAAATTTGTGGCTACATTTGCCCTGACAGTACATCAAGTTAACATGGGAGTGATTGTGCAAATGAGACAGATGATGAGTGTGGAAGTGGCCTATGCTAATGAACCTCTGAGCTTTGCATAGGTGAACTAGACACTACAGAAGCGTGAGCAGTCTTAGACTGACGGTGCTCATGCAGTTAATAAAAGCACAATGCCTCCTTTCCAGCCAGCCTGACTCCAAAGTCCTACTACACATTACATGCTGTCGGATGTTGTTGTGAGCCCAAGACAGAGCAATTACTTCCTCCCTGTCCCTGGACTTATAGGAAAACCCCACAGAAAAAATGTCAACTTGAGCAAGGGTTTGAAAAGTCCCTCATCACCACGAGTGCAGGCAGTGACATTTCTCCATGTGACAGGCCCAGCAGTATTGCTGATATAGGCTGAGCAGGAGGAAGATGCACAGGATTGGCAGAGGTCGTGGATGGATTTGAGAGGAACTATAGCTCCATAAAAATGTTACTTATGTGAGACATATGGCATTTCATTTATCATCAACAGCAATATGAACCAGTTGATTCACATCAAACTGAAGTTTTAAAGCTCAAACCCATGAATTGAAGAAGTTATGTGGCTCTTGAATAAAGTAAAGGCTGCTACATGTTAAAAACATCCAGAAATTTCAGCCAGCACAGATACCACAGCCAGCTTATTAAGTGTGGCTTCGTACAGCTATATTACTGCTCATTATATCTATGCTCCATGAACTGCACAGGCTGGCAAAAGAATATCTGGGCATGGTTAAGATAGTTTTGCCCTATAAAAAACGTGAAAGCCTTGGTTCCTGCTTTGCATGAGAGACCACGCCCGAAAGAAGACCCTGGTAGTTGGGACACCATGGTAGTTGTGATCATCCAAGTTACTCAAGCTAGCTGCCCCTTGGCTGCATGGCTAGGGGGTCTGGTGGCAGGCTGTTCTTGGTGAGGTGCACAGAGTTCTGGAACTAGTGTGCTAGGTGCTTCACAGGAACAAGCTCCCCTCCCACACCATGAAGACCATGCAAACTGAGACTTGGTGAGACACGAGTGAATTTAAACAACACGTGAAAGAATGGGAAGTGGGGAATTTTCTGTCATATTGTTATAAATCCTTTGTGTGCTTCAGTTTCCCACTGTAGTTACCATTGGTACCTGCCAGGGGAGAAAGGATTATGTTTGTGCTCAGGGCAGACTAAGAGACATCAGGGTGTGTGCGTCACCTGGCTGTCTGAGCGGACTGAATGGCTCATTCAAAAGTCTGTCCAAGGCCAAGTCATATCAATGGAAAATCCGAGAAGACAATGGAAAGCCCCAGTCACCAGAAGATTGACAGCTAGCAACCAATGACCCAGAGGAAGGAGCTTTTCCCCTGCCTTTCATCATGGGCTCAACATGGCCCTGGTTGGAAAGCAAAGGACTGAGAGGTATGAGGTGTGAAAGTAAGTGTGGGCCTCTGGAAGAATTTGCAACTCTCTAATGGGACTGACTAAGGAAGTCAGAGCCTGAAAATGGAGTTCACTGCAGCTTATCAGGTGAATTGCTCTGGTTTGACCAGCATGGACTAAACTTTAATTTGTGTTTCTCTATGCTACTCTAAGGACCCTCCAATGCTGTGTTCTAGCTGATGAATAAATCCTACTGTTTTGAAAATGTTACTTGGGTGTCACTGCAAACACTTGTTGAGGTGCATTAGTCCCTGCAGTGTGTACAAGTCTCATTGGGCGGAGCTCAGGGTGTGAAACAGGAACGCTGCAGTCCTGAAGCTTGAGTCTAGGATGTGGTGAAGGAAGAATGGGACTCCTTGGGGGTCTGCCACACTGAAGAGGTTCCTGTAAGGGACTGTTTAAAAACTGGGGCATAGCACAGACCCTGTGACTCCATGCTAGTTACAATAACAGGATGAGGAACTGGCTTACCCAAGGCAGGTGTGCACATTATGATGGGATGCACTCCAGCAAGAGTCTCCTGCCGTGGGGTTGGAGTGAGCTGCAGGGATGGGAGTGCCCGGTTTTTGCTGGAGGCTCTGATGGGGGGTGGTATTGATGCCCAGGGCCGGCTCCAGGCACCAGCTCAGCAAGCAGGTGCTTGGGACAAACAAGGGAAAGGGGCGGCATGTCAGGCTCTTTGGCAGCAATTCGGCAGCAGGTCCCTCAGTCCCTTTTGGAGGGAAGGACCTGCTGCCAAATTGCCACCGATTGCGGCTTTTTTTTTTTTTTTTGCCACTTGGGGTGGCAAAAACCCTGAGCCAGCCCTGATTGATGCTCAGACAGTAAATCTGTTTTAAGTTTTTGTAGTTGCATTTTGTCAAATCTATTTCATGTGTGTGGGATGCACTTAGAGCTTGGCATTGATTGTAAGGTGCCCGGGGAGCTGGTGAAAGGCACCAGTATAATAAACACACACACAAACTCTCCAGATAATATGACTGACTCAAAATGGTTTTTAGATGGTTTGAAAAATTCACCAAGTGCCAGGGGACTGGTTTCCCAGTGAAATTTCCCTACCCAGGCAAAGATACTCTTCTGTGGAAGAAGGTCCTCTGCTTCCCTAAAGCAGCCCCATGCATCCTCCCCCTTTTAACCCTCTCACCTTCCATGCCCACTCAGAGCAGACTGGATGGGATTGATTCCAGAGGTCATCAACACAACTCCCAGATTTTCCAGCTGGGTCGAGGCTGAGCCAAAGGACGCAGCCTTTCTCGAGAGGCTGTGCACTGCCTGCATGTTTGAGTTCTTTCTTTTGTTTGGCCTGCCTGAGACTGGGTAGGGCAGGCAAAAGTGACCCATTCCTTCATTTTTGGAGGAACTAATTGTCCTTTGCCTCCTCCCCTACCCTCAAGTCAGGAGACAGCTGCAATCATGACACACAACGTAGCAGCTCCATCCTCTGAGCCTGGTGCCAAGCCTGTGTCAGAAATGCAGCAACAGAAGAGGCAATCCTCCACCTGTTGGCTGTTCCTCTTCAATACCCTACACATGCTACTGATGAGAGACCCTTAAACTCCTCCAGCTCGAGAAGTGACAAACATAGGGCCAGAAATCTCAGTACGTTACTTCATACCCTTTGAACGTCATTGTTTGTTAGGGAGACAGAAAACTTCTGATCCTCTTCAGACTCAGCTTAAAAACTTCATTGGCCACTATATTAAAAATGCACTTAATCCACTAGTGTGTCTCATGTAACTGAGAATAACAAACAAAGGGCTGCTCTTTGTTTCGCTGGTATGTAGCAGTTCCTGTTTTGTGATGACTCAGCTCCTTGCTTTTCCAGTCACTCTTATTGCAGGCTCAGGAAAGAGGGTAAGTCATTTTTTTTAAATGTAGCCACGGCATTAGTGCACTCACTACCACTGGTTCAGAACAGCTATGCTCCCGTGTTCACAAACCCCAAACCGGAATTCGCCTGCATTGCTGATCACCAACACGTGAATAGCTTCGCTAATGAAGGCCCACAGGCTTACCACCTAGATGTCCGCTTCCCAGCTAAGGCAGACCAAGACAGCATATCCTAGGAATGCTCTGTGCTCTACACTAGCTGCCTGTCCACTTCAAGATCCCAGTTCTGATCAGCAAAGCCTTTAAGAGGGTAAGATTCAGATATTCCGCTTTGTGGCACACAGGTAGTCTGCATGGGGTGTAGCAGCAGTTCTAACTTTCCTCCTATTCTCCTGTGCAGGGTAGCCCTCGGCTTTTGAGGAATCCCAACAATAGTTATCATTTTCACCTCCAGACTTGGCTTTCTCCTGTTAGCAACAGCTAAATAAGACATTCTGATGTGAATTTCAATCATCTTCTATCTGTGACAACGCTCCGCAGTAGGACAGGCATGTTACTATGACAGTAACCAGTGCCTGATATTAGCAAGGAAGAAAAAAGCTGCTCCATACATACCTAGCCAATTATGCAATGCTGTACATACAGGAACACTTCCTTCCTGATCTCCGCAGTTGATCAGATTGTGCCCTGAAGCATTAGACTTGATTACGCTAATCATTATTTTAGCTAGCATAGCCCCAAACGTCATTAGTGGTGCCCACTGACTTTGACACTTTGGGAATTTAATCAAACAGTTACACTAAATGAGACTATTTATTATATTCCTTGCGGTACCAACTTTAAAAAAGAATCTCTGAATATCATTGAAATTAATATGAAACCTTTCTACCCTAGTGTAGTTTTGAGGATTTGTATATGTTGATATATAATTTTTTTCTAGCAGGAGTTCCCTGACACACTCCCACAACATCATCTTTGGCATTTTCCCAGCAGGGCCCCATTGCAGCCTTCCTGGCCCTGCTGTGTTGTGTCATGCTTAACACACGCTATTGCCTGGTTTAGTCGGGAACACAATGCCACCTCTCGCAGCACACTGGCCATTCCATCTCATATCCCCTTTGGTGATGCTCAAGTATTATAAGAAGTCCTCTTTCAACGCTACATGGCACTCCTAAAAGAGCTTATGACCCTGATTCTGCATTACTGGGCCCCTTGAGAAAGAGAGAGAGAGAGAGAGAAGCAACCATGGGACCAGAGCAGAATTTTGATTTGGTAGCATTTCATGCCCAGCTGGCACTCACTTTGTATCAGTGTAAATGACAGCACAAGGTGCAAAAGGGTGTAGAATCAGGCCATTTATTTCTGAGTTCCAATAAACTGCCATTTTCCAACACATTCCATGGAAATTAGAGGCCTGAGAATCTTTCCATTGACTTCAGTGAGCTTTGCATGAGAGCTGGGCTCAGATTTGGGTCTAGGCTGAGCCAATGGCCCAGATTTTCAGAAATGGTCTTTATTTTGGGGTGACCAATTTTCCATATCTAAGGCCTCACTTTCAGAGATGCTGAGCCTTACATTCCTTCCGCATCCCACACTATATCTGTGTGATCTTCGGGACAATAAAAATGTATGTACAGTTGTCACAAGACCAATATGTCTCTTTACTTCCTCTTCATCTTCCCTCTTGAGCAATGCAAGACTTTCTATAAATAAACTTCTTCAGCTCCCCACCCCTGACTGAACGCCATTTCTTTGAGATATCCTGCAAATGTTTATGTGCTGCAAGCTTGGTTTAATCTTTTTAAACCTCTGCATCAGCCCCATTTTCTCTCTTTCAGTCCCCTTAACCCATCATCCACTGCTTTCCCTCCTTAGCTTCCCCTAACCTCGTGCAGGGTCTTCAGTCTAAGCTACTTACTTATGCTTGTTCCTTTGAATTGAACATCACTCATGCAGTCTGCTGTGGTTTCCTTATAGGTATCCCACAAGCTCTTTACCTTTCTTCCATTGCCCAGTTCAGCAAACAGGGCAATGCAGGCTCAGTTCATGGAGCTAACTGGCAGGTGATTTGCAAGATCAATAAGAGTGTTGCCATCCCCATATGCCAGCATTCTCTCTTTCTCTTTACTTGCCAGTTCGCACTGCAGTGCTGGGGAAACAACTTGATATTTAGAGCCAATTTAACTTCTCTCCATTTTGCATACAGATGTGCCACAAGATGTTTGTCATTCATTACAAGAGGCTACAACATTGTCTGTCCCCTCTATCCAGCTGCCTCCAAGGATTTTGGACACAGTGGAGATAACTTGTAAATCATTTGTGACTTTACACGATCTAACAACAGTATAGGGTCAGAACAGGCATAATTGTATCACGTGCTGCCATTTTCTTCACTAATCGCATATCATGAATGTGGGGTTTTTGCACAGTTGTTCATCAAATAGAGGTGAGGGAGAATAAACTAAAGTTCTGGTAGGTTGTAAATAATCTTTATTATATTAATCAGCCAATGTTATTTTTATAATGTATCCAACTGATATTTCTAGGAAACATTTACATACAAAAGATTGCCATGTGTTCCCTGAACATCGATACTATACTTAGAACATAAGCATTTTTTAAAAATGAATGTTCACGTGGATTAATGCCAATTATTACGGCTCAGTTCTTTACCTTTGAGGAAATCTCCCAGACAATACTTAACAATGTTGAAAAAGATAGCCCAGGTGAGTCAAGAGTTCCCAAAGGTGCTCTCTTGAGCCCTATCTCATAGGAAACAGCTTTCCAATTAGTTTATTCCAGACAAGCTGGCTTCTCCACTCTGAGAATTTTGCTATGTCTATTGTCCATCTGTGCCTTCATTTTGTCCTACAGTTGGTATGATACAGTGAACTTTTGACCTGCAATGTTACCTTATTTATATGCTACATAGAAGAGTACTAATGTCTAATAAAATTGGCCAATGCTCAATGCTAATAATGTATGTGTGTGTTCATATGCAATATTGGAACACATGGGAGAGCACCTAGACTATGGATCATCAGCTTACGCGTGTTTACTTGTATGTCTCTAAACTGCTTAAATAATTACTTTTCTTATAAAAGCTTCTGTTCAGTTTTTCTGCCTTCTGAGCTGAATAAACCAAATATTGTATTGTGGGATGAGGAGTGTCTTAAAGACATGTCTGCCAAATCTGAAGTCATATCTACTGTGAGTGAATGTTGTCAGCGGGTGACTTTACATCTGCTCTCTGGCTCAGTCTACACACCTAGTGTAAGGTCAAAACTCACTCCCTTTCACTTCACTAGCTAACAATAAGATCTAGTCCGAACCTTCTCCCTAGACTTGGCTGCTCTTAAGGTTCCAGTTCAGGTCTAGTCAGCCCACTCCTTAGCTCCTCTCTGTTACAGACCCAAGATTCCTCTGCAGGGCAGCCCAGCTCTGAAGTCTGCTTCCTTCATTTTTAATTCCTTTTTGCTAGTGGGCCTTCCAGTCAAGCTTGATAATGCTGGCAGGGCAGGGCAGACCATTTATCCCTTCCTGCCTTGGTCTAGTGAGGGCTTTCTCTTTCCGGTCAGAGATGTTAAATACACAATTGAACTTCCACTGTTTAGCATGCTATTCACCTGCTGTTTACTAGAGGTAACTGCATTTCCGGGGTGGCCTACAATATTGGCTTGAATCCTGATATCGTTACCAAGTTTCTTCACTCAGCCTATGCTCAGACAAGCTTCCATGAAAGTCAGTGGGAATCTAGCTGAGGAAAAAGTCAGTCATAAATCAGTAAAGGAACTCAGGATATGGCCCATTCTTTCTAAAGAGCCCTGGAATCCCTAGGGATGAAACCTGATCTATAACTCTAGGATATCATCATTAACGGGATGTGGAGAAATTATGCAACACATTAGCTCCCAGACATGTGGCTCAGTGAGAGCAAGCTCCATTAAAAAATCAACATGGACCACATAATAAAATTGACTCCCCTCAACTTGGAGAAGGAACTACTGTGCAGTAACTGATGCTAAATATTAGCCTATCAGTAAGACTAGTGTAGCATATTGTAATACTAGGTAGAAGATGCTAGTTTTCTTAGCCACTGGATAGATATCAACATTTCCTTGTCAAACTACTGAAAACACATTGTGAATGAGCTTCATAATATTGGGTCTATTGATCTGATTGTTAGTTTCTTTTAAATTAATCCAAACATCACAAGATTTAGGTGCCAGAAGCTGGAGCAGCTTTCAAACGCCTGATTGTTTTAGTCCAGGCTGTGCCGCAAACACATCATCTGAAGTTGTTGGTTGAGAAGAAACCAGAATTTCAGATCCCACAATTCACAGTCTAAGATTCTAGGTCCTTTAAATTCCCCTGGAGTAGCTCTCTTCCTTGACCAGGGTATGGTGAAAGGATGGGTTTAAAAGCTCGTTATTTCTAATGTTGACAGCTGGTGGTGTCCAGAGCATGATTTAGCATGTATGTGCTAAATCTTTGTGCTTGCGTCTTTACCACTTTCCCTGGCTGCCAGGGCTGTTAATGCTATAAACAAGGGTAAGTCATTTATGCCAGCCATTGGTTTTTCCCTTTCCATCAATGTGGATGGAGATAAAGACTCATAACTGACATTGTTGACCTCAGAAACAGAAATGCCAGCCAAGGAAGAGTCCCAACGATGTTAGGCTATAACCTCTTGTAGTATTTCCTTGTCTGACGTAATAGTAATTCACATATCCCAGTGTTAGGACAGTTGGGGAGCTGGATCTGTGATTGTTTTTGAGTGTCCTCAACTTCATGCTCAAAAACCCAGCTGGGGTGGTGTTAGGGATTTCATTCCTGAGAAGGAGGCAGCACAGAATGCCTAATGAGGCATTATACAGCTGCTTACGAAAGGAAGAGTTCCCTCTGGAATCGCATTTAGCCTCCGCAGCTGCTGAACCCAGCTGATGCCAAGGAGCTCCTGCAAGCCAGAAGCCATAGACGCTAATAGCGTCTGGAATAGGCCCTGTGTGTTAGCAAAGAACCCCTGAAAAAGACATTTTAAAACATGTATAAATACACACCCCATAGACAATGAAGCCCCCATTGTATATTTAACAGTAGACCATGATGATTCCAAAATAGTCATTAAGATACTATAGGGAAACAATAGTCTGTATCTACAGTACTAGGTAAGGCTCACTGGAAGAATTCTCACCAGACTCCCAGGAGACATAATTTTGTATTGTGAACTAACTTTAACAAACAAAACAAAAAGGAGCCTCACCTACAGGACAAGCATGTCAACATCATGTTAAAAGGGTGGCTTAAACTGACAGAACTCAGGACATTCAGCGTTAAATACAGAACCTCAACTTTTACTTGTCCTGTTGTACCAATTATCAGAGGGGTAGCCGTGTTAGTCTGGATCTGTAAAAGCAGCAAAGAATCCTGTGGCACCTTATAGACTAACAGACGTTTTGGAGCATGAGCTTTCGTGGGTGAATACCCACTTCGTCAGATGCATGTAGTGGAAATTTCCAGGGGCAGGTATATATATGCAAGCAAGCTAGAGATAATGAGGTTGTACCAATGTATCACGAATAATAAGGTCTTCTCTTAGGTGAGCCACAGAACAGTAGGTGACCTTATGTACCAAATGAGCTGTGATTACTAGGTATAGCAGGGGTGAGCTAAGGGTGTGGTTTGAGCCTTTAACTGAATTTCACGTGTTTTTTCAATCTACATCCGCTCCTTAAATGTTATTTCAACTTATCTTTTTATGAGTGTGCACAAAGACAGACATATGTATGCTGAGATTTTATATGTACACACAAATCTGCACAACTTCCAGTACTGCAGAAACCACCCCACAGTCCCTCATTTAGTGTTTACTCTGAGACAGGAGGCATATAAAAGTCTTCCTACGATAGCTTCTCTATTCACTGCTTGACAAAAACACATGGGTCTTGGCTAACTCCGAACCATTAGGAAAAGTCAATAATTTTGTAAAACCAACAAGCAATCATGGTACATTTTATTCACGAAGGGCCTCACTGCATTTTTAATGTACTACTTTCTAAATAGCTATGCTCAATAAATGTACACAAAATATAGGGTGAACAGTAAGTATAGCCCCAACATAGCTATGAGCATCCTTGATTTTGTCCAAGGCAGGGGCGATAACAAAAGAAAGCATGTAAAGATTTATTTTACAGAGAGTTGCTGCAGGAAAAAATTATTAATTTCTACACAAAGTGGTTCATTCCACTCTGAGCTTTTTGTACAGTATACACCTTGGCTGCACGTCAGCTGTTATTGTATGGCAGAAGCTGTATCCATCTGTAACTTTCATTAAAATAGAATGCCATTGCATAATTATAGTTGGATTTTTTTTTCACATGGAATACCAGTAAATGTTTCTTTCTGCAACAGAGGAGAGTTTGTATATGGGTTCTGAATTTAAACCTAGAAAATGTGTGGATAGCAGCAAAACATAACATGGAGAGTAAGAATGATAAAAATAGAAAAGACAAAAAGTGAGAACATCATGTTGATTTTACTTGATGTCTGCCACCTATAGCTTCTGCAGATTAGCTAGCAAGGCTACAAGATAAAATGGCTGTTTCAGAAAAATATACATCTCTTCCTCAGTCATTTATGTATTTTAAAACGTTCTGTACCTAGTTTCCAGTTTAAACAGCGATAATTCACTCTCTCTTTTTTTGTTCTGAATATAACAGTTCGGAAATAAGTTCTCTGCTTTCTCGTGATGTTGTCTTACTAGAATGATGCTCTACCTTTAACCTCAGAACAAGGAGGAGGTAGTAGAACAGGAAGAGAATTCTTCACATTTTGAGCTTCAGCACTCTTGGAATTGGCTCCGTCACAAATAGTCATTCTTATTCTCAGTGAGTTTAGCACATTTACATGCTGGAAATAATTTACTCTGTTGCACCCTCTAGTGGGTTTTACTATATACTAATCAGATTTCCCTCCCCCCCCCCCCCCGATTCTGTTGTTTTTCCCCTGGTTTTCATACTAATGCTATCCAAATTGTGGAAGCATCTATTAAATGAGAGTCACAGAAGGTGTATTTAGGTGCCAAAATCAGATTTCTTTAATGTACATTGACATTTCACTTTATTTTAAGATTTTGTTTCCAATAATAAAAAACAAGGCACATAGTATCTTTGGTGTGTACACATTTTAAAAAAATCCTGATTTTGACAAGCTAGTTTATCTTTTGAGTCTCAGCTTGGACTAGAAAGATTTTTTCCATGCCAAGAAAAAATTATTTTCTTTCTTTAAGGTCAAACCATATATGTCATAAGGAGAAAACTAGAGACAGAAAGCATTTTTGTGCCTTATTGATTTGCTATATGCTACACTAGCTGTGTTCTATAGATTATTTTCGCCGCAAATTAGCCAATGATAAAAGGCCATGTTATTAATTATTTAATTGATTCTGGTAGTGTCCATGATGGTCCTATCCTAAACAGCTTATATTCTAAAAAAGTCCAGACACAGCCTGAGAGATGGGGTAAGAGACGAGAGAACTTTAAACTCAGGCCCCAGTCCTACAAGGATTTAAACACGGACTTACCTTTACACATTGTAAGCAGGCCTGTTGGGTCTGATCCTGCTCCCATTCAAGTTAATGGGACTTTTGTGTTTCATTTCAGCAGGAACCAGATATGGCCCATTGACTTCAGTGTAACCACACATGGTGCCTAATGTTCAGTATGTGTTAATGTTAAGTTTTTGCAGGACTGGGCATAATAAAGTGTTCACATCGTTATTGGCTGTATGCTGATGGTACAAAGTTTTGATAACAATGAATAAGATCATCACCCCTGCTCTGTCCCCTTTATGGCAGGTGGCATAAAGGAACTCAATGGGTATGTCTACACTGCAGGGAGGGGGGAATACGGTAGCAAATCTAGTTGTCCAGTCTACAGACTCGGGCTTATGCTACGGTGCTAAAAATAACTGTGTACACATTCCAGGTTGGACTGGAACTCAGGCTCTGAAGACCAGGGACAGGTTTCACAGCCCAAGCTCCAGCCAGAGCCAAAATGGCTACACAGCTTTTTTTTCGCATTATAGCATGAGTCCTGTTAGTCAGAATCTGTAGACCTGAGATCTGAAATTAATGCCACTTTTTTTTTTCAGTGTAAACATACCCTTAAGCCCAAGATTTGGCTGTGGAAGGATTCCCCCAGCACTGGAACTGAGGAACACAGCCATCAGTCTGCTGTTCGAGGAACCCTTTGCAAACTTTGGCGAGCGTGTTGAGGGCAGTCTGGAACCTGCTGCACATAGGCAGCTAGGGACAGAGGGTCATAGGGTAGACATTTCCCCAGAGCTATCTATGTTAGGTTGGGGCCATGAAGGCACCCATAACTGGGAAGGCACAAAGGTAGCTTCAAGCCACGATCCATCTCCTTAGCCGTAGGTTCTGAGTTCTGTGCTGTGCCTCAAAGGATGTCCACCAGGTGTTTTTTTTAATACACACACAGATATATAGATAATCCCAAATTACGCTACCAAGCTATATCATGATTTAAAAAGATCAAGGTACTTCCAACAAGTTCTGACACTGGATGGCAAAAAAGAACAAAGAAAGATGTCTAGCTTATTTTTTATTCTAAGCTGTGTTTTATAAGAGGATAAACAAAATCAATATCCCTCTCATAACTCTTGCTTACTCTCCTTATAGGCATGAGGGCTGAAATCCATAGGAAAATAGACACTTCCTAAATAGATGGATGGGGGTTTTCCATTGATGTAAGTAACCCACCTTCCTGAGAAGCAGTGGGTAGGTCAATGGAAGAATCTTTCAATTGACTTAGCCACGTCAATACTGGGGATTAGGTTGAACAGTGCTCGGTGCATGAATTTTTTCATAGCGCTGAGCATCGTAGCTAGGTTGACATATGTTTTGGGCGCAGACCAGGTACCTCCAAAGAGTTGAATCTTCATACTAAAGAATCCCCTCAATTTGGACATTATTCTTCTATTTTACTGAGTGTGACACAGGGCATATGACAACATAAAACTTGAATTGTGATGTGCAGAAAGCAAAATGTAAACCTGCCGCAACTTCAATTATAAAATGTGTTTGCGAAAGCTGTATTTTTATGTCATCCAGTTTTTTTAAAAATGTCCGTTACCAAATTGACTGAGGGAGTTGGAATCACTTTAAATGAACTAATTGATTTTTTTTTTAAATTAAGGAATTGTTTCATTTTGTAACTGGGGCACTGAAAAGCCAAATGCTAGATATTAATTAACAATACAGAATTAAATGCAAGCAATCTAGCTGATGTATAAGAATTATTTCAGGAAAAATGTACACCAATATTTTTATTAATGGCCAACTGCACTTCATCAATTATGTTATATTATGCACATCTGAAAGGAAAAGATAGCATGAGAGTAAAAATTTGGTAGGAAATTGTTGATAACAGAGGTAGCACAAAGAAGAGAATAAAACTAATTCTGGTTCCAGTATCCTGGAGGCAAAATCTAAAACACAGTGTCATCAGTATCCATGACATCTGTGAAAAGAGTCATCATAATGTTAAAAAATATATATTTAATTTTCCTCACTATGGTAAGCCCTAGGAACTTGCTCCTGTACTGCTCACTGTAACGTTGTCAGCGGGTGAAATGAAATACACTCCTCTTCACGCCAAGGCTTATGCACCACTTCAGTTCCACTTTATACTACACACACCAAGAAAGTGTAGGCTTATCTGCTAAGCATAAAGGGTGCTTTAGAGCATAGAAAGGTAACATTTGCTGAAATGTGAATTTGATTCAGATCTTGGAGACATGGCTGGAATTTAAGGGATGCGCCTGGAAGATGGAATCCTTACAGTTACTCTAACCTTGAATTTTGTTTCCCATCAGGATTTTAATTTTTAATTTCAGGAAGTATTATGCAGAAAATTGAGGCTCTGGGCCAGATTCCCCACTGCCTTACACTTCGGGCAGTCATTAGCACCTTTGCAAATTTAGTGTAAAATAATATCAAATTGAATTCCCCTCTCACAGGGTAGGGTTCTACACCCAATTTACACAGATGCAAATGGCTACACGAGGTGCAGCACAGTGGAGAATCAATCCCGCTGTATTTAAAACCATCAGATAGTGTGGTGATGCACAACTCCTTTGCCTACAGAGCCCAAGAATCATATTAGGGTTCGGCTTGAAATAAGTTAAATAAGCTTGGTGAGCTCAGTTTAGATTCTCATGGATTTTTATCCATATCACAGAGCAATCACATAGCTGGAAGTTGCTGCTTAATATAAGGCTGGAATAAGAGAGTTACAAATCAGGCTGGAACCACATGAATGTTGGCGTGTGGGAACGCTTCATCGCACATAGCTGTTGTTAGCCGCTTGTTTTCATGGATATTAAATATACCCAAAATTTTAGGTAAAAACATACTGAAAAAAGTCCTGGTCATGGAAAGCATAATTATGTATATCAAATGGGAAATGCCCTCATCTTAAGTTTTAATGCCTACTAAATATTATTAGCACAAAATGAAGCATTGCCTGAGTATTTAAATCTAAAAAGATTCTGTTATGTGACTTGAACTTCATCTATGTGTAAACTATTATGTGGAAGAATAACTTATCAGCAAATTAATCTGATATAAATAAAATGGTCTGATGTGTTTTGTTTTAGCTATCAGTGAACTCAGCACTCGTAAAGTTGATCATCAGTATTATTTTATTCAATCAACTAAGGCCACATATACTGTATAACATTACAAAATATAATAAGAACTGTTATAATTTGGGCTGAATCAGTTATCTTTGCTACCGCGTGAATACAGTATAAAAGAGTTACTAAAAATGCTGATATACTTAGAATGACCTTCTTTGGTTCAGTATGTTACAGGCATAGTTTTGGGGGTTTTTTTGTTTTGTTAGTAGGAAGGAGAAAATTACATTGGGCTAAAATGAATACTAATGAAAGTCCTTAGTTAGCTTTCTTTATGATAAGAATAAAAAAATGAAACTATGTTCCTCTAGAATCTCAAGCAATTTTTGCCCTTTCTTCTGATAAAAAGATTACTGACAGTAGAGAAGGAGAGCAAAGTAATTTCATAAAATATCTTCATTTTTAAGAATGCTTTTGTTGCAAAAATGTTGGTATGCCATTTCTTCAATCTACTTTTTAAGGCTGTAAAGAAAAAGTACCTATTTGTTCTGCACTGCAACAATGCCAGCTGCATTCAATCAACTAAAAAGCTGCAAGCCATAAACCTTCCTCCACCGCTATAGAAGAAAAAAAGGCAGGGCCATAAAAATTCATCAGGATAATGTAGAGATGAGGCGCGTTTGAATCACCATCCCTGCAATCAACCAATCACTCATCCTGTGGCATTTACAGCACATCTCATTCCCCTGTTCCTTAAGGACAATTGATTTTCCTGATTCCATTAGCATAACGGCGAGGAAAATGACTGCAGTGCAATATTTCTGGAAAGTTCCAACAAGTATGCTGTGTGCTGGAGTGTGACCATAATAATAAGCTACCTAGCTAGCAACTGCGTGTGCTTCTGTTGCTGCTGCTATGGTATCACATCAGAGTGAAAAGGACACAGACTAAGCAATTTTGGGTTCAAGCACAGAAAAAAATGATTTTTGCAGAATATAAAACAAAAACTCATTTAAGCAAATAAACATAATTTCAAGGAGGGCCGATCAGTAGGCAACATCTAGGAGCCCTTGAGCATTATTGTGTTATGGTTAATAATTCCATTCTCTGAAACATTAGCAATACTTCATTCCTCAATAGCTTTTTTTTCCCTCTTGCTTTTGCTCAAGTTTAAGAAAGAAGAAAATGAAACTTTAATACCACAGACTCCTTATAAATATACAGGAAGAATGCATCAGTGGATTCCCCAAAGAATATATATAATCATTCACAGCATTACGCAGTCATCAGCCCTAAGCAGGGGTCTACACGTTTTTCAGTTTTCTCTTTGACTTCGACAATAATATCCACTCTGGCTTAAATTATTAAAGATGATGAAACTTTATTGGTGAACATGCATTGCCTAACTTTAAAACTGTACATGATTATCTTGCCTTGTAAATGTATTCTAAAGCTATGTTAAGCTTTTTTGAAGCATAATTCGGAAACTACTGTCTCTCAAACAACATAAAACACTTTTCATCATGTGAAGAATCCTTTAGACTTCTAAGGTCCTATCTGTTGTACATTTTTAAGTCCCTTTATAGTTTCAAACTAAGTGGGTTATGCATGTTAAATTCAAACCCTAAATTGAATTCAAAGCTGATACAAGGCTGCCCAAAGAACTAAGAAAAGGCTTCCTCTTACAAGTAGTAAAAATCAATAATTTTAACCCCTTTATTGACACGATTTTTGCCATGCATATCATTCCTAGAAATACTGTTTCATTACTACTCATGACCATGGGAGGGATGGGATAGGGAAGAAACTGTCACCCATTTCCAATGCAGCCTCTGACATGGTTATGGGCTTGTTTAATTTTAAACACGACGAGACTTCTCAGATGCGTGAAGTTATTCATGTGCTTGATGGAGAAAGTTTGAAAAGTGCCTGTGTGACCTAACTCTGCTCCATTAGCCAACTGAGCTCAGTGGGAGCAGGGCTACATATGATGTTAAAGTCTGCTCCCACTGAAGCTATCTGACTTCAATGGAAGTTGGGTAAGGTGGAGAGAGACCGCGCTGATACTCCTACCTGAAGTAGGATCAGGACTAGGCACTGGAATCTTAGCAGTACAACATGACCTTACAGTGGGCAGGGATATCTAGCAGGGATTTTCCCCCACCCCGGGGAACTCTCCACTAGCAAGAAGCTGACGAGGCAGCTTTGTAACCTCCTGCACCAGCCATCTCACCTAACTCTGGTGCAAAGGGAGGGACAGGGCAGGGGCAGGACATGGAGGGGCTGTGGTGCAGCTCAGTTCTCCACTGGCCTAAAAGCCTCACAGCACAGACGTAAGTTAGAGCGCCTGTTGTACTGGGTGAAATCTAGAGCCATTGGTTCCATGCGCCCCCCCCCCCCACACACACTTTCCAGTGCATCTGAGCAGAGCTGGGATGGGATGAAGACGCTCCCTCTGTATTTCTACACACTGGGCTCAATGTTACTGATTGGAGATAAAATTCACAGGAAGTGTTTCTGTTACATGATTAACAGTGTAAAGGAAGAAACTGTGACTTCGTGTATGTTTGAAACAATTGGCTTTAAAGAAATGCTCTGTTATTAACTTTCTGTGGTTGTATCTTTTAAATCTAATAATCCCTTGCTGCACTGGCCATCCAGCTATGTTGCCTAATGACAAATATTAATAATTAAAAATTAGCACTTGATGGAACTTTGCATCTTCAGAGCACTGTACAAACAATAATTGACTCTTACAATATTGCCATGGGGGATAGCAGGTAAATATACTCACTCTTGTTTTACAGATGGACATAATGAGACAGAGAGGAACAGATCCAGATTCTTGTATGTACTTTCAACTTCCAGGGAGTTCTATCACTGTCTGGCACCGAGGAGACAGAAAATCAAGGTCTCTGAAGCTCTTTGTTCCTGCCTACACTGCAACGTTAACGCTCAGCACCTCTGAAAATCTGGCCATTTGTTTAGATGCCTAAATATGGATTGAGGGGCTTGATTTTTGCCACTCAAGTTTGAAACTTTGGCCATAGTTCTTGTGTTTAATTTCTTTAGTTTTCATTCTACCTGGTATTTATATTGCACTTTTAATCCAGCAGGACCCCAAATCACTACAAAATGTACGCAGGAATCATGTGTAAACCCCTCCCTTTATGGGGGCCGCTGAACCTTGCCAGGGGTGTTTTGACTAGGGCTCTATGTACTTTGTATTGACTCCAAAGGACCACAACTACTTCCAGTTAAATCATAGAGGCTGCACTGTAAGAACTCCAGATCTCATGATGCAGTGTTTGGTGCCCTGACACTTACATCAAGTAAAGCTGTTCCTGGCGCCATCTTTCCTTAGAACTATAAGTATCATTGTCTTATCTGCTAGCCCTCTTGCATGATTTAGGCTGGAGTTGTTTCTGGAAGCTAAGAAGGTACCTTAACGGAGGTCATTCAATGCATAGCCAGGTACAGGGACCACCAACTGTGTCATTCTTCCTATGAGCAGAGAGCTACTTCAGATGAGTGGGTAGAACTATCCAGCACCACCACTGGACCCTTCCCAGGATCTCTATTATCTACAAGAACATCAGACATCCAGGCAAGAGGTGGGCACATGCTTATTCCTGGATGATCAGGGAGGGAAGAGAGGTTTGCACATGTAACCTCACACATACAGGCAGCAGCATGGTGCTATGAACTGGACACGGGGGCCCTGTGCCAATTACTCCTGAATTCAAATTGCAGACTTGATGTACAGTTAGGGTGATAAGAGAGCAAGTGTGAAATAGGATCCTATATAAGAAAAAGACCCAAAAATCGAGACTGTCCCTATAAAATCGGGACATCTAGTCACCTTATGTACAGTCTTAGGCTAATCACTTGGCCTCTCTTTGTCTCAGTTTTCTCATCTATAAAATGGGAATAATGCTATTTAGCTATAGTTAGGACTGTTGTCAGTTATTAGTTAATGTCCATGCAGCACAGTGACAGCCTGGTCTGTCTCTTTAAGAGATTGGGGGTGTTTCTAGCCACTTGGTTTCTATGACCAGCACTTTGAAAATACAAAGGACCATCTAACTGCTACGTACATATTTATTATCACTGAAATGCAGCCATTGCAGAGTAGCATGTGGCAGGCTGTTTCACAGTGCATAGAACTGCTGTGCAACTGCTTGGTATAGGGAAAAAAGAGCAATATCGGGGCCCAGTTCCCATTGGCTTGTACCTCGCAGAGTTATTAACGCTGGTGGAAAGTGAGTGTAAAATGATACCCCATCAGAATTCTCCGCTCAGCCAGCTGGAAGCATGGAATGCCCAGTTTACACAGTTATATATGACTAAACAGGGTCTAGTCCGCGGCTGTGCTGAGATTGCTTGCAGCTACGCTGGTTGTTCAAAGCAACCCTAAAGCTGGCTTAACCAGTACAGGAGAATCATCTGATGGAGGGGGATCCTCTGGTGGCATCAAGCTAACATTGCAGTTTGACTGGGCTTCCTTGCTGTGATCCCTAGATGCTACAGCAGCCCCATGGGGCTTGATCCCTAGATTCTAGAGCAGGCCCGTGGCAATTAGTGTAATTTAGAGCAGTCTTCAGGAATAGTCAGACTAGCGCACAGGTATCCTAGAGTAGGGGGGGAATCACAAAGGTGGTTTAAAACCACCTTTCCAACCCACTCCTGAATTGTGCTGTGCGCTTCTCAGCCAGAGCCTAGGATGAATCAGGCCCATTGTATCCAATTGAATAAATCCCGGGAAATTTAAAGATTCAGAATGATTGAAGTGAAAAGCTCCCTACATCACAGCTGCTTCCTTTCAGTATCTTAAATTTTGCTTCCAGATATCAAAGCTATAAAGTCTCTGGGTCCTTTGAAGTGCCTTGAGCTTTGAGCCTTGAAGCATTGCCACATACGGTGAAATTGAGGTACAGGAGCACATGAAGAATTGCATTGTAGCACTCGACAGCATGCTAATACCAAGAATTGGACCTTTGGCACCAGACTCCATCCCAGTTTTTAGCCTAGATTCAGTACTAGGTGCTGTACTTTAACTATTAAAGGACATTAGGTGCAAAGTAAAAGTTAAGGTCTGACTAATCAAATGTGCCTTCTAATGTCCAACACCCAGGTTGAGTCACATTGGGCCAGAGAATGCTGGAGAATGCTGGCCACAGGCTGAAGCCAGCACTTCCATTCTCCTTACCACCCAGACTCACAGCTGTGGTGTGATTTCACCCCTCACATCCAGGCATTTTCCCACTCTAATACCTCAGAGGTGTGGCCTTTCCTCTGCGCCACCATGGTTAAAGCTCCTCTCCATGCTCCAGTGAACGTCCATTACTGTAACAGCTTCCCCTTCTCTTCCCTTCAATCTGCCCAAATAAAGCATCTTCCTCTTCTCGTCCTCCCCCTCCAGCTCCTTAGACCTCAGCACTTGTGTCCCTTCTGCATTCAGGTTTCTCCAAGGCCCTTGCAAAGCCTTCCCCAGCTTCATCCCTGCTGCATCTCTGGGCTAATACCTTCTGATACCACTCCACTCCCAGCTCGCCATCCATGGTGCGCTTCTAACCACACCCATTAGCCACTCCTGACTCCTTGCTCATGTGAGTAGTCCCATTGAAGTCAATGAGGAACAGTTGTAGGATTGGGCCCTGTCTCCTGTGCCATCCACTACTGTAAGAACTGCCTCCCCCAGTCCCTTCCAAAGCACTCCTAAAGCTGAGGTCCACATGTGCCAATGGGCACATACAACTCTGTTGTCCGCTGTTTACAATACAGACCCTGCTCGTACATTTAGGGACAAATTCTGCCTGCCCCTATTTGGCCATTGGAAGGACCCTGGACAGTAGAACCACTGTGGTCCCACTGCACGTGTGGGGCAGGATTTTATTAAACTGAACATGGTGACCTAGAGATCCTCCAATCCTTCCCCAAGTGGAGTGTGTGTGAGGATGGGGTACTAGAGCTACAGTGGGGGAAGTAACCTCCACACAGTGGAACCAATGCAACTTTGTGGCTTAGGAGATTCCTTTTAGCTCTAGGGTCCAATTCTCCTGTCTTTCCTTAAGTTAAACGCTCACTGACTACAGGGAGGGATTGCTTTTAGGGTGTATAAGCTGTTCGAGGCTGGGCCATTTTAACTGTAAAGTGCTACGCACATCAGTCGTGTACATAATTAATAAATAATGATCGCTCAATGCTATTTCCACCTGGCAGCTTCTGTAGTGTCTAGCCTGGGGTGTGGTATCTGTAATGACATCAGGCACTGACCAATCAGACGCCATCATGCCACTCGGAGCCTGGTGGTAAGATACACACAGATAGCCTGGAGACCACAATGGGCTTGAAGAGGGGAGGGGGTTGTTGTTCAGAAAGCTGCTGGATTTATATACTATCATATAAAAGCCCTTTAAAAAACAAACCTCTTCCCCTCTCTTAGCTGCTTGCCACAAAAGTACTTGCGGCTGGGGGAAGAATGCTCTTTAAAAGGCTATTAAATATTATTGTTAAAGGAAGAAGCTGCCCATAATGTGATTCCTTCCCCAGAGCAGTTCTTTCCTCTCCCCACAACAGTGCCTCAGCTTTCTGTTTGTTTTGCACTACCAGCCTCATGTTGACATTGTGCCTCATGATGAATTGGTGCTTGATGTCATTGCCAATGCTCATAGTGCTCCGAAAGGAGGTGACTTGGTTTTATAATTGCAGCAGCTACGTCTGGCACTGATGGAATAATTTTTAACCCCTTCTGTTTATCAGTGTCCTCCCAAAGTAAATATTTGTGCATTTAGGGACAAGGTTAAATATAAACTCTTTGGTCGATATTCATGGATTCATAGGTTCCAGGGCTAGAAGGGACCATTGTGATCATCTAGTCTGAACTCCTATATAGAACAGGCCAGAGAACTTCCCCCAAATAATTCGTAGAGAAAATTTTCCAATCTTGATTTTATAGTGGTCAGTGATGGAGAATTCACCATGACCCTTGAACATTGTTCCAATGGTTAATTACTCTCACCATTAAAAATTTACATCTTATTTCCAGTCGGAATTTGTCTAGCTTCAACTTCCAGCCTTTGGCTTGTGTTGACACATTTCTCTGATAGATGGAAGAGCCCACAGTTAAATATTTGTTCCCCGTGTAGATATGTGTAGACTGTAATTAAAGCATTGTTGCCTGCTGATTGCTGCATGTCTGAGTGCAATGACTGGGTTAACTACAGACAAGACCTGACTTTGTGGGCATGGTAGTTTGAAAAGCCAAGATTTGCCCAGTCACGTCCCAAGGGCATGAGCATTAGACACAGGTACAAATCAAGCTAGTGCAGATGCAAACTTCATGGTTAGCCCTTGTCACTACAGTGGGCCAAAACCAACACTTGGATCCAAAGTCCCCTGAACTTTGGGGAAGTTTGGCTCTGGATCAGAGCCTGGCAGGCTAGGCCTCTCTTTGCTGAAAACGCGACGTACATAAAGTCTGTTCATAAGTAAGAAAGTTGGGAAACTCAGGGTGCCCCCTGTACAGTCATAAATAACAATTGCCAAACACTAAAAGTTTTTTTACCTGATGACAACTCAATCCAGCATCTATTCTGCAACAGCTCGTGCCAACCCTAACACTAATGCAGCAGAGCTGACTTTCTTAAATAGTTTGTAGTAGCGGAAAGAGAGGGTCCTGAATTCAGGTCTAGGGCACTGATCCTGTAATAGAAGATCCCTTTGCTGGATCGGGACCTTAGATAGCAAAGTAAGAAGAAACTTATTTTCAGGTTGTTGTTTTTTTCCAAAGACATTCCCTAGTAATGTGTAAGTCTGCACCCATTGTCTGATTGGTCACTGGCCCGACACCAGAGCCTTGCAATTCACTGCTGAATGCAGGCCCTTTTACTGGGAGAGGGAGGGGTGTAGTCAGATAAGCAGCTGGAGTTCCAAATAGCAAGTGCTACTAACTGCCCTGGCTTTTTACTATTATGATTTTTATTTAAAAAGTTAAAGCAAATGCAAAAATTTCACTCCCTCCTGCTGTCAATTTACTATTTTAATACAAATTCAAAATGAAAAACTACTGTAGCCGTGAGTGAAAGCAGCAGAAAGAACCACAATTGCCTGCAAGTCTGGGGAAAGGGAGGTTTTTGTGACATTTCTGACAGCCTGTGCAGGGTGACAGGAGGAGACAAGAGAAACAGGAAAGGGCCAAAAAAGCTGGAGTGGGCATGAAGGTCAAAAGGAAACAGATGAAAGATCAAGGCAGGTGCATTTTGTTCTTGTTATTGTAGGATCTGTATAATTTAACAGCACTTTGAACTTGGCTAGATGGGTATCTTGTGATCCTGGTGACATCAATACACTCAAGTGAGCATTCTGGCAGGCATTGTACAGAGGTGCTCACCAGACAAATCAAAGCCTAGCAAGGATGATAGCTGACTGTCCCAATCCCAGCATCCTGGGAAACCCTCAGAGAGGTTCCTCCACAGGTTTACGGTGATGCAAGCTGCAGAAAGGCATTCCAAACAGGTGCCAGGCCCAGAGATCTATGCGTGTCCATACCCTCCCCTGAAATAGCCCCTACACACACACAATTATTTGTATTGCATAATGCATATGCACATAGGCTGAGGCAGGAATTACCTGTGCTGGGGATGCCTACATGGGGACATATGTAACACCAACAGACCTCAGTTGTCAGCAGGCACAATCGAATCTGGGACCTCAGTGCATGATCCTCTACTCCATGAGCTAAAAGCCTTATGCCTATTAGCGAAGGCTGTAGAGCAGACTCATTAATCTCTCTCTCTCTCAAGTGGTCTCCGTGCCACAAGATGGGACAGAACACCACACTCAGGAGGTGTGTGGGTTACAGACAGACATTTGAAAAGTCTCTGCATCAAACCAAAGAGCTTTGGCATCTTTGCTACGAAATATTGTACATTAAAAAAGAGAAATAATGAAATTCTAGAGGTTTCCTTTTAACACCTTTTACCTTTTGCATTTTCTCTAGAAGGCTCAGTCAGAATTGTTTATTCCTCTCAGATAATGTTTTAAAATAAAAAAAATCCCATAAATGCTACCCTGGGTCTACGTTACTGAAACCTACAGATGGCAGGCACTCTTGCAGAAAGTGCTTCTTAATCTTTGCAGAAGCCAGAGCAGTGGCAAACTAGCTGCCTGAGTAAAACAATGGAAGCAGAGGTCCTGTAGGACAAGTAGAAGATGAATTCCAGGGGAGCAAGAGGAGCAGAACATCAGCAGAAGAGATTCCAGGATAAGGAAGCAGAACAGCAGCAGAGGAGGAAGTCTTATGGGCAAAAAGAATAACAAGAGAGGTGAGGCATAGCAGAGGAGAAGTGCAAAGTGGCAGATCCTGAGGGTGAAATCAGCAGCTAGATAGCGAAGTCCATAAAACAGTCCAGCTGTAGAAGAGGTCCACGGGGAGAAGAAGAGAGAGGCAGGTGAATCTGAGGGAAGGATGGATCTGTTAATTATAATAACACAATAGTAGCATAGGAAATCTCTATGAAAATCATATCACAAACCGTTTGAACTTCACTCTGTGGTTAAATAGATAGATTGTGACTCTCTACTATGCCCGTCACTGAAGAAGCTAAGTTATAAGAGGTTTATATACTGCAACCATATCTTACAGCAGGAGCTGCAGTTAATGCTATGGTTATGGTGGGATAAGTTTTTCATTCGCGCACCGTATTTTCAGTCACTCGATTTTCTGAAACCTTCCTCATTGGGGCTGATATTTTCTAGGCTTGATCTCTGCCCAAAGGTCATTGATTTGTTTTTTGAAAGCTTGAGCAAAAACAATCCATCTTTTTCTAATGAAAGGCAGTAAGGAAAATATATACACTTTTTCCCTTACAAAAAAAAAATTCTCCCAAGCTTTTAGTTTGGTTGGCACCAAAATTAGCTAGGGGACGAAAGCTGAAATTTGGCATGAAGACAGACTTTATTGAAAAGTGCCTTTGTGTACTCGGGTGAAAAATGGTTTTGATTTGACTGAGTTGCAAGCCTGTTGCGCATATGTAGTACATTTTGTGTGAGTGAGTGTTAAGCTTTTAAAATGGGCTGTGAAAGAAGGCTAGTTTGTGCAATGCCTGGCCAATTTAGCTGGGCAGTGAAGAGAGTACTGATGGCTCCATTGTAAAGCAGGTACACAAGGAGGCAGAGTTAAGGTTACTCATGCAGCCATAATATTTTAAGTTTCTCATTTTTGAATGCCTTAATTTTGACCTCTTACATGTGCAATCTTGATGTTCAATAGATAAATGTATACAGTTTTCTCGGTGTATTTGTGCAACATATATATATGAACTGCATAATAATACATGTCTGTTATGCAAACATCAATCTCCAAGCACTTCTCAAAGGAGGGCAGTATCATTATCCACATTTTACATATAGGGAAACTGAGGCACAAAGCAGGGCAGCAACTTACCCAAGGTCACCCAGAAAAACCAGTGGCAAAGCTGGGAATTGAAGGCTCTAAGGCCAGTACCCCTACTCACTAAGCCACACTGCCCACACATATGTGATAGACCAACTCGCATGGAGTATTATAGGTAATTGCTATTTCTTTATTGATCCTTACCCCCCCTTGCCACAGAACTGTGTAAGTTAATGAGCTCTGAAATATGAGTTTCAAAAAACTTTCATTTCAATAACATTATACCGCTTTCCAGTGCCCACTAAACTCCTTTGCAACAATAACGCTATTCAAAACAACATTTCATATGTGAATTATAGTGATACTGTACCACAGGAAAGCTTAGAGAGAATTAAATAGCAAAGAAAACATAGCTTTCAGTCAGCTAGTCATCTGGGTTATATCCAAATTAGCAATGAATAATTCCTAGAGATAAGTAAAGTGACTCAGATGATAAGAACCAAGCAGACCTTTCCTCCAGTACATGAAAATAACTTTTTAAAAGATTTTTAAAAAAAACTTTCGGTTTCAGCTGGAAAACTGAAATACCACAAGAAAAATCATCCCGTAGAATTTCTGACCTGATTTTAAAAAAGGAAGCACTGGCCATTTTGTGTCAACAGACTTTCTCACCAGATCCCACCGGATCACCCCCAACAAAGAGTTAACACAAAATCTGGGGCGTGTTCTCCTAAGTCTTTCAGGCATTTTAGAAATTTCCACTCATAGCGACTTAGAGACCACTAGGGAACACCAATAAGTTTGGATGCTTACACAGAAAGGTCACATTCCAACACTACAAGCCTTTAGAGTGGAGAGGAGCCTGGCACCAAAGCTTGGCTTTCACCACCCCTCAGCTTTGAGATGTTTGCGTTCCAATCCAAATGAACCCACCTCTACAGTAGCGGTTCATGCACACCGAGTCATGTGCCGTAGCTCTTGCTGAAACCTCAGTACAGAATCCCATCCATCACAGATTGTTGCACATTTTTGATAGAATATAAAGCTTCCCAAATGCATCACCAGTGGTGTAAGCCAAATTTCCAAAAGCGCGGCAGATGAAGCCTCCAATTAGTGCCTGACATTTTGCATGCACAAACATTTATGCCCTCAGATTGCAGGTTTACATTTTGACCCTGCCCCTACAATGAGCTCCGTATACGTGCCAGGATTCTGCCTGCCTGAAGATGAGGGCCTCTGAGCCTAGTTTTGATCTTTGATCCTGTGTGCCTGTGAGCTATAGAATGAGGTAAATGCAATGCTGAAAATGCTTTTTCCCTCCTAAACTATTTGTATAACCCAGTTCTGTGCAATCAATGACATACGTTTTCTGAATTAGGTTCAGCCACAGACACAGAACCTTTTGAATACAGTTCTTTTAATATCCCTGTGCTTACATAATTCCAATGCCATCCAACAGAGTGGGCAGCCAACTTGCAACTGGTGTCTGTTGATTTTGTGTTTGTTTGTTTATTTGCAGATCACCAAGAGCATGTGAAGAGTGGGTATGTGTGAAAGGAACTGCAGACTGAGCAACTGAAAATTGGAATGCTTCTGAGTACAAACCAATGTCTCCGTGCTTGAGATCAGTGAGGACCAAACCCTGATGCCTAGGTAAAGCCGAGCAAACAAGTTTTGGGTGGGGCGGGTCTTCACAGGGGCAGGGGAACAGATTCCTGTCCCTCAGGCCATAAACCACCAGTGCAGCAATGCCATTCTGCAGCTCATAGTGCATCCCCTTCACTGTCCATCAGCAGGGGCTTCAGCCAATCAATTTGATTAGTCTGTGGATCTGCTGCTCCTTCCTTGCCAAAGAAAAAGTATCTCTTGGAAATAAAGCAGAAACATTTAAAATGTTGGTACTTGTATAATTCTTAAGTTCTTAAAAAGAGACTGTCCCTGAGAGAAGAGCTATCAGTCTATGCTCCATCTGTATTATTTATGGTCAGAGGTGAAAGTAGGCCAGTCTGGTCTGGTATGGTGTTCTGGCAAAAGCCAGTACACCGTGCCGAACCGGACCACCTTCTCCGGCAGTGATTTAAAGGGCCCAGTGTTCCCGCAACTGAAGGGAGCCCTGGCCCTTTAAATCACCACTGGAGCAGGGCTCCAGAGGCAATTTAAAGGGACCCAAGGCTCTCCGCTGCAGCAGGAACACCAGGCTCTTTAAATCCCTGCCCGAGCCCTGCCGCCCCAGGGGTAGCGATGGCAGGGCTCCTGCGGTGATTTAAGGGGCCCAGAGCTCCGCAGAGGCCAGAGCTGCGGGCTTTTTAATTTGCCCTTGAGCCCCGAGGCTCCTAGCCGCCTCTGCAGCTGGTAGATTCAGAGTGATTTAAAGGCCCTGGGGCTCACAGCCACAGCCAGAACCCCAGGGCCTTTATATCTTGAAAGGCCCCGCCTCTTCCAATTGAGGCCACACCTCTTCCATTGAGGCTTTGCCCTCACTCAGGACTCCAGTGCACCGGTAAGTTCTTTAAGTTACTTTCACCTCTGTTTATGGTACATGTTACAGAGGGGGAAGAGGAATCTTTGGTGTCCATCAGATTGGTGACCAACCAAAGCCATTCAAAATCATGAGTCAGGTCCCCAAATAATAGAAGTTGGCTTAAAAATCATATGCTTTAAAAGATAAGATTTTGATTCATTTATTTGCTTTCTCAGGCTTTAATGTTCTTGTTTTCAAGCTATTCTGTACAACCATGAGTACTCGAAACTTACTTTTTTTAATATGAAAGCTGAGATTCTCACAAAATCACATGACCCAGGAGCTAGGGCTTTAGAAATAAAACAACACATATTGCAAGACTATAAAAGAGTTGGCAATACTGCAGCTTACCTCCTTGTCTTAGCATAAAACTGCAAGTGTTGTTACTGGTCATAAAGTTACCTGGCCTCTTTTCAGATCCAACCTTTGGGCCTGTCATCACTGCAGCTTTATACCAGTGCAGCTACATTGAAATCCAGTGGAGTTACACAAGCATAAAACTGAACTAACACAGTGAAGAATTAGGCCCAAGCTATTAAAAGCCACAACCCAGGGTTTTCTTTTGGATTGACCCATATCTAGAAAGAGAACTAATGCTCTGTTATTTCCCTAAATTAGGGATGTAGATGAGTTTTCATAAAGCATTATTATAGGCAAAGAATTCCTTACAGAGAAGGGAAAACATCTTTTTTTTTAATATTAGAAGTGTGGCCAACTCATATTCACAGATGGTACTGAGTGCCCCTTGCTTGATAAAAGGATGTGAAATGGTTCCAAATTGTAAGAGTGCCAAGACCTTATCTGTGTTTTGAAAGCAGGCTACAACCTTGGTCAGACCATGATGGCCTACCAGAGATGTACATGTATGGTCCAGACCACCTAGTATCAATTCACTTAATAGAAAATCCCTCAGTGAAAAGATTTTCAGTGCCACCAAACCTTTTATTCACTAATGTTGTACAATTGTGCCCATTTATTATCAATTGTCATTAAGTGATTTTTCCATTTGACGTCAATTGAAAATCACCTATTTCCTGCTCCAAACAACAATTAATGCCCATTAGCATTTTGCGGATGATACCAAACTGGAGGGTTACAAGTGCTTTGGAAGATAGGATTAAAATTCAAAATGATCTAGACAAACTGGAGAAATGGTCTGAAGTAAATAGTATGAAATTCAATAAGGACAAATGCAAAGTATTCTGCTTAGAAAGGAACAATCAGTTGCACACATAGAAAATGGGAAATGACTGCCTAGGAAGGAGTACTGCAGAAAGGGATCTGGGGGTCATAGTGGACCACAAGCTAAATATGAGTTAACAGTGTAACACTGTTGCAAAAAAAGCAAACATCATTCTGGGATATTTTAGCAGGAGTGTTGTAAGCAAGACACGAGAAGTAATTCTTCAGCTCTACTCTGCTCTGATTAGGCCTTAACTGGAATATTATGTCCAGTTCTGGGTGCCACATTTCAGGAGAGATGTGGACAAATTGGAGAAAGTCCAGAGAAGAGCAACAAAAATGATTAAAGGTCTAGAAAACATGACCTATGAGGAAAGATTGAAAAAAAATGGGTTTGTTTAGTCTGGAAAAGAGAAGACTGAGAGGGGACATGATGGCAGTTTTCAAGTATGTAAAGGGTTGTTACAAGGAGGAGGGAGAAGAATTGTTCTTCTTAACCTCTGAGGATAGGACAAGAAGCAATGGGCTTAAATTGCTGCAAGAACGGTTTAGGTTGGACATTAAGAAAAACTTCTTAACAGTCAGGATGGTTAAGCACTGGAATAAATTACCTACGGAGGTTGTGGAATCTCCATCATTGGAGATTTTTAAGAGCAGGTTAGACAAATACCTCTCAGGAATGGTCTAATACTTAGTCCTGCCTTGAGTGCAGGGGACTAGACTAGATGACCTCTCGAGGCCCTTTCCAGACCTAGATTCTATGATTATTGTTTGCAGAACCATGTGGTGCCACAGGTTTTTCAATTTTCCACTTAACTTCACTATGTAATTTTTTTCTCATGTCATGGTTTTCAGCTCTGTGAAACAAGGACTTGGGTGGACTGCAGTGGTGATTTCATTTTTTGCTGTTAAAGAATTGAAAGCGCTCAAATATTGCAGTGGCGGAGGCCATAAAAATAAGTACTTAGACAGATAGTAAAGAAATGCCTCTGCTCTGATTATTTCTATTTTAACTTGAAGAAGGTCAGTTCACTGATCAGAAAATACAAGATAAGGCCATGTTACATTGAAATGCACTGTAAGGCCCTGTTTACACTACAAATATAACATGACTACAATGCTCTTGTTCTTTAACCAAGCTACACACTTGGGTGCCCAATGCTAATTACTATTAACTTCAGTGAGATTCCTTGCAGTAGTAAATTCTGTGCCCTCAAATAAACGCCTGCAGGATCGAGATCGTAGCTCAAATTTGTGGAGACGACTAAACCTAAATGGTGTTTTGAAATGGAGCTAAAGGCTTGGCTTGACCAAACCTTAGTCTGACTTGTGCAAGGCAGGGATAAGGGCAGGAACTAGAACCAGTTGAAATTGTTCCATCCAAACATTTTTTGATAGAAAATTGGTTTTTTGATTAAATGGATATTTTGACTAAAAACATCCTTTTTTGTCTATTTGGAGACGTTGTTTGTCAAAACCAAAAAGTCTTGGGGTTTCATTTCATCAATGAAAAGGAAAGCATTTGAATTTTTCCTAAAATGTTTCAGAGAAAAAAAATTCTTTTTCTAATCAGCTGCAGCTGGACCCACTTTGTATTCCATTTCATGTGGGGATGTGCTACTCATAGCTGCCTCGTCTTCCCAGATCTGTGCAATGTAACACACTCCAACCTATGCAGGGCAATTTCTGATGCAGCAGTACCAGTGTACTGCAGACTGTGGTCCTTATACTTCTGGGAGAATTTCACCCTCAGTGACTAAAACAGTGTAAACATCTTGCTTCAAAAAAATTTTTAAACAAAATGACAAAACTGCAGACCCCTTTTTCATTCTGGTGGCTAAAGTCCAAAAACACAATCTCTGTAAATAGAGTTGAACTTATTTTTTTGGTGATAAAGCTCTTTGAGCTCCTTTTCAAATAAACATGTACAGCTTTAAATGAATAAATCATGCAAATACATGTTAATGTACACATAAATTAACACAACATAATAAGGAAACCGAAGAAACAAGATTACAAATTTTCTGCACCTCCAAAATATGTGAGTGATATTTGCTTTAGAAAGAACAAATTCATTTAGAGGAAGAGCTTATCCAGAGCCAAACAAACACGAATCACCAGTGAAAGTTAATTTTATGTTCTGCAAAGAAGGAAGATGTGCTTCCCACTACAATGGGCAAAATCCAATTAAATTAGGCAAATTTAAAAACATAGAAACAAAATTTAGTTTAGTAAATAAAGTCTAAGGGCCAAATTCTCCTCTTATTTGCACCTGCATTACTCTGCTGAGTGAGCTGGAGTAAAGGTAATTGACAAGAGAATTTGCCCCAAAGAAAAAAGTTTTCAAGTAGATTTTAGACACAAATGAGACCATTCTATTTTTTTGGTCTTTGGGATTGATTTGAAAGCATTTAAACTAAGAAATGTTAACTCTCATGCCTGAGATACTTGGGGATAGTTGCTGAAAATACATGCTTTTGTTACACATTCTCAATGTTGTACACTGGGTGGAGATTTTCAAAAGTCTAACTCAGCACCCATTGAGATCAATGGTATTGACTTGCATGGATACAGAGGTCAGCGAATACTTTGTGCTTTTGAAAATCCTGCCCAGACCTGCTGGTATAATTGCAAAGGTCACAGCCTCACTGATTTTAAGACCAAAAGAGGACATTATGATTATCTAATGTGACCTGCATAACACTGGCCATAGAATCTCACCCAAGAATTTCTCCATGAAGCCCCAGTTCTAATACAGAAGTGTGACATATAATATTTCTGTAAAGTATTACAGTAAAATATCACATAACTGATAAGCTATGATACTCCTTCTATTGTTACTACGTCCTGATGAGTGAGCTATATGTACCCCATGAATTTTGACAAAGAACAGAGCACCCAGTTCTCGCCAGATGCTAATTCTAGGGTCCAATCCAGTGGTTAATTTGTAATGGAAGAGGTGCCAGGGCTCAAAACATTTGTTTGCATTCATAATTGATGCAGCAAGCCCAGAGGTGTATCAATGACCTGTCCTCTTCATTATCTTCCACTCCCCCAATTTTTGTATCATCTGCAAACTTTATCAGTGATGATATATTTTCTTCCAGGTCATTGATAAAAATGTTAAATAGCATAGGGCCAAGAACTGATCCCTCTGGGACCCCACTAAAAAGACACTCATTCAATGATGATTTCCTGTTTACATTTTGAGACCCATTTTAATTCTTTTCATGTGTGCCATGTTCATTGTCTGTTGTTCTCATTTTTTAAATCAAAATGTCATGTGATACCAAGTCTAATACCTTACAGATGTATTAGTGTATTATGTCAACATTATTATCTTTATCAACCAAATTTATATTCTCATTTTAAAAAGATAGAAAGTTAATTTGACAGGATCTCTTTTCTATAAACCTATGTTGCTTTACATCATTTGCATTATCCTCCTTTAATTCTTTAATAATCGAGTCCCATATCAGCCGCTCCATCATCTTGCCTGGGATCCATGTCAGGCTGACAGGCCTACAATCACCTGGTCACCCCATTCAGGCTTTTAAAAAATTGACACAACATTAACAAGCTTCCAGTCTTCTGGAACTTCCATAGTACTCCAAGATATTGAAAGTCAACATTAACAGTCCAGCAAGCTCCTCAGCCAGCTCTTTTAAAACTCTTGGATGGAAGTTATTGGGACCTGCTGATTTAAAACTGTCTAACTTCAGTAGCTTCTGTTTCGCATCCTCCAGAGATACTATCTATGGGACTTTCCCTTCAGTTAAGAGAGAAACAGTATGGTTTTTTTGGTTTGCAACCGTCTCATCATGTACACTGCTGTTCACTAAGAATTGAGTACGCTGGTTTCACCCAAGTGTCAGACTCCAAGCTATTATCATACTGTTATATATTGCTACTTTAGAGTCCAATCCTGCTCCCAAAAGAAGTAAATGGCAAAACACCTATTACCTTCGAAGTTACAGCATCAAATTCTGGTCCTCAAAGCAATAAGCCATGAGATACATGATTCTCTGGTGCTCATATTTGTTGGTTAAGGATAAGCATAGAAAATATAACCTTGCATTGCTTTACCCTCCAAGCCACCCAGCTTCCACCCATTTCTCCTATTAGCCAAAGCTAATTTTGACATGTCAGAAATGTTAAAATATATTTCTCGTGTAATACATGGACTATACAATAGCCTGACAGATTTCAGTGCTGAACTGTCAACAAAAATATTGCTACAATAGAGCTGCAAAGTTAACAGTGCATTTTGTGATTTCTGGAGATGTCAGTAGTTATTACAAATGACTTTTCAGTTAATTACCTGTTTTGGAAATTAAGGAGATTGGGGGTTCACAGCTGCTTCAGTAAGTAGCTTCAGTGCCCGCCTCATCCCACTAAGTATGATAAATAATAGATTCTCTGCCACCCAAACTACCAGACGGGGGTTCTGTCCAACCCCCCGGAGAGCTGGCTTTGTCTGCCATGTGTTATGGGCAATATTAATGATAAAAGTAGAAATTAGATGGTGGTTAATCTTGCTTCTCTGGGTCCATGTGGGGCACAAGCACTGCTGCAGTGTGGTTTGCTGGACAACTGTCAAAAAAATTACCTCAGCAAATTGCATATGCATCAGGATACAGCACAGGGAATATTCTCAGGCAATGATTTTAGGCAAACTGAGCATTGGGTGTGCTCTTAAAAAAAGCTGAGTGACACAGTAGAGCAAAGACTTTATTTTTTCCCTTATAAAAAACAAATATTATATTACAGTTAGGCCACAGTCAAGGAGTGAAATCATAGTGCTCTGGGTTTTTAGTTTGCTTCCTATTACTACTTACTTAATAAGACTATTTAGCTTCCATATCATAGACTTAGACTATTTAGCTTCCATATCATAATGAGATACCCTGTTATAATGACTCTCCTCCCAGTATAACAAATAATACTAGTGTACAGCAGCAATGGCCCTGAACTCTGCATCTCTCGTGAGAGGTAGATGGCCTGATTCTCATCTCATTTACATAGATGTAAAGTAGGAGTAACTCCAGTGAAATCACTAGAGTTGCACGACAGTGAAAAATCAGCATGACTGAGATCAGACTCAGGTGCATAGTTTGGGCCATTGCAGTACAAGTCAATAACAATGTACAACACCACTGGATTGCAGTACAACTCCGTCCTTTCTGACGGAGGACTATGGGACAGATCCCCAAATAAGCTCTTTCTACTTCTAAATCAGATTTGTTTCAATCTCTACCGTAATTTAAATTGACCCTTCCCAGTTCTGATTTCCCACTGTACATTTAAAAATATATATAATTATAACATGAAAATCATACTAGATAACATCAAAATCACATTAGAATGTCATAAAGAAATCTGCTAGTTGCAGATTCCATTCCCACCATCTGAGGAGAGGTGGTGCAGCTACCACCAATCAGCTTGTATGTTTTATGCTTCACACCACATACATGATACAGTTCCTTACCAAAAAAATTTCATTTACGGCTGGTGAAGCCACTCGCTCTTTGTACGCCTGCTTCCCATAATGCCCAGGACAGGCACCAATGGAATGGAGATGTAAGGCCAGACAAATGGCTCACTCCATAGTAGAACTGTGCAACTTCTTACCTAGACTGTAGTTTGTCAGAGGTTGTTCGCCATGCTGCTCACCTTACCCATGTGAACAGTCACACCAACGTCAACGGGACTGCGTGAGGGGAGAAGGTTTTGGCTCCTGGACGTTTTGCAAAGAATAAGAACAAATTAAATTAACATCAATCTGCGGGTTGTTGTTAATCCTTCACAAGAGTTCAACAGGAGGAGCAATGGGAATTTGTGCCTTTTCTCAACTGAATTTTTTTTTTTACATTTTCAGTAACTCACAGGAACCAGAACAAAAGTCAGTGCCATGCTTGTGAGACAGCTATCTGAGAAAACTAAACTGCTCACCTTAGGACTGTTACTGGTCTATTCAATGAGCACTTAAGAGGGGGGAGGGATAGCTCAGTGGTTTGAGCATTGGCCTGCTAAACTCAGCATTGTGAGCTCAATCCTTGAGGGGGCTATTTAGGGAGTTGGGGATTTAGTTGGAGATTAGTCCTGCCTTAAGCAAGAGGTTAGACTAGATGACCTCCTGAGGTCCCTTCAACCCTGCTCTTCTATTCTATGGTGTCAGTGAGGTTCTTTCAATTCCATTGAGGCTTTACCAAGTTCTCTCCTCTCCTCTGTAATGCCTGCCTATGTGGTGGTAGGGTCAATGACTTAGCCCAACTGTCACAGCCATTGCATTTACAATTACCTTAGCCACCCAGCTAATAACTTGAAAATGTAGCATACATTTTTAGCCTTATATGAAAGATAGCTTTGTATTTTATTACTGAAAAGCAACTATCAGCTCAGTTGTAATGAACATATCAAGAACCTTACATACACTGCATCTTTCACTCTGAAGAGGCAAGACTCAGGGACAGAGTGGGATTTGTGCTCCTAAAGCCATTTGGTTGTTTAGAAAATCTGCCCCTCAAGCCTCAGAGACTATATAAAAATGCTCTCTTAAAAATAGAGAATCTGGGATAACTAAAAATGTGCTATAAACAAAACCACCTTGTTGATACAAAGGCTCAGCATAAATTTCCTCATAGAAAACATGATTGTTGCTGGAATCTGTTCAGAAACAATTACAATTTATTTTATTATGGGACAAGGTTAAAGGGTTGTACCTTTTAAATAATGCTCTGCTTGTTACCCTGAAATCTGTTCATTAATTTTCATTAGGTAGCTCTATCCTTGCGCCCTTCACTAGTAAGATCCAAAATTTCCATTTTTGCTTTAATTTCACAACATAAGGACTTTAGCAAGGTTGACAACTTTGGTCTCTAAGACCATAAATATTTATCTAGTCAAAGGCAGTATTTATCCTACAGAAGCATACATACCAGTTTTGCCTCTGACAAGTGTCTTGTTTATTTATTACTCTAATAACAAATAGACTGTCATCCCTGCTGGGCCTCAGAGATGAACTAAATCTGCTAACACAACTGATTGGGAGCGGCTGCAAATTATTTTATTTAAAAATGTGCAATAGCAGATTCATGTTAGGGGAAAAAATGCTGAAATCATTATTTCTGATAGTGACCTATATATTCTGGAGTAACAATGTTCAGAGAAGCTACAAATGCTTTTGTAACCTGTGTGCTTATACTGCAGTATTTGGTCTTTGTTTTGTCCAAGGAGGGGAGAGAAGCAGTGGGGAGGAGACATGGATTTTTTTTTTAATCCCCTATGTATACATGCAGAGACTAAAGCAGAGCAACTTAGATAAAAGGGCCTGGAGGTAGAAGAAAGGAGTGGTGGGTGGGCAACAGCTGTCTCTGAAGCTAGGCAGAGAGTTTCCATTAAGGGCAAATACTCCAGCAGGTTGCACACATCTACTATCTGAGAGCTGAGCCAATCAGACCTCACTGGGGAAAAGGTTATAAATAGGAGTCGAAGATTCAGACAGCCCTGTGGATTTAGCTGCTGAACAATGTAGGACTAAGATGTGTCTGCTGTGAGGGCTGCATCTCAAAGCCTGTGCCACTTTAGATCCAGGCTACAAACTCGCTATCTCAGCGGAAGCTAGGGAGACCAGATATTCAACACAATATTAACGACAACAAGGGTGAAGGAACGTAAGCCAAAATAGGGAAAGAACAGGTTAAAGCTGTGTTCAGGTGGCAGGGCCTGATAGAATTCACCCTATGGTACTGAAGGAACTGGCTGAAACAATCTTGGAACTGTGAGCAATTATCTCATGGAGAATGGGTGAGGTCCTAGAGGACTGGAGAAGGCAAACATCTTTAAAAGGAAATAAAGAGGACCTGCAGTATCATAGACAAGTCAGCCTAACTTCAATACCCGGAAAGATACTGAAACAAATTATTAAACAATCAATTTTAAGCACATACAGGATAATAGTGTTATAAGGATGAGGGGCAACCAATATATGTGATATAGCTTGATTTTAGTATGATTTTGATATAGTCCCATGTGATGCTTTCATAAGCAAACTAGAGAAATGCAATCTAGATTAAATTACTTTAAGGAGGGTGCACAACTGGTTGAAAAACTGTACTCAAAGAATAGTTATCAGTGGTTTGCTGTCAAACTAGGAGCGTGTATCTAGTGAGGTTCTGTAGGAATCAGTCTTGTGTCTAATACTAGTCAATATTTTCATTATTGACTTAGATAATGGAGTGGAGAGTATGCTTATAACATTTGCAGATGACACCAAGCTGAGAGGGGTTGCAAGCACTTTGGAGGACAGGATCAGAATTCAGAAACAACCTTGACAAATTGGAGAACTGGTCTGAATTCAACAAGATGGAATTCAATAAAGATAAGTGCAAAATACTTCACTTAGGAAGCTAAAAAATCAAACACACAACTACAAAATGGGAAATAAGTGGATAGCGGGTAGTACTGCTGAAAAGGATCTGGAGGTTTTAAGTGGATTACAAATTGCATATGAGCCAACACTGTTATGTAGTTGTGAAAAAGACTAATATTTGGCAGCATATTAACAGGAATGTCGTAAGACATGGGAGGTAATTGGCCCACTCTACTCAGCACTGATGAGGCCTCAGCTGGAGTATTGTGTCCAATTCTGGGGTGCCATACTTTAAGAAAGATGACAAATTGGAGTGAATCCAGAGGAGAGCAACAAAAATGATAAAAGGTTTAGAAAACCTGATCCATGAGGAAAGGCCAAAAAAACTGGGCATGTTTAGTCTTGAGAAAAGAAAACTGAGAGGGGAACCTGAAAATAATCTTTAGATATGTTCAGCACTGTTTTAGTCAGGACTATGATCAATTGTTCTCCATATCCTCTGAAGGTAGGACAAGAAGCAATGGGCTTAATCTGCAGCAAGAGAGATGTAGATTAGATATTGGGAAAATCTTTCTAATTATAAGGGTAGTTAAGCTCTGGAATAGGCTTCTAAGGGAGATTGTGGAATTCACATCACTGGAGGTTTTTTAAGAACAGGTTGGAAAAACACCTGTCAGGGATGATTACTCGATTCTGCCTCAGCACAGGGGACTGGACTAGATGACCTCTCAAGGTCTGCTCCAACCCTACATTTTTATAATTCAATGAGAGAGCCAATTATTGATCCTGGGACTAGAAATGGTGCTGACCATGAAGATCTTTCGATTGTTTTTGCTGGGAAGATTCTGAGGAGTTTGGAGGGAACTGTGAAACTGCTATTCACCTCCAACTCTGATCAGGGCTCCCCAGGGAGATGGGGGAGTGGCAAAAGGGGCAGTTTGCCCCAGGTTCCCCATGTGAGTGGGTCCCCAAACTGAGTAGTATTGTGTGCTGGTGCACAGGGTCACAGCATCACTCAAGTTTGGCCTGGTTGCCCTCCTGTGCACCAGGTCACAACATTGCTCGCTCAGATTTGGACCAAATTTCTAAACAAAGTATTTTTGAACTGAAAAGTCAAAATGCTGCATTTTGCAAATGCTGCAATAAGACATTTTGTGGCGGCATTTCCCACACAAGCAATTCGGGAAAACCAACACACATTCCTGATGTCGCTGAAGCTGCATTTTTTTCCAAAAAAAGTTTCAGCTGAAGCTTTTTACCCAGATGGAATAATACATGCCCAGGCGTGACAGCGAGTTCTTGGAACTAGATGGGTTTACTCACCTTGTTAGACCCTGCTGGTCAGATGGTCTTTTCAAGAACCTTACACTGCCTGATGTTCTGTGCTGGAATGAAATTCTTAGTCTTTACATTTGATTTACACAACCGATCAGCCAAATCCTGCTCACGCTGCACATTGAGGAGCTCTGGACTAAGTCGTGGTTCGGACCTCTCCCCCACCACACACACACACACGGTATGGGCGGGGGAAATCTTTTTATATATCTGCTACTCAGTCTTTGGGGCGGGGCAACAAATGCTACACAGCTGTTTACTCCCTACATGGAGGAGGTGGGTGGGTAATTGGACGGAGCCATGGTGCTGAGCCAACTTGGGGAGGGTCATCGTTTGCTGCTGGCATAGGCTGACAACAAATTACTATCCCCTCCCCGCTGCCTCACGCAGAGCAAAAGGGAAGTAGGCAGGAGACTGCACCTCCCAGGCATGCCTCAGACTCACAAGGGTTTCCTGGCATGAGGCAGTTTCTACTCAGGGGGCCTGCCATTAACTTCAGTGGAAGTGCTCTAGTATGTAAGTTGTGGAATTTACTTGCATGGAAGGGACCAGCACAAGACCTATGTGTCACTTAGACCCATCCATCAGACTACAGGGATCTTGTGCGGGCTCCCTGCACACAGAAGAATTTCCCCTATAGTGAGCAGGAGCTTTCCCAAATTTTTATACTCTGCTATATAGGTTTTTATCCTGTTCGCATCACTGTGGTATCTATTGTAGTCACTCGGTCATTTGTTTGAGACATTTCCAAGCAAAACTCTCCATAATACTCTAAGAAAAAATTCAGTTTCTTAGCATGTCAAAAAAACATCTTCTTCACATACTTTATATTATAACTATTTATTCTGCAATGTAATTACATGTTGGCACAGAGTCTGATTAGGGCTTTAAACAGGAACTAACAGCAGCTATGTTGAATATGTTTATCTGATGATGCACAATACCATTGATTGGATGTAGATTATATCCAACATTAACTCCAACGATATAAAAATATCACAAAGGAAACTATCCCATGGCATAAAATACTTTTAATTGCATGGAGGATCAGTACATGTTGTGACTTTGCTTTAAAAAAAAAATCTGGTTAGACAATAGAAGTCATGGGCTGCAGGAGGATCATTAATCCAAGTCATTATTAAGCAGTGTTTATTTTTCCTCACAAACGCTTGCAGTTACTTGGTTCTGACCCATCTTGTATTGCAGGGTTAAAAGTGCTGAAAGAAATACCAGGTCATTGTCCAAGGATGCAATTTATTAGCTCCTTTTAGGGTTCATAACCCTTATTTCACAACAAAGCTCTATCACCAGCCACAGGTCGATTGTAGAGGTCTCATATTTTTTGCCCGAGTCTGCAATGCCCCATGAGAGCCACATTTATACTACAGATTACACCTGCTTAGCTATGGTTCCTATTCCTGAGCAGCTCAACTCTTTAATGTATTTATCCTCTCAACACCTCTGTGATGTAGGGAAGTATTATCCCCATTTTACAGACAGGGGAACTGTGGCTAAGGCCCAGATCCTTAAGGGTGCTTAGGCATTGCTATGCTTTGTGTTGCAACATGTATTCCCCTAGCCCTGAGTTGGATGCTCAGGCTGCACATACAATGCATGGGGAGTGTTAGGCACCAAAGGAAAGGATCCTCAGAAGCCAGCAAGCTGAGCAGGGAGAGCCTCCAAACTAGCCAGGAGTGAAATATCAAGTAGAGAAGACAGGCTTACTGCCTAAACAGTTGACTTGGCACTCCTGGCTGACAGGCCAAGGGTAGGTGCCTCCCTCGGCTTGGCCTCCTTAGCCGCGAACCTGCTGGCAGAGTTGGGCACCTAAAACAGGTCAGCTGCTTAGGTAGCACGTCTGCCAGCAACCAAAACCAAAACTCTTTAATCTGGGCCTGGATTAATTACTCCTAATTACCTCCATATGTGGATGCTTTTATTCCAGAATCTGCGTGCCTTACTCCAGATTAAGATCATTCAGAATAAGGCACAATTATTCCAGAAAAAGAGCACCCATATGTGGAGTTAACCAAGAATAACTCCCCCTGTAGACAAACCCGTACAGGTGCGAGCCCTGCACATGAGATAGGAATTCCCTCACCTCGTTTGAGAAGCCTGTTTCAGGGCCTCCGAGGCTTCAGAGAGAGCTTGGGCTCTGAGCAGATCATTAGTTATGGAGCAGCCTCAGGGCTGAGGTAGCCTTGCAACTGCTGACTGGTGGAAATTTAGGCATATTGATGATTTAGGAATCTACAGGGTTAGAAGGCAGCTGAGCGGCAGTGTAGGCAGCCAGTGGTGCCTGAATGAGTGGATGGAGGCACGTAAGTACCTGTGAGGATCTGGGCCTGAGTGTATAACTCAGTTACAAATGTTTATTCCAGGGTTAATGTTGCTCTACGTGTCCCATAGGGTATGTTTCCACTGCAGCTGGGAGATGTGATTCCCAGCACAAGTAGACAGACTTGCACTAGTTCAGCTCAAGCTAGCGAGCTGAAAATAGCAGTGTGGATGTTGTGGTGCAGGCTAGCCACCTGAGATTGGACCCTACGGTCAGGCAGGCTTGGCCACGGGTGGCTAGATAATTTTGGTTATCAACCACATACACATTCCTTAGTACCTGGCTGTCACAACCAAGCAATCTAACCATACCATCAAGAAAGGCAACGGGGCCAGGTTGTATGTTCACCACTCCTTCCCCAGTGTCATTTCAGCCCTAGGGGAAGTCTCACAGCACGCTCAGCCATTACGCCGACGATTCATCCATGGGTGTGAGTTGTGTTTGGATACTAAGGCCCTCTTCAGTGCACACAGACCCATAGTGCCATTTTTACAGAGCCTATTTAATAACCATGCAAATGGCACTGCAAGATCACGAGTTTGTTAGGCAATTTAGATATCACAGCGCAAGCCACCTGTGAAATACCATCGATTATATTAGAAGAGATACAACAATCTGGCCAAGCATGTGTGAATGGAGGCCTTGCCATATTAACCGCATATTTGACAACAGGTGGGCTGGTGAAACTCCCACAAGGCACTGTGAATGCCCTGAAGTCCCCCTGCATTATTCTGTCCAGTGGTAACCACATAGTAGCTATTCAACCTGGCTTTTAAGAACCAGAACAAAATGTTTTCAAGCGTGAGAATATGGAAGGGTTTAGCACTGGACTGCTGCTTTCATTGAACATACATTCTATCCTGTCATGGATAGACTTAGCTCAGGCTGCGAAATTTCAGCCGAAGAAGCAATGTTCTCTCTTATCCAAACGTTTGTTTTGCTGCTTAGGTACTGTAAGAAATTGAAGGTGTTTCACTTTTATGCCTTTTAAATACAGGTCTTCCATTTAAAAGTGTTTGCAGGGAAAGGAGGAAAACACAACTAATTTGAAACACAGTTACATAACAAAGTGCAATTAAGGTCAGTTAGGGTACATCTACACTGCAATAAAAAAAAACCCATGGTGCCGTGTCTCAGAGTCTGGGTCAACTGACTTGGGCTCGCGGGGCTCAGGCTGCAGGGTTAAAAATTACCATGTAGAAATTCAGGCTCAGGCTGGAGCTCACACTCCAAGACCCACCCCTCCCTTGGGTGGTTTCAGAGCCTGGGCTCCAGCCTGAGCATAGTCATCTACATTGAAATTTTTAGCCCTGCAGCCCAAGCCCAGCAAGACAGAGTCAGCTGACCTGGGCCAGCCACAGCTGTGTCACAGGTCTTCAGCTGGAGTGCAGATGTACCCTTGGAATCAATATGTACTGTAGTGCCAGAAACTACTGTCACAATACGGGAAGGCCTTGCCTCTGGGCAACTCCATTTGCATCATGTTTTCTACAGATGACATCATCAGATGACTGCGGCAAAGGGAATAGTGAGGAATAAGTTCCAAGCCTCTAATGAAACTATGTCCATTTGATTATTTTACTTTTACTATGAATGGTGAATAGGCAGCTGAGAGGAAGACAAGACTTTTTGCCTGCTAGAAAAGGTTTAAAGTTGAAACTTGACTGCTGCTAAAGGTTATGATTTCCATTGAAAGCATGGTGTCCATGCCTAGTGACATGGTCAATGGACCAGAAGGGAATGATTTTCATTGAGCTTCACTGAAGGACAAAGAAGTGCTTTAGAAAAGACATTTTTTAAATGTATATCTCATGGAAGGTAATAAAATATTAAATTCACAGCAGAGGGATGGAGGACCTTGGTATGCGTTCCAAGACTAGCTCCAGTGTAAGTGATTATGAATAGGCTCTCTGCAAGGTTTCTAACTGTCATAAAGATAGCAAGCATGGGTAGGCAGGGGCAGCAATGAAGAAAATCAGCAGTAGGCTATTAATAAGTAAGAGAGAAGAGACTGATATAATGCCCAGTGCAGGATGAGCTAACAGTGCCATCTTGGTAACAGATGAATGTGTACTTTATTACTCTGTTGATACAAGCCTTTGTTTAGATACTGAAAGATGACAATCGCATGGGTCATAATCATAGAGCAGACGATGGCGGAGGTTTTTTTCAAGTGGCAATTGAAGGTAATTTAAATCTCGTGAAGCAGGAAGGTCAGAAGTCAATCACTGAATTCTTGATATATACTAGTTCTCTATACTTTTTCCATGTGTGATTCTTTATCTAACAAGCATTACCCAAACCACTCAAAACACCGTCTTTAAGGACAGTCCTCAGTATTGCACTGAACTGTAGACATTTTGCAGACTGATTTCTGACTGAGAGAAAATTCACAACAGAAAGGGTCAGCTCTCCAAAGGTTATATGGCCTCTCTTTCCAACTCTTACAGTGAATGTAACTGAAATGGGATCAAAGTTTTTTTTCCCTAGTAACAGGTTGACTCAGATAGTTTTGATTAACTTATATATCATGAACCAGGACACTGTTCTGCGAGCTGCTGTATTGTTTGTACCCAGATTTTACTTGGTTTCTGTAGTTAGCTCATAGCTTAAAGAATCAAATTGATCTCATTGTGGTTGAAGAAGGCAGTTTCAAATAGAGTCTTATAGTTCAGTTGAAAGCTGAATGTCAAATCAATTGTTCTTCCATTCCTTTATCTTCATTTATCAGTCATGAACTTTACATCTTCTTCCCTGATTCTCAGGATAGGTTTCTTCAGCTGACTGCATAATCAGAACTTTAATAAAGACCCTAGGTAATCTGTATGCAGAGTTTCAAGTTATAACATGTCCTGAGGTTCACTCCTTGAACCAAATGCATCAAACAGAAGCTGCCGTCAATAGTCTATAATATTAGTCATCCATGGCTAGTGTAGAGCAGGCCTGCACAGCTCGTAAAGCAGCGAGGGCCATGTTACTCCAAAGAAAACAGCTGAGGGCCGAAACCCCCCGACCCCACGGAAACACACACCCCTGCACCTCCAGGCCCCACAGAAACACCCTGTCCCAGCACCGCCCAGCCCTGAGGAGACAAACCCTCCTTCCCCAGCGCCGCCCCACCAAAACAGCTGTGGGCCAAAAAGGAAGGTTGGGTGGGGAGGTGATACTTTATTTTAAATTAACCAGGGGCTCCCAGCTGAAGAGGTGGCTGAGAGCCCTTAGGGGCAAATTAAAGGGCCCGGGGCTCTGGCGGCCGGGGGAACCGGAGCTTTGCGGGGCTGGAGCAGAGATTTAAAGGGCCCAGAGGTCTTGCTACTGAGGGGAGCCCTAGCCCTTTAAATCCCAGCCCCAGCCCGGCCACCGGAGCCGGGGTGAGATTCAAAGGGCTCTGGGCTGCCCGCAGCCGCAGGGAGCCCAGAGCCTTTTAAATCCCAGCCGTGGACGGGATTCAAAGGTCTCTGGGCTGCCTGCAGCGGTGGGGAGCCCTGAGCCCTTTAAATCCCAGCCGCAGCTGGGATTCAAAGGGCTCTGGGCTGCCCGCAGAGTGCCGTGTGCACGGGATTTAGAATCCCCCCGCGGGTCACACAGTGAGCCTCTGCAGGCTGCATGTGGCCCGCGGGTCATATATTGTGGAGGCCTAGTGTAGAGCATGGAATCTAGAAAATATTCTGTCTGACAAGAATACTGGCATACTGATTGCAACTGCTCAGAAATGAATAAATTACACAAAATATAGAGAATTAGAGGCAGATATACCAATCTCAGAGGAATTTTAGAAAGTTGCAAGAGAAAACAGTATGATCTGTGAATTAATTACCTGACCTCTGCTTTGAATGTGTCATATCACAGTCATTTCATTTTGTTAAAAGATTGTATAATCATAAGCATAATCACAAATGCAACCTTTAAGAAAAATTTGGTTTGGCCCTTTGTACTCAAGTCACACCAAATATAATTCAGATTTACTTGCTGCTTAATGTAATTCACATACAGAATTCTGTAAAGCAAAAATACAAAGCATGGTGGAACAAACCCTATTCTAAAAGAACAGTAACCAATTACAACCAAAGCATTTCATGAAGACTGGTTGAGTCACTGACCACAACTCAGTGTTATGTTACCTGGTAAGACGCAGAAGCACTGAAAATCTTAAAACTAGTGTGACACTTCCTGGGAGTACTTGGGGTTGTCAGCACCTCGCTACAATCTGCCTTTAGCATGAGGAAGCCTTGTCTGTACCTACTACGGGTCAGATCCCTGCCTCAGTCAGCCACAGGCAACACAAGGACTCTGTTCCAGGGCTATGTGGGCCCTGCCATCTCTCTATGGGTGAGTGATGGACACACTTCAACATCGAGCCCTCTGAGGGTCCCCCTTGAAGTCCAGCCTTATGTCCACTAGACCCTCAGCATTCACAGCTTCATTGCTTCCAAAGTGGCAGAACACTCCAGCTTACAAGTTTCACCTCAGATTACTGCTTCATTTAACACATAGATAGGGTGACTAGTTGTCCCGATTGTACAGGGACAGTCCCAATTTTTGGGTCTCTCTCTTATATAGGTTCCTATTATCCCCCAATCCCATCCCTATTTTTCACATTTCTGTCTGATTGCCCTACACACAGAGCTTAGAAAGATGTAAAGTGAAAACAAGTAAAAGTTTCTTTTACATAGTATAGAGATTTGAGCAGTAGCAAGTCAAAGTATTGGAGACAAATGGTTACATGTAAAGTAAAATCCTAACACCCATTCTAGGGCCTAGACTTGATTATCAAGGCACTCTGCTGTCTAATGATGTTCAGTCTTTGCAGCGTTTTCCAGCCAGGTTGGTTGTGACCCTCCTTCTAGAAGACAGGAGACGCTGAGAGCTGTCTCATGGGCGTAGCTCAGTATCCCCAGTTATGCCCCCTAAAGTCATTGTCTTTACTTGAAAACAGGCTATCACCTTGGCTTTTTTTGTTTTTTCCTGCCAATCTTCTTGCATGATTTTGCAATCTCTTCATTAGCATCAGGGTCAGTAATGCAAATAGACTTACACTGTGGGTCGCACAATATACAATGACCAGCCAGAGAGAGAACCATCTACTGCTGCCTGCCTGCTGGAATCTGTCTACGACTACAGCACTAAGAATCACACTGCTCGAGGGGAGCACTGGGGGAAGTCTTTTTAAAAGCACCAAAAGCCTGTATGCAAATTTCCTGGGAGCATGTGTAGCAACCTACTTGAATGGATATATGGTAACGGTCCCTAGAAGTTAAAGGTTAGGCACAGAAAATAGCCATCCAGCAGAAGTGAGTGTAAAAAGTCCACAATAACCATGTGAGACACAAGGAGCTATATTGCTGCCTGTAGCTTTCCAGCGAGCCAAGCATCGCTGGAATATGCATCCTCTGATTGCCACTTAACCTCATCTCTGCCCATAGAGACACTGCTGATAAAAGGAAAGAGTAGATTAAAGCATCTTCACCCTTGTAGTAAATACCAAGGGAGATTATGCAATGCAGGAGGCACCATTATCTGTAAATTATGTGGGATGAGTGTGATACAGGCTTTTCCAGATCATGTTTTGGACCTACTCCTCCTCTGCTTACTCACATGAGCAGTTCTGTTGATTTTGGCCCCTTTGTAATGGTAGAGAAATGGCAAGTTAGAGAAATGGCATTTTTCAAGCATGTGTGCATGTCTCTAAGGCTAGTGTGACGGACTGAAACCTCATTATTCCTTGCTCTAATACAGTATTTATAGCAATTCTTCACCAAGCATTTGTCAGCTCATCTGCTTCTTGGGTAAATCTGTAGGAACATACTGTTTATGCACTTGAGATAACTGTGAGATTCCTTGGTTGGTTTCCATTTAAACAGCATGCTGCGAGTACCTGCATATGTTCAAGTGTTATGGATACTTTGGTCTCGTTAGCCCTCTCACTAGAGGCCTCCTTATCTCCTACATGCTCCCAAGCTGTGCTCCCTTTGCCCCAACCAGTGTGTGGCTGGTACAGTGAAAGGGTCAGGATAGGAGTGGGAGACAGAGCTTTTGCACCCATAACTGTGCATGCTGGCCCCATTGCCACTTTGCAGCTGATCAGGCTGAGGGTTCCTTTCCCACCAGCCCACACAGAGCTTCAGTTGAGCGCAGCCATCTACACTGTGTCCTGTATTGAACCAAGTTCTGTTCACTTACCTTGGTGCTCCTCCCACTGTAATCATTACAGGCACTGGCCCAGGACAGTAAGGGTGCCGAGTCCCACCAATCAAGCAGGAGCAGAGAGTACCATTGTTTACATATAGAAAGAATAAACCAGATGCATTAAGAGTGGCCCTTATGACTGCTCACCTGCATAGTGGATTCTGGGGAATTTTCTCATTGCTTTTTTGAACCTGGTGAAAGAGGGGTCTAGGACACAGGCAATAAAAATGAATCCCTGATTCGCTGTGAGTAAACATTGTGAAAATAGGGGACTAAATGCCTAGTTGGAGAGTTTAATATTTCGAACACCGTGATGAAAAATAGCTGCAACATTGCCTCCTGTAGAGTAGCTGTGGAAATAAATCAGGGGAGTAATTTACTTCAAAGGTCTCTGTGTTTACCTCTCCCTGTCTCCTAACCTATCTTATTGACTGAAACCAGGAACGTCGTCAAGGAAAAAATATCTGCAAAGTGCTCAAAATAGTTGAGCGAACGTAGAGTCTGATGCATTTAGAATTGGTTTGGTCCTGACAGCCTTGCATTAGGCGACGGTTTCAGGTGTTAATTTTCATTTGTGTTTGCACTGCCTGTCACAGTAGGGTCCAAACTCTGCCTGACTGAGGGCCCCATTGGCAGCTTGCCATGAGCCCCTTGGGAACCACAGACAATTGACATGACCGGGGCAGGCCCCCTTCCTAGTTAATACATAGACCTGGCTTTCCAAGAGCACAAAACCCAGCATGGCTCGAGCTGGCGCACTCCATGCTGGAAGCTAGAGTTGCTATTAGTGCTGGCGGCAGCGATCCTGTACAAAGCTGTGGACTGCAGTTGATCCCTGAGAAGCACTTTGGCCACCCTAGTCCTGCTATCTTTCTTCACCTCCTTTTTATTCCCCACAGCCCCTCTCTTTAATCTCCAAAGGCATACTCAATGGCGTGATAACCAACTGCTAGAGTTTTCCATAGTCAAAGAGAAACAGACCCTTTTAGTCAGAATAACCTTGTTTTCAGACTAAGGAAACAACCCACTAAGAAAGACAGAACAAAAGTAAAGTCTTCGAGAGCGTGCATGCATACACCCAGTTTTGTCTGCTAGAGCGGTCTAGCAAAGTATTCCCCTCTTCAAGAAAATTTGGGGAAAATAATGTACATTTTTGTTGTAAATTTTCTATGCAATTTTTGCATGTTTAACATTTTATTTAAAACGCCAGTATTTTTGGAGAAAAATTATTTTTCCCCAAACTTTTTTTTCGAGAACTCCCCTTTTTGAATTTAAAAAAAAAAAAGGTTAAAAAAAATCTGGCCAGCTTTAGTATCCATCTTTTTTGGGAGCCTCCCCAGACCACACAAAAGAGTTGCCCCATCACTCCAGGCAGCAGAATCTTTAAAGATTTTAAAGTACAGTTCACAGAAACTGAAGCCTTAATAATGAGATAGTCAAATACACCACCAAAGAAAACAAAATAACTGAAGGATTCTCTAGAGCAACGCTGCTGCTCATGGTCCCTGCTGAAGTACACCAGTTAATACAATCATTTCCATCTCTCACAAGGCAGAATTACACTCAGTGTATCTCTGCTTTAATTCTCAAGTCAATCACTAATTCTGATGACTGATCCAACATCTAGCAGGTTTTGTTCGTTAACCTTCCCACACCCAGAAATGCACCAAATCTCTCCACCAACTTTGAATAGTACTTCATTGACAGTCCATGTCATTTAAAAGATAGCAGTTTTTACCTGCATTAAGAAATTCACAATTGATGTGAACACTTCTTTGTGCTTTTACACCCCAAAGAGCTGATGCAAAATGTATCGCCGTGTGAAAACATATCGAGTAATGTTTAGAAACAGAACTCAGTATGACATCTGTGACTTCTGCCCTGGCAGGAAGAATTGCTTTTATATAGCTCCTGGTGAGGGAGGGGAGGTGAAACCATATACTTTAACTAAGAGTGCTTTTCACATTCCCTAAAACTAAGTTAAGACTTCAAATATATTGCTCAGATTACAGGTCAAGTTTACACAATTTTCCTATGATATGAAAATTGCTTTTTGGTTAGAAACCTGTTTTGTTTAAAACATATATAAAACTCAGTTCTAGCTTTATTCTGCTGACTGAGACCTTTTCCGGCACGTAGAGGAAATGATAGAGCTAAATCTCATGAGGTTTTGCAGTAATTAATGCAAACCATTTAATCTGATTCCAAAAGATAAACCAGGGAAGGTAAATTACTTTTTCCCTGTTTTACACCCTTTCAATTCCTCAACGAGGGTCAGAGCTGACACCCGGAAGATGAAATGGCACACTGCACAAAACCACTCTTCGCACGTGCCTTTCTGGCTATACTACTTGTGACTAGGATGGTACATGCATCTCATTACTATGCTTACACTACGGCGAATGGAAGCATAATCAAAAGATGAGCATTTGGTGTGTGGAGAAAGCAGAAAGACGTTATTAAAATACAGAGCAAGTAGTGTAATTCGCACCCAGAGCAAGCCAGAGTCCAGCGTTGTTATTATGAAGATAAAATTCACTGGACAAGTCAGGAGGAAGAAGTCTGACAAGAATCTGATTGTAATAAAGTCTTTCAGGAGCGTGGGTCACAACACCAACTCTAGTTCTGTTCAGTGCCTAACCTGCGTCAAGTTCTGGCAGTGCTGCACAGAGGGGCTTGCCAGAAAATCGGCACCCAGCAAGGGGAACGTGGATGATAGACTGTCTGAGTAATCTTGTCTCCCAATGCAAATCGACAGAGAAGCTGCTCTGCAGACCCTTTGTAAGAGGTCTTGTTGAGGACCTTACTGGGGCAGAGCCGACATGTCAAGTAAGTTTCTGTGCATCCAGCCTCTGACCCAGCAATGACATCTACCCACAATGCTTATTCACTTTGCTGGTTAAAAATTGGCTGGGGGGTAGGAGGGAAGCTGGGTTTTGAGCTGCTGCAATAACATATATGCTTAATGCTGCTTTTGCTGTGAGGGGGGCCAATTTAGGGGCAAGTCAACATTCAGCAAGAATTGGGTCCTACAATTCCATAGTCACTGTCCTTCCACTTACCCAGAGCTAATTAATTGTTGGGCTCCTCAGCTCATGGAAGCAGGGGTCTTTTCCACATTTCTGCTGTGGGGAGAGAGAGCACCCCTGAGCCGTGCAAGGGATCCCTCACCTGGTTCTTCATTCAGGCTCGGAGGGGGGTGGTTTATCTACAGTCCAACCAACCCCTTTCATTCTCCCAGGCAGAGAGCAGTTTTCAACTATGTGGCACCTTTAAAATATTCCTAAGGAAGAATCTCCCACTTACTCACCTGGGCCAGCCTATGCTAGCAGTCAGACAGGACAGAGCCCATAGTTCTAACCCTGGAAAGGAGGGTGGTGTTGGGAGGTTGCATAATGCCAAAAGAGATTACACATTGTTAAGCACTTTTGTGCAGGGAATAGGGTGGAGGAGATTGGGAATGTTTAAAGGACCACAGCCCCACTGGAGCCCTCATTCACCAGAGTCTCTTAAGGTACGTCTACATTGCAATGTAAGCCCAGCATTCGAACTCAGGCTCAAGCTTAACTCCTCTTCCATCTACACACAAATCAAACTAACCCAGGGTGCAGACCCAAGGTCACAGGACCCCCTAGGGATAGAGGGTCCAAGCCTGAGTCAAGCCACAACCCAGGCTTTGAGTCCTATTGCTTTCCAAAGTAGACAGAACCCCAAGGTACTCCTGCTCCAGGAGTCCACCAGAAGTATCCCACAAGCCAACTTTCTTTGACCTCTGGCCAGTCAAGTTTTCCCACACTGCTTTGCAAACAAAAGGCTAGAGTGGCCACATTTTGGGAGGAGCGCTAGGAAGTCTGGGATATGGGTGGTTGGAAACAGGCCTGCATAATGCAATGTAGATACTGGAGCCCTAGGTTGGGACCTAGAGTTCTACAATTCCTAACCTGGGGTTCCAAATGAGTGTAGATGTTCAAGCCAAGGGTCTGCTAACTCAAGTTCTACTAACCCTGGGCTAACACTGCTGCGTAGCCATAGCCATATCCTTGCTGTCATTCCTACTCACGAGTTTAGCTATGGAACAAAAACTCAGTCAGTAGACAGCCACGCCAACTCTCACGGTAGTTTCAGGTCAGCCATTGCTTTGGTTTCTACTTTGTCCTAAAATGTAGGCACTGTTTCTCTGGTCAGCCAGCCAATAGCTTTGAATTTACTTAAAGTCTTACATATGGAACCACCTGTCCAAGTTAAGTTGTAATGTAATTCCTTTGTAAGTGTTAATTTTATACCCTTCTACCTTCTTGAACTTGGTTTTGTATTAGAATGTCTGTGCTGGGGAATAATCCTGGCCAAAGTTCTGGAGGGATAAAGATAGAAGCCAGCAGGGTTGTTGCTTTTGGTCAAGATATCACTCAGACTTACAGGAAATGCTTGATTGTCCGAGCAAAAGGTCAGGCCTTTCTTAAGCATCAGGCATTGCTATGGTGTTGTCACAAAGTTCCCCAGCAGGTTTTTAGCTCATTACTTTGGGTGACCCTCTGGGTCCAGGTTACCAGTGTATACCTAAAGTGAGTCTAGATCATCTATGGCCCTGAATGTTGCTAGCAGGGCAAAACAGACGCATGATGTGCAACTATGCTTGCAGCAGAGCAAAAAGAGGGGAGAACAGAGGCCTGGCTGGTTCAGTGAATGAATCACTGACCTACTCCAGCTGAAGACTTGTTTGTGGTCCAATGTAAAATTGCTCAGTTGGGGGAGGATTGTCTCAATGAGCTGAACCAGACCCACCTTGACACATGGCTTGGGACTGAACAGGGTAGGGAGCATTCCTGAGAATGCCAGCAGTGAGGCAATAATTATGCCAATTGAGAGGCCTTACAGCAGCTATCTGCGCTGCAGCTGGATGGGAGAAAAGAACATTGACAATTGCCCGTCATTTAACATTCAAGTAGAAAACATTACAAATGTGGAGGAAGCGTACATTATATATATTTCAAAAGTCACTAAGGAGTCAGTTACACTGCTTTAGACAACAAATTCACTGTTTAAATCTTTGTTCAAATGCTTTTAAACACTTAATATTCTTAAAAAAGAAACGTACAGTATGTGACAAATATTTGTGATTCTTTAGCTAATTTCAAGTATATGACTCATCCTTTGGTCCCATTAAAAACCACTCTAAAGGGCTTCTTACAACCTGCTTTGAGGCTCTGTGAGACATTACCAATCAATAGAGAATTTTTTGGGGGGTAGGGAGGGGGTGAATATGGTACTCAAAAGTTGCTGCATCAACAGCCCTCAGGGATAAAACCTTCTGATATCACAGAACAGGTGCAGCATGGCCAGCAGTAGCACCCATTTGCCCATACTGCTCACATGATGTATCCCAAAAGACCAAGCTAGTAGCAAGAGCAATTCAATCTCCCTGGCCTCTGCATGCACACTCTTCTCCCCCCACCCCTACACTTCAGTTGAAGCAGCTGGCAATCTAATAGAATGCCCAGGGAGTGATGGGTCTGAGAACACCTTTACTAACTGGCATCAAGTGAGGCTGTGATTTTTGTAATGTGGCCACTTGTCACTAAGTGGAACAAAAGCACCAAGCATAACCAGTTACTCTTGCGTTGTGATACGGGACTGCAGAAATTTGTCCTACAATAGTGCAGACAACACCCTGTTCTAGCCAAACATCCAAAGAAACCTTGAAAATAAAACCTTCAGGCAATAGTAATAAAATCATTATTTCCACTTCAATAGAGCTTTCCAACTGAGGACCTCAGAGAGCATTACAAACATTAATTCTTAAAACACCCTGTGTGGGATGCAGAAGTATCATTATCTCTGTTTTATCTCGGACGGGCAAGCTGAGGTAAAAGGAGATTTAGTGATTTGTCTACACTACAGTTTTGTTGGCAAAAGGCAGCTTTTGCCGACAAAACAGTGGAGGTGTTCACACTACAAAGCTACTTTTGGCAGCAAAACTGCTGTTTTGCTGACAAAATAAAACCACCTTGATGAAAGGCATAAAGCTTTTGGTGGCAAAGTTAAAGGAGTGTAGCATCAGAGTAGACACAACCATTTGTTATATCACCATAACTGGCCTCCCCCAGTATACCACAATGCCCGTCGTGACCGCTCTGCTCAGTATTTTGAACTCGGCTGCCCTGCATCTAGCTACACAGGCATGTAGCCCTCCTCTTTCAAAGCTCCAGGTATTTCTGACATTGTTCAGTGTGGAGAGCTCACAGAGCTCCTGAGAATGCTGCTCTCAGTAGCTGAGGAGGTTGTGGGAGAACTCGGAAGGAATCACAGAACCATTAATGTGGAATTGGCGGCAGGCAGAGCGGGCTGCTACAGGGAGTGAGGGATGGGGAACAGCAATGCTGTGCAGAGCCAGAAGTTGATGTGGAGGAGGGGTCCCCTTCCCCCAGGATTGGTTGCTCAGGCTGCTGTCTGAACTGAAAGAGACAGCATGCTGACACACTCTCCCCCAAAACACACACATACACACACACACAGAGTCTCTCTCACATATACACTACCCATACACAGTCTCTCACACAGTTCACAAACATGCACTGTTTCTGTTTACACAAACACACACACTCACACTATCACACACTATCCTCTCCCCTGTCCCTACACTTCAGTTGAAAAGCAACTGGCAACCTAGTAGGATGCCCAGGAAATGACGGGATTGAGAAACCTGCATCATGTGATATTGAGGTATTGCATGAGGTATTGCAAACCCTTCCCAAAGAACCCTGCAGCCAGTTGCACAGTGGGATAGCTACCCACAGTGCACTGCTCTCTGTGTCAACGCAAGAGCTGCTAGTCTGGATGTGCTCTGCTGACACAAGGAGACTAGTGTGGACATGCAACATCGATTTAATTAAAGCGCTTTAATTAAAACTGCATAACTTCTGTCAACAAAACTCTGTCATGTAGAGAAGGTCTTAGTGATGTGCCCAAGATCCCACAACAAGTCTGTGGCAGAGATGGGACTTAAACTCAGTTCTCCCATTTCCCACAGATAACCCAATAAAATGTCCTCTTCCTTTTTGAGCATGGGCCAGAGGGCATTAAATGTCAGGCTGAGTGATGTGTTACCAAGAGAACATAGTGTTTTGTTCAGCTTTGACATATGCAATGAGTAAAACATTTTGTATTCATAACATTATTTATCCTCTAATCTTAACTACAATATTCAAAAACCAACATGCACTGCACCTTTCAGAGCAACGCAAGTGTGGCATCCTAGTCGTCAAAGCTCACAAAGACACTGCTGATAGTGCAAGCTTTGTTTAGGAGACAGAGCACACTTTCCTTTTATGCTTCAAATTTCTGGACAATGTCAATACCAGTTTAAGAGGCCTTGAGCTCTATAGGCCCTGTCAAGTGCTGACATCTTCTAGGACTCAGCAGATTTTATGCCTCTATTCAATTCACTTGACCTGCCTCCAAATATGTTCCCAGCATCTGATGAGCCATTCTCCGCACAAAGATATGGTGAATTCTGGATCAATAACACAGGATAAAAACAAGCTCACTAGAGCAGGTCTGAAGTCTAAACAGATGCTCCTATCTGGACAGTTCAATATGATGTTCTGAATTGTACACAGCAGGATTTCATTTGCTACAAAATAGCTTTGCACCGATAGCTCCTTCAATAATTTTGTCATGCACTCTTTCCTAGACAGAGCAATAATTCATTTACTAAACAGCAAATTAAAACAATAAACAAACAAATATAGTGAAAGCATGTGTAGATTTGCTTCAGAGTTTTAAAGAAAATATTGATTTTTTTTTTGTTAGTACTTCTGTGGTAGCTCATAAGGTCACGTTCATGACACTTCCAACAGGGGGTTATCTTGTACCGCTCATTCTGACATTCAGACCGATGATTTATTATTGCTTAGTTCTTGATACTGTTCACTGCACAATCCAATCTAAGAGAGAGACATATTTCTCAATTCAGGGACTTTTTATTTTATGAAAAATCAGCTTGATGCTTTGTGGTAAAAACTAGAGCTGGTGTTTGATCCTATTTTCTTAAGTATTTTCTCCATTGTGTGTTCCATTTTTGCTTGTTGGGGGTGGATTTTTTTCCTCTCCATTTTGTTGTGGTTACACCCAAAAGGAAAGATTAGCAAGGCTGCAGCTTCTAGCATCATAGACTCAAACGCCTGGAAGGGACCTCGAGAGGTCATCTAGTCCAGTCCCCTGCACTCACAGGAGGACTAAGTATTATCTAGACCATCCCTGACAGGTGTTTCTCTAACCTGCTCTTAAAAATCTCCAATGAAGGAAATTCCACAACCTCCCTAGGAAATTTATTCCAGTGCTTAACCACCCTGACAATTAGGAAGTTTTTCCCTAATATCCAACCTAAACATCTCTTGCTGCAATTTAAGCCCATTGCTTCTTGTCCTATCCTCACAGGTTAAGGAACAACAATTTTTCTCCTTTCTCCTTGTAACAACCCTTTACATACGTGAAAACTGTTATGATGTCCCCTCTCAGTCTTCTCTTTTCCAGACTAAACAAAACCAATTTTTTTTCAATCTTTCCTCATAGGTCATGTTTTCTAGACCTTTAATCATTTTTGTTGCTCTTCTCTGGACTTTCTCCAATTTGTCCACATCTTTCCTGAAATGTGGTACCCAGAACTGGACACAATACTCCAGCTGAGGCCTAATCTGCATGGAGTAGGGAGGAAGAATTACTTCTCGTATCTTGCTTACAACACTCCAGCTAATACATCCCAGAAGTATGTTCGCTTTTTTTTGCAACAGTGTTACACTGTTGGCTCATATTTAGCTTGTGGTTCACTATGACCCCCAGATCCCGTGCCACAGTACTCTTTCCTAGGCAGTCATTTCCCATTTTGTATGTGTGCATCTGGTTGTTCCTTCGTAAGTGGAGTACTTTGCATTTGCCCTTATTGAATTTCATCCTATTTACTTCAGACCAATTCTCCAGTTTGTCAAGATCATTTTAAATTATAATCCTATCCTCCAAAGCACTTGGAACCCCTCCCATCTTGGTATCGTCTGCAAAGTTTATGTGTACTCTCTATGCCATTATATAAATCATTGATAAAGATATTGAATAGAACCAGACCCAGAATTGATCCCTGTGGGATCCCACTCATTATGCCCTTCCAGCCTGAATATGAACTACTGATGATTACTCTCTGGGAACTGTTTTCCAATCAGTTATTCACCCAACTTATAGCAGCTCCATCTACATTGCATTTCATCCAGATTCTCTCTCTTCATTTAGGGGACTATATTTAAACTAAGGAGGGTTACTTTGACATAAGGTTGCCACCTCGGTCTGTGTTTTCCAGAACCATCCTTTTTTTGAGGTAGTTGTCCTGGGAAATCTGGAAGGGTGCTCAGCACACACTGCCAGCTGTCTAGTTTACTGGACTCAGGATCATGCCGGATGGCCCAGTTTTTAAACCCCATTTCGAAGTTAGAAACACATAGTTATTAAACACCACAGCAAGTGCAGATTCATTGGGGTTGTAAGTGAAAAGAACAAAAAGCAAAGACACTATCTAAAGTGGTATACTAGTTTCTCTGTCCTTGTATTTGTGAATTAAGACAGCTCCTGTCCTCATATGTCATCCTTATGTCTAAGGCCTTATGACAGTGCTTCTTAAACTCTGGTCACTAGCAAAGCTGCCTTCAGTCTTCCAACAGACTGTTTAAGCCATGTGGTATCATTAACCCACACGTACCAGGATGTCCAGTAAACAGCTGCATTCCTGAAATTCTGACAGTTATTAGATGGTACGTTAAGTAGCTAATGGTGCTCTTACAGTAGCTGCTGCATCATGCAGGTGCTAAAGAACAAACATTTTTAAACGGCTCCTTTGTCCCATATCATTAAGGGCCCCAGTCCTGCAGAGTCTTACATACGTGAATAAACTGACTTACCTGTGCAATCCTACGTAATTCAACAAGAGCACTTGCGTGTTTAAGGCTACTTGCTCGCAAGTTTGCAGGATATGGCCCTTAATAAGTAAAATCAATATCAAACATTTGGCTAAAAGCTTCTAGAGAGTGACTATAAAGTCATGCCAATCTCTGAAAACACTCTCCAGTCTGCATTGCCTTTTACTGAGAGATGTTTACAACACTGATTTTTTTTTAAGAGGGAACAAAAATTAATATTCACACCTGCTATTCTATGACATCATTACTTTTCCACTAATTGATCAGCATAAAAAAAAATCAAGGCACTATGAATATTCCCCTACTAATTGGCAGTTTGTAAGGGATATTAACTGAGGGTATGTAAATTATTAAAGCCATAAACTACTTCTGGAGCCTCCTCCACTCTCTAGGGTCAGGCTGGGGGATTGTCTGGCTGCCCCCAGTGGAACTGTGTTATAAGCAAGATTAAGTAAGCAATCCTCATCTCTACATCTGCATCTATTAAGACACCTTAGTTGGATCTCTGGCGCCAGGAAGTCAGGCGCCACCCCCTACATTCAGCACCAGAGAGGCACAGCAGGTTGCAAATGTTACATTTGATACCACAGCAGGAGGTGCCATTTACAGTCCCACAGGAGAACAATTTCACTCTCTTCCCTTTCGTGCTCATATAAACAAACTGAGGCTGATGTAATTTCAAAAGCTGCTTTGTTTTATTTTATTAAAATTTATTTAAAACATAATTTCCTTTTACATTTAAAATCTGCTCACCTTTCATATGGAAAAATTAAAGGCCGGAGATGTCATCATTTCTTTCTTTTTTTTTTTTGTCTGTTCACGTCACTGTTAAATTGCAAGGATTTGAATTTTATGGAACCATTAAAGCACGGATGAATAAAGGCAAAAACATTGACTAGTGAAAAGCCAGGTGATAACTTTATTTTTCATTTTAGAAGGAAAGATTAAGGTGTGTGAATGTTATAACCATAAGCCAGCCAGCACTTGTATGGTATTACTTTTTTAATTTGAAAGATAAATGAAGAATCTTCCTCACCTCCACTTCCTCACAAAAACCAAGTAAACACATTATGTGCATTTGCAAATTATTCCTCTGTATTTCCTTTGCAGTATTTTGACATGCTACAATGAAATCTGTTTCTCTTCATATTACAGCAAATTACCAGGTGCCAGATTCCGTTCTCATTTACACTCCTATAAATCTGGAATAACTCAGCTGACTGCAGTGGATTTACTCTGGATTTTCAGTGGCAGAAGTGAGACCAAGATTTGGTTCTTGATTTACTTTAAAAAAAAATTGCAACCCAGTTTAAGTATCCCAGCTGTACAAGATGTACTTAGGTTATTTTCCCTATATCTAATGTACTGATTTAATTCAGTCTTAAAAACACAGCACATTAAGGTGGGGAAATTATCACATTTTCAAAAAAGTTGTCACAATTGCTCTGGAATAAGTCTTGCAAATAGATACAGAATACAAAAAAAAAAAAAAAAAGCTGGTGAAATTAATCTCCTCTGTATAAATCCCATATATGCAGGCTCTGTGAGGCTGGAACAATAGCCAAGAACTGGAGAATTTATACCTAAACCTTTGTACAAGCATAAATGGGAGAAATGAGGTACTATGGCAGAGTTGAAGGTTTATAATTATTATTGCAATGAAATTCAGACATCTTGCAGACTGGTTAGGGTGAATGTAAAAATGAAGACTTCAGCAGTGGAGAAAGGAAAAGGTGAGACTCAATCACAAATTAACAAACTCACAAAGGTTTTAAGACCTGATTTGAAGAGCAGAAGCGACTGTGTCTGTCAGAGAGAGAGAGCAATTAGATTCATGATTTTAAGACTGAAAAGGACCACAGCAATCATCAAGTCTAAATTCCTGCCTAACACAGGCCAGAGACTTACCAGGCCTGGTCTACACTAGAGTGGGGGGGGGGATTGATATCAGATACGCAATTTCAGGTATGAGAATAGCGTAGCTGAAGTCGACGCATCTTAGATCGAATTAAAATTACTTACTTCACATCCTCGCGGTGCTGTATCGACAGCCGCGGCTCCCCCGTCGACTTTGCTTCCGCCTCTCACACTGCTGGAGTTCAGCAGTCGACGGGAGAGTGATCCGAGATCCATTTATTGCATCTACACTACACGTGATAAATCAATCCCTGATAGACAGATCGCTACCTGCCGATCCAGCGGGTAGTGTAGATGTACCCTCAGTCATTCCTGCATTGAGTCCAATCATTTGTGGGTTGTGATTCTTACCTCCTTCTTAAAGCACTTGGATGTAACGTGCTAGGTATTATTGTTGTGGTTGGGGTAAAGCATTACTCTTAAAAAGCTATCCAGTTTTGCTTTAAACAGCAAACGCAATGGAGAATCCACCACAGCTCTAGGTAAGTTGTTCCAGTGGTTAGTTACCCCCCACCCATAGCATAAGTAAACAAACAGGCTATGGCAGTGATGACTGACAGAAGGGAAAGAGAACTGGCCAAAACTGCAAACTGGAGTGAACAGGTAGGAGGAATGTGTGTATATAGCAAGTCTGTATTACAGATGAACCTAGTCTATATTCTGTCTGCATATGTACCTCAAAAATAACAGTTTTCCCACTGACTATATATGAGGTCTGTGGCTCTGAGACTCTGTACCGTGATCTAATAGAGCACACCCACTGGCATCACGTTAGACCCATCAGAGAAACGGTTACAATTGTATCACACCACATATACGCGCTCTGACCATAACTCCCTTAGAACCAGAAAATACGATCAAATTTGTTTTCAGAATGAAACATTGTAAGGGGGGGAAAAAGCAGACTCAGGAGTTGTTTACAAAGGCCACAACGCAGATATTTAAATAAATAAGTAGGGTACATGTTTCAAAATGCCTGAGTCATTTAGGAGCCTGCATCCCACTGATTTTCAATGGAACATAGGCACCTTTGAAATTTTTACTCAGTCACTAGTCCATACCTGTGACCAAATGGCTGTACCTTCTTAATTTTTTTTATTCAACTTGCATGTGTGAATTTGCTGCTAGCATATGAGAAGGACCAACTGCACTGAATAGAGCCAGGCTCTGTGGGAAGGTACTGTGGGTGCTTTCTCACTTGGTGTCAATCCTGACTGGCAAAACAGCTCCTTAAGAGAGATTGAGCTGGTACAGCCATTTAAACACACACTGATTTGGCACCGTAGCTTCTCTTGTGACAAGATTTGAACTCATGTATCCACACTTCAGAAAGTGGTTCCACTTTGCACTGATTCTTGCCCCCTGCCTGCAGCAAGGATACAGGATCAACCCCTCCATTAGCAAAAAAGAGAAGACTACTATTTGACTATCTTTGACACATCACAAAAACACGGAACATTCATTAAAGATTTATGGCAGCAGCAAACATTCTGTTTTACTTTCAATTTTGTCATATAATTCCATTAAAACAGGGACTTAGCCATATCTATTAAAGCTATTTGTCACTGATGGTTCCTTCCTGTGCACTTACCGCTCCTGAAATACACAAGCCAAAAAAATGAAGTCAGTCTCCACTGAGTCTGTCTCCTTTGGCAGAAGGACAAAGGTGGATCCCCCCACAGGAATCAAAGCTAATGCATAGCTGCTTCTCATTGTCTTACTAAATACAAGTTTAGACTTTCAGGTAAAAAAAATAAAGAGAAGTTACACATAATGCTTTAGCATCATTTTGTTACCCGCAGATGTTTGTGGGACCAAATGAGAGGATACAGAAAACAAATCACAAACGCACATAGCCATACTAATATGAATATTGTATTAGAACAGAATTTGTTCCATCATCTGGGTTGAAATTAGAGCTGGGCAAATAATACAGTCACCAAAAAATACAGTTGGGGGAGGATCAACATTATTTGTAAATTTGAGTCAAATTCAGGAAACCTGGGTTCAGTTCCCTATTCTGCTACAGATTTCCTGTGTGACCTTGGACAAGTCACTTAGTCTCTGTGCGCTTCAAATACTCCCACTATAAAACCAAGACAGTAGCACTTCCCTACTTCCCAGGAGTGTTGTGAGGATGAAAACATTAAAGATTGTGATGTGCTCAGATACTATGGTATAGGGGGCCAAATAAGATGGTAAGGGAGATGGGACAGCAGCTGGAGAAGAAGGTGAGGTCAGTGATAAATGTATCGATGATGGAGGAGACTGGCACACACAGGGATAGTAGGTGAAGGGAACTAAAAGACAGTGATCTGATTAAAGGAGGACTGGATGGGAAGGAGTGACAGAACAAAGCACTTTGTGCGACAGAAGGGCGGGAGTCAGCAGGACAAGTGGAAGGGTTAGAAATAGAGAGTTAATAGGAGAACTTAGCCTCTGTAATAGGTGAGAAAATATGTGCATTCTAATTTTCATTGATTCAATACATAACCTGTTATTTTGTATCATTTTGGCCCTGTCTTCATCCCCATAATGATCTTCAAAATCTCTACCATCATAACTGTGATCCTCCTCCTCCTGTGTCAGAATTTCAGATGTCCTTCTCTTTTCATTCCAGGATGTCTGTTCATATGATACCTTCTTCATCCAGCTCTGAAAGGTGTTTTAAAGCAACACCCTAAGGCAGGGAGAAGAGAGATCTGAGTTGGCTCTCAAAAGGCTACAAGGACTTGTCATAACCAATAGTGGGTGTTCCATTTACAATATCATTCTTTTGCAATTCAGGGGGCTTGTTTTATAAATGGCTTGGTCAGAGGAACAAAGTGCCTATCAGATAATGCATTACCATGAAAAAAGTTTTTCTTTCACAAAGTTTAAAAAAAGGGCTATCTTGCAGCAGGAATAGTCGAATGCAGACTATTTTCACAAAGCTGTACAGAAAGCCAAAATGTAAACTACTGAATGGTAAGACTCACATTCACTTCCTATTGCTTTAAAATATAATTGGTTCTTTCTTTTTTTTAAAAAAAAATGGTCCTTGTTTTCAGTGGAAGAAAAACACTAAACTTTTTTGGGGAAAAAGACGAGGCTGATGAAAGAAAAATCTTGTTCATATCCAGGGATGTCAGGTTACATCCTGCACGCGATTGCGCTATGCAACTATAGTCCATCTTAGGCAACACAAAACATCAGCCATCTGCTAAGCTTGACCGTTTTTAACCTAACATTTTGCTTAGGATTTTGTCTGAAAATGGGGTGGCATTAAAAAATTTTGTTCACATGAGCAATGAGAATGTTTTCCCTTGGTAAGTTATTTTTTTAAAAATTGGCTAAGATTTTCTAAGCAGTCTAAGGGATTGAAACTGAAATTAATAGAAGATATGTCTAAATCCTCTAACAATTGCTTCAACATCAGCCACTTAGTATCCAAATAGCTACATGTTTGTAAGACTGAAAGTTACATTTGTAAAACTTACACCAGTTCCATATTGCTTATATATCTCAGGCTTTGTCTACACTGTAGTGTAGTGTGGACTACAGGATGGAATGGCCCAGGGCACCAAAGAATTGCACACTAACTGCCCCATGTAGGCAGCTGGCATGAACTAAAAAGGTACATAGTTTGCATCAACGTAGTCCTCTTTCAAACAGGACTACACTAACATGAACTGGGCACCATTTAGTTCACACCAGCAGCATCCACACAGGGCAGTTAGCGTAATTCTTTGGTGCCATCTGCAGTTCACACTCCTTGTAGTCTGCACTGCAGTGCAGTGTAGACAAGCCCTCAGTTTTGCTGAGAGAATGACACCTGTGCCTTTTGTCTCCCGATTAACAATAAACTATTGCACAATTGGCTCCTTTTAGTATTCTGACAGACTTTTTCAGCACTGTTATATCACAATGAGCCAGGGCCTAGCCTGCTCTAAAAAGTAGTTTCTTTTAACTATCCAGCCAGGGTTTTTGTGCACACATATATGATTTTTAGAGTAAATTATGTGTACGCTCCATGTATGAATACTTCATTTATGAGGAGCTATATCTTCTCAGTGGAGGCATTCAGTGTCCTCCTAAGGCAGCAGGCCACTGGTTGTCACATTGTTATGTTTCAATCTTAGTTTACAGCATATTTTTCAAGTGTCCCTGGATGTGTCTTAAAATTTCCTGTCTCTCAACCTCTTAACCAAAAACTGTTCCTAAACAAGCATGAAAATGTCTGATAAGAAATGATAATTTAGCTTTCCTCCAAATGCCTTACTAGGGGGTTAAAAAAAGAGCCCCTGATATTTGCTCCTTGGTATTAATTACCAGTAATTAAGATACCATGTATCAGTCTGGACTCCTTTTTCCTTTGTTAATTTTCATGCTGATTGTGATTATTTGCTTAAATGCCTAGAACCATGTGAGCTCAAGGCATATTTAAGGAGATGAAGTACATTAATTACATAAAACTATGATACAAAGGAGGAATCAGAGTTAAGCAAAAGCTGAACTGAATAAATATGCCTCATTGTGCCATAAAGGTTGCTGGACTTGTGCTCTGGCTAAGTGCCCAGAGGCATGAATCCAAAGGAAGAAGCCCTCCATAGAGATAGTCTCCTATCACTGGCCCTGGGGGAACTGATTTCAAGGGTCTCCTAGCTATTTTAACTGCCATGGCAGGGTACGGGTCAAGAGGAGCTAATGATCTAGGATCTGATTATGGGCTACATACATAGTCACCAAGACCTTGAATGACAACCAGACGTGAACAGGAGACTGCCTGCCCAGACATCATTCCCACAGCAAGTCCACTATCATATGTGGCAAGTGGGAGATGGAGACATGAATTCCCCAGCCCCCTAATCTGGGAAGGGCTGGACAGCTGCAAAAGCACAGTATGAGTGACATTGACGAGAGTCCTCTCTCTCAGAATCTGCGTTTTCCTCCATGACCTCTGATCTTAGGCAATGTTTTCAGCTCCTGAGGTTCCATGTAGGAGGTACATCATGGAATAGAACTTAGCCCATAAAGTACTTTGATGTCCAGCCTTCACACAGATTCATCCTGGGGAGGAGGGATAGCTCAGTGGTTTGAGCATTGGCCTGTTAAACCCAAGACTGTGAGTTCAATATTTGAGGGGGCCATTTAGGGAACTGGGATAAAAATCTGGGGATTGGTCCTTCTTTGAACAGGGGAGTGAACTAGATGACCCCCTGAGGTCCCTTCTAACCCTATATTCTATCCTATTATTTTTAATTATTCCTTCTTTAACCAAACTAAATATGCATTCTACCTTTTTGATGACTATCCCTTTTCAATTCTTTACAGGAGTTCCTGTATCAATGAAAGGAAGGCTATGAAATGGAAGGATACTGTCAAGGCTGAATTTCCAGATTATCATACTTTTAAAAAAGTTATCTTTAGAGGGGTGAAGGATGCTTCTGACTGTTGATATCTGGGGAAATTCTGAAAACTCCAAACATAAAGGATGTTTCCTTAAAAAATAAATAAAAATAAGTCACTTTACATTACCATATCAATGTTAAAGTCTAAAAGGAAAAAAAATCGACACTAATTTTGGCAAAGTTAGTAAAATAGGAACACATATTTCTCATGTAGCAATATGTCCTGTGCTACAAGTCTGAGGGTTCACTTATCACAGCTACAGCTTATTCCATAAACATGATTGTGCCCTAACGATACCACTGTCCTTTAGCAAAACCCCAGGGCCACACAAAGTATTCAGTACCATGGACAGCAGCTAATGGTTTTCAGGCTGCCTAAAGCCTAAACAGGCCTTTCATACACAGGCCAGATGTTCGCTTTTTCTTAGGTCAGCTTAAGGCTAAAACAAACCTTTTCAACCAGGGTTTATCAGAGTTTCTAAATTACATACTGGGAAGAAATTTAATTTGTTTAATTAAGAAAGTTTATTTCATGGTAATTCAGTTTTGTTATGCCGCAAGACTTAATGTGTCCTCTGGTAGAAGTGATTTGTTAAAAATATTCATAGCATCCCTCTTCTCTCTCTCTCTCTCTCTCACACACGCACACGCACACGCATACACACACACACAGTGTAAAGTTGCTAGTAAAAAAAAATTATACTTTCAAAAGTCACAGATCAAATCCTCCCACAATACTGTCTGTGCTTATTTAAGTCAATATAATTAAGTGTTATCTCTTTGTATAACTCTGCATTGTCCTCATTGATTCTCTGTATACTATACCTGAAAGTCATCAAAGAGCATCAGACAGCAAGGTTAGAACTTGACTGACTTCCTTCCTTCCCATGAAATCAGAGTCATTTCTTTTCTCCTTTCTTTCTTTGCTCAGCTGTGCTAGCAACTTTAAAAATAAACCAACCCTTATTTACCAAAATAGAAAAATTGTTTAAACCCTCCTTTCACCTGTTTTGAACTGGGGTATGTTGTCTAAGCTGCCTGGTAGGTGGTACCACATCAGACACATAGAGTTAGAGAGACATTGTAAATATTATTAATACATTTCACCTGTAAAAGTTATGATTTAATCCTTTGCACTTAACTAATAGCAAAACTTAGCTAAAAGTCCAAGTTCAAAGGCATCGGTCACAAACATAAACAGTAGGCCAGGCAAGACAACAGAAGAAGGAATGCTAATGTTCGTTCAGCTAAAACGTTGTTTCAAGATGCAGCCATTCTTCCTAATGATTTTTTTACCCTCTGTCACTAAGAATTTTCAAAATGAGGGAGCTCTGAAGCAACTTTGCACATTGACCATACAGATAGATAGCCAACTGAAGTAGTAATCTATATGGCTCAATAGTAAGGTGATTCTTTTACCAGTGAATTCTGTGCTGGTGAAAGGTGTCAGCTAACAGCTGTGGAGACTATTCAGTCCTCTATTCAGTCTAGGTACAGCATAGGTAGCAGCAGCATTCTCTCCATGATGCCCTCCAGTGAGCCCCCACCATGTATTTCACCTCTATGAGAAGATAGGCAGGCACTGCAGAAAGGCCTTGCAGAAAAAATGGAGACTAATTGTGATGGGTTGTGTCTCATATACAATACGGTAGCATCCAAGCACCCCAATCAACTCCATTGTGCTGAATGCTTTTCAAGCACATGGAGAGAGTCCCCACAATCTAAAAGACTGAAGAACAGATGATGCTTTGCGGGTTGCCACGCTCTCCTGAACACATAACTTCCTTGCTTTAGGGTTCTGGCTCAATCTGTTTTAAACCTGTGTTTTGGTTTAAAAAATATTAACAAATAGGACAAACACTATGGATCGAAACAGCCCAGAGTGGTCAGCTACTCAATCAGCTTTAAAATCCTCAACGACTTGTGAGGTGAGCAAGGCAGAGTAGCCCAATGGGTAAACTAGGTGAGTAGTAGGTGTGACTTTCCCCAAACTCTGCCACGGATTCTCTGTCCCTTGTCCAAGTCAGTTGCTCTCAGTGTCTCAGTTTGGGCCTCCCTAAAATTAGAATAGCAATCCCAGCATCCCATGGGGGTTGTGAGGCTTCCTTAAGTTTTGTAAAGCATGAGCCTTCAGCTATTAGACACTGTAAAACTAGATGCAAAAAATATCAGTATTAAGGATTATGGCATAGATCTTTGGGTATGGCCAAGGAGTGCACAGCACAGCTCAGAAGGCAACTGAAGGTGCAAAGGCAGCCTTTGTGTTGCTCTCATCCTGATCCAATTCTGTGCTGGGCCACTCCCCGTGGTGCAATTTCCAGCAGTCCACATGCTGCTGTAACTTATGCTAGCTGACAATGGGGGCTGACATGGCACTGGAGCATGTGGAAGGCACGGGGAAGCTCCTGACATATTTTGTTTCCATTGACCTTCCCTGTACACCAGCTTCAAAGAGGGATGGTGGTATGGGAGCTGTAATACCAGCACTATGGCACCAGGGAGTCCACCCCTATGCTGGAGTAATCCTCCATGGCCAGCTAAACTGTTTTTAGGGCCACTTTCTGGTCATGGTGTGATGCAAAGCAGAGGACCAGGGTCTGTATGTGCTACTAAAAGATTCAGGAGACTTACGAACAATTAAGAACAACAATTTTGACTCCATTATTTTTGCACTGGGACTGTGCAGAAGAGTTTACCACTTAAATCTCCTCAGGAAAAGCTGCAGTGCCTGAATTCATGCCAATTCATGCCTGTGGAATTCATGCCAAACAATATCCATTCCTGAGCTGGCAGAACATCTTTTTCTCAATTGGTTAAATTAGGAAGAATGATGATCCCCTTTTCTGATTACTAAAATCCATAAATAAGATGTCTTGACAAAGTATCTCTGCCAGCTCAGAGAAGAAAAAAAAGCACTTTGCTTAAAGAGACAGCATTGATGCAAGTGCTATTTTCTTTAAACTCCGCATGCATTTTATATAGGCATTTTAGGTAGCACAAAGTTGAAACAAATACACTTTTCTAAAATGAAGGTGTATATATTTCACGAGAGGTAACACTATCCAGCCAATCCTATTATGCCAGTAGAAGAACAACAGCAAAACAGAGTCCAACCTGATCATCAAATGCTGGCCCAGTAGCAGCAGCAGTGAGGAGCTGGCGAAAGCAGCAGCTCTACCTTTTTCAGGTGGCATGCCATGTGGGGGGAGGGCGGGACAACTGTGCTAGGAGCCATTCTCTTCAGCTTCTTCCTCCAAAAGCAAAATGATTGCAGGCATTGCCGCTATCATGTCCTGGCCTTCTAGGGCTACATCCACACTAGATGGTTACCTGTTTGAATAGGAACATCCCCTGCTCCTCTTGGATGAGTTCTCAGGACATTAGCTCACCACATCTGCTCTTGCACACCGGCTTATGAAGATGTAATGAATCACATCCACAAGCAAACACTGTAGTCATCAATGGAGACTGAGCCTCAGTATCCAAAACACAACGCTACACAACTTGAGCTAAGGGAGAGCTCCTCTAGCTGTGATATTGCAACAGGCTGTACAGTTGCTAGGATCAGTCTCTGGGAGACCTTCTCCCTCATACCCTGCACTCATGTAGTATAGTGGCATTCCACAATCAAGCATTTTCTACCCAAAGACACAGAGACTGCCCCTGCCCCTAAGGGCATACGATCTAACATACAGGTGTACTCTCCCCTGGGCTTCCCAGTCTATTCTTCAATTTTTTTTTAATTTTTTTTTTTTTGCGCATTTCTGTGCCTCTCAAAACTGTTTTTTAGGAGGGATTTGAATAAGCAGAGTGCTGGGGGCCTCAGACAGGGATTAGATGAGGCTGAATTAAAGGAAGAGTGAAAATGGGAAGGCAGAAACAGGACTATACAGGCAAGAGGGCAAAAGCAGATGATAAGTAAAAAGATCCTGGATACAGGCTGGAGTGGGATTATCAGGCCTTTGAAAGAAAGGGTGAGAGATTTGAACATAATACAAGAGGCAAAGAGAGAGAGCACAAAAATTAGTGACATGGTCATTACAATGGGCAAGGAAGATCATTTCTGCCTTTCCATTTTGGATAGACTGGAAGGAAGAGGTAGACATGTCAGGGCGGCCAGAAAAGAGGAGCTATAGTGGTCAAGACTGAAGTACCAATTCGGGTATAAACAGGAGTAGCTGGGATGCAGAAGCCCTTAGAATTTTTGTTTTAAGCCAACTCTTAGCTTTCTGAAGAGTCTCCACTTAAATAATTAGGGCCTAATGTACCCTGTGTACCTCCACTGTGGTTAGTTGATCACACCTCTTCTACTAGAATGAACGGCTTTCCTATGAATCACCAACCTCAAATGTGCTGCACATTACCTCACATCACCTGTAGATTTAGCTGGAGGGGAAGATTCTTTAAAAAGAAATCCCTTCTTCTATTCTCATATACTTGTACTATCACTTTCAAAATAATTTGTTATAAAATAGAGTCTCGGCTATGCATCCTGTCACTCTGAGGGGAGACACGCCACTCAACCACAGATTATTTCTACTTCTCATTATTAATATTCATTCATTGCATTCCAGGGAGAAGCTTACAGCAACATCAAGCCTGTGTGAAATTAGAAACCGAAGATTGTACACTCCTTTCGTTAGCCACTTTTTTTTTTTATTCGATGCAGACCATGCATGGTATTTAGACTTATGTTCATACCCTGTTCTAAGCAGTAATTCTTCCGTTCACTTGCTTATGTGGGGAAAAAACAAACCAATTAAGAGCATTAAAAATGCTAGTGTTGGGTGGGGGAAAAGGGGAGTGTGAGAGAGAGAGAGAGACATTCAGCTAACCTAAGAATAAAGGGGGAAAAATCTTACTACAGGAATTATCCAGCTTGACAACTGAGGTCATTTCCTTAATCAAAATAGTAATGGTAACACATTAGACTCTTTTCAGTGATAAATTACCATTTCTCTCTCTTTAAAATCTACTTAACTCAGTATTGTTTTTCTCCCCATTTGCTATTCCATATTACTTCACAGACATGTTTCTGTGCATTCAGCTACCAATCCTGACACGGGCAACTTCAAACATCTATTTCTGGGTGAGCTGAACATGGAGTATTTTCCTGTGTTTAACGTGCGTTTATTTAAATGAGAGTAATATGTTTTGAGCATTTCAACCGAGCACATACCCAGGCCAGAAAAAAAAATTCAAGTTTTGCAGGAGATTGTGCTTTAAGTCGCTGTGCTATAAGAAACGGAAAACTTGCCCAATGGATCTGTGCCATGTAAAAAAAATAGTCGCAGGTTTTCTCACTATGCAGAAGAACAGGAGGACACCGTATCAGGAGAGCTTTCTGGGGGCTGCCAACAATAAAATAGTGAAGAACAGTGAGGTGGGAGAATAGGTGGCACTTGCCTGACCAAGCAAAGTACAGAAATATTCAGAAGAATTTTATTCCAAGACAGGTATGCAAGTTAAAGCTGTCTCCAGGAAGGCTGAATTTATGTCCCTGATAACTTATTCAGACATTGACCTTGTAATACTGGGACCCTATCACAACATATCAGACACAGGTCACCAATCACCATCTCCTTAGACTTGTCTTTGTCTTTTGCTATGTACCTCCAGGGCAATTAAGACCAGTCAGGTTAGGGCTGGGAGCAGAGCCTCTTCAGGTCAGGGTCCCAACTATGGAATTGCCTGTGTTCAACAGAGTCCCTGTTTGACTGTCTTTGCAGCTCAGACTAAGATCTTTCTATTCAGGTCATCTCACACTTGACTATTTTGCGTGCCTTCCTCTTTTGCTTTACCTTTTGGCTATTTTGCTTTCATTCTTCTTTTTAAGAACTACTGCTCTTATTGGGCCACTGGGTCCTTTTATTTTTGTGCAGTGCCCCAAAGGCACACTAGACACCAACAAAATAAATAAGGAACGTCCAGCCTTCGCCACAAAGTCTCGTAGTAGAACATCTGTACAGAACATAGGTCTGCCTAAGCATCCAGTCATCCTTTAACTACATCAAAAATCCAGGCAAGTCAGCTGGAGTCACCCACCCAGCTCCACCTTATGCCAACAACTATTCAGTTCTCTGGGGGAAATATTAACTATGGTCTTCAACTATTTGTCATTAAGTTCTGGCAGGAGGGCTTCCATCTCTTTATAGTCACTACAGAAATCTAATCCTTATCCTGTCAGTCTGTAGGCCTGATCCTGAACCAGCAAACTCCCATCAATTTACTGCTGCTGATTCAACACCTGCTTCCTTTGTAAGACTAACTGTCTTGAGCAAAGGGAGAAAGGTGACTGCTCTCAGAAAGCTGAGGGAAATCCATTTTTCACATCAAAATGGAAGCTTCTGGTGTAGAATATTGCTACAAACTACCAGCTCCTCTTTGTCCCAGTTAAATGGCTCCTGCATACTGGTTGAGATTATTTTCCATCTTGCCGATTACGGTGCAAAGCACTAGTCACTTTACTCGGTTTATGCAGCTCCTTTAGCAGGGCAAGAGAAGACCTATCTTCTATTGAGATTTCAAATCCACACTCAGATCAGACATGATGGGGTGCACACACCAGGTGTTTTGTTTTAACTATCACCTATGCAGGCTTTTTCTTCCACACAGAGAAATCACCACCTGCCCCAGATTAGTCACATCTTGGTAAACAGAGCTTCCTTACAGCTGTCTAAGCCTAGCCATGTTGCTAAACTGACCTGAACATTTCCATCCTCGCTTAGCTCAGGTCTTGTTGCTTCCAGGTGCATTAGCAATCTCATCAGTTTAATCACTGATACAACAGATCATACACAGTGTGCAGTCCATCATGTGAGGAGTAAAAAAAAAAAGGTTATTTCAACTATTAAGGGTTACTTCCTAAGGCTAGAAAGCTGCTCAAGCACTCTCTTGGCAGACCAAGAGTCTATTTACCCTTCAGAAAGGAATCATTTTTCCTCTGTTCTCTAATCTCTTCAATATTATATGAGATAACTGATATTATGCAACAGTTTTTGCAGACCTTTCCACTGGCTCAGTTTTCTTGCAGGAATAATGAATGTCAAGAAGTATGTATTTTTCCTCTTGTTTTCATTTGAATAGCAGATCATATCTAGCACAAAAATCCAAGGATTCCCTAGTGCTTTCATACATAAAACATTTTCTTTGTTTAACAGTACTAAAGCAATAACATTTGTTGGTAGGCAACTTTAAAATTTCTATTGGACACCTTTTAATCTGTCTTAAAATTTTCATTACAAATTTTCCATTTGCTTTATTCTTTTTACTGAAGTCATTTTTCTTTAAACTGATGAGATTCCTACCAATGTCCAAGAGTTTCCGTTACAATTAAACAAAAGAAAAACACAATTAGCAACAAATACCTTGCATAATATATGATTTTTTTAATCCATAGATGTCAAAGCACTTTGTAAAGTGCTCTTACTTCTATGGATTAAAAAAATCTTATATAATGCAAGGTATTTAACATCCCCATTTTATATCAAATGGGTAACTGAGGTACAGAGAACTTCAGTGGCTTGTCCTAAGTCACACAGCATTGCAATGAGAGAATTGGAAATTAGGAATACAATCTACCACTCCTGCTTCCCAGCCCCATGCACTATATCACAACTGCCTTGTACTTATCCAAGACATTATAGGGAGGTATAGGGTGTCAAATTGTTGAGGGTGGAACTAATCATTGGGAGACTATTCCCTCTCCCACAAAACACACAGAGAGGCTATTTCTTCCCTGAAAGATGCAGTAACAACTCTGCTGACACTCATGATCCTGCAAAGAGACTCCTTCCCTATCCCAAATCCTATATAGAGCCTCAGTCCTGGACCCATAGGTTTGGGCTTCTTCTGTGGTGCAGGCCTTGGCTCAGGATCATTATTTACCTGTAAGATTTGCAGCATCACAATGGCTTTTTTATGTTAAACTGAGACTTGATTTTCCTCCTGGATTTTTTTATACAACACATCATGTTAGTCTTACATTTCATTTGACCATGATGATGTGAAACTGTTTAATTCACAAGGGATATAACAGGATGTGAGCCTATAACAGGCCGAGTTATCTTTCAAATATCATTCAGTGTTACAAATAACAGCACCGAGCTGCAGAAAATTATTACATTTAAACAATGACAATGAAAAATAAGTAGGCAGAACTGGCCTTCTCACTTGGATGTGATACAGGACTCTATGCAATGACACCAGACATTACAGGCCAAATGGAAAACAAATTTGCTGATGGAGCCATAATATACAGACTATTTCAAAAATAAGTTTTAAATATTCAACAATGTATGCATTTTAAATCACACAAAGATGAAGGGAATTTTTCCAGTTATTAGTAAGGATCAGCTGGCATCACTGAAATCTGGCAGAAAAATATATTCCCCCGTTTTGTTCACTAGCACAGCTTTTGCTAGGAGCCTGTTCCCAGGGCCACCCAGAGGTGGAGACAAGAGGGGCAATTTGCCCCAGGCCCCAGGCCCCACAGGAGCCCCCACGAGAGTTTTTTGGGGCCCCTAGAGTGGGGTCCTTCACTCGCTCCAGGGGCCCCAGAAAACTCTCATGGGGCCCAGGCCCCCAGAGCTTCTTCTGCTCCAGGTCGTTGTGGGCAATTTGGCTGCGGGGGGTCCTTCCACTCCAGGACCCACCGCCAAAATGCCTCGAAGACCTGCGGCGGGAGGGTCCTTCTGCCCCAGGACCCGCTGCCAAAGTGCCCCGAAGACCCGCGGCAGAGGGTCCTTTCAACACTTCTACAGCGGGTCCCAGGGCAGATCTTCGGCAGCAATTCAGCAGTGGGGGGTCCTTCCACCCCAGGACCCACCGCCAAAGTGCTGGGTCTCTGGCGGCAATTCGGAAACGGGGGCCCCTGCCACCAAAGACCCCAGGCCTCCTGAATCCTCCGGGCAGCCCTGCCTGTTCCTGTGAATAAATTAGTCGTATTTCATGGATATGGCAGCTATCAGACCTCTCACTCCTCCATTCACTTTCCACCTTAGTTGGGATACACAGATGAAACCAGAACAGTAGTGATTAAATAAGACCTTCACACATGGAAGGAGCAACACATTTTTTGGTATCACTCAAAGGAATTATCTACTTGCAAAGGCTATTTTATTCTTTTTCTTCCCTTTTCTTAGAACAGAACAGTTTGGTCTAATTGTTATATCAAGGGGCTGAGAGTTTGAACTCCTGGTTTCTATCTATTCCCAGCCCTGCCACTGACTGCACGAATTCTGTCACCTTGTCCATAAATATTTAATCCTTTTTTGCCCTCCTTTCCCCACCCTGTTAACCATCTGCAGTTTACACATATTAATTGTACTACCTCCAGGGGTATCTCGAAGTATAATTAATAAATATTTTCAGAACTTCTGGTACAATATGCTGTGTGAGAACTGAAGAAATTCAGAGGTCTGTAAAAAGAGAAAATGGAGGTGAGGTTAGTGTTCCATACTTCAAAGTAACGGTTAGAAATCTGGCGAGAGAAAAAAGGCAATTTGGGCCTCAATTCTGCATGGTGCTGAGCATTCTGTCATGACCCAGCAAAGCACTTATGCATATACAGAACGTGAGTAGTCCCACCAGAGCCAGGACCTCACCCAGTATTGAGATTATTCAAAATGGCGTGTTTGTAACATGAGAAGGGTCAATCTTACAAGCTAGTTCGGTTCGGTTTCTTACTCTTATTTTTTTCCATTTCGGGATCTCTGCTGAGTGCGGCGTGCAAGACATAACTCCACTTCATTTCTTGCTTGCTCTCAAACGACTTATGGTACATTCCATAGAGAACATGAACATCCTTAGGCAAATTAAATATGGAAACTGTTTAGTTCACATTTCTGTCTTCTGCAAAGCTCCTAAGGAAACTGCACAAAATTCTCTCATTTGACTAGAACCTAGCCATAATTTTCTGCCACTGAATTTGAGACCCTACTTTATAGACATTTACATCTCTGGTTTATTAGTGCAATAGGGAAGGCTACAGTGGAACATTTTAGTCTGTGGTAAGTGCTTTCTCTTTGTCCATATTGCGTATGTTAACGCAGTCTGCTGTGTGATCAATTTCTGGACACTGGCCCTGCTCCAATCCTCATTTGCTGAGGAGTTCCAGGATCTTGAATTCCACAATAGCACTGCTCTTCTTACCATCTTTCTGGTTCTCTTCCTTCACTTTCCAAGTTTTCTTGAGTGTCACCACAAGGATTAAAAACTCAGCATATTCCCAACTCTGACACAGCTAATGGAAATCGAGACTAGAGTTGCTCTTCCTGTTGAACGATAAAGACTGTCTGCCTTTAGAGTGGCAAAAGTATTGTGTCCAGATGACATTTACACTCATTTTTGAAACATAGCCTGCAAACATTTCAACCAAAACCGGGAAAAAAATCGTGTCCTGGGCTCCCCAAAGTACCAGGAACAAATGAACATTAGGTACCCAATTAATTTTACACATGCCATTTTTATTTTCACATCTCCCCCAACTTCTGGACAGCCATCATCAGCTACTCTGACACCCCAAAATGCATCATTCTGTCATGTGACAGCTATCAATGATTCCACAGTCCGAAGAGCTGGCTGATAGGTGGTCAGGTAAGATGCAGGTTTTTTTGTTTTGTTTTTTTAAACCGTATAGTGAGTACAGTGTTGAGAAGTCTTATGTTCTATGGGATATTAAAAAAACACAAAACTAAGAACCAGGTTTATAGCAATTAAGCTACCACTTAGCCAACCCCTACCAGACAGCTCCTTGTCTGCAAGGTCCAATGTCACAGGATGGTGCTTCCCAGGGCTGCAGAGTGGGACAGAATTGGCTGGCTCACCCTCCCCTGGAAGCAGCTGGAATTCTGAAGGGATAGGAGCAATTCACTTAATGTGGAAGCTGCTTATAATACATTTCCTTTTGCTCTCTTTCCAGAGTTCATCAGCCATAACAAGCTGTAACTTTCATTGGGAACCCTTGCCTCCCTTTTGGCAGGCCAAGAGGCATGAACTGGCATGGTTCTGCTACACAGAGTGAGGGGCAGGCAGCGGGGGGACTCTGCACCTGAATTAGTGCTCGGTGGAGACTCGTCCCATGGCTGCAGAGGATGGGGTATGTGGGCAAACCAGAGATCAGTGCAACTCTCACAGCTGCTGCCCAAACTCTTGCTGAGAGGAAGCAAAGCAGGTTGTGGCATTTACTGTCTCCTGTGAGCTATAATAGCAGCCAGGAATAGCTGGGGGATGCTTTGTGGGTTGAGAAGAGTGAACTTTCCTTCCTTCCCTGTCCATACATAGGGGACCCACATAAAGCCTCTCAGCCTTTGCACAGTTGATGAGAATTTTACCCTCGGGGCATGATCCAAAGCTCAACGGAATCAGTAGGAGTCTTTCCCTTGACTTCAGGGTATTTTGGATCAGACGCCATGATGAGCATCAATGGAACAACATTCAGTGGGAGATGGATCAGATGACTAGGCCAATGAAAGGGAAATGTATATTAATGTAGATAAATGATAATTAACATATCTAGGAGCAACTGACCAAACCAAGGGACACAGATTAAAATGGAACAACTGTGCAGCATGCTGACACGGAAGAAGCTATAAGAGTGATTGCGGAGAATTCCTGAGAGCCATCAGCCTAATATACGGCTGCAGTTAAAAATAAATAAATAAATAAATAAATATGGCAGAGAACACTGAAATGCATCAGGAGCTAGGGAGACTTCAAATCAAAAGAAAGGAGGTTGGTGCTTTCGGAAGCACTGTTTAGACCCACAGTGGAACACTGTATTCAGCTTTAATCACCCCCCCAATAATGTAGCTGCCCTGCAAGTGGGGCAGTATTGAACAGCCAGGATAAAGACAAGTTAAGGCGGCAGAGTGTACTTGTCATGTTCGCCGATATCACTAGCATGAGCGCAGCCCATTGCTTGCTTGTTTATACAGCATATTATTTTTTTTCTTCCCCGTTCCTCCAGCATCAGAAGTAATCAGGACTCCGTCCAGAACATGGAAAATAAGGGCTGGAACCTTTGGGCTCTTTCTATGCCTAGCTGAGCTAAAAATAAAGGGAACAAGCTCGTTGAGCTAAGTAGCTTCTCCATTCTACCGATCTTTATGCCCTTGAAATTCAGATTGAAATGGAGCAGGCTGTGCTATTTCCTCACCAAAAATCAATACAAGCAACAGGTTAAAATGTTCTCAGATACAATCAAAGCGTATCTGGGGAAATGACAGATATGTTAAACAGCTCTAAACTTAAGGCCATAATAAAACAGGAAATCTTTTTATTTGCCTGAGAAAACAGCATGGTGCAGTCGATCGATACCATATTAGGATCTGGCAAACCTGGGTTCTATTCCCAACTTCGCTTCTCTCCTTCTGTATGACCTTGGGCAAGTCACAATCCCTATATGTCTCAAATTTCCCCATCAATAAAATGAGGGTAATAATGCTGAATTTGTAAAATGGTTTGAGAGCTAGAATAAAGAAATGCCATATAAAGCAACGCTGTACTGCAGAAGAGTCTCCCACAGATCTGACCTCTGATTTGTACTAATTAGTTCAAGTGATGTCCTGGAAAATACATAAACCCACATTAAAGGCCCAAACCTCTAGACTGTATTCATGCAAAACTGTTTTTAAAAGGCACAAATGTATGAAATACAAATGGAGTATTCCAACAAAATGGGCACGTGCTTCCCCTACTGAATCTGCAGCTACAACAAACAGATTCTTCAGAGGGCTCTGTAAACCTAATTTATGACACTGGTTCAAGGACAAACAACAGCAGAAGAGGTTATGTTAATCGCAGCTCTGTGAGAAACAAAATGATGAGAAAGGACAAGAGTGCTACCAAAAGACATTCTGCGCCTGGTTTTGATCCCACTGAAATGGTTTTACATTGGCCTACCACTTCCCGCCTCCGTGAAACTACTCTTGATTTACACAGGGGGTCAGAGGCGAGCAGAGTCTGGCCTGTAACATCAAACTTCTTTCAAAAAAAAAGAACTCCACATAATGGGGAGAAACCTGAACGCTACAAAAATGTATGTGATAGTGTCCTTTGTTTTATAGAGAGATTGATGTCTTAGCACAAAGTACACCACACTATACAGACAGTCTCACCAGCTGTTTTACCTAATGGAACACACACAAATAAATGTATTATTGTGCCATTTAAAGGAAAAAACTCACATTTTAAAAGCTACAATACAGTGTTCCAATGAGCTGAAATGTGGCTCAAAATATCCCAAAACCTGGAGTAGCTAAAAAAGACACATTTTAAAAAAATTAACTAAATCAAGTACAGTAACATTATTTGTTATTTTAAAATTAAATTACTGTCCATTCAAAAAAATAAACAGAGGATATGGGGCTGCCCATATTCCCCACTGGCTGAATTTTATACTATTCTAAAGTGATTTATGGCTAAGTGTTTTTTTATACTGCATAGAAGTTTGGAGCAGAACAAATATATTCATTTATCATTAGGGTCTCTTGCTATTTCAAAAGCAACTGCTGACATCTATTGGCAGAAATTTAGAAGGACGCTTATTTTACAGACTTCAGAAGGGGTTCCTCCCACCTTTCTAGAGACATACAATATATCATGTTATTATTTGTAATATCTTAGCACCTCTGATATAGAATGGGACCGATTCTTGCCTCAGGAAATTATCGCAATTGGAACTCTATTGAACCTGATGGAGTTAAACTGATGTAAAATCAGAGTAGCTGAAATCAGAATCAGGTTAAATCCTTCTCCTTCCCCCAGTATTCTGTGTTTCTTGCGAACATCTGAGTCTAGAAATAAGCTTTTAAGCATGGGAGCATAATGTTTAAGCATGGAACGCTAATAGAAAGTCCAAGTATTACCATTGGATGGACAAACTGGCACAAAGTAACACTTAACTTCCACAGCACCTGGAACTGGAGGATCTTAAAGCACTTTGCAGACACTGACTATACAGAGATGGCTACGTGATATTATCCCCATTTCACAGAGAGGGAAACTGAGGGACAGAGAGGCAGAGAGACTTCTCCTTCCATTTTGTGGTAGAGCCAAGAGTAGGACACAGCTCACTCACCTCACACTCCTGGGCTCTATTCCAAGACCACTCTTCCTATTTTATACCATTTTACAATCCTAAATGCAGGAAGCAGAATATTTACATCCTACTAAACCACCCAAAAATTTGCTTATATTAGTAGTCTTGTTCATTGTCAGATCAAGTACCCTAAAATATGCATCGCTGACACCCGTGCAAAGTAACATCAAGTAGGCAGGGTGGTGATAAAAATTCCTCTGATTAAGTGGCCACTGTTTGAGATCAGGAGACTTCAGAGATAACATTTTCACAGGTTAAAGTCAAAACATTGTAGTAGTCATAACTAAAGAAAAATGTAGGAGAGCTAAAGAACCTCATTAAGGAGAGCTGGAGTCCAGTTATTTTTTTTTCCATGAAGAAACCACCAACCCGCCCTCCCAGCATAATGCAATTAGTATTTCAGGCTGAGGAGAAGCTCACTTAAAAAAAATATCCTCTGCACTGTTCTAATGAATGGGACCAAGACAGAGAAAAAGCAGACACACTTTTTCCCCTAATTTTTGCCAAGCTCTGGAGGTAGCTGACTTTGGTGAAGAACATGAACTCAAGGGAGAAGCAGGACCATGCTGGGCCACAGCAGAAATGCAGCAAGGTCTGGGATGACCTGTTCCAATATGAAAGCCATCAAATCTAAAAAATAACTGCAAACCCATAATGAGAAAGGTATAAACATAACACCAAATAAGAGGAAGGAGCCTTCAAAGCTGATTCTGGCCATAGCAAGGAGATGTTCAGTATGGGTCTCCACTGACTTCTGCAACATTTGCACTGATGCTAGTGTAATATGGAAGAACACATTTAGAGGATGTTCAGCAATATAGTTGCAATGGTTTAGCCCAGCACAACATTGGTTCAGGAGAAATCCTTCAAGAAAGGGACAATAGAGTAAAGCTGCCTTGGTTATTCTGATTTTCTCATCCTGGTCATATCCTCCCCATTTGTCATAGTTGTTGATGGCAACTGACAATGGATTCTCATGTCCACAGCCATAAGCAAGAAAAGAGGAGAATGAGACAAGGACAGTGTTCACCATCTACAGAGCTAGAAACAGCTCCAGGATAACTCAAAGTATGTCTATTGTAATGACTATTACTCAGAAGGATGAAATAAAGTTGGGGAGTGAAGGGGACTGAAACTTAGAGAAAGGGAGAAGCTTAATTTTAGGCCAAGGAGGATAGAAGGAAAGGATGGTAAAGGATAGAGAGTGCACTTTCACAGTTACACAGCATAGGCCATATTCACAATAATCTCTCATGGCCTGTCTACTGCACACCAGCTCTCAGGCAGCCTGGAGACGATGTGCTGGCAAAATAGTAGTGACTAGAGAGACTCAAACATGAATTGTTACACATGTAGTAAACTGCACATAGAGCACTAACTTTTTATGGTGATTTATAGAACATACATAGAAGAGACAGTTCCTTTTCTGGGAACTCCCAGTATAAAATGGACAAACCTAGAATATGAGGATAGACGAAGGAAGAGGCTAGAGAAAGGAGGAACAAGGGTTGAGTATTGTAGAGGAAGTGAGTCATATAGGTTCTAATTTTGTTTGTTTTAATTAGAGACTGTGATAGGACAAGAGAAGAGGAACAGTGATCATGGAAGTGATAGTTAGGTTAAGTGCCTCTTTCAATTGGACAATTGAGTTAACTCCCAATAGTGGGTAAAGTTCACGAATGGTGAAACTAGAATAGATACTAAAATTGCTTTCCTGTTTCTTGCCAGTGCATCCAAGTCATTTTATGTCAACTTGAAGTAGGGTAGTGCAGAGAGATACGGCCACAGTAATAAGATGTTTAGCCATTTGTGCATAGTTTGAGTAGAGACAGGCCCAAGCTGAAATGTCTGGATAAAAGAGAGTTAGACTCAGACTTTTCCAGAGTTTGGGGATATTCAGAACTGAGTTCATAGATCATCCCAGTGTACAGGTGTAGACAAGCTGGAAAGTTCAAATCCAGATTCAGAGTTTTAGAATCTGAGGCTTTGATCCACGCACATCTCTAACTTCTGAGGCATTTTCTGTGGATGCTGATGAGACAATATGATTTAAGACCAGCTCTCAATTATTTGGATTGTCCTCTATTCACAGGCCCATTAAACGTAACTTCTTTGCCAGAAATTCATATCCAAAACAGGGAAATTGCTACAGATTTTGGAAGAGGACGAAATGGGAGGCTGTAGACAAGAAATATTTTGTAGGTCTGAACTTTTTGGATTCAGTCAAAATGGAATCATATCTCTGTATATATGATATATAAAACCTTCAGAGATGCTGGTGCATGCATAGCTGTCCTCCACAGACAATGTGAGCCAGATGCAGTTATTAATTGGCCATTTCAGTTTTGCATTCAGTTACTTGTATAGATAAGTGTTCTTGTGCCATTTGGCTGCATATGCAGCAGGGATGAAAGGATGTCATCATTTTATCAGGATAACAAGACAGTGGAAACAAGATCTGGCAATTTGGAAAGAAATTGTAGAAAATGTTATTGGCAGTGCTATGGCATTGATGCCAACTGTTTCCAGTAAAGGGCTACAGTTATTCTCAGGTACTTACCACATGGCAGGAAAGTAAGAATTGGAAGCTTTATTTTGGAGGTTCTATTCTAAAGCAGCAGAGGTGCGGTGAAATTAGCATCTGTAGGAATGTGGCATTCTTGGTACATTGCTCTGCAGCTCTGCCACTCATGAGATGGAGTAAGTGACTTTAGAGACAGGAAGGCTGAAATCTGCTGAGCATTTCATTTTGAAGTGCTTGATACTAAAGACACCCTTTAAGGCCAGGCATATAGTTAGGAGTCTGAGAAAAAGTTGAAAGTTCTCTCTCTCAGTTCCTTGGCAGACTTGTCACAGGTAGCTGGTGCTGAATGCAGAAACACATTGATAGAGAATTCTATTCATCTTCTTAACACTTACTTCCTATAGAAGGGAGGGATGTTATATGATCCCCTATATGATCAGCAGCTCAGCATTAGTGTTTTGGAGCTATGGGTGATTTGTCTGGCACTTCCCCTATTGACCAGCATGTGTTTGTCTGTTGCAATAAGAGAGCATCTTTTGCAACTAGCTAAGAAAAAGTGGGCACCAGGTGTTGACACCTCTCAAAGTAGGTAATGTAACCTGGGTGCTGAGTAGACTCCTACTAACTGCCTTGAGGGACAGCATATCTTCAGAGGAGGGAGACTATCATGGTAGATTTGAAGCACTCCTCAGGCAGAGGCCAGATAAAGTATTCCTGCCTCCTCTCTGCAGTACTCTCTGCTGGGCATATCTGTTGCCTTTCGCTCAGGATGTTCATTTAGAGAATTGGAGGAATAGTGACACATGATAAAGAAAAAAGGGGAAATTATTTACCTCTCACTGTTTGTCACAGACTAACTCTTCCCCTCTCCCTGTTGTGCGAGATCTGTCTTTGCGAGCATTGTCATTGCTTTCTGATCTGAGCAAGATGTGGGTTAACTGGTATCTTTATTTCAGCTATGCCTGACACTTCTCTTCAACTCCATGCTTTCTGCTAGGTGGAGATGTACCATTGCCTGAAAGATATTCCCTGCAGGATGAAAAGGAACAACAAGTGGTGGCAAAGGATAAAGTGGACAGAAGAGGACTTCAGTGGCTTTCAGCATGTAGCAGGCTTTTTACCAATTCTGGGGCAATTCTACCTCCATTTGGAAATAGTTAAGAGGAAAAAGAGACAATACCAGTGACACATGTACATGAAGGAGGATCCTTGTTTGAAGCAGGCTAAACATATTCATAAGATGAATTCCAGAAAAAAAATTAAAGCCCAGCAGAAGAAAGCAATCGTTTATTAGATAGGGAGGACTCTTTTAAAGGCTTCAGGCAGCACATGGATGAAGTGGTACCCTTGCCAGCATTAAGAACTTTTTGCAGTACTCTTCAACAAGGCCTAGGCTACTTGTCTTTGCCTTGGTGAGAAAGCACAATGTTGGGGAGACAAACACCTGCACTTCAGAGAGCCAACTGAGATGAATGGGATTCTGGCTGAAAAATCACCTCAGCAGACCTAATAGTCCATTTTTCCCCTTCCCCAAATGGTCTTGGGCTTTACAAAGTGAAGTCCATGGGAATTACAGTATATCTGCTTATGTCAGAGCTGAATTTAGCCCCTGGTTTTCATTCCTGCCTCTGCCACAGACTCCGTGCAACCGAGGGCAAGCTACTTAACCTCTATATGCCTGCATTCCCCATCTGTAAAGTGGGCATGATAAGTATCCCACTGCACATGGGGTTGGGAGGCCCAGTTCATTAATGTTTGCAAAGTGCTTTCAACTCTTAGAATGTACGGTGCCCTATAAACACATAAATTATTAAAATCTGGGCATGACATTAAAGCTTTCAAGCACTCATTTCATTCCTACCCTCACCCAAACACATCCTCTGAGGTAATGGATACTACTGATGCACAAGTTACTCAATGCTTAGAGGGCTCTTGTGTTCATAGAATCATCTGATGCCCTTTTTTGCCCTCCCTCCCCCACTACTTCCTGAGGCCAAGCCTCAAAAAGACAAAGCTGTTTGAAAAGAACAGCTGCCATGGTGCTGAGTCAATACAGACAGAGACAAAATAAAACACCCTGCATCTGTGGCAGTGTTTTTTCAGTCACAGTATCACCAATGCAGAAAGCGCTGATGGCTGTTTAGTAAACAACAGTGCAAGAGTTGGGAGAGAGGAAAAGAAGGGGAGGGGTCTTTCAAAGAAATTTGCCATATCCTGAAATCTTGAAAACAATATGTTAATTCCTGCAATGGGGTAACCAAACAGCTGGTGCTGCAATGCTTTGCTTTGAAACAATGATATTTCACTGATGTTCCACTTAGATGACTCCTTCTAGCATTAAACAAGGGATGGAATGAGAGAAAATGGTTTGATTATTTTTCACTGTTAAATGCAACAGGAAGGGCAAAATACTGCATGGTCTTTTTCAAGGACAACTTATCAAGAGAGGTATAGTTCATCTTATTCTGTGCCGAGTAAAGGTTTGCAGGGGGGAGACATGTCTGTATTCCACAATATTTCTCTCTCTTGTAACTATTTTTCATAGCATGATATGGGCTTATCTACACTGGGAAATTACATTGTGTAAGAACACGTGCTTAACTAAAATAATTCCAAACATGGCTTATCACTTAGTATAGACAAAGACTATCCTGTTTACCATTGTCAGCTGCCGACAATCATTCCTAGGGTGGGTTACTGATTGATGCTGGGATGGGCTCTAGGGTTAACCATGATAGCCCTTGGCCACACTGAAAGTTTTAACACATGTTCTAACAAGATATAATTTCTCAGTGTATGAAAATCCCATGACAGCATTGAGAAATATTGTACAAAGACAGCAGGGACATTTTGGCCAACAAATTTAGAAACTTGGATCAGTCCCTTTGAACTTTTGCTTCATGTCCATCCTCTGATTTCATTCAAAGCTGGAGAATGTTGTATTGATGTAAAAGACACCTGCAAAAAGCTTCTTTTTAAAAAGAGTGAAACCCCCAAGCCATGTGTTCCTAAGCAAACTTTTAAAATGGCAGCATCGCAAATTATATGAGCTGTCGGCCAGCTTTGTAGATGTTATGAAAAACAAATGTGCATGAGCAAATTGTGGCATTCATCATCCGTGAAAGAGACTCTGTACAGCTGCAGATTTGTACATTTGCTCTACAAAGCTGCAGGAGGCCAGTTTTTCATAGCAACAAGCCAAATTATTTTTAAAAACTCTCTTTACCTAGGGACATGTCCAGCAAACTAAGGATTTGTGATGGGATATAGTGGACTCTGGATCCTCTTTGTCCCCACTCATATAGTTTGAGCCATTTGGTGGGTTTTCTTCTCCATTCCTCCCCTCTGTGCCTCATAGCAGAAGGAAGGTGATTTTGCCTCCTGGCTTCAGAATTTTGCATTTTGCTCGGAATATGTGTTTCAGACAAAGTGAAAATGAGGAAAAAATATTTCAAGGACACAAATTATGACACCAAACCTATAAATAAGATGTCAAATGCAATAAATTAGCACCATAATAGAGCAATCTCTATTAAATCTCCATAGTCCTTAAAGAATTTTTTCTATTGCACAAAAACTTCAGTGCAATAAACAGAAAAGACAACATATTGGGCCTGATTATCATTTACTCTAAGACCTCTTTATATTGCCCTGGCAGCCTAAAGGAGCCTTGTAATGGCTATAAATGAAACTTACACCTACATTAACACCTCTTTACATTGCCAGAGTGATGTAAAAGGGTCTAGCTCAAAATGACAATCAGACTCTGAGTATACACTAGAAGCTATTCCGTGATGTATTTTAATAATTAGGCGCAACCACGGGCTCTATATTGCAATAAGGTCAATCGCAGCACAAAGATTTAGGATTACATTTTTAAAATCTGATTTTTTTTTATTTTATGTAAATTTAAACCCCCTTTTTAAAATAGTTTTGCCACAGGCTATATTCAACTTACTACACACTTGGCACTCAAATACCACTGTGATGAGCATGGCGTAAGCAGAGTAGAAAATGTAGATGTTATATGAAGTATAGAAATCTTGTGAATAATTCAGCAAGAGCTCAAGTGTGCTGAATCTCTGACAGAGGCACTGCAAGTATATTTGGTAAACTGCAGTTATGAAATGCATTTTTCCAGGACTTGTTATAACTTGGTAAAACTGCTCAGGGCTGAAATGCTTTTATACACAGTTGTTTTAAAATTGTTTACAAACAAAAAAAAAATCACCAAATATCCTCATGAGTATTTAAGTTACAGAAGTGGATTAAAGCATTTGAGTTTGAGGCTTTATGTTTTTGATCTCTAACTAGTGTCCTTGCTTTTTTACAGCTCTCACTTTTTACCTTATTAACTAAAGGTATTTTCTTGGCAAGCCAGCCACCATGTCATACAGCTTGCTTTTACAGTGAAACATGTCAAGTCTTGTTTTCCAATCCTGCACACTTATACCTACATGTAACACCACAGAAGGGAAGGAGCCTATTCAGCCAGGTACATTTACTTGGGTGTTTGCAAGGTTGAGATCTTGATTGAGAATAATCAATGTTGTCTTTGTGTTCTAGACTATCTTCGCACCCGTAACACAATGAATGTGGAGTTCTTCCTAATCAGCCGCTGTATATACATACTAACAATTTCCCCAGAATAGTTTTCAGCAGTGTGATGATACTGGCAGAGAAGGAGTTAATAGAGACCTGGGGTGGCTTCATGGGGAGCAGACAATAGGAGAGGAGCTGTGAGGCACAGTCATTTGGGGCCCAGCAGGCCCATATAAAAAGGAAGCTGCAGAGTCAAGTTCGGTTGCTGCTGGGAGCCCAGCGAATGAGGACTGTGTCTCTGGAGGGCTGAGAGAACTGTAAGCACCTTGGACAGAGCAGTGGCTGGCTCCTGAGACTGAGCAGCTGAGGCCCTGAGATAAGGATGAAGAAGGTGCTGGGGCCATAGTGAAGTGACCAGGGAAATAGAGCTGCATTGACCAAGGTTACAGAGGAGCAGCAAGAGGCTGCTATTAACAGGGGCACTGGGTTGGGGCCTGAAGTGATGGGTGGGCCTAGATCCTCCCCAGCTTTTCACTGGAGAAGTGGCTGGACTGTTGGGAGAAACACAGATGATGACCTAGCCGGAGGGCAGAGTCGAGAAGAGAGGCTGTGGTTCTGAGAGAGGAGCCATAGGCAGAAGCAGAGATAAAGTGCTGGTGTGCAGACCAGGGATGTCAGCCTCGGCCTAATCCCCAGCATGACCAAGAGGAGGCGCCAGTCTAGCGATGAGGGCTGTGCCCCATGACAACTAGCATCTTCATTATCACTTTAATAGTTCCACGCAAATCTGGCTGACAACACAACTCCAAATGTGGAAGAAAACCTGCACAAAGTAGTGAAAGAACACAACAGAACTTGGCTGCTCCGATTGTACTTGCTCTGGAAAGACACAGAAAGATTGCTTATAGGTCCTCTGCAACCAACACTTTGATCATCAGGGAAGTAGGCCTGGTCCATATACCTATGTATCATCTGCGCCTATGAGACTGACAAGACCACTGTCCCTTTGGCAAATTATTCCTTAGGCTAGCAAGAATGGAATGTCTGAGATGCAAAATAAGAGAACACATTGACTCTGACTTTGCAATGTATAAGTGTCTGTTTGGAGTGCTCTTGACACTTTCCTTGCATTAGCCAAAATTTAATCCCACAGATAGACAAACTATCACTTCAAAGGAAAAAAAAGATAGAACATGAAATATCTGTTCAATACTCAAATACATTGTTTTTCTGAATTGTCACAGCTGGAACTATTATAATGTGCTGGATCAATATTTAGTTTGCTCTTGGAAAACCTGATATTTTAGATCCATCAGTAAAAGCAGGATTGGCTTTAATCACCCAATACATTCACACTACTAAAACAGATTTTTTTTCTGCAGATCGTAGGAACAGACAAATTAAACTTCAAATGTCGAGTGTTACCAATGTAATTCAAATGTTGCAACCTGCAGTGAATTATTCTGTGCCCCATTTAATAGTGAGAACACAAACAACTTTTACTATGGAAGCATTGAAGCAGTGCAGCGATATGACAAGTCAAGTATCTAAGGGCAAGCCAAATCTTGCATTCCTTGCATGTCTACACTACAGGATTATTCTGATTTTACATAAACTGGTTTTGTAAAACAGATTGTATAAAGTCGAGTGCACGCAGCCACACAAAGCACAATAATTTGGCGGTGTGCGTCCATGTACCGAGGCAAGTGTCGATTTCTGGAGCGTTGCACGGTGGGTAGCTATCCCATAGCTATCCCATAGTTCCCGCAGTCTCCCCCGCCCATTGGAATTCTGGGTTGAGATCCCAGTGCATGATGGAGCAAAAACAGTGTCGCAGGTGATTCTGGGTAAATGTCGTCACTCATTCCTTCCTCCGTGAAAGCAACGGCAGACAATCATTTCGCGCCCTTTTTCCCTGGATTGCCCTGGCAGACACCATAGCATGGCAATTATGGAGCCTCTTTTGCCTTTTGTCACTGTCACCGTATGTGTACTGGATGCCACTGACAGAGGCGGTACTGCAGTGCTACACAGCAGCATTCATTTGCCTTTGTAAAGTAGCAGAGACGGTTACCAGTTGTTCTGTACCGTCTGCTGCGCCATTGTAAATTGGCAATGAGATGACAGTTATCAGTTGTTCTGTACCATCTGCTGCTGTCATGGGTGCTTCTGGCTGGTCTCACTGAGGTCGGCCGGGGGCGCAAAGACAAAAATGGGAATGACTCCCTGGGTCATTCCCTCCTTTATGTTTTATCTAAAAATAGAGTCAGTCCTGCCAAGAATATGGGGCAAGTATACTAGAGAGCCAGTGCATCAAAGAACCAGAGAGCACAGCCACTCCATGTCAGATCCCGCAGAAATGATGAGCTGCATGCCATTCTAGGGGGTGCCCCTGCAACAACCCCACCCATTGCTTCCCTTCTCCCCCAACCCTCCTGGGCTACCATGGCAGTGTCCCCCCATTTGTGTGATGAAGTAATAAAGAATTCAGGAATAAGAAACACTGAGTTTTTAGTGAGATAAAATGAAGGGGAGGCAGCCTCCAGCTGCTATGACGGTCCAGGCAGGACATTAAACGGTGGTGGGGAGAGGAGCCCAGCATCCCGCTGCTATGATAGTCCAGGCAGTACAGAATCTTTTCTTTAGACATGAAAGGGTGGGGGCTGATGGAGCTCAGCCCCCAGTTGCTATGATGAGGACGGTTACCAGCCGTTCTGTACCATCTGCCAGGAATAACCGGGAGTCATTCCTATTTTTACTCAGGCGCCCCCAGCTGACCTCACCTGAGGCCAGCCAGGAGCACTCACGGGATGATGACGAGGATGGCTATCAGTCCTTTTGTACTGTACCATCTGCCACCAGGGAGGGGAGGGGAGAGGATGCTGCTGTTCAGTGCCACAGCACCCCATCTACCAGCAGCATGCAGTAGACATAGGGGTGACATTGAAAAAAGTCAAGAAATGATTTTTTCCCCTGTTCTTTCACTGGAGGGAAGGGGGGGTAAATTGATGATATATACCCTGAACCACCCCGGACAATGTGTTTGACCCTACGGGCATTGGGAGCTCAGCCAAGAATGCAAATGCTTTTTGGAGACTGCGGGGACTGTGGGATAGATGGAGTCCTCAGTCGCCCCTCCCTCCCTCCATGAACATCCATTTGATTCTTTGGCTTTCCATCACGCTTGTCACACAGCACTGTGCTGTGGACTCTGTATCATAGCCTGGAGATTTTTTTCAAATGCTTTGGCATTTCGTCTTCTGTAACGGAGCTGTGATAGAACAGATTTGTCTCCCCATACGGTGATCAGAGCCAGTATCTCCCGTATGGTCCATGCTGGAGCTCTTTTTGGATTTGGGACTGCATCGCCACCCATGCTGATCAGCGCTCCATGCTGGGCAAACAGGAAATGCAATTCAAAAGTTCGCGGGGCTTTTCCTGTCTACCTGGCCAGTGCATCCGAGTTCAGATTGCTTTCCAGAGTGGTCACAATGGTGCACTGTGGGATATCGCCCAGAGGCCAATACCATCGATTTGCGGCCACACTAACCCTAATCAGACATGGCAATACCAATTTCAGCGCTATTCCTCTCATCAGGGAGGAGTACAGAAACCGATTTAAAGAGCCCTTTATATAGATATTAAAAGCCTCGTTGTGTGGACGGGTGCAGGGTTAAATCGGTTTAATGCTGCTAAATTCGGTTTAAACGCATAGTGTAGACCAGGCCTTACTTATACAATTTAGCTCTATAGAAGTTAATATGATTACTTGTGATTACTTGCGTGAATAAGACGAGCAGGATTTGGTCCAGTATCTATATTCATCAACTACTCCTGGGAAAATTCTGCACCACTGCACATGTGCAAAATTAATGAGCTGTGCATATTTTTAATTTTTTTCACAGAAACAAGCTTCTGATGGAAAGTTGCTGCAGTTATGCCTTTTGCCCACCAGAAACGGAGCAGCAGCTCCCGACCAGCTAGGGAAGAGAAAGAGCCTGCCTTCTTCACAGTGTCTATTGGACTGGGTCAGGAGACTGGGGCTATGGGAAGACAGACAGTGTGGGGCTGCAGGGCGGGGGGGGGTCACATATGGGCTAGTGGAGGAAGACAGACTGGGGCAGGGGCTGAATGAGAGTGGAGGCACAAGGCCACAGTGGGAGGGAGGTGCATGGCCACATGGGTCAGGGGGTGGCTGAGTGGGGGCACAGAGACACATGGGAACAAGGGAGTGGTGCAGGACCATATGGGGATGAGGGCAGTGGGTGTCTGAGTGCAGATGGAAGGACACATGGACAGGGGGTGCAAGGATACATAGGGAATAGAGACATGGGAACAGGGGTAGATGTGCCTTACTAAATGGGAGATGCTAGGGGTCAAACAGGGTCTGCATGGAGAAAGCTCCTTAACAATTCTTCCCCACTCTCCTCAAAAAACCCTGTTCCATATTTTTCCCACCCATACTCAACAACACTCCAAGCTCACACACAGGTTCCTTCCTAGCAAGTACCTCCCTCTCCCTCAGCTCCTGACTCACTCAAGCCTTTGTACTGCTTCTGAGGAGTGTGGAAAATTCGGTTCTGTATTCTAATTTAAATGAATTATTACTCAGAGTACTGTATTAATATGCCTAGTAAGTAATTTATTTGTCAAAAAACATTTCCTGAATCTTTTTGCTGTCTGTATTGTTACAGACATACTTGGTGACAGTTTTTTTAAATAAATGACCAAAAATAATTGAAAGTGGTGTGATTATATTGTGTTATTTTGGCAAATAAAATATGCAGAATTTGAAAATATTGTGCACAGAATTTAATTTCTTTAGCACAGAATTCTCCCAGGAGTAATCTATGGGCTTGTACACACAACCATTTATGTTGGTATAAGTTACATCACTCAAGGGTGTGAATAAGCCACTCCCTCAGCGACGTAAATTGCACCAACTTAAACACCACGGTGCACAGCGCTATGTCAGTGGGAGAGCTTCTCCCACCGTCATAACTACCATCTCTCATGGAGGTGGTTTTATTATGCCAATGGGAGAACTCTTGCCCATCTGCATAGAGCATTTTCACCAGATGCACTACAGCGGTGCAGCTGCATCAGTGCAGTTCTGCCACTGTAATGCTTCAAATGGAGACTAGCCCTACCAATCCTATCCTGCTCCCATTTAATTTGGTGGCAAAACTCTCATTGACTTCAGTGGGTGCAGAATCACCCACTGAAGTCCCTCACATAGACCCTAGACAGCTTGCAAAAAAAAATTCCAGCTGTTATCTGCATACGCTCTTTTCTTTTGCATTCTCAGGAGTTTGGAGCACAAAAATCCTACTACAAGAAATATGGTTGTAAATCACTCGCTGTCTTTAAAATTAAAGTCATGGAGCATTAGTATAAGTGAAAGAATCAACAAGTTAAGAAAGGTTAATAAAAACCCTTGTAAACTTACCCAAAAAAATCTGACAGAGATATAAAAGCAGCACATAAAATACAGAAAGACATAATGTCTGCCAGAATCTAGACACAAATATATTTAGAATTGGTTCCACTTCGTTTGTTTTAGTTCCGCTATAATGCCCAGATTTGCCTGGAGCTGATTCTCACTGCTACTGAAAGGAAACAAAGTTTAACATATCAACTGAAGATTGGATTTCCATGGATCTCTCTGACCAAGCAAAATTGTCTGATTTAAAAAATTCTTAACATCACTAACATCCTCTCTAGAGGCACAAACACCTTGGTTAGGCTGAATTACCAAAAGCAGATAATCCTGCAAAAACATTTAGCAAGATTATTAGACCTTGCAAATTAACAAAGGTGAAATAACCATCTCCTTAAGCACTTGATGCCCAATGTAAAGTATTTCTCAAATGTAGCAAAAAGACCTTTTATCACTATTTGTTTCCTATTCCTGTCACCAAACTTTCTCCACCTTACCAGCCTCCATTAGGACCTGATCCAATAGCCATTGAAGTTAATGGGAGTCAGAGCTTTAGTGACCTGGAAAAGTGCCATGGGGACAGACAGGTCTTTGGCACATGCCTTTGACAGAGTGCTCCAGGTTCAGGTACCTCTTCTCCTCCTCCAGTACATCCTCAGGGTGGAGAGACAAAGACAGGCTGCATTGACTTATTGCAAAACACTTTAAGACACAATGAAAACAAAGCAAGAGAAAATCATATCAAGCAGAAAACAGCCAGTATGAAATCAGATCCAGCCTGACACTGGATAACAGCGTACCCAGACAAAGTACTATTTTATTATTAGATGAAGGTGATTTCAGCAGATATTCACTTGGATCTTGGGGCTCAGATGTTCATGGCACGTTCCATCAGGTCTTTTCCCTTTCTCTCTTGCTTCTTTTCAGCGTTCCAGCATCCCCCTGGCATACACTGAATCAGACAACCTCCCCCTGGTGTACAATTATTTTGCTTCTGGACCCCCTAAGTAGCAAGGGGTTAAGTCTTAACTTGCTCATTACTATACCAGGCAGCAAGACATTCTTTGTAATAATATTTTTGACAGTAAGGGTTAGCACTTACCACAGATGGGTGTCCTCTTTCTAGCTGCAAACTTCTAGTAAGTTCTTATTTTATTCCAAGACATATAGACCTGTTCAGACTTATGTAATAACATCTAAAGGGCCATATGGGTATATAAATTTATCTACCATCCCCACCCCATGGTTTCTTCCCATATTGACAGAGCCTATTAACATGTAAATCTTCCTTATCCTGAGCTCTGCAGTGTTGTTGTAGCCATGTTGGTCCCAGGATATTAGAGAGATTATCTATTATCCCAACCTGACATGTGAATCTTTCAAAACAATTTAACATTCCCTTTTCCTCACCCTGAAGGTGACTGTTTTCCCCAGCCAAGGAGCCTTTTAAATGCTAATTAGGCATTCAAAGTCTTGGCTTAAAATGTTAAATGTGAAGTCATTTATCCCTCTCAATTTTTAATACAGGGACCAAACTTTGTTAATTCCAATCTGTCAATAGCCAAGGATGGTATCCCTATAGTCACAGGCAGGATGCACCATGGCATAGTGATAGAAAGGTTTTATCAGCACTTGTTTGGGAAGAACTGTATAATTCACTCATGGTTACATTGCTCATGAGTAAATAGTCATCCTGGTTAGATTTGTATACCAACCAACACCCTCAAATGCTTATATAACAATATTGGAGCAGGGAATGATGATAAAATCTTTATGCCACACCAAATCACATATTCGGTAGCTGCTAGGGATGAAATTCCATTGGACTCCAATAAGGCTAAGCTATTATCCTATATATTTAGTATATGTGCAGCGGCAGACACGTGCATGCAACGTGCATAAACTGAGTTTAAGAATTTTGTTAGGCATTACTCATTTAATCAGTGAATTAAAGTACATGTCTGATACAGCTTCAAAGAAAATGATTATATCTACACTTCAAACTACAAGATATGCTAGGAGCTTCTGTTATACTGTACGAGTTGACATGTTTTAATTTAAATAATGGCAAACAAACATAGTACTCAGCCATAAAGCCTTCAGAAACCCTTTTCTAGGCTTCAGAGAGTTATACTGCAGTACAAAAAGCCTTGGACAGCAAAAGAGTGGCTGAGTAAAGACAATGTCATCAGTCTCTTATTGATCAACATAAGGTTCAAAGATGTCAGGCAGTGTATGAAGGTACCAGGAAAACTAATGTATATTCTGTCGGATGAACCAGTCTATTGAGTTATGCTGCCCATTAAAAGTTAGTTTTAGAATTCTTTTAGTCCGGTATCCTCCTTGATAAATATGATGATCCAAACTTTGTTGAAAATCTTCCTCGTGTTATTCAGCATTAGGATGGGGATGCTTACAGCTGAATCTACTAGCTAGATAGGGATTATAGCTCTTGCTAGAAGCCTTCTGGAATATTTGGGTGTTTTAGAGTGTTAACTATATGCTATTCTGCAAGACTGTCAGTCTATCACTTTAGAGAGACAAGGTGGGTGAGGTAATATCTTTCATTGGACCAGCTTGTCTCTCTCACCAACAGAAGCTGGTCCAATAAAATATATTACTTCACCCACCTTCTCTCTTTAATATCCTGGGACCAACACAGCTACACCACCACCGTACACGGTCTATCACTTTGTTATAGCACACAGTTTGAAGTAGATGCCATCTTAATGATGTGATGGCATCTTTTCAAGCCATATACTCTAATACACAAAATAATACGCGCGCACACACACACACACACACACAGAGTACAATTTTGCATCAGTATTGAGAGTATACCTAAAACAGATTTGTTACTTATTACACAAAATAAGACCGGCCTGGAAGCTGTTATGGACACTCGTCTTTGACACGGAGCAGTTAATTCCCCATCAGAACTGAATATCTCATGGTGGAGCCCACAACTGCAGAGATTACTAATTAATAACTAATTAATTCATAGTTTTAGTCAATTCAGATTAGGAGAACCAGTTGGTCTCTGTCTCAGGCAAATGCTGCACAATAGCAAAGCCCATTAGAACAGCCAGTTTCAAAGCAAACATGTTTTCCTTTTGAGGAAATAAATTAATCTGCCACTTGCAATTCTACTCAGTTTGTGCGTTAGAAATAGAATTAGTCTCTCTTTGCTGCAGCCTCTGCCCAGCAGATAACCTGCCTAACTGTGCTCGCATTCATCACAACAACTTGAGATGCATAACTCCGGTAATGGTCCATTATGTAGTCACTAATGCCTGCAACGATGGAGACTATTGCTAAAGCAGCTATCACAACAAAACCCTGTGCTGTGATGCTATCGTAAGCCTAGCATACCTGCTGAGATACGGGTATTGAAGAATGTGAGGAAATGCCAGCTTATGGCTCTGACCTTGGAAGAGCTGCTCTGGTTCTGTTCCCAGAGCCACCTGACAAGTCTGGAATCACAGCTGCAAAGCAGGGAGTTTTGAAAGTCTCCAAACACCAGGTGAGGCGATTGTCCTTTGACACTGCTAGCTTCTAAAAATAGAAAGCCAGAAGGATGATTTCAGCATGACCTTGCTCACTGAGCCGCTGTGAGTCTATAGGGCAACAAGAACGGCTCTCACTACAGGGATGCTAGAATATTTCATGGTTTGTCAGTATCTCGATATAAACTAGGGTAGTGATAAAAGACAAAGGAAAGTAGCATGAAGATTGGAAAAGAACAGACGTTGTGTGCTTCAGCTTTATACATAATTTATTTTAAAAACCCCAAAACACATCTTCCCTATTATATTGTTAAGGGCGGCCAGAAAAGTGGTCCCTATGCAGCCAAGTTGGAATATGAACTTTGTCATTACAGTCTTCATGCCCTGCCGAGGAACAGGCACCTTCGATGTAAATATGTTACAGGTTAGAAATTAATGAGCTGTATTTAATTGACAAAGAATTATTAAATTCTAACAAGTTGACCAAAAAATGAGCCACACAGGAGAGGAGGATGTAACCCTTGAGCCAGTGACACTGGTTTCTACATTTGCACAGATGTAGGGCTTGGCTACACTGGAGAGTTGCAGCGCTGGTGGTGGGTTTACAGCGCTGCAACTTACTCACTGTACACACTTGCAAGGCACACACAGCGCTGCATCTCCCTGGCTGCAGCGCTGGCTGTACTCCTGCTCTGCCTGGGGTATAACAATTGCAGCACTGGTGATGCAGCGCTGCTCCACCAGTGTGGCCACCAAAAGCGCTGTAATTGGCCTCCAGAGATATTCGGAGGTATCCCAGAATGCCTGTTCAGCCACTTCCAACAGCACTGCAAATGCTGCAAATGTGGCCACACTGCAGCGCTAGTAGCTGTCAGTGTGGCCACACTGCAGCGCTTTCCCTACACAGCTGTACGAAGACAGCTGTAACTCCCAGCACTGTACAGCTGCAAGTGTACCCGTAGACTCCACCACTGCACAACTCTACAGTCACCACGCAGTGCATTAAGGGCTGAGCTATCTCCGTTCAGCACCCCTGTCAGGACTGACCAAACTCTGGCTTCCTTACAGAGTGAAAGCAGCCAAAGTATTGCTGCCTTTACCTTTCAAGTGATATTTTGCATGGCCTTCCACTCCTGAGCAGTTTCATTCCAACTTGAACATACAATGTGATGCCAGAAGAGTAGCACAAGATTATCAGGATCCTGGAGTTGTTTCTGTGGTTTATAGGGTTGCCAAACCCTCCAGGATTGTCCCGGAGTCTCCATGAATTAAAGACTAATTTTTAATTAAAGATTACGTCATGTGATGAAGCCTCCAGGAATTCATCCAATCAGAACTGGCGACCCTAGCACTGGTTTACAGTTACTGTTAAGTGTGTAAGCATGAGGAACTGCACTGACCTGAAAGCCGTAATAAGAGAACATCTTAAAAGCCACACCCATAATAGATTTGAATGAAAAGTATTGAAAGCCTTTGTATGAGAATGGTTGCAACCAACAATCTAAGGGTCAGATTAGTTGTTCAGTGATGGTGCATGCTCTGCTCTTACTTGGATGTAACCCATTGAGTTATGATTAAAGTGTAGGTGAATAAGCATAGACAATACACCAAGGAAATAGGAAGGATGGTCCAGTGTTTAGAGTACTAGCCTAAGACCTAAGAGATCTGGATGTAAGTCCCTCCTCTGCCACAGACTTCCTTATGTGGTCTTGGGAAAGTCACTTATGTCACAGATGAGGAACTAAGGCACTGAATGGATAAAAGCACTTCCCTAGCTTACAGGGGCATTGAGGATAAATACATTAAAGATTGTGAGATGCTCATATACTATGGTAATGTGGTCCACATTAGGCAGATAACATCACCTCAAGCAAAATACAGCTTTCCGACAAAGCAAAATATAGTACTTTTAGGCAACAGTTTGTCACTGGTAATTTTCAAACAAACGATGCTCACTAGTCCTGAAAGATGGTCCCAAGCCAAACCTTTACATCTTCACAAAGCTTCAGTCTTGATCATGAGCCAGATTGGATCCTATCTTCATAATTGGACAAATCAAAATCTTATCTGTAAACACGTCCAAAGTTCGGGAAGGTTCAAGTCTTGATACCAATAATTTGGACCCACCTTTCCAATCCCCTACTGTTTTAAGACAGAACTAACAAAAATGTCACATACTTTAAATCTACGGAGAGGCAAGAGCTGGGCTTTGTCACATACAAAAAGAAGGGGAAATAGCTGCAATCAAGGGAAAAGAGCTGGTGACTCAAAATGTAGAAGCAGAAGTAAACAGAGGAGCAGATCTTTTCATAGGGCATTGCCTACACAGCCAAAACAAGGGGCAGCAAATCTCAGAGCCCAGTCTGCAGATTTAGGCTCGTGCTACGGCACTCAAAATAGCTGTATAGACTTTGGACTCAGGCTGAAGCTTGATGTTGGCTAATGAGCATATAGATTAGAGGGTTCTGAAAATGAAAGGCAGATTGGCATAAAAGCAATTCCACATTTCTTACTGTTAAGGATTGGTTTACACCTGGTTGAAGTTGATGTGCACAACAGCTGCCTTTCATTCAGGGTCAATGTAAAATGCAATTAAGCTCCTGTATAGAATATATAGCTGACATGTGCCTGCATTTTGGATGGTGGCTGCTATTGTACCAATACCCAAGACAAAGGCAGATATTGGTGGAGCGGTTAGGCAGGATATTGTTGGGTGAAGGTTTGCATGCCTGTGAAAGACAGAAAAACACAATGCTGGAGCAGGAAAAACCACCAAGGACACAACCAAAGCAAGCACCAGGAGAGTGGCCCTAAAAAAAGTTGAGAGAGGTTTTTGTGGCCAAGAACTGACCGAAAGAGGCTTGGAACTTTGAGCAAAGAAACTCCTGTTATTTGATTCCTGCTCTTTTTAAGGAAATGGACTTTGTATATAAACACGATTGCATCAAAGAAAAAACCTGACTCCATCATCCCTTTCTCCTCCTAACTGAAACAACACTCGTTTATACTGCTCTATACACTATGCACTGAAATGTAAGTACAATATTTATATTCCAATTGATTTATTATATTAATTACATGGTAAAAATAAGAAAGTCAGCAATGTTTCAGTAACAGTGTGCTGTGTCACTTTGTATTTTTATGTCTGATTTTGTAAGCAAGTAGTTTTTAAGTGAGGTGAAACTTGAGGGTACACAAGATAAATCAGACTCCTGAAAGGGATACAGTAATCTGGAAAGGTAGAGAGCCACTGTTCTAGATAACTCCTGCAGCACCCCTCTGAATATCTTTGCTAGCAGTGGCCCTTCTACCATTTTCTGTCCAACATCTGTGATGTGACCTACCATCCAACCACCCCCTTAGACCAGGCACCTCTCAGATACTCACTTCTCAGATTCCCTCTTCCAGGGCATGAGGTCATGCACTATGGCCCTCTATCAATATCCAGTCCCTTTTCCCAGCAGCATACCCCGTTACTATGCTCCCTCCTCTCCATGAAAAGTTTCATCTCCTGCTCAGGTCTTCCCAGGACTAAGCACTTGTAACTCCTGTTAAAGTCAACAGGAGTTGAAGGTGCTTGGCCCTTCACAGGATTGGAAGCCACAGTTCTTCATCACTATTCAGATGCCAAATTGCAATAACTGCATGGAAAACTTTTGGGATCTCTGAACATCAGGCAAGAGGGAGAAAAGTCCTAATCTGAAGGACTGAGTAGAAAGAAAAAAAGGAAGAAGAAATTAAAGTGAATCTTGTACCACAGAGCTAGCACAGGCCACTAGACCAATGCCAAAACATAGCCCTGCTGCATGGAAGCTGGCCATTCTCTCTCATTCTGATCACTAATAGAATGTAACTATATGTGCTGCTGAAAGGAGAAGGAACAAAGAAACTGAATAAAAGGTGCATGTGTAACTTCATTTAACTTTGGTGTGCTCTGAACTTAAATATTGTCAAAACCATGGAATTTATTTCCACTACTCCCCCAATCAATTACGTAGTAAATCCTTGTAGTGGTGGAGAGGCTTGAGTGTCTCAATGACCCCAAAAGCGACCCTGCCTGGAGTCATGTACTCCCTTAGAGTCACCCATGGCAGAACATCAAGGGCAAGGTCCCAGACAAAGTGTGATCCAAGAAGTCCCTAACAGCAGAGCAGATAGAGGATAAGTACACAATGGAGGTGAAACTGTTGTGCAATGTTACAATGGCTGTGAAGGTGGATGAAGGCTGCAGCAAATACAGGATTTCCAATCATCATAGTATCCATGCCATCGGTTTCAAGTCCTCTATCTGTCAAGGACAGTGTGGTGACCGTTGTGCACCAGTCTCCCCACTTCAAAAGAAGTCGCGCACAGGCATGTTCCAGTTTTTGGAAAAATAACATTTTGTGGTTCAAGGAGTGGGCCTATTAGCCACCTGAGGGCCCATAACTCCCATGGAAGATGATCACACTCAATAACGAGTGATCGCCCATCATCATCAAATCCAAATAATCTTCAGTTATATATCTGGACATTTCTGAGAGAGGGGCTCTATCAGCCTTTATATGTGACATGGTTCAGTTTTCTTTCATTTATATATTTGTCTACTTGAAAAAGTTTGCTTTTGTTTTGCATGTATTATTTCTTACTGTGTGTCTGTACAGCACCTTGCACAACGGGGCCCCGATGTCAATCAGGGCCTTTAGGCACTTCTGTAATATAATAATATTTTCAAAGTTCTTCTCCTGGCACACATCACCATTCTATCTGAACAGCTGGAGATCTGAAGCAGAAAGAAACTTGTTTCCACATTGTTTTCAGGGTGGGAAAGAAGGACAGGTGACAAGAGTACAGTAACTCCTCACTTAATGCTGTAGTTATGTTCCTGAAAAATGCAACTTTAAGTGAAACGATGTTAAACTAATCCAACTTTCCAATAAGATTTAATGTAAATGCAGGGGGGTTAGGTTCCAAGGAAATTTTTAGGAGGCAGACAAAAGGCATTATATACTGTACAGTACTGTACTGTGGTTCAGAAGTGCCCCTGGCTTACCCCACACAGGCACAGCCCGCTGCAGGCAAGGACACTAGGAAGCACCTTCGCAGCAGCAGTGGCAGGTTCCCCAGAGAAGAACAGGCGCCGACTTTGCCGGGGGATGCTCCAGGCCCACCTCTTTCTGTCCCCGCTCCACTCCAGGCCCTCCTCTTCCCACCCCCACTCCACCTCCTCTCCGGAGCAGCCGCATCCCTGCTCCTTCCCACCCCCCCAAAAGTCTTAAGTGCCACCAAACAGCCGTTTGGCAGCGCTTAGGACTTTCTGGGAGGGAGGGGGAGGAGTGGAGATGCAGCTGGGAGGGTGGGGGAAGCACTGGGAGGGAGGGGGAGGAGGCAGAGAATAGGAACTTGTGCAATGCTCCCTTGTAAAGTCACTGCTCTTCCACAGAATCTTACAAGCAGTGGACAGAGCAGGCAGCCAAATGATGTTATAAGGGAGCATTGCACAACTTTAAACAAGCAGGTTCCCTAATTGAGCAGCGACGTAACTTTGAAACAACGTTAAGCGGGAGGACATTAAGTGAGGAGTTACTGTACCTGAAAGTTTTCTAACTTAATCACCCCATTACTAATAATATTTAACCTCAGTCAAAAAATCCTTTTTACTCCCTCTCCAGTCACTAAGCTGTGATTCTGATTATCCTTAACATGTGAAGAAGAAAGATTAAATGTTGATTTTATTTATTTATTTTTAATAACTGACCATATGGTGTGCAAAATTTGTTATTTCCTCTGCTATTCCCAGAGCAAATATAAGTCTTGATGTTGTTTATGTTACTATCATCCAAAAATTAATAGCTTTTCATATATCTCTTGACTTCCTAGTGGCTACAAGGGAAAAAAATGAATATATTCAAGGCTAAATGTCACTTAAACTGCCTCTGATATACGTGTATTATAGTAAATTACCATAAATGTGCTATGCAGTGATGGAGACAAATGCCCAAAGAGAGAACTCATGTAAACAAGATAAGTAAAACTGTCTTATACATATTTAAGGGAATACATAAATGAGAGATAGTCATAAACTTGACAAAGGTAATAGAAGATATAAGTTAAACTTCATTGCTATAAAACTCGGGTTAAAAAGGTGATATAAATATTTTAGTCTTATCTAAGATTCTGTCATTAAAGATTTACCACCGTCCTCTCTCTTTTTAAAGCTGTCTCCATCACACGCTATTTAATCTGGAGAGCTACCTTTGCAACTTCTGCTATCTGTTTTCAAAGTCCTCAGATTCTTTGTCCACAAATTTCCTAAAAGGGCATCATATCATACATTCATTCTGTACAAATATGGTGTATATAGTAGAAAATACACACATACAGCTACTAGAGGCTAGTAATCAGCCCTTTGGTTAGAACAATCGTGCCAGTAGAAGAGTAGCTCAGAAATCTGGGTTAGAGGCAATGCAACTGAGAGCCATTTGTGGCTCCCTCCAATGGCTGGATAACTCCAGTCCTCATAAGGAAGGGGGCTCAGTGATCAGAGTAAAATTGGATACAACCACCATACTCTGCCTGCCACCAGAGAGCATGGTTCCAGGATAACCCTCCACAATTAACTTTGTTTTCCTTCCCTGTCCCACACCAGCCCTTGGTTGCTCCTATTTGACCCCCAGCTTTTGATTTGTTAGTTTTTAAATTCATTTCTTTAACCAAGTGAAAATCTCATTGACTTTACTGGGAGCTTAGTTTGAGCAAGGACTTCAGGTTCGCTGCATATCATTAATGTTATGTGACTGGTGGCATGGGAAAGGGATGGTTACTCTTTGGGTCAGGAATTACCCCTACGTATTTAGGCATCACCTAACACTTCGCAAAGAGCATCACTAGAGAAGAACAGCAAGACCAGCATTCAATAACTCAGTGCAAGGATAGGATGGCCAACAATGGCCCATTCCCAAAATATCGCTCTTGCCAACTCATGATTTCATCATGGGTCTCGTGATACTTGTTGTTCTTCTTATAGCTCCAGTTCCTGGAGTTATGTGATATTGGGGGTGGGAGCTGAGATTCTCATGGCAAGTAGGTTTCCAGCCCTCATGATTGCAGAAAAAATGCTTGAAAATTTGGCCTGAATGCAGCCTTAAAGACTCAGAACCCAAACACAAGAAAGAACCCCAGAGTGTTTTATTGAAAAACCTCACAGGTTTTAAGCCAACTAACTAATCTAACCATGGTTCAAAAATATTGTCTAAATCTGTTTCTTGCTGCCTACATATTTACTGCATTTACACCTTTTGGGGCTCCTCTAATTTTTTTCCTCTGTTTAAGAAAAGATGGGCCAGATCCATAACTGATGCAAACAATCCCAGACTTTTGGATATTCAAGACCCAAACCCAAACATGATGCCTTGATTCCAACTCTCCTTTTAATGTCCATCTTTTTTATTTCACTCACTCCTGTTCTCCTTTGAGTCATTTATTCCCTCATCTCCCTTTTAGGAGGAGGCTAACTGATTTTCCATTGTCTCCTCCCTTCCAGCAATTCTTATTCTACATTTTGCCACTTTTCTGCCCTCCAACAGCCCTGCACACATTTTCCTCCCCATTAAGTTAGCCTACAATTCATCAGGAATATACATTCCAAAGCCAAGTAGATATGGAACTGGTTTAGAAGAATAAGGAAAGATTGCTTCAGCTCGCTAATAGACGGTATCAATCTTACTCGCTTTAAATGAAATATAAATTTATTGTAGTCATGCTGATAAGTGCTATTTGCCAAATTCATTCCCGGAAGTCAATGAGTTAATGCAAGGAGGGATTTGACCCTTTATTTTCAGTTTGTGGAGTCTGTGCATTAAAATAAAAGCTCAACTGTCACTGAAAATGTGACAGCAGAACATAGCACTGCTGTACCTAAAACAAGAATCAGTCTTAGAACTGACACTGCTCAAGTGTGACACATATGGGACAGATCCTGCAGTCCTTTCACAAACTAAACACCCATTAACTGCAGGGTGTGATGCTATATGATTACAACAGGTAGATAATTGTTGCTATCACTATTATATAATTGCAACAAATCTTATGCAAAGTGTGTCAAGTAAGGTGTCTATGGAAAAGTTATAATTTGCTGAATAGGATTATGCTATTTGCATGTATCATTTTTGTATCTGAAATTATGGATATTGACTATGTACCTGTATTTCAAATGTATCTGCTAATGTGGTAACACCCACAAGGTATTTTGCCAGCACATTGTAGTGGGACTATTCAAGTTGAATGGCCCATCGAGGAACACGTAACTCACAATGGACCATGAAAGATGCCTATCAACACCTAATGGGCTTTCCTGTTGATATTCTAGCTAGAGTATGGGTGATGGCCCCTGCTATGACTCAGCAGAGCATGCAAGAGCACGTGACTAAACCATGTGACCTAAACTCCATCTTACCACCTGTATTTTTCCACAAACTGAACTGAGGGCTTTGTTTCCCTCCACATTACAAAAGCTATAAAAGGCCCTGGAAACATCTCCATTTTGTCTCTTTCCTGCTCAAACCTCTGGGCTATGAACTTATACTAATGGGAGCATTCTAACCAAAGGACTGAGGAGCTTCCAGTGATTTGGGAGCAACCAGAGACTTAACAAGCCAGCAGTTTATTCCATCACTGCTACAAGTCTGATCCAAGAACCTTGCAATTATTGTAGGTATTTGATTCCTTTAAACAATTTTAATGCAACTTTTTCTTTCTTTCTTTTATAAATAAACCTTTATATATTAGATACTAAAGGATTGGCAACAGCATGATTATTGGGTAAGATGGAGTTACATATTGACCTGGATATGTGGCTGGACCTTTGGGATCAGAAGAACTCTTTGGTTGATGAAGTTGGTTTTAAAATAACCACTCATCATTCAGTCTAGTGTCTGGGTGTTGAATCCAGGACTGGAATACCTAAAGAGCCTGCATTCAGACTTCTTGTTAGACAGTGTGGTGAGACAGAAGTTTACTTTTGTATGCTGGTTTGGGTATATCTTATGGAAGAATAACCACCAGTTTTGGGGTGTGTCTGCCCTATTTCTCAGCAACTTGTCCTGAATTTGTTATTCTCAGTTGTGACCCACTGAGGCACGGTGGCACAGGGTTAGGTCATAATTAGTCCGGAGCTATAATGGTTCTTTTATTATTAGTTACAAGAGGGTTGCAGGGATATAAACCTTCATACTTCAGGTCATAAGCCCACCTCTATCTATGGACAGTTGTGGAAGTCTTACAGCCTATGTTATACAGGAGGTCCAGCTAGATGAGGACAGTGGTCCCTTCTGTCTTTATAATCTATGAAACTTTCCCCGTGGGCAGGTTAGCCTGAATCACCTACAGCAGGGTTTCTGACACTTTCCTCTGAAGCAGCTGATAGCGGCAAATTTCAGAGGTAGGACACTGGACTAGATAGATCATTGGCTCAGATAATATGGCAATTCCTACTTCTCATAAGAACCCAGAACTACTCCTAATGACCATGGACGTTGGTGCACACATGCAGAGGAATTATATCCTTACATGTGCTGTAGAGGAGGTGGGCTCACTCTCCAAGGATGGATAAGCCAGCTGCACCAAGGTACGCCTGCTTGAGGTGACCCATTAAGAGATGCTGCATCTCAGGAAGGCAGACATGTCTTCAGCTAATCAGGATATACTCATATGAACAAATTCAATGACAGCCACCACCCACTAGTTAAACACTAAGCATAGTCCTGTGCTTGTGCTCACACACAGCCTTTGTTCACACCAGTGCTGCAATGCAACAGCTTTGCACTCTCTACTATTCATTGCACAAGAACTCTCACCATTGAGAACACTTGGCATGTTACCATGCAAACAGACAGTATATTTATATATGTAAGCTAGATGCCCACTTGCATACACACTCTTGCTCATGGCCCAACATTTCCAGGGACCTGTGAAATTTCCAAGGTGCCACAGGTCAATCTTCACCTCACTAATAATGTTCATCTACATCAACTATGGTGTTTAAACAGCCTTAGAATAACACACCTCTCCTTTGTGAAGTAAGCATTGTAGCCCAGGTTTGTCTGGGGTGCAAAGCACTTGTCACAAATACCAGGTTCTTTTACTCAGACAGCTACATGAGAAATGTTATTGAGTTTGAGATTGGTGAAGGACACAGAGACTTTATTAGTTTTCGTTAGTACAGACAAGTACAACTGAAGTTATAGGAAAATAAGATAGAGTATGAAAAGTATAGAAAACTAACCGCCTGGTCCAGGCCTACTTACAGCCTTAGGCTGGTACAAGATAAAGCAATCCCCCCATGCTGACATACTTATAACCTTGGGGAGGCCATTGGAAGCAAAGATGGAACAGAACAGCCAATGAAGCACACCACAAGAGGAGATGATGTCTTGGGATGCAATATCCCACCTGTGAACATTATGTATCAGATTGTACACCCCCTTTTCATACATTTACATATCTATGGCCATATTTACTTAGGTCTCAGCCCCTTGTCTAGGGGACTTAGTTGGGGATTTGTCCTGCTTTGGGCAAGGGATTGGACTAGATGTCCTGCCGAGGTATTCTATGACTTTCCTGGTACGCATAACTGGACTTCCAACTTTTGACTTACACTAGCTGCATCAATACATTTCCCAGTGTTTCCAATATGTTAATGTGATTAATCTCATGGTTACATATACTACAAATCCCCTGGAAATCCATTATTTCAAACAAACTGTTCTTTTGCTGTTAACTTGTTTTTATTGCCAAGCCTACCTAAAATAATTAATATTATTGTTTCCCCTACTTGATTACAGCTCTACTAGCTTCTATTTTACTATCTTAAAGCATTTTAATATGGATATATAATTTGATTGTGCACCCTAAAACCAGGTCAGGGGTTACAGATCAACAGTATTCCAGCCCAGATTTTGTGGCTGAAGAGGAGGTAAACCGCCAGAAACTGAAGACTGTTTTTAACATTCACAGAGGTAATATTCTGTAGGTAGGACATCACAGAACCATCTCAATATTTTATTTCCTTTTTATTGTGACCTGATTCAAACTGTCTCTTTTCTTTCAGCTTCTATATTTTGAGTCAACAGCAGCTTCTCAGGGGATGGACCTTATGCTGCAGACATTATACTTGATAAAATGTGGCAATAAAAACCAAACCAAACCACTAGTCAATCAAAATATAGATTTGGTGCAGCAGTGTTTGGGACTTCCATTCAGAAAGGCTTCACACTGGAAGCAGTCTCATTACATAGGCGAGTAAAAACAACCTCTGCAATGCTGATGTAGAGTGCCAAAAATGTATGAACATAGACCCTTTTAGATTAGGACTAAGGGAAATAATAGTGCAAAATACACTGTAGATTAGCATGACAGGGTAATGGGGGGGAAAACTGGGAAAGACCCATCAATCCCAAGATGTTGGACTAGGTGCAGGAATCTCTGGATGATATCTATGGCCTGTGTTATGCAGAAAGCCAGACTTCCCTAGATGATCCTAGTGATTCCTTTTGGACTTATGAATCGATGAATTGGTTGCTAGGTAGAGAGATGTGGAACACTGTTTAAGTTACCAAAGCCCTGGAACATTATGTGGCCTTTAGTTTTGCAAGCTCAATTGCCAAAACCTGCACTTTTCTTCCTCCTCTCCTCAGATAGCAGTTTAATAGTCCTTGGTCCATTCTGAGCATTAGTGGGGTCTAGAATGGGCCTGTTTGTGCTGTCGGGAGTTTGATTTAACGGGCCGGATCTTCAGCTGGTGTAAGTCAGTACAGCACCAAGGATAAGGCCCCACGTACTGATTTAATGCACTGTTTGGTGTGTCAGGATGCCTCTCAATGGGCACATTTAAACAAATCAGTCACACAATTACATAATGATGCGTTTGGACCAAGCTCCGCCCTGTGATTCAAAGTCAACAGGAGCTGTGTGTGCATAGCTGAGGGCTGAATTTTTAAAGTCACTTCCCTTTCATGCCAACAGCACCTTAGGGACTTGGAATTCAGGTTCCATTCCTAGCCCAAGTCCAGTTTCCTCCACCCTCAGCAATATTTTGTAAAAATTGACAGAATCTGGTACCTACCACACTTCCCATGTCCCACTCTGCAAGCCTCTTTGTACTCTTTCCCCTTCGCTCCATTAAAATAACAGGAGCTGCTGGAGAGTTACTATCCCTTCCCAGATGTTCATGTCATTGTGTCCATGTGCATTCCATATCAGGTTAATAAAGTTACTATTAGAAGTCCGCATGTGGCTTTTCCTCCTGCTTTATTCCCTTTTCCATCTGCACCCACCAACCCTGTCAGCAAATGAGTCTCTCTGGCCCCCAAACGTCAGGGATGGAGCCCAATATCTCCAGCACCCTCAACACAAAGAACTATCCAGAGCTCAGGCAACAGGATTCAGAATAAACAGAGCAGAACAGAACTGACTTCCCAGTCCCACCCCACCCGTCCCTCAGTTCTCATTTCTGAACCTGTCCCATGCTAGATACCACAGTAACAGGCACTTTATAAAGCCAAAAAGAGCCTGATAATCCAGTCTCACTCTGTCTCCCCCATTCTGTAGCTAGCTTGCCACATTACTACAAATCTCCCACATAGTCTCGATTGCCACTCAACTTTCCACCCCCAGCGACCTCTCTGTTGCCTTCCTTACCCTCTTTGGGAGATCTGATTTCCCTTCCCTTTGGCATTAGTTATAAAAGGACTAGCTCACGACTGATGTACACAGTTATTGTTCTATTGACATCAGTGGAGTTGTGCCCCTTTTTACCCAGCCACGGACTGAGACTCAAGAGACACTGCACAGACCACGTGTAGTCATTTAGCTGCTGAGGGTTACGTAACAAAATACACAGTTCCCCACACATACAATTTGGGGTTGATCCTGCAATCCTAACTCCCACTAAACAGATGAGAGTTTCTCCTGGGTAAAGACTGCAGGAATGGATGGCTCTTTTGTTAGCCCAAACTTCAGCTCTCAGGTTGATCTCTGATCTTTCTGCTCTGCCCTCCCGCCCACACACACACTTTTTTGCTTTCAGGTGACAAACACAGCAACTTTCTGTCACACAACCATCCCTCTTCTCTTCCATGAATTCTTGTGATGGATCCAAAGGGCAGAGCTCCCCATCCTGACAGCAAGTGGTGCTCCAAAGAAATGGCTGCATGACCCAGCTGGAGGCCTCAATAGGAGCATAGTGTGTTGATTGTTACATGCACCACCAAAGAGGGTATTATACACTGCCCTACACCGGGGGGATAACATGGAACTGCACCACTCCAGGGAACTCTGGAGAGAGACTACATGGATTCTCAAGCAGAGAAAGTACAAGAAAAAAGCCACTTATGGATTTAGGTACCCAACTTTAGGCACCTAAATTTGAAACTTCTGTCCTGACTTGCCCATCTTCACCCAGTTAGTCAGTGGCAGGCCTAAGACTAGAATCCAGGAATGCTTCTCTCCCATCCCCTGCTCCAACTATCAGGCAAATGCACCCCAAAACCAATCAGAAGGAATCACGTGGCAGCTACCATATCGTTGACAAATACATCTCACCTTTCTGACCACACAAACGCATGTGAGTTGCTTCCTTAGTTACCTTGCTTTTCCAGTGAACATGACTAAAATCTCCCCTCTGATTCCTCAGTTTGTTCAGACACTACAGATTGGTTATTGGTTTGATTTTTTGAATCCTCTAAGGTAACAGGTTGGTATTATCACACATTCTTAACATAACTGTCCCTCCCCGGTGAGTATACCTTGTATTACCTTCCTATTCAGTACAGCAGAACATCTTTAAAAGCAACTGTAGGCTGAGAACAATAGTAGATGATGTATCTAGGTTTTCATGCCATGCCCATCACTACAGAGTATCTAAGCATATGAACAGACAGCAAATCCAGATTTCCAAAACATATATAAAATTAAGGTTTCATCATTCACAGCTACGAACTTTGTTTTGTCTTGTTCGTGACCATCAAAAGGACCAAGTCAGCTTGATAGGACAATGTAAATGGTGTTTCTTACTTTAACGAGCCCAGAACATGAGCGGTGATGATCACAACTCATTTTTCTTTTCAATGACAAATGAACTCCTCGGTTATTTTCTTTCTTCTGATAAGTTTAAAAGGAAAGACTGTATGATGTCAGGGAGTAATTGAATTGTAAAGACAGAGGCACAGATAGGTAACAACTCTTTGTCATTTGTTCCTGAAACTTCCTAAATGAAATTCACATCAAAATGTGAAAATCTGCAAAGCATCATTAATTTCAAGAGATCAGAGCAAGATTTTAAACAGGAACTATGAAATAGTTTCTGTGTGTACCCTTCTGATGTCTTTCCTATTTCATCTAATTAACAATAAAACAGATGTCCCGTGACACAATCAGCTTTTTCATCCAGTAACACTGACAGTCTAAAAATGCCAATCCTTTCACATGTGTAAGTTAAAATGTCACGAGAAACCATTTTTGCGATTTAGAGATAAGAGCAAAGAGAAAATTAACATTGTCTAAAACTACAGCGGTGCACAAATCGCACTGCCTGCCATCCACAGCTGCATACCTAGATATGGTGCCGGAAGGGGGTTGGTCCATTTTGGTTTTTCTGCATGAGAACAAGTCAGATTAGTACATTTTTTACTCGCACTGCTGCACAAAATTAAAAAAAAGAAATCTTCCAACTTTGGGAAGCTGTGGTAACTTTAAAACAGGCATCGAGAAGAAGGGTGGTCTTGTGGTTATGGCACTGAATGGAAGCTCAAAATACCTGTGTGCAATTTCCAGCTCTGCCTGAGCCCTCCATGTGAACTTGGATAAGTCACTTAACTCTGTGTTCCAACTTCCCCATCTGTAAAATGGGAACAACACTCCTTCCCTTGTCGGTCTTGTCTATTGAAATTTTCAACTCTTCACGGCAGGGACTGTCTCTAATTTTGTGTTTGTACAGTGGGGCCCTTTAAGTGCTATGGTAATACACATAATACATTTTGCAGTCTAGTAGCCTTAAGAACAAATCTGTGTTGCATTTTTGTTTCCCTGCTGCCTTCAGATTTTGGGGGACCATTATAATGTCAATTATTCAAATACTTCAGGTATCAGCTCTTTGTTGCCCAATCTACATACATAAATTAAGTTGTTGTCATATCTGGGTCTCCCAGAGCATCTTGGCTGCTCTTACTATGTTTTGTAGCTGCTCAGCTCAGACATGTCTTGTTTGACATGAGCCACCAAGTAACAAACAATTAACAAGATAATTAAGATACGATTAACACTCTGTCTCATTTGACTTGGCACAATTGAGAACTGATCTTCAAATGTCGAGGTAGTAAGATTTCTAAATTCTACAAGATCATTTCACAGTATTAGCAACTCTCAAGATTTTGTCATGAGTCTTATGGTAATTATTGTTTTCCTTCAAGCCTCAGCTCCTGGAGTCAAGCGGAGATGTGATGATTTCAGCCTTCGTTCTTAAAGAAAAAGCAAATTTCTAGCCCTTGTGGCTGTAGAGGAAGCTTCCAAATATGACCCCACCCTAAAGGCTCAAAAAGTAGAAGGCAAATAAAGAGAACACCAAATCTATTATTTGACATAATCTCATGATTTTTGGTGACCCTGACTCATGATTTTTGAACATTTGGGGTTGGCAATACTGATTTCAACCACTCAGATGGTCAAAAGATTAAAAGTTACCCCTTCCCACAAGGCACTGAAACAATACTACTATTAGGCCCAAACAGCCTTTTTTATCCCCATCCTTATGATCCGGAAACTGAGCTGCAAACAGATTGAGTTACTTTCCCAGACCAGTCAAATTCAGACAGCCTAGACACTGGACCCGGAGTACCAGTCCTCATGCTCCAACCTCAGAATACTGAAATGAACATCTGTACTCTATCCTAGGATCACCCTTCCTTTCCAACATGAGCTACTCCTCTAAAGATGTGTCTACACTGCAATTAAACACTCCCAGCTGGCCCGTGTCAACTGACTCAGGATTACAGGGTTGTAAAATTGGATCGCGGAGCCTGGGCTACAGCCCAAGCCCAAATGTCTACACCATAGTTTTACAGCCCACAGCCCAAGCCCATGTCAGCTGACACAGGCCAGCCATGTGTGTTCAATCGCTGTGTAAACATCCCCTAAGCAGTTATGCCTTACAACTATCATTCACTGTTTAAACCTGTCTATCCACTTCCCATATCAGTAGAAAATGCTTTAAAAATTGAATACTGGGTAAATGCCCAACCCTTCACCCCCACCCAAAGTTTAGGGCAATATTTTCAGATTTGCTCAGCACAAAAAATCGAGGCCAGATTTTCAGAGCTCAGTTCCAAGTTAGGTACCTAAGAGAAGTGGCCACTTTTCTGAAAGGGCTCAGCCCCCAGCAGCTCCCATCATTTTCAGCTGGGTATTTTCAGAAGTCTGGATACTTAATCAAGGTATCTAAAATGGGAGCTGTTGCAAGTAGAGCAACCTGGACCTTAAAAATAAGCTTCCACTCAAAAAGATGAAACAGCAACACAAACAGCAGGACTTTATTTCTTTTATCTGACTGCATAAAAACAAGAACACTCATCGCACTGGGATACACTTACAATAAATAGCTCCATTTCAGCATTTCACTAATCACAAAAGCCTTATTGTTACAAATACTCCAGTGCCATGAACATTATCCCTTAATTATTCATCCACAGTTTATATCTATAGCTAATTTACCACCTGCCCGTCTTTGCAACCAGGCACCATTGCTTTGTTATTTCTGGACAGGTTCAAGGGTAGATCACTGGGAGGCTGATAGGGAGGAAAGGCTTTGTTATTGCAAAGGGAAACTTGTTTTATGGGAATTCAAATTATACTTAATAACCACCAGCCCCATTTACCTAACCCATGAGAACTCACCCGTGCACTGGGTGGCATTGTCAAATCCTCTTCACAGGGAACTCTCCTTTCTCTCTTTCTAAACTTGCGTCTAATGTGAAGAGTCGCACTGTAAAGGCAATGGTTTTTTACTCTGCCAATCTGCTCCCTCAGCATATCCTGGCTTTACCAGCTAAAATAAGGTTTTACTTATTTTTAGGGCTGCCATTTAATCACAGTTAACTCACGCGATTAACTCAAAAAAAATTAAGTGCAGTTTAAAAAAATGAATCTCGATTAATTGCACTGTTAAACAATAGAAAACCAATTGAAATGTATTAAATATTTTGGATGTTTTTCTACATTTTCAAATATATTGATTTCTATTACAACACAGAATACAATATACAGTGCTCATTTTATATTACTTTTTTTATTACAAATATTTGTAAAAATGATAAAAGAAAGAAGTAAATACTTTGCAAAGCTGGCTACAAAAGTGCCATGCAAATGCCTGTTCTCACTTTCAGGTGACATTGTAAATAAGAAGCGGGAAGCACTATCTCCCGTAAATGGAAACAAACTTGTTTGTCTTAGCGATTGGCTGAACGAGAAGTAGGACTGACTGGACTTGTAGGCTCTAAAGTTTTATGTTGTTTTGTTTTAGAGAGCAGCTATGTAACAAAAAAAATCTACATTTGTAAATTCAACTTTCAGGATAAAGAAATTGCACTACAGTACTTCTATGAGGTGAACTGAAAAATATTATTTCTTTTGGTTTTTTACATTGCAAATATTTGTCATAAAAATAAATATAAAGTGAGCACTGTACACTTTGTATTCTGTATTGTAACTGAAATCAATATATTTGAAAATGTAGAAAACATCCAAAAATATTTAAATAAATGATATTCCATTATTGTTTAACAGTGCGATAAATAGAGATTAATTTTATTAATCGCTTGACAGCCCTGCTTATTTTTACTGTTAAGCCTGAAGAGCCAAAACAGGGAAGGAAGACTGAGTTGGCCTGTGTGTTTGAAGAGTTTTGTCTCTTCGATTTAGATGGCAAATTCCTGGGGGGCAGGAACAATTGTCTCCCTATTTATTTGTACAGCCTCAAACATTGACCTGACTTTAGAAACACTAATAATCCTCAACTGGAGGAAGCCACATCCTTCCCCCAAAAGAAAACAAAGTTATTTCTCATGTTCAGGAACGTATCTGTTAGTAACGTCTGTACATTCTGGAGCTATTACATCTCTTAATGGAACATGGTGTGTGGCACTCCACAGAGAGCGACTTCGGAGAAGTTAATTATAATCATATGTCTTCCTCAACTCACAACACTTGCAGAATATGATTGACAGGTCCTCCGATGGCAGAATTCAATTAAGTGTAATTTGAATTCCCATAAAACAAGTTTCCCTTTGTTGTAACACTGAAATCAGTATTGAAACATGATAAAACAGATATTAAATGATATAAATTCTCTTGTTGAGAATTTAAAAGTAGAAGGAAGCTTGGCTGAAAGTGATCATGAAATCATAGAATTTGCAATTCTAAGGAAAGGTAGAAGGGAGTACAGCAGAATAGAGACAATGGATTTCAGGAAGGCGGATTTTGGTAAGCTCAGAGAGCTGATAGGTAAGGTCCCATGGGAATTAAGACTGAGGGGAAAAACAACTGAGGAAAGTTGGCAGTTTTTCAAAGGGACGCTATTAAGGGCCCAAAAGCAAGTTATTCCGATGGTTAGGAAAGATAGAAAATGTGGCAAAAGACCACTTTGGCTTACCCTTGAGATCTTGCGTGACCTATAAAATAAAAAGGCGTCATATAAAAAATGGAAACTAGGTCAGATCACGAAGGATGAGTATAGGCAAATAACACAGGAATGCAGAGGCAAGATTAGAAAAGCAAAGGCACAAAATGAACTCAAACTAGCTATGGGAATAAAGGGAAACAAGAAGACTTTTTATCAATACATTAGAAGCAAGAGGAAGACTAAGGACAGGGTAGGCCCACTGCTCAATGAGGAGGGGGTAACAGTAACGGGAGACTTGGAAATGGCAGAGATGCTTAATGACTTCTTTGTTTCGGTCTTCACTGAGAAGTCTGAAGGAATGTCTAGTATAGTGAATGCTTACGGGAAGAGGGTAGGTTTAGAAGAGAAAATAAGGAAAGAGCAAGTAAAAAATCACTTAGAAAAGTTAGATGCCTGCAAGTCACCAGGGCCTGATGGAATGCATCCTAGAATACTCAAGGAGTTAATGGAAGAGGTATCTGAGCCTCTAGCTATTATCTTTGGGAAATCATGGGAGACGGGGGAGATTCCAGAAGACTGGAAGGGGGCAAATGTAGTGCCCATCTATAAAAAGGGAAATAAAAACAACCCAGGAAACTACAGACCAGTTAGTTTAACTTCTGTGCCAGGGAAGATAATGGAGCAGGTAATCAAAGAAATCATCTGCAAACACTTGGAAGGTGGTAAGGTGATAGGGAATAGCCAGCATGGATTTGTAAAAAACAAATCATGTCAAACTAATCTGATAGCGTTCTTTGATAGGATAACGAGCCTTGTGGATAAGGGAGAAGCGGTGGATGTGATATACCTAGACTTTAGTAAGGCATTTGATACAGTTTCGCATGATATTCTTATAGATAAGCTAGGAAAGTACAATTTAGATGGGGCTACTATAAGGTGGGTGCATAACTGGCTGGATAACCGTACTCAGAGAGTAGTTGTTAATGGCTCCCAATCCTGCTGGAAAGGTATAACAAGTGGGGTTCCGCAGGGGTCTGTTTTGGGACCGGTTCTGTTCAATATCTTCATCAACGATTTAGATGTTGGCATAGAAAGTACGCTTATTAAGTTTGCGGACGATACCAAACTGGGAGGGATTGCAACTGCTCTGGAGGACAGGGTCAAAATTCAAAATGATCTGGACAAATTGGAGAAATGGTCTGAGGTAAACAGGATGAAGTTCAATAAAGATAAATGCAAAGTGCTCCACTTAGGAAGGAACAATCAGTTTCACACATACAGAATGAGAAGAGATTGTCTAGGAAGGAGTATGGCAGAAAGAGATCTAGGGGTCATAGTGGACCACAAGCTTAATATGAGTCAACAGTGTGATACTGTTGCAAAAAAAGCAAACATGATTCTGGGATGCATTAACAGGTGTGTTGTAAACAAGACACGAGAAGTCATTCTTCCGCTTTACTCTGCGCTGGTTAGGCCTCAACTGGAGTATTGTGTCCAGTTCTGGGCACCGCATTTCAAGAAAGATGTGGAGAAATTGGAGAGGGTCCAGAGAAGAGCAACAAGAATGATTAAAGGTCTTGAGAACATGACCTATGAAGGAAGGCTGAAGGAATTGGGTTTGTTTAGTTTGGAAAAGAGAAGACTGAGAGGGGACATGATAGCAGTTTTCAGGTATCTAAAAGGGTGTCATCAGGAGGAGGGAGAAAACTTGTTCACCTTAGCCTCCAATGATAGAACAAGAAGCAATGGGCTTAAACTGCAGCAAGGGAGATTTAGGTTGGACATTAGGAAAAAGTTCCTAACTGTCAGGGTAGTTAAACACTGGAATAGATTGCCTAGGGAAGTTGTGGAATCTCCATCGCTGGAGATATTTAAGAATAGGTTAGATAAATGTCTATCAGGGATGGTCTAGACAGTATTTGGTCCTGCCATGAGGGCAGGGGACTGGACTCGATGACCTCTCAAGGTCCCTTCCAGTCCTAGAGTCTATGAGTCTATAATACGCTCTATGATACCATCATAAAGCATATAAATGTCACTTAATAATGCTGCCACTGTTGCTTTCTGAAGACCAGTGAGCTGGCTCTTTAAATATTAATTTTTACCATGAGGTGCTATCTGAGAGTAAAAAATAAATGTCAGACAAGGCATGGGAGAATAAGGACCAGATTTGCAAAGGTATTAGGCACCTAGAGATACAGATGGATGGTTTTGAAATCCCCTGTGTACCTAACTCCCATTGAAGTCACAATGGAGGCACAGAAGAGTACTGATCTGTCAGATAAATGCCATGTCCTCCATGCATTCCCCTCTCCTCTTCTCCCAAAAGGTCAGTGACTTTCCCAGGAGACTGTAGTACCTGGGAATAGCTGGGTAATGCCATGTCAAACGGCCTTTGGAGTGTCACACAGGGGAATACAGCTCAGTTTCCCACCTGCACCAGGTAAGAGCAGGGCACTCTTCTTTCAGATGTAGGCTTTGCTACTATTCTCCCTACTTTTGTCCACTCAAGACTAGACTATTGTAAAGTGCTCTTCTTGATGCTACACACTGAGACCCGCCAGAAACTAAAGCTAGCACAAATGCTGGTTAACCTGCACATCTGTCACATGCATTATGGCTTCCGATCCTGCATCCCTAACTTATTTCAAAGGCAAAGAAAACACCCAGGAATTTAGAGACCAAAAAAGCAGTTTCACCAACTACAGGAGCTCCCTCAAATCAGTATGCAGGGCCGGGCTAAATAAACTAGCTTGCCCTTTGTTTGACTTAAGCCAAGCCAAGCCAACAGGAACACAGCAGACATGTGGGACGGGACCTAGGCCCTGGAGTGGATGGGGTGTAGGGTGACAAGACAGCAAGTGTGAAAAATCTGGATGGGGCTGGGAGGTAATAGGAGCCTATATAAGAAAAAGCCCCAAATATCAGGACAGTCCCTATAAAATCGGGCCATCTGGTCACCCTAATGGGGTGGGTTGGTGAAGAGACAATGGGAGAAAGTGTATTTATATTTTTTAAAATTTTACTAATTAATCATTCATAAATCTATCAACCTGATCATTTCACTTGTATATTGTATCCCGTCCCCCCTACATATTCGCTGCCTTTTTTAGATCGTATGCTCTTCAGGGAAGTGCAGTGGCTGTGTCTTTTTCTGTGTTTAGAAAGTGCGTAGCACATTTTGGGCACTACTGTATTATAAGTGATAGTGTTATAACAATGCCACTATAGAAATCATTAACCCTTTTAATGCTGTGCAATGAACATACCACTAGGTAAAAATCCAGATCCTATAGGTAAGAGACTCCATATGCCACTAATAGTCCCCTGAGTCATCCAGTTCCACCAGCTTTGGTCAGGGCATACTACTGGATGGAAAAGAGCTAGATTCAAGCCCCTGCTCCAAATCAAGCAGAGGCGGGGATTTGAATGAGTCTCTCACATCCCAGGTGAGTGCCCAAGCCATGGGACTATTGGCTATAATGAAGTAGGGGCTGTCTGTCTCAAGGCAGGTCAACCCTAACTCCAGGAGAGGGGTTACAGCTGAGAATCCTGAGTGGAGAAAGGCCCCTCTCTTCATCCTATCAGCCAGTGGCTGAAGGCCCATATCAGTGAGAGTTAGACGCCTAAGCACCATTGAGGATGTGGGCCCAAGCCCTGCCCTTTTTCCCCTATATTTCACTCCTGGCTAGCTTAGGCAGCTCCCCACTTAGCTTGCTAGCTTCCAGGAGTCTCTCTCTTGGGCACCCAGCTCTCTCTGGCTCAGGGCTGAAGATACCACTGGGAAGCCTAGGAGTTAGACATTGCAATGCATCCAGCCCTGTTTGCCTCAGTTCCCTATGTGTGAAATGGGGATAATCTTCCTATTCTCCACCCCTTTATCTGCCTTATCTATTTAGATTGTAAACTCTTTCAGTCATCCCTTACTGTCTGTTCAGATAGCTCTTCTCATAAAGGGATCTCAATCTTAGCTGGGCCTCTAGATTTGAGAGTAAAACAAATATTTCTGCTTTCATTTAACCCCATGGAAGCTTAGGTATGGAAAAGTCTTTGATCTAGAGCCTGCAAATAAATGGAACTCTAAATAAATGTTTTTCTTTGTGCCTCTAAGAAGATTCATGGTGAACTTTAAATATTTAAAGAGCCAACTTATATGTGTCTTTAAAATGAAGCGGTTAGGAGAGGGTTAAAAAGAAAACTGACAAGTCCCTCTAATGCTATGCAAATGATATGTACATACAAATACATATTCCACAAACCAGGTTTTGGGGGTTTTGAGTAACATGATTCATCTGAATCACCTCTGCAGTCCCAGGAACCATCAGTGACACACAGAAAGGGCCCTCCCATTATATTACTGATACTATAATCAGCAGGGGAAAAAAAATCTGCATAGCAAACATAGTCTAAAAAGCCACTTGCCCTAAGTGAGAAACATAAAACAGGTGTCATGGGACAAAAAGATTCTAGAGACGGGGCCAGACTACAGGGCGGGGAGAATCAGCTCTGGCTCTGTATTTTGAACTCTTCAAAGCTTGGCCATGTTTGGATCCTGGCCCCATCACTAATGAGCCCCTTACACAGTTAGAATAACATCCACATGTGAGTGTCCCCATAATCAGCTAGATGGTTGTCTTGGGCAAATGACAACTGCTATCGGGAGCATCCTCAAGAATGCTGTCAGGGTAACTGTGCACTGCTGAGTAGCAAAGTTTACCATTAAAAGTCTCTGAAAAGATAACAAATAAAATTAGGGATAAATAATTAGTTTGTTAAAAAAAAATAAGGCAGCAGTTGACAGTTTTGACTTTTTACAACGCAGATTAAATTGTGTCTCTATTATAGCATTGGTATATAGGCCAAGGGACACTGCCAATTTTTTTTTCATGCAGTCTCTGCTGCCCCCTAGTGGGCTTTTTAAAGAGTAAGTGAGCAGAATGTTTTGTTTCAGAGGGTAGGTAATTATTTTAATTAGCAATTTCAATCTGCATTAGGAAATCATGATTTTGGGGAGGAGGGGGGCTTATGCTTGGTATTTGTAAGCTGATTTATACAAGTGTTTCATTCCCAAGACTAAGAATTAAGCAGTGTCGTGCCTTCTGCTCTATTTTATACTGATGCTATTTCCCATCATTCCAAAACTACATCAGAACATTTGTGCAGATTAGTAATCCCTTTGGAGCAGGGATTGTCTATTCCTGTGCATCTCTGCAAAGTGCAAAGGCCCAATCCTGATAGTGCCCAAAGGCCCCATCACAGTATAAATTACTACTAATAATAAAGAAGTCAAATTCAGACCCCTGAGTAAGCAGGCACAAGGCAACTGAAGCAAATATAGTTACACCCAGTTATGCAAAGCTAAATTTGGTCCTTAGGTCGTTATCTGCCAGCTGCACAACCATTTCTAGTCCATAAAACATTCAAAATGCAACAAATTATTTAATGCTCACTTCTATGGTCAACAAAAAAAACCTAGCTGGATTTTGGGCTCCTGTCACTCAGTATTTTTAAGACTACAAAAGAATATCCTAGGCTGAAGCAGTAATGGGCTCAAGATGCAAAACTGAGACCTGGATCTGGATGTGAAATATCCTAATGCTGGGGGGTGTTCATGTCCAGGCTGTGGCCTGGGTCTACAGATAGACTAAAGATCATGAGACAGATCCCTAGGTGTGCCAGAGCAACACACGGAGGGAGGTTTTACCCCTCTGATTATGGGGCTGCCAAGAGCCAAACCGGTCTCCAGCACACATTAGAACAGCCTCAATCTGCTCTTTTTAACTGTAACAACCGCTCTCAAGGAGCCTCTCCATTGGCCAGGATAACCAGAATGCGACATCATCCCCCAAAACACCACCTCCCAACTCCCACTCCATCCCAGAATGCCCCTGTGCTGGGGAATGGAGGGGTGGAGAGAGGACAGGAGCAGCTCTGCTAACCCTACACCAAATGACTATCCCTCTGCACTAGTGCAATCCTCAGATGCTGCCTCAAAGCAGCTTTTACATCCCTTTTATGTCATTAGAGCGGTGTAAACGGGACATCAAAGGGGCCACGGATCTGGACCTAAAGAAACAAACATCACTATATTTACGTGAGACCCACAAGGTGGGTGAGGTCAGATCTTTCATTGGCCCAGCTTCTGCTGGTGAAAGAGACAAGCTTTCAAACTTACTCAGAGCTCCCCTTCAGGTAGTAGGACAGTCAGAACAGATAGTGTGCCCCAACCAAATGTGATTAACTAACAAAAGGGACTGCATTTTGCTTGTTCCTCACTCCATCATCTATTATCTTTCTAGGGAAGCTTGTTATTTAACACTGTGCAGCCTTCTGGAGTAGTTTGTATGAAAGTCTCTATACAAAATAAGCTTGTGACTAATTTTATTTTCAGCCTCCACGCTTTTTTTTTGCATACAAGTCTTATGGTGTCGGTATAAACACAATTAAAGTGCAGCTTCCTGCTGGAAAATAACTCTACGCCAGAAAAGTGGCATCAGGGTGGGTTTCTGTTTTTACTATGACTGACTCCAGTTCTAGTTTTTACAAGAAAGAAGACAGACTTCTTAACTGCCAACCCAACAGACCCACTCTAGGTTCTGGGTTCTTTCCTACTCCTGTATTATCACTCATGCTAAAGAGTCTGTGACACGTGTCAATAGGAAATCCCAAATTAAGCAGTCACTTACACCTGCACTGCCCCACTGATGGCTAATGGGTTTGCACAGGTGTGAGTGAGGGCAGAGTTTGAAGACAGTAGGGTTGCCACTCAGTTGCTGTACGTCAGACCTGGCTAGGCTGATCAGACAGCAAGTGTGAAAAATTGGGATGGGGGTGTGGGGTAATAGGAGCCTATATAAGAAAAAGCCCCAAACATTGGGACTGTCTCTATAAAATCAGGACTCCGGTCACCCTAGAGCTAGCTTTGAATAAGGCGAGGAAGATTTGGCACCAAGATCATACTCAAGTAACAGGGTGAAATCCTGGCCCTCGTGAAGTCAGCAGAGCTCTTAGCATTGACTTCACTGGAGCCAGAATTTCACCCAAAATTTTAAAGACTAACTGTGCAGTGGGGTCTGCTGTCACCCTGATACGTCACACACCCCTTACACTCCCTCAGGCTCTGTTGAACAAACATCAGGATGCCCAAGATTAATTCACACTACAAGGCAATTAATCTTACTTTAGTTTAACTCTCTTCCCTGCTCCTGCCTTTGTCTCCTGTTTTCATGTCCTGTTTCTCTGCTGCAAATCAGGGCAGGGACCATATCCTTTTAACATGTATGTGCCCCCCACACACACCCGCTGAACACTCTCGTCCCCCCAGAATGGGAAAGCCCCTTCTTCCTCCCTTCTCAAGGGCTTGGTGACCCACCTTAGAACCAATAGGTCCTGGATTCTGTGCATTCAGTCTCTCCATCTAGTGGCCAGGTGCATAAGCTAATATGCAACCCCTAGGGCATCTTATTTATAAGTAGAGGAAATCAAGGACCACAGATAAGGGAGAAGGCAAGGGAATCAAGAATGTCAAACAAATGAGTGACCAACCCATCCACAACAATAAATCGTATACTAAATACCCACAAACTGAGTCAAAACAACACAATGCCCCCAAAATCTCCTCCCAGGTGTTTGCTGGTGGGTGGAGTTAGTTTTCAATGAGAAGAGCTTCCTAAGAAGCCAAGAGCTCTCCCGTTAGGTTCGAGCAGGTCTCTAGCAGCATCTAACCCTAGCTGGTTCCTCACTCCCTGTGCAAAGGAGGCCTAGCGGGTGCAGCAGAGACTTAGGGATCAGTCTCTTCTTTATGGAGGTGGTGCAGTGAGCTGCTTCCCCACCAGTGCTTCAACAACCCAACTCCCTGCAGCCAGCTCTCTCTGTCTCCACAAACCCTGTCCCTTCCAGGGCTCAGCGCACCTCAGCGCAGTTCCAGCTACACGCAGCCCACCTGGGGCCTGCAGCTGCCTCAGCCTGAGGAAGCTAAACCATAGCCTCTCTGTGTGTCACATACAGGAAAGGCAGGTCGTCCCCACTTCATTTTCCCTGCTTTTGTCTGCTGTCTGTGGAAGCTGCTTTCTTAACTCTCCAAAATGGGGAGGGGCTACAAGCACAAGGTATGGTACACATTTATGATCTGTATACAGGAACTGCACAGAGAGACAGGGTAGTCCAGCATTTCCCCATCACTTTTATCATGCCAGCATCCCATGCAATAGCTTCATGCTATGAACACAAGAACGGCCTTACTGGGTCAGACCAATGGCCCATCTAGCCCAATATCCTGTCTTCAGACAGTGGCCAGTGCCAAGTGCCCCAGAGGGAATGAACAGAAGAGGTAATCATCAAGTGATCCATCCCCGGTTGTCCATTTCCAGTTTCTGGCAGAGGCTAAGGACACTTCAGAGCATGGTTTTGCATCCCTGCCCATCCTGGCTAATAGCCATTGACAGACCTATCCTCCATGAAGTTATCTAATTCTTTTTTGAACCCTGTTATAGTCTTGGCCTGCACAACATCCTCTGGCAGAGTTCAACGGACTGACTGTGCTCTGTGTGAAGAAATACTTCCTTTTGTTCATTTTAAACCTGCTGCCTATTAATTTCATTTGGTGACCCCTAGTTCTTTTGTTATGAGAAGGAGTAAATAACACTTCCTTACTTGCTTTCTCCACATCAGTCATGATCTTATAGACCTCTATCATATCCCCACTTAATCATCTCTTTTCCAAGCTGAAAAGTCCCAGTCTTATTAATCTCTGCTCATATGGAAGCTGTTCCATACCCTTAATCATTTTTGTTGCACTTTTCTGAACCTTTTCCAATATATATTTTTTTAGATGGGGTGACCAGATCTGCATTCAGTATTCAAGATGTGGGCATACCATGGATTTATATAGAGACAATATGATATTTTCTATCTTATTATCTATCCCTTTCGTAATGATTCCCAACATTCTGTTCACTTTTTTGACTGCCGCTGCACATTGAGTGGATGGTTTCAGAGAACTATCCACAATGACTCCAAGATCTTTTTCTTGATCTATGAGTTAACTTGATACTTTATCATCACTCATGTCAAACAGCTGCATAATAGCTCTACAAGCCCCTGTCTTTTGCACTGTAGAACAAGAGTCCTCGAGGCTTACTGGGTCAAAAAAGTAAATAGGTACCTACGAACTAGTTTGCTTTGTAAACTAATCTCTCCATTCTGCACCCACACATAGCCTCAAAATGTATGTTGAGTATCCTACCACCCCCTCAAAAACTCCATTACAATTATAATTAAGGTCTGGCAGAAACCCGTTAGCATGGGGCTGAGCCTTCACATTTAATTCATTAGGTGGTTTTGAAAATTCTGGACCAAATCTTCCTTATCTTACTAAGGCAAAACTCCCGTTGGTGGGCACGGCCAGCAGGTCTGCTCCTGGCAGGGATTTCTGTTTCTCCTGTATGTGAATACAAGAGTACAGCAAGCTAGGTTTGCAAGCGTTCACTCCGAATTTATTTTTATTTCACCCCACTCTCAAGTATAATTCAAATCCTCATGTTCACTGAGCAGTTGACCCTGCAGCCTCTATTCAGGTAAAAACAAAAATCACATTGATTTCAATGAAAGTTGAGCTGATTGTACAGCACTTAACACAGTGGGGCCTTAATATTAAATCAGGCACCGAGCAATATAGTCTCTGCCCTTAAGTCATTAAAGCGAGACCTAACAAACATGTGTAGGCAGCTCCCTGGCGGTCTAGTGTCAGGGCTCAATTGCCAGATAAAGTTCCAGAACACACTTCTGGTCCTTCCAATACTGTCACTCACAAGGGAGAGTAATGTAACCTGGCACAGCTTCCTCGGCATCTGGGGAGTGCAGATTCCATGCTCTGCATCTGCCTTACCCTGTGCTGTTCACTGAGGGCTATGCCGTGTTCCAACACCCCACAGGCTCGCCACCAACACTGGCTGAGTCCCCAACACACCCCAGTGGCAGGCCGAGCACTCTTACCCTTCCCACTACCCGGGATGGAGCAAGTAAGTGAGAGGTACCCACCGCTACCAAACTCAGCTCCAGCTGGAATCAAAAGGGACCATGCCCTAGCCGGAAGCTTCAGGCTGGTGGGGAGGGCCACAAGCTCCTTGACCCGCTTGGGCGGTGAGGGGGAGATATAAACTATCAGCCAGTGACACCCCCCCCCCAGCCTCCCTATCATAAGTGACAGTGCCAGAAGGCAGTTCCAGCTCCCAAAGAAAGTGCCAAAATGGCATCCCACAGTCTTCTGGCACAACTCAAGCTCTGCCTAGTGGTCAGGAATCAGTGCTCTCTCACCACTGCAGCTGACATTTGATTCCCAATCAGGGAACTCCTTACAGGCTCCTGGTCTCTGGCAGCTTTCACCTGCCCATCTCTCACTGCCAGGCAGCTCTCACCATTCCCCTGGGTCCAGCTCCCCAGCGTGAAGACATCAGGAGGCAAGCCCCTCCGCTGTTCCCCTGCATCAGCCTGCTCTGGCTCTCCAACCAGAATGTCAGGAGACAACTCCCTCCACAGATCTTTGGCCTTCAGCCCCCTCCAGCCCTGGCTCTCTGGCTTGGGGAGGTCAGCTAGCAAATCCCTCTTGCTACTCTCCTGCCTTTAACTCTCCCCCAGGAACCACCTGTGCTGACTGCCCAGCACAGGTGTGCCAGGGTGGGGCTAATTAAATAGGTAGGGCCAGCTCTAAGATTCTTCAGCCTTAAAGGGGCAGGCTACCCATTACAATAACAATCAGAAGATGAGAGGGGAAGTGTAGAAGACAGAAAAGAGAAACAGTAGCAAGAACATGTATTTACAGGTATAGCATGATTTGCCTAGGGTCACAGGTGGTGAGTGGTGGAGTTGAGACTAGACCCAAGGCCTCCTATCTCTGTGCATTGCTAGAAGGTTTTCTGCCAGTTATCGTTTGTGTGGGTTTTTTTTTTTTGTTTCCTGAAGTATGATTGTTATGTTCACAGCATACTCACAGAGAAATTAGATAACAAGCTTACCATACTCTTGCTGGAATGTTTCAGTGTAACAACTGTATTTCTTAGAATTCAGAATGGTAACATACAAGAACCAAAACAGAGAGAGACAAAGCAGACTGCCCCCTAACCAGAGAGGCATAAACTCAACCCACGTTACTCTAGGCTGGCTCTTTGCAGAACTGACTGATTGCACACTTTTCTACACAGCACCCTAGCCTGCAAACAGGGCCAGGAAAACCATTAGGGTTTAAATTGGCAGATTGTGATTTTTTTAAAAGTTTTCAGTACACCACAATGATAAGCATCAAGAACTGCAGACCAGATGTTTTTGTCATCTAGGTTGCCTTTCATACTGTGTTAATAAAATAGTGGCTGCACTCCTACTATCTGGAATTCTCTCCCTCTGTCAATTTCATTTTACTTTTAAAATTTTGGGGCTTAAGGCACTTTTTTCTCAACTCAATTTCCTTACAAATATTTGGGCTTGACCCTGCATTCCTTGAAGTCAGTGGAAATTTTGAGAAAGCAAGGGATGAAAGACCAGACCTGTGAGTTGTGCACTTATACCTTATCGTTTGCTTTGGGACATGTCATGATTTATTTTTACAGACGAACTTGGCTGGAAGACCCACTGGAAATTACTAAATTATATGAAATGGCATATAAATGAACAAGTACAGTTTAAAAATCAAGGTTATCGCATCATAAAACACTTGGTCCTGCAGACAATTGTATTTCCATTTTCAGCTATTTATGGCAAGACTTTGCAGCACATTGGCAAATGTTCCATAGCGTGCTTTGCAAAAGTAATGAAGACATCTTAGCACTACAATGAGAACCCATCACAACTTTTAAATCATTGCTGAGAAATGGAAAAGCCACCACTTGTGGTGTCAAGTATCAGAGGGGTAGCCGTGTTAGTCTGGATCTGTAAAAGCAGCAAAGAATCCTGTGATACCTTATAGACTAACAGACGTATTGGAGCATGAGCTTTCGTGGGTGAATACCCACTTCATCAGATGCATTTACACATTTGTGGGTGTGTAAATTCCAGGCATTCAGGTTAGAGAAGTCCAAATTAATGAGGAACTACTATATTTTTTTTCTTTTTGCTTCTATTTCAAGCAGCTTACTTGACTACAACTCTTTATCAAGGCCCCAGTCCTGGGAGCACTTCAGTCATGAGTTTTACTGTTACCCTATCATCCCATTCCCATGTATCTGTTTCTTTTAATTGGTGCATCATCATAGTTTGTGAGATCTCTGGGGCAGGAACTGTCTTCTTTTAACAAACAAACGTGTTTGAGGAGTGCCCAGGAGTGTAGTGGAGCCCTGCTTCTGACTGATGCTACTGTGAAACAAATAAGTACTCATGGTGAGTTCAATTTATACTGGTGTAGGAGAGAAAAGTCAAGGCCAATGGCTTACTAGCAAGGTGGAGTATCAGCTGTCTCTGTTACTGTTGACCCTTGCTGCTGTTTCCGTACAGCTCACCAAGCTTGAACAAAAATGCTGAAAATGAGAAGACCTGAAGCAACTGACTATGACCACACTGTGGCAGCAGAAGCAAGACACTGCTAAAGCAAGTCCCTTAACAAAGGGACAAGAGGCAGAGGAGTACACATCCAGTATCTCTCCTTTACAGGGAGACGCAGGCCAATGTTATTTAAACTAGACTGCTGGTGCAGGACCGTTCCTTACATAGAGGTTACCTCAGGTTTCCCCGTCTCTCACTTCACTGATTCAGGCAGTTTCTCTGGCGTATTCACACGCACTGATGAACTAGCATAGATTGGGCCCAGGTCTTCAAAATATTTAGGCTCCGAACTTCCACTGATTTCAAAGGAAATGAGGATCCTAAATACCTTTACGAATCTAGGCCTTTGAGCAGTCTTCCAGAACAACTCTAGCCCGTGCCAGTTGCTTGAGTACTCCAGGTAAGCGCTCCAGGTCCCAGCTGTGCAATAGGGAGAGTAGCACTGCCTTTTCTTAGAGGGGCATTGTGAGGATAAACCCATAACAGACTGAGGTGCTCAGAGGCAAGCTCTATACCACAACCAATGACAACATATCCCAAGATGATTATTTTAGCCTCCACTTTCCAGAGAAGCATGTGGCACTCGATGAGTTAAAACTGGGTGAAGAAGTTTGCTACTGAAGCCAGCTGCTCTGGGGTGGGGGAGGAGGTAAATTCAGCACAGAGTGTGCCCAATCCATGCACAGCAATGAAAGGCAGAAAGTTCCCTTCACCCTCTGTCCCTACCCTGTTACAGCTGCTCAGAGCTGGGCCTGGTTCCCCGGAAGAGAGGAGACAATGCACCCAGCAAGCACTGATCAAAAGACTGCACAGAGGGAAAGAGTCAAAACGAGGCTAAGGGCCTGCCCTCATCCCAAAAGCACATGCTGCAGGGTGACAGAAGTGCCTCTAAAGCAGGCACATCCTTGGAGCTCCACAAGGAACACAGACTGATTCAGCCCACCTAGTGCCGCCCCTCCCCAGCATGGCCGCCAACTCTTGTGATTTGATTGCACGTTAGCAATTCTTGACCTTTGTCTTAAAGCCCCTGCTCCTGGACTCGTCATTACATGAGAATCTCAGCATTTTGTGGTAAGTTTCTAGCCCACGTAATGGTGAAGGAACGCTTGCAGATGTGAACCCTAGAGGTTCAAAAGCCAGAAGGCAAATAAAAGACCAACTTTTGTTTTTACACTGATGATTTTTAAGACAATCTAATGATGTTTCGGGGTCTGACTCATGATTTGGGGAACATTTGGGGCTGGCAATACTGGGGTTTACAAACTGTGGTCTAGCCCATAATCAAATGGCCTAAGACAGTCAGTGTCTTGCGCTCTTATAGGAGCTGTAATTTTTAAATTATTTTTAACCCAGGTGAATAATAAATGATAAACTTAATAATGATTACAGCAGATCCATGTGGGATGACACCCCATTCAGCTTAATGGCTACAATCTACTGAAACCTGATGACCCAGTCAGTAATTTGCATTTTGTAGTGTCCATATGTACTGCTCCACCTGCTTCCCCTCTCACCGCAAGCTTGTGGCCATCCGCTCTCCCAGGCTCCTGCTTAATCTCTTTACCCCAGAGGTATTTAGGCACCTAACTCCAATTGAAATCAACAGAATTAGTCAGTGGACCTTTGGTGCTTCCTCTTCCTCTGCTGTACTTTACCCATGGCCAGTGCTTCCCCGTCCCCTGCCCCCTCCTGGCTATATCACTGTGATCTTGCCTCCTGCCCATGCCTGAACCACATCTGGAAATTTAATTTGAGCAGTGCAATGACAACGCTTGATTTGGGCATAAAGGGGAACAGCCAAATAGGGGCCAGACACTGGCTTTCAGGGTTACATGACAATGGCTAGAGCAAGCACAGCTGTCAGTGTAAGACTAGGGCACAACGTTTCAAGGCCAGCAGCCCAATTAGGGTTGCCAGGTGTCCAGTTTTTGACAGGAACGCTCTGTCAAAAAGGAACTCTGGCAGCTCCGGTCAGCACAGGGCTGTTAAAAGTCTGGTCAGCGGCACAGCAGGGCTAAGGCAGTCTCCCTGCCTGCCCTGGCTCTGTGTGGCTTGCAGAAGTGGCCAGTGGTCCAACTCCTAGGCACAGGGACTAGGGAGGCGCTGTGTGTTGGCCCCACCCCAAGCGTTGGCTTTGCAGCTCCCATTGGCCGGGAACTGCAGCCAATGGGAGCTGCAGAGGCAGCACCTTTGGGCACAGGTAGCGCACAGAGCCCTCTGGCCTCTCCGCCTAGGAGTTGGACATGCCACTTCCAGGAGCCGCACGGACCAGGCCAGGCCAGGACCCTGCCTTAGCCCTGCTGCGCCACCAACTAGGAGCCACCTGAGATAAATGGTGCCCAGCCAGAGCCCGCCCCACAAACCCCATCCCGCACCCCAACCCGCTGCCCCAGGTCAAACCCTCCTCCCACACCCAAACTCCCTCCCAGGGCCCGCACCCCCTCCTGCACTACAACCCCCTGCCCCAGTCCTGAGCCCCCTCCCACGCTCCAAACCCCTCAGCCCCATCCCGGAGCCCCTCCTGCACCCAAACCCCCTCATCTCCCGCTCCACCCCATAGCCCACACCCCCAGCTGGAGCCCTCACCCCCTCCCACACCGCAACCCTCCTTACCCAGGTCAGAACCCCCTCCCACACCCCACCCCCTGCCCCACCCCAGTGAAAGTGAGTGAGAGAGGGAGAGGAAAAGTGATGGAGGGAGAGGGTGGAGTGAGTGGGGGACAGGGACTCAGAGAAGGGGCAGAGGAGGGCGCGGCCTTTGGGTAAGGGGTGGGAGAGGGGTGGGGGAAGGGTGATCAGTTTTGTGCAGTTAGAAAGTTGGCAACCCTAAACCCAATCCATGAGCTTGAGAAGAGGGCCAGCTCTCCCCATCCCACATCGGCACCTTCACAACAGCTCAGACTCTGCAGGGGTGGAGGGCATAGGTGCTGGAATTATGGGTGCTGCAGCACCCCCTGTCTTGAAGTGGTTTCCATTATATACAGGGTTTACAGTTTGGTTCAATGGATCTCAACACCCCCACTATAAGCATTGTTCCAGCACCTTTGGTTGAGGGGACAGACACTTAATTTACATTGGTTCCCCCATTGCACAGTGAAGCCCCCCAAGCTCCATTGATCCCCTCCCCAAGATCTGCAGAGGCCACAACTATCTACATGCATTCCTTCCTGGCTCACTCCAGAACCCCGCCAGTCCTGTATTTGTGCTAGCTGGCAGGCCTTCCCCAACCAGCCACTAATCCTGGAGGATGAGGTTCAACAAGCCAGAAGTGTACACAGACTCCAGCACTACTAAATTTGTAGTGGAGTCCCAACAAGGTTGCTTGGGGTAGGGGTACGACAAAATGAGGAAAGCTCCCTCTACCCCTCCACTTGCTTCCCCGGGAGAAGCTTTATGGAGTCTAAGAGACAATCTGCAGATTTTCTGGGTTGTCGTCTCCTCTGCGCTGCAGCCACTTTTGAGAAGGGGGCGGAGGGGCAGCTGCAGCCATTTAATATATAGCAAACTGCACCATCAGTGCCTGAGGGAGGAGAAATTTCAGCCAGAGACACTGGAGCAAACCCCTAACTTATGAAAAGTGCCATGGGGTCTCCAAATCAAGACAGAGCAGGCAGGAGATTGGTTCTTAAGCACCCACAGTGGGAACACATCTGACATTTTCTCCCCCTTGAACAGTATCTGCTGTGGCTGACTCCACCCCAGACAAGGAGGCCCTCTCAGGAGTGGGGTTTCCCTGCAGTGAAGAACCACCACCAAACCATCAAGACAGCCGTGCTTATTTGGAAGAGCGACCCCGCTCAGTCTGTGCGCCCCCACTGCAGACATTACAGCCAGGCCATCAGCATGTGCAGGAGCAACTGTGACGCTGCTGCTATCACTATTGAAACAAAGAGAGGTAAGGGGGAAAACCCTCATTACGAGTCCAACTCTCCTGCACTCTCGCAGCCACTCAGCTCACTCATTGCTGGGACAGCAGCGGTTGCCTGAAACATGTTAAAGCATCCTCTACCAGTAGCTGGTGACTGGGACCCAGAACTAGAGGAACACATTGAAGGAAGTCAGGGCCAGATTTTCAAAAGGTGCCTAAAGATGCAGATAGATGCCTAGTGGGATTGTTCAAAGGGATTTCATTGGGGTTCGGTGCACAGATAGATTCCTAGTAGGGTTTTAAAAGTATCTGTGCACCGAACCCCAATGAAATCCTTTTGAACAATCCCACTAGACATCTGTCTGCTTCTTTAAGCACCTAAATACCTAAAAAAAAAAAAAAAAAAAAAAACCTGCCACCCACTCAATCAGATTGTACTACATGCAAGCAGAGGTGTCTGCTACTTAACCGAGATGGAGAGTCTGTAGGTTTAAGAGACAAAGGTGAGGAGGTGAGAAAACTGGATAGATTCTACAGTGATTCTATTAAAGACAAATGTGCCAATTAGCATCTGATCTTCCCTCTGAACCCAAGAGAGACGGAAGAAAAATATCTAGGCAACTCAATAACTTTTGGAGCGCTTTCTCTTGATATGATTTTGTTTCATATATTAAATATATTATTCTCTAGTCTTTAAATATAGTTTTCCGTGATATGATGCATTCAGTGCAATTGATCTGATACTTTAAAGTTCAAAGACAATTTTTCTTGGCATTGTTACGTACATTTAACACTTCATTGAAAACACTGAGCACGTTGGATAGGTACCTACTGTAGTATTTTAAAAATTCAAAGACATAAAATAAAGTAGTGGAGATGAATCTAAACCATAATGCTCTGATCCAAACGCCCCCTACATTTACAGGGTTTTTGGCTCAATCCAATCTCTTCGCTATTCTTTAAAGATACAGTGTCATTTCTGTCTGAAAATGTTCTACCTGCTATTGTTACAAGTAACATGTAAGGCTATTATAAATGTAAAGAGATTAGATGGGGAAGTATTTCCCCTCCCTCATTTTTTTCAGTGTGCTTGTGTATTTGTGCATTTAGTGGGTACTCACTTTCACTATATTCAGTTTTCCCTGTTGTATATGTGGATATTCACACAGCAAAAGAGAAGAGAAAAACTTCTCAAGAAAATGGGAAACTTATGGTTATAAAACCATACAAGTATAAGGGAGACTGGACAATTTGTTGGTTTTTGATTACAGTAGAACCTCAGAGCTACGAACACCTCAGAAATAGAGGCTGCTCATAACTCTGAACAAAACGTTATGGTGGTTCTTTCAAAAGTTTGCAACTGAACATTGACTTAATACAGCTTTGAAACTTTACTATGCAGAAGAAAAATGCTGCTTTCCCTTTTTTTTTTAGGCGTTTATGTCTAACACAGTACTGGGTTGTTTGTTTGTTTTTCTCTGCTGCTGCCTAATTGTGTACTTCTGGTTCCAAATAAAGTGGCAGTTGACTGGTCAGTTCGTAACTCTGGTGTTAATAATACTGAGGTTCTACTGTAACTAGGTTTTGATTTCACAGTGTCCCTTTAAATACAATTAAATACAAAATTCTGCATAGCCTTTGCAATTCCTCACTTCTAACCTGTGATCCATTTCTGAAAACAGAAGGGGCCATTTGATTTATTAGCATGGTTCTGTATGCACAGCCTTATCAAGAAAGTCGTTGGATGTAAGAAGAATGAGAATAGCAACTTTTATGTAGTCTGGCTTTCAAATCTTGGGTGTCAATAAAACATGAGATGTCCCAAGCGACCTAATAAAAATGAACCTTTTAATATAGTTACACATTTCTCCAGACTTACCAACAAATCTGCTGGGTCTGATCAGTATATGAGTAGTCTGTTCATGTTCTAACAATGCAGCAGATTTGCTAGCCTCTGTTTGTACGGCCTTGTAAAAATTAAACTAAGTTTAATCAAACTTGGGTGCCTATATTGCTATTTAACAAGTAATAGATTAATCATACTAATGTTTAATGTCAGCAGTGTGCCTAGTGCTGTTCAAGATGAAGATAACAGTACCTGCCTCAAAGACTTTACAGTCTAGAAGACAAATCAGTATTTAAATGGTTAAATCAGCATTTAGGTATCTAAATATAGATTTAGGGGCCAACCCTATAAATACCTATGTGCATGAGCAACTTTACCTACATTGTGAGTAATCCCCGCTAAAGTCAATGAGACTACTCACAGGTGTAAAGTAATGCATGTGCATTGTTTGTAGGATCAGGCCCTAAGCCTGAACTTTGAAAACTTTCTTCAACTACAGTAACTTGGGTCCATTATCTGATTTTAGCTGTTCTTGCCTGTGTGCCGATAGATCTTATGTGGATAATTCCAGTATTGCTTTTTGTGTCTTGAAGCCAAATTCTGATCTCATATATTGCAAGCTCCCTTTGTAGTTTACAAAATAATCTGATGGCAGAATTTATTGCTTGTGGTACCTCTGTTTAAGGGGATGGCGGCAATTAGTGTTTACACAATGTGTATCCTTGGAGCGCCAGAAAGGAAAAAGAAATATTTCTTACTGGCCAGAACCCCCCAAAACAGTCCTAAAATAAAGGAAGCCAAACAAATAAAGCATATGATCATCCTGCATGACCCAGGCTGGAGTGATCCTGCTGCGTGTTAGAAAAGATCCATAGGGAAACTGCACACAAGTTCCAGGCTACCATTACAACCACTGGACCAGACCTATATTCTCAAGCACACTTTTCTGCTGGAAGAGACTTTTCTAGACCTCTCCTTCATATGTCAAAACTTCTGCATTTATGTCACTAAGACAAAACAAAAGTGAAAACAAGTAGTTGAGGGGAAAAACTTAAAATGTGAAACAAAAACCAGATCAAATGAGAATACACAGTAAAAATTATTGGAAGGGGAGGACATTGAAGATATTCTTGTTCATTAACTTTTTGGCATTAACAGAGTTTTCTCCTTTTACAGAATATTTGTTGTTTACTATTTTGAGAGTTTACTTTTGGGATGAGATTTCATCACAATATCATGATATCCCATGAGGTATAAAAAAATCTGTGCACCAAATGAACAGGAAAGTGATTCCTCTAATTATTAGGACATGAAAAATCTGTGCTAGAGTAAAGAGTGCCACATTTTAAGCCATCCTCTGAATTGGTCCATGTTTCATAGTTGAATCTGCATGTGTGTGTCCAGATTTTATGCAGACAATTAAAGTCACCTGGGAATGGAGCGGTTAAGACCCCATACAAAGCTTTGAAAATGTCAGCCTTAGAGTAACACTGTTTAGCTATCACTCATTTATAATTATCACATATGTTCCAAAGACTGTGGCTATACTTCCTAAGGCTCTGGTTCTGCTGCCACTGAAACAAATGGAAGAGCTCCCATTGATTTCATTGGTACAGAATTGAGACCACCGACAACCAAATGCATTAGATCAGGGGTCCCCAACGCAGTGTCCGCAGGTGCCATGGCACCTGCAGGGGCATCTAAATGTGCCCATGTCCTGGCCAGTGGTTTGAGCATTGGCTTGCTATACCTAGAGTTGTGAGTTCAATCCTTGAGGGGATCACTTAGGGATCTGGGGCAAAATCACTTGGTCCTGCTAGTGAAAGCAGGGGGCTGGACTCAATGACCTTTCAGGGTCCCTTCCAATTCTAGCAAATAGGATATCTCTATTTATTATTAGGACCCTACATCCCTATTTCCTTAATAATCTTTCGTGGATACTATAGTGCTGCTGTCTTTACTTTTAGCACCAACACAACATGTTCCTGCTTTCCTTCATTGCTCCCATAGCGCTTCCAACGTAGCCTTCACTGGGCCAAAGACTTTCCCTCAGGTTACAAAACTAAGGTAGATGGATTTGCTAAGTTACTAAGCTTTTTCCCCCTCACATCATGAATGTCACTACTGTTCATTAGAAACCGCTCCACAAGACTTGACCAATCATATTGCATTTTCAGTAACAGTAACCTGTGGACTTGTACATATTATGATGGTGTTGTTGGTTTTTAAACTCTGTTACTTCATCATAGTAAGTCTATTGACTTGGTAAACTAAGAGCTACCCATTTAAAATAAAATTGTTAATTATGTTATGAGCAGCGTGTTACCCTAGTAGAAATAGCCACCTTCATTGCAGTTTCCCCAGACACAAAGGACTCATAACTCATTGTCTGTATAAAGAGATCTCAGTCAGAAGGATTCTTACTTCTTAATCCTATTTACTCCTGTGGTTTATTGACATCTATCTTTGTATTATGACTATCATAACTCTGGCACAATGTTATAACAGCAAGGAGAGCAGAATTATAGCCTCTGCCTTGCCATTCGTCAGCCCATACTTGGAAAATATTGTCCCTGAAAAAACACAGAACAGGGACTCACAATTAACACTAAGAAGTGTTAATTAGACAGAGCTGGATCGACTTATTAAAGAGAGGGTATTTTACTTACCCTTCTCTCACACCAGCAGCATAGCTTCCACAGCGAAGTCAGCGTGCTGCTGCTCATGGAGCTAGGAGTAAAGACACTCAGAACCCCTGGGTGTTCTACCTTATCGCTGAATGGGTATTTATTAGCAGCCATGCTCTCTGGCCATTGAGGCTGTCTATTGGGGACACAAATTCTGCTTCAGCATTTACAACAAAACTCTTACCATGGAAAAATTGAATTGAACACATTTTAATGAAAGCAGGGTCCAGAAGAGATTTCCTACAACAGGGATTACTGTCTTAATTAGCAAAGAGTCCTGTGGCACCTTATAAACTAACAGACGTATTGGAGCATGAGCTTTCATGGGTGAATACCCACTTCATTGGATGCACAACATGCATCCGACGAAGTGGGTATTCACCCATGAAAGCTCATGCTCCAATACGTTTGTTAGTCTATAGATGCCACAGGACTCTTTGCTGCTTTTACAGATCTAGACTAACACGGCTACCCCTCTGATACTTGTCTTAATTAGGGCCCTTATTAAACAACAAATACTCAAGTAACCCAAGAGTCTGATAATCAGGCCCTAACTATCTCAAATTGGGCAACCGAAAATGGAGGCACCCAAAATTAGTGGGCCCTTTGGAAAATGCAGACTAAATTGACAAGCCCAAAGTCTTCCAGTGCCAGTAAGTCAGAGGTAGGACTGGGAGTAGAAACCAGGTCTTCTGATGCCCATTCAACAGATACCCATAAATCTCTATTGCTTCCTGAGCTCGCAAGACCATGCTGCTTCCCTGCAACAATAACAGCTCCCCCACATTCCATGAGAACAATCCAATGAAAACCAAGCAATCCAAACTGAACAGATAAGGAATAAACGTGCCTTTCAAAAGGTATCATATAAGAAACAAGCCTGCTTTACTTTAGATGTGCCTCACTCAGCAGAAGTCTCTTTTTTTCATGTTTCGTTATCTTTTCAGATTAATCTCTGAGCAGACCAGGAGTCCACACTCGCGTAGCTTCAGCAATGTGTTAATGCCACCGGATGGATATTTGTGCTGTGCAACCTCCTCAAGACAATATTTAATATTTGGATTATGAAGTGTATAGCTGGGAAATTTTGATCAAGTCTATCTTCCTAGGGTAGCAAGGCAGGGAGACAGCACAGAGATAGCGTTTGGGAAACCCAGATGTGCTGAAAATTAAATTGTTGGATACAGAAGACTAGTCACTGTTCTGTGGCTAAAAACAGTCACTAGGCATGGTTATTATATTAATAAATTTTCATTGCTAGTTACCAATGCATACGGCCTCTAGACACTTTAACAACTAAAAGCCATTATTTCCAACAAATGGACAGTATGCCCCCAAACAATAGCCAGAAAAAAATAAAAACAATGAAAGTAAAAAAAATTGCTCTCTGCATGCAATGTGATTTAGACACACACAGACATACACACACACACACACTCTCCCCAAAATGGGGAAAGGAGGGAATTTTATAAAATGTAAAGAATTCAATTCAGTGTGTAAACAGGGATCACTCCAGAAAAACCATGGTGTTTAGAATCAAACTATATGGAAAGTGACAATGTTTATTTAACCCTATTTTAGGTTAAACGTGCATGAGCCTTAGTGAAAGTTAAAAGATGACTTTTGGACTCATAATACCATAAACCTCCGCAAAACAAAGTAAAACATCCCTGTCAGGACTATTTATTGAACAGATGGAGAGACTTCCAGTCAAGGGAATGAGATTTTGATGTGATGCACAATACTTGCTTTTACAGACCAGAATGAGTTCCCTTAGTGGTCAGTCAACCAGCCTGTTGTAATTGCACCCAGCCTTTGGATCTCACTTGCTTCCAAGCCAGCTGGGTCTGGGCAGAGTCCAGTCACCATTTCTAGCTCTGGGTCTCTAAGGCAGGGCTGGTGCAACCATTTAGGCAACCTAGGCGGTCGTTTAGGGCACTAGGATTTGGGGGGCGGAATTTTCTTCAGTGCGACTGTACCAGCTGGATCTTCGGCCACCCTGGTCGCCGCCGGCATTTAAGTGGAGGGAGTTGGGGCAGGGGGGGGCGGGGAGGGCCGCCTGCAGCAAGTAAGGGGGGGCCGCACGCAGGGGAACTTCCTGGCCCCAGCTCACCCCTGTCCCGCCTCCTCCCCGAGCATGCCATGGCCCCTTCACTTCTCTCACCTCCCAAACTTGCAGCGCCTAAGCTGATTGGCGCCGCAAGCCTGGGAGGCAGGAGAAGTGAAGCGGTGATGGCGTGCTTGGGGTTGAGGCGGAGCAGGGGTGAGCTGGGGCGGGGAGTTCCCCTGCATGCCGCTCCCCCCTTACTCGGGGTGGAGGGTGGGGGGTGGTGAGCTGCCGTGGAGGGGGGCACCTCAGGGCAGGGCTTGGGGACGGGGGAGGGCACAAGGTGGAAGTTTCGCCGAGGGTGCAAAACATCCTTGCACCGGCCCTGCTCTAAGGCACACTCTTGGGTATAGATTCCATCTGACACCTTTCCTTGGGAATATGAGACTCTGAAGTCCAACTGCCCTAGGCTCTGAAAGCAGTGCTGAGAACTCCCAAGTCACTTACGCATGCCCCCTGCCTTCCTCCCCACCTTCCATCTAGTCATGGATGCTCTGGTTTATAGTTTAACCCTTAGGGATGATGTAGCAGGTAAAGCAAAGAACACAGGCTTTGCAGAGGAGCTTCTTAACCACAGTAACATTTACTCTTAAAACATACAAGAGTTACAATTCTTTGGGGGGGGTCGGGGGAACAGAAGCCTGTATGCTCTCTCCCTTGAGTTGATCCTTACCTCTTCTTGTGAGTCCTCTGGCCAGCTAGTGGATCAGGCAAGTAAGGCCTCTCTCCCACCCTCTTCTGCTGTCTGGCAACGGTCAGCTGGTGAGACTGAGAGAAAGAGCCTAGAGCGCATCCTCCCTTAAACAAGATTTCTGCCCTCTGTCAGGTGACCAGCCAATCAGCTGCTAAACTCCAGTCAGGTGGTTAGCAGGGACGTTCTGGAGTCCAAACTGGGAACAACAGTTGCCTCCAGCCTGGCTCCACTATAGCAAAACCATTGCCCTCACGGTGGGCCCCCTGGATTGGAAGACAATCACAGCTGATGACTTGTGTTAGCCCTTCAGGGAGGTATCAGGCATTACACTAAACTGCCTTGGGTCTGACCCTGACAGCTCTCCTTAGAGTGACATACTCACAATGTGGGTCAGATTCTTCAAAATGGCAGTTACACTCTAAACTGAAAGTCACAATTTGATATAGACGTACAGCTATACCAATCCATCACATCTCTCCCCCAGATGAAGATGAAATGATCAGGGTACTTCACCTCTGATCCTTGGGAAGTTTTCACATCTCCCTCTGGGATTGCACGTCTGCTATTACAGATATGCTCCCATTAATATGAACTACTTCCACATCATAACCTTGAAGTTCTAGACTCCATCTCAGTAATTTGACATTAAATCCTTTTGCTTAATATAACCAGGGAGATAGAAGTGGTTGATATACACTGTAAGATGCTGCCCAAATAGATACAACTCTAAGTTCCTAGGTGCCCATATTATGGCAAGATACTCCATTCTCAACAGTGGTATAATTCTTTTCTCAGGGGAGTAGTTTCTTGCTCAGATACACAATCAGATGCCTCTCCCCCTTGTCATCAGTTTGCATCAGCACAACACCTGGCCCAGCATCCAAAGCATCTATAAAAGCCCTGGAGGGTTTGCCAAAGTATGGATTTACCAGAACTGGATCTGACTGAGGGTTTCCTTAGTTTAGAGATGTCGCCTTGACATTGATTGGTTCGATCTATTTTGTTAGGCTTACCCTTTTTACATAAATCCATGATGAGTGCAGCCAAGAATCTAAAGAGAGGGACAAGTCTCCTGTAATAACTTGTCATCTCAATAAAGCATTGGGCTGACTTCCCAGTTTCTGGAGTAGGCCAGTTCTTAATAGCTTCCACCTTTGCAGGTTCAAGCTTAATGTAGCCACTTTCCACTATATGGCCAAGAGAGGCCACTTCTACCATCCCCACTTCACACTTCTCCACTTTTACAGTCAGTCGTGCCAGCTGAATGCAGTGGAGCATTCTCCCCATATGGATAACATATTCCTCCTCAGTCTGACAAAAGTACAAATATCTACCCCCTCCAGTAACCTATCTCAAAGGTATCTGGAGCCCCTTTGAGGCCAGAAGATAAAACCAAGAATTCAAAGATCCCCAATGGGGGATAAATGTAGATTTAAGCCTGGCCTCAGTTTCCAAAGGGACCTGCTAATAATCCTAAGCGAGATCAGTTGTGATAAGATATTGTTCCCCAGCTCAGTTTCCACCTCTATAGGAGATATCCTCTTCTGCTTTCAAACCCAAAATATTTTCCTGTAAATTGGAGATGGGGGTGTCACTTCAAACGTAAGGAGCAAAGGCATTTTAAGTGGTTCATGAGCCCCACAGTCTGCCTATCCATTTGGCTGTAGTCTTCTAGGCTTTCTCTCTGAGAAAGGGGATTAGAAAATGGAAACAATCTATGGGGTCTACCCAATTTAAGTCACATGCCTTCTCAAAGGCTGAGAGATAGGAATCAGTATCCCAGATACACCACCCCACCCCCTGCCCTTGGCGTCTATGCCCCGCCCCACAAGAAATTACTGTTCTGTGTTCTATCTCCAGCTTCTAGATCATTAGATCCCTGGCTCCTCCATTGCACAAAGGTCCAGTTTATACCAGCACTGCCTCAATGCCAGTGTTGCTGCTCCCAGTCAGTCTTCCTCTCATAGACTAGGTCCCACTGCTCCAGAACTCTTATCACCACTGGATCATCTGTGGTGTCATCTCCTTGGTCCTCCACCTGCCCTGTAGGAGAATAGGAAACCACCTCAAGGTGTTGGTTTGGGGCTGGTACCCTGTTCTGCCTCTGGTCATCTGAGTGCAGCCAGGTCTGACTTGAAGATCAGCCATGGGCAGACATCCTTGTGAGCATGTGCTGTCAGGAAACAATTCTTCTTCCCAATCCTTTCTTCTTTCTCCCCTCCCCCGCCATTTTAGCCATACATGAATCAAGAGGCTTCTCACACTTGGCCATATCTAAAAGAATTAATCCTTGAATCTCTTCCAGCTCATCAAAATGGGCCTGCCAGGTGCCATCATAGTCTTCAGGAAGCATTATTTTTCCTCACATTTCAGAATCTACAGGGAGTCATCATTACTTAAGATTAGGGTGACCAGATAGCAACTGTGAAAAAACAGGACAGGGAATGGAGGTAATAGGCACCTATATAAGAAAAAGTCCCAAAAAACAGGATTGTTCCTTTAAAAATAGGACATCTGGTCACCCTACCTAAGATAAGATTCTAGTATCCACATCTAAGATAAACCAATACTTCTCAAAACAGCATTCCAAACTGAGATAACCCAAAACTATATGTCTAATCAGAATCATGTCTGTATTGTGTACCCATTTCACACCTGGTATAAACAGGAATAGCTTCACTGAAGCAAACACTAGTTACACAGAAAGCTCATGTGGCATATCCTAGGTTTTATGTTGCTTGATTTCTTATAATTAGGTCAGGATGGCACGTTGGGGGCAGGCCTGTTATTGCCTCTTCGCACTTCTGGATGCAGTGTGTGTTTTTATCTCACTGGATGTACTTGCTCTTGTGCAATTTTCAGTTAAGTGTTACAGAAATATTTTTACCAGTTTCAGCTGGTGACCTCTTGCTACACCATTCTCCTATATTATGGTCTAGTGTCTAATCTATTTTAGTTCTTATACAGCAGCCAGTACTGTTCTCCAAATCTCAAAGTTCTCATATGATTCTCTTTAAAACATATATTGCAGTCTAGTCCCCTCATCATTTTTTCCCTTGCTGACTATGGGAAGCTCTTAAAGCCTTCTTCATGAAGACACCTTATAACAGTAATACTCTGTGACATTGCACTCTAGATGATTTTATGAAAGTATGCTGATGAGTGTGAACATAATGTAACTAAAATATGCTTCTTGCTAAAGAGCTCTTGTAAGGTATCATTACAAAGCTTATAATCTACTGAGTGTGTTCATCCTATTTGTATAAATGTATCGAGAAACTAGAAATAGGAAATATAACTCTGAGAGCCTATTGTAATTATGCAAAGTGTGGGCCATTAATGGTGGTTTGGAATCTTGATGGCTCCCGTTAACCAGGACAATTGACTGTAGATGGCAGGTGACACGATCACATGTCACTGTAATCCATCTTTAACCTGGTGCTTTTCCATTGAGAAGGAGGGAGTGGGAACCCAGAGAGGGACAAAGGATTCCCGCCTTATGCAAAAGATATATACGTGGGTGGAACAGAACAAAAGGGGCAGCCATAATGAGAAATCCCCTAGCTATCACCTGAGCTGGAACAAGGGCTGGACCAGGGGAAAGGATTGTGCCCAGATTAGGAAGGCATCCAGTCTGTGAAATAAACTTATTGAAACACCTCTGAGGGTGAGATTTTTTCATCTGTATTCAGTTTTATTACTATACTGGTCTTAGACTTGTGTGTTTTATTTTATTTTGCTTGGTAATTCACTTTGTCTGTCTGCTATTGCTTGGAACCTCTTAAATCCTACTTTCTGTATTTAATAAAATCACTTTCTACTTACTAATTAACCCAGAGTATGTATTAATACGGGGGGGGAGCAAAGAGCTGTGCGTATCTATCAGTGTTATAGAGGGCAAACAATTTATGAGTTTACCCTGTATACGTTTTAAACAGGGTAAAACAGATTTATTTGGGGTTTGGACCCCATTGGGAGTTGGGCATCTAAGTGTTAAAGACAGGCACACTTCTTAAATTGCTTTCAGTTAAGTCTTCAGCTTTAGGGCACGTGATTCAGACCCTGGGTCAGTGTTGGAGCAGACTGGCATGTCTGGCTCAACAAGACAGGGTGCTGGAGCCCCAAGCTGGCACGGAAAGCAGGGGAAGAAGTAGTCTTGGCACATCAGTTGGCAGTTCCCAAGAGGATTTCTGTGATCTAACCCGTCACATACTCAGACCTCAGCAGTTCAAGAGTCAAATTAATAATCAACATTATCCAAAAAAGCCACAGTAGTGTGAATTCATTGTTTCATTTACTAATATATAGAGATCTAGATAAATTATTCTCACAGCAAAATCACCAAGTATTATTATTATATCAACTACAATTGGTTAATAACATAGTAAAAGCATCCTGGCTGTCTAATCATTAAATCACACAGTGTTTTAATATCCTCTGCTGCAAAGAGCCGCAGGAGACACATTGAAGAACCACTTGCTGGCTCCCCAGCCTCAGTCTGAGTATCAGAGCTTTATAATCTTCACATACCTCTTGTAGCCCTCGCCAGCACCCCTTTAATAACCTGAATACCCTCACTTACATTTTTGGTGCCTAGTGCTAGCCACCATAGCCTAAGTACACTCCTCACCTTGTTTTTTTGTAATTCCAACTATCTAGGTACTTACATGGCCCCCACCACCAATATATCTGAGTTCTGCTCCTGCCTCTTTCCAGACAAACTATTCAGAGACAGGCTTCCAGGGAAACAGCCAGTGAGGTATGCACAACATTCATCCCCTACAGCTTGTGCAGCAGCTTTACCAGACTCCGGGGGCGCTACAGCTCCTAAACCCAGCAAGGGAGACACCACCTATGTCCATGACCCAGCAGCCTACTGCTCTTTCACTTTCTCTCACCTCTTCACACTTCCTTCTGGTGCCTTTGTGCCTTCTGAGTTAATGAGGTGATTCGTTTTTTAATGCTCTTCAGACCACCTTCAATCTCTCAGTCCGGCACAGTTCCTATATCCAGTTTTGCAAGGGGCAACTAATTGAAGTAGCAGTGACCAGAGTGCTGGCTCAGGGGGTATTGCCCAGTACTCTGGTCAGGTCTACACTTCCAACACTGCATCGGTACAGCTGCATGCCGCAGAGCTAAAGTGAAGACATTCCTACACTGACCAGAGAGCATCTCCAGTCAGGGTAGTTAATCCACCTGCAGGAGAAGCTCTCCCGCAGACATAGCACTGTCTACACCTGTGGTTAGGTCACTGCTCAGGGGTGTGGACATAGTTATACCAGCATAAGTCTGTAGTGTACCCTTTTTGCAGCTCCCTTACCCTGGAGACACTCTTCCAATTATTACATACCCCAAAGGTTCTCTCCTCTATTTCTTCACATCTAACACTATTGAAGGTTTAATTTACTTTCAGGTTTGCTTTCTCCAGCAGTATCCGCTTACATTTATATTAAATTCCATCATCCAGCTCTCTCCCCATTTACTTACTTGTCTTAACTCTCTCACAGCTTGGCAATGTCCTTATTATTAAGGCTCCTGTCAATACTTTGTATCTCAAACTGCATGTCTAAAGCATAAATACCTCGGAACCCTCAAAACTCACCTGTCATCTTCTGTCAGGAGAATTCTTTGCATTTATCCTTCCCCACCCTAGGAACATGGGAAATACCAATATTGGAGCTGGTTGAAAATGATGTTGCATAAAAATAGCTTTTAAAAATTAATTTTTGCAATTTTTCTTTAAAAGGTGAGAATTTTCCCAATGTTTAAGTGAAAAAATCAAAATCAAAGCTGAACATTTTCAGGTTGTAGTTTTTGTTTGTTCCCCTTTATCTCTCTTTTCCCCCTTGCCACTACGACACTTCTCCTTTTTTGCCACTGAAAAAGAGATGTAGAAAGGAAGAAAAAGAGAAGAAAAACAAAAACAAAAAAAATTACTGTTTCAAAAATCCAAAAAATTAGCTTTAACTTTGTGTCAAAAAAAATCAGAAAACTTTGAAATATCTATTTTTTTCACTAATTTTCCAATTTTAATTTTAAAAAGTTTAGAATGAAAAATGTTGAGGGGCTCTAATTAATATTCATACCAATGGCACTTTGCGCCAGATTCATCTCTGATGTAACTCCATTAATGGGTTCCTTACTTCTGTAGCAATCTAACAGAGCCAGTCTTTTGGGTGTGCTGAAACTCAGCCAAATGCTGGAAATCGTGAGTTCACATGGCACGAACAACGGTGATTTCACAAGCATTTCTCCCTAGCAGTAGCTCACATACAGTGAGTGACCAATGGAGCAATTGCTGGTGGTTCCTGAGCTGACTAGTCACTACGTGCTGACTCCGCCTTTTTTCCATATTAAAATATGTTACATACTTTCCTGGTATTATTTTTACTTATAAGCAGTTGCTGCGGGTGCCATAGGGGAGATACCAACTCACAAACGAAACAGGTGTCCACCTGTTTGGGAATGGGGGAGGGATCCACTTGATCAGGAATAGGAAGGGAAATTTCTGTTGCATGGTACGGGAGATTTCCGTGAGAAAATCTCGCTATTCAGCTATGATCCACCACACTATGAAGCAAATACCCGGCGAGGAAGATACCTGCGCTCATAGTCATTGGTGAGGGAATGGAAGAGGAGAAAGGCTTCTGTCTGCAATTATTGTTTTCATCAAATTCACAGCACTGACATCCACATCAAACCAGGAGGCAGCTGTATTTACTCACATTCTGCTCGGTTTTATAAGGCTCCAGTGTCTGAGGTTGCGCTGTGGGTAAGTGTGAGGATAGTTTTACAGGCCAGAATATCAGAAAATCACCACGCCGTGGGGGATCTGTGACACTTGAAATGTATTAGGCCACCTCTGGCGGCATGTGTGAAAGTGACTTGCTCTCCCGATGCCTAAGGTCGATGCTTTCGTCACACACTGTAAAAAGAGGGGCCAGCTACTGGATGTCCCGGCGCTGGGAGGCTAAAATCTGTGAAAGTGATTGATAATCGACACCAATTTCCCCCCTCTAGTTTAAGACAATGCTGGGCTTCCCAGCGGTTTCCATGTCAAGCACACTAGGCAAAAAATCATGACAAATATTTGCCCTGCTACTCCTGACAGGCATTACAATAGGGTCCCGCCGCATGCATAACCTGGCTGCGCTGCACAGAAGTCATCCCCCAGCAGGGACGCGCGGCCTGGAACTTGCACGGGAATTATCCGCTCCACGTTTGCAATAACCAAAGCTAGTGAGTGCGGTTTCCCCAGGCGCCAGATCTTGCTTGGTGGGGATAGGTAGCACAGGTGGATTGTGGAGAGGGGGTTACGAGCGACTTGCCTTAACTGCCAGCAAACAAGGCGAATGGGTGTAGCTGGCAAGTCCTTTCTCCCGCCTAGAGGAAGGGAAGTTGAGGCTGCTGCTGCCCTGGAGGATTTCAGAGCCCTCGACTTGCCGGGCTCCTTCCAAGAGGAGGAATTATTTGGTCACTATTAAAATGAATGAATCCCCCTTCCAGGCAGGGCCAGCGCGCGCGCTTTCCTCGCTTCTTGCGCTGCGCTGCGCAGCACTGCGCAGAGTTTGCACCAAGTTTCCCCGGCAGGAGGGTTTGCCTTTGTGCCTGCTCAGAAGTTCTTCCGGCACTTTCCCCCTGTAACTTCTGCCATGTCTTTAGGCCAGCGGCGCCTCGCAGCTGACTGAAAATACCCCGCAGGCTCCCACGTGCGCCCCTGCAGCGGAAAGCTCTGCGGGGCCAAGACTCTGCTTCCCTTGGAACGCGTGTTGGGAATGGCGGGGTGATCTGGCCCATGCCTGGAGGGGGAATACCCCACCCTGGGTTTACATACCGCCTGCTGCAGAATAAACACTCGTGGCCGGGCGCCGGGCCTGCAGTGCGCGCAGCTTAGCACCACCACTGGGCTCGCCGCTACACTGGTTCATTCCGCGCGCCAGCCCAGGATACGCAGAAAACTGGGCTCCTAACGACCGGCAAAGGGTGGGGAACTGAGGGGCAGGTTAATACGGAAGTTTCTAACTACCCCTTCTCCCGTTCCTGCTACCAGTCCCCAAGCCCGTATTTAAAAGGGTGGGTTACAAACGGCTGATTTCCCCTGACCCTCCCAGGGCACAGTCCCACCAAGCTGCTGGAGGGCAGGTTTCAGTCTCCCTCCTTCGGCTGCGCTCGGGTTCCGCCTAGGTGAAGGAATGTCATTTCGCTACTAAATGGTTAGTCTAATTTGATCTTTATTATGCTGTGGATTAGGGCTGATTCCTATTAAACACAAGTGCAGTTAATCTAACTGCAGGACGTGTCCCACTGTATGTACAGCAGCCTCTGTTCCAGCCCCACCGCTTCCTGCAACCAGCGGATTAAGATTTAATTAACAGGGAAGTTTGCTAGCGCTCGCTTCCAGCCTCTCTCTGCCTCACAAATAATTTATACTCTGCTCCGCGAATTTTTATTCAGGAGCAAGTATTTAATTTCATTCTAAAGGGGAGCTGAATATTTCACGTCTTGCCCCAGGCTTCCAGAGAGAAACCTGTGTGCAGCAGCTTCAAACTCAACTGTTGGGGGATTATTTTTTTGTCCAGGCAGGGAATTACTTCCATGGGGACAATGTATCAGCTTTTTTTTTAAGTTAACAGCCTAAACTATCCCTATGAAATTTAATCATCATGATCCCCATTGTGGGCTGTATAAACTCAGGCTCGAGCAAACCTCCAAGAAACAGCAACAATTCTGATAAATTGTCCGGCTCGGCTAACTACACAAGAATGGCTTTTGTAATTAAAAAGGGAGCTGAGTTAAACCAACACCTCCTAAGCCCCTCTCAACAAGGCTAGAAAGGGAGAAATGTGGCAACCTGGTTGCTTTAAATAGCAGCTCTTTGTAGCCCATTCATAATCCCAGATATGGAAACTCATCCTGGGGACAGTCAGCTGCCAAAAAAAAAAAAGCGTATTCAGATGCTCAAAGTCCATCTTTTTTTTCCAGTCTTCAATAACCCTGGCACTTTATAACCAAACAGACAACTCCTTTTCCAATTAAAGTGGAATTAGGAAACTCAATCAAATTAGCTCACTATTAAAGCCCTTCTTTATTAAACCGTTTTATTGTAGTAATATTAAGTTTCACTCACTCTTGGAACACGAGACTTTAAAAAGTTTCCCTTGTGATATTGATTTGGCTGCTCTCCGGTTGGAGCGGGGTCAGAAGTATTTACCTAAGTGTAATCTGTAATATTTACTCCCCAAAAGAACAATCTTAAAATTGTTGCCAACCTGATCAATTGCGAAAGCCAATGAAGAATCGCACGGTACTCGCTCTGGTTCTTTGATTTTACCCCTGGGCTTCTTCCAATAACCATGAAGACACACAGTTCGTCTCATACACACCAATATATTAACTGGTTTATAGGAACAGCACTGTCAGTTTCAAGCCAATGTTTACACAGTTATATTTGAAGTGAGAAAGTAAACAGTCCAGCTGTGCCACAGAACAGTTTGGTGGGATTAGGTTTCCATACCAACCAACTTTAGGAGCTTTTACAGTCTTAATTCAACCATGCACTGAACTTATTCTTTGTGAGTAATAGTTTTCCTGGGCCAAACGCTCCCAGGACAGATAAGAAAAGTCCCTCTGCCCTCCACAATCACTTTTTTTTTTTTTTTTGGAGGATCGGGGCATTGTACGAAGCTATTGCTGACGCTCTTTCTTATATTCAGTGAAAGAAGAAAAATAGCATATTTCTTCTATTTGCCTTGAAGAATAATCAATGCGATTGATGATAGTGCCGTTCGTGTACCCTTCCTCCTGAAATTAATGGGCGATTTAAGACATCAGGATCGGTCCCAATATAAAATTAATTAGAGTTTAAAAAAAAAACACACAAGCTGATTTTGTTTTGCCCGATTTGATTCCGTTAACAGAATTTTTCTATTTAAACAACCTGTCTTTAATATTATTTATTATTTGTCCGTTTCTTATCTTAATCATATAGAAGCAATTAAAATCTTGAATCATCAAATGAAAAGAAATGGTTCCTCTTTCGTCGCTGCAGTCGCAGGATGATCCAGCATCTATATGCAACAACGAACACAATTATTTTAACAATACACTTTGCCTTTCCCTGGGATAATGTCAGATTGTCTAAATACAGGAAAGAAATCAGCAAGCCCCAAACTAGAAAATCCCCTACAAAATGCACTGGAGATATTTTTTTCTAAACAAATAAAATATGAGGAATTAGAAATTAAATTATTTGACATTTTGATGGAAAAGTAAATTTCTGTATGCTGCATTTCTCTGTGTGTGTGTGTGTTTTAAATGTCTGCTTCAGATTGTCTGCTTCAACCATCTCATAAAATTTAATAAACATGTTCAGAAAGTTCCTAAATTATTTGCATTAATCTGCCTTGAATATTGACTTTATGTGTTAACTGGGTTTGCCAAAACATTGTTCCATAAAATATCATTTGCCATTTGTAAGACTGACTTTTAATAGAAAATAACATTTATTTCTAGTATTTCTATGAAATGGAAACACAGAAAGTAATTGTTAGAAACGGCAAGAAGTTTGCTACATTGGAACCAGAAAGCAATTTTCTTGCAGATCACAAATGAAGAGGCTCATTAAACCGTTATACAGCATTGGCGGCTGGGTCCTACGGACAGTTACAAATATATCTACTTTCCAATGTTATATACAGGTTATAACATTTCTTGGAAGGGGTGGGCGGGAAGGCTTTTCAATTTTACAATATATTTAATCTATATACCTGGTAAGTATTACAATGAGAGCTGTCTAACCTTTAGCTTTAATACCAAGTTCACCTACAAGTTACATTAATAACTTAGATTTCCATTTTATAACATTATACACTTGCTAGTATACATATATATATATATATGTATGTGTGTGTGTGTGTATATATATATACACACCTCACAATTCACCAAGGATATCCATGCTTATGGCCATAAGCAACAAAGAGAGTGACAAACATCTCAACAATGAAAGTGCACCTTTATAACCTTTTTTTTCACTACACCTATTATTTGTCAGCTTTGCCCGACACCCTGTTCGGTGCCCGACAATGGAGTGAGCCGGAAGGGGAGCGAATCAATCGGTGTCCATATAGTCCCCCCTCTTTCTCTCGCTCTATATTTATATCTTCAGGGAGTGCCTTGGGGTGCAGCCCTGCCCTTGGCTGCAAGGCGTGAGCGGTGCTTTGGCAGCTGTCAAGAGCCGCGAGGAGGGAGCGTGGCCTTGGCTGCAGCGCGGTGCCCGCCGCCGGCCGGGCGCTGCTCCCTAGCAGGGGGCTCCGTCTATTGCTTCTCGGGGGTGTTATTGACCATGGGCCCGTAGAGGCCGCTGGAGTAGACCTGCTCCTTGTGCACGGCGGAGCGGTCCCGCATGAGGTCGCTGAAGGCGTAGTCCATGGGCGGCCGGAAGCCCAGCGTGGGCATGAGGCCGGCGGTGGAGTAGGGGGCCATGAAGGCCAGTCCCCGGCTGTGCGCCGAGTAGGCCAGGCGCAGCGGGTTGAGGCCCAGGTGGGTGCCCAGCGGGTAGGCCCCGGCCTCGGCGCCGAAGTGGCCGGCGTTGGGCTGCAGCGGCGAGAAGGCGGAGCGGCTGCCCAGCGTGCCGATGGCCGGGCTCATGGGGCCGGCCATCAGGGGCCGGTGGTGGGCGGCGGCGGCGGCCGGGCTGGGCTGCAGGGCGCCGTCCCGGGCCCAGCTCTCCTCGGGCCCCTTGTCCGGGCCGCGGTTGTTGAGGATCTGCTCGATGGCCTGCACCACGTCCCCGCCGCAGCCCTGCAGCACCAGCTCCAGCACGCTGCGCCGGTGCGCCGGGAAGACCCGCGTCAGGATGTCGATGGGAGTCCGCTGGCGGCCGCCGGCCGAGGGCGACGGGTCCTGCTCGTCCTTCTCTGCCTCCGAGCCCGAGTCCGAGCCCAGCGGGCTGATGGAGCCCGGGCTCTCCTCCCCCTCCTTCGGCCCCTTGGAGACGGGCGAGCTCAGGAAAGACTCGCCGTCCCCGTTCTCCGAGCCCGAGCCTTGGCGAGCTTCGGGGGAGGAGGTGCCCGGCACCGACTCCCTGTCCGGAGACAGGGGCTTCCCGCCCGCCTGCTGCGGGGTCACAGCCCGGCTGGGCAGCAGCGTCTTGGGGAACAGGTCGAACTTCTGCAGCTTGGAGTCTGCAAGGAAAAGCAAGGAGCCCAGTGAGTGCAGGGCCGGAGCCCAGCCCGCAGCCCCACGGAGCAGCGGCCCGCGGGGAGCCGCATGGGCCTAGGGAGAAAAGGGCTGTAACAAAGGCAGATACAGCTCTGGCCATAGAGACCAGAGGATCCCAGCAGCTCGAGGTTGGGGCCACAGGCCCCTTCCCATCCACCCTCAGCCGCTTGGATTTCTGCTACTGGAGATACTTGGAGGCACTTAGTATTTAGTCATTTGTTGACACCGTTTTGTGTCTCAGGACACAGAGAGTGGGGACCAGTCCCTGCCCTGCAGGGCTGCAGGCTTGGACTCTGACTTGGATTCAGTCCCTCCCCAGAAGGCAACTTTCCAGCCTGAAGCAAGGAGGTCCCCTCTCTGGCTGTGGACCCAAGATTGAAATCAGTCACTCAATCCCCTAGAGTAGGTTTTCCATCAGCTGCCCCCCCTCCCCATCCCTATAAACCAGAGAGGGTGACATGATTAGGCCAGGAAGGATGGATGGATAAATAGATGTGTATTGGGATGGATGGATAGAGGGGGTGTATGGAGATAGAGGAGGCTTATGGGGAGGGATAGATTGATATAGGGATGGTTGGATGGATAGATGTGTATGGGGAGGAAGGGAAGATGGATTGAGGGGGTGTATGGGGATAGACAGATGGGGTGGCTGGGGATGGATAGTTGGGGTGTATGGAGAGATAGGGAGAGACAGATAGTACAGTATAGGAACAGGCAGATGGAATGTATGTAGATGGATAGACAGGTGGGGTATATAGGGATGGGGTGTATGAAGATTATATGATGTTTATGGGGATGTATGGGGATACATAGAGGGGGTGTATGGGGAGGGATAAATGGGTGTATGGGAATAGGCAGATAGCTGGGGTGTAGGAGCATGGAGGGGATGTATGGGGATACATAGAGGGGGAGTATGGGGAGGGATAAATGGGTGGATGACAGGGTATATGGGAATAAGCAGAAAGATGGAGTGTACGAGGATGGAGGGGATGTATGGGGAGGGATAAATGGGTGGATGACAGGGTATATGGGAATAGGCAGATAGATGGAGTGTAGGGGGATAGATAGATGGGGTGTAGGGAGGTAGGTAGATAGTAGGTAGGTAGATAGACCCCCCCCCGCTTAGCTGTCCCGGAGGGGGGTCGCTACCTTACCCGAGCCCCCAGGGCCTCCCTCGCCGCTGGCCCCGCTGCAGACGGAGCCGAAGACCTCGTAGGCCGGCCGGGGCGGGATGATGCCGTTGGCCGCAGCCAGGGCCAGCCCCTCCGCGGTGCCGTAGAGCAGCTGGAGCTCGCGGGCCTCGTTCTCCTCCTGCGCCTGCTGGCGGCGCAGCGCCACCTGCGCGGCCATGACGCGCTGGCGCTCGGCGATCAGGGTGCACTTGGCGCACATGCAGTCCTTCCAGCGGCAGTAGCGCTTGTGGCCCTTCAGCGCCGACACCACCCCGTGGTTCCGGCACCGGGCGCACTTGGGCGTGCGCGGGTACTTCTCGGCAGCCCGCAGCAGCAGCGGCGGGCCCCGAAGGAGGCTGCCGGCCACGCTCACCGGCAAGCTTGCGGCCGCTGCTGCCGCGGCGGCCGCCACCGAGCTGGGGGGCACCGGAGGGGGCGCCGAGGGGACGCTGGGCATTTCGGATCTCAGCTCCATCCTGGCCACGGGCTTCCCCAGACTGCAGGGGAAGAACCCAGAAACAAGCAAAGCTGCTCCAAAGCAGTGGCCCCTCAGAGGGAATCCCCTCAGCACCCACCGAGACCTGGGCGCTATAACCCCCCCCCCGATCTCTCCACTAAACCCCCGGGCACTATAAAAACCTGGATCCTTGCAATACCCGCCTAGACGCCGGCACGATGAACACCCAGACTAGTAAAAGGGGGTATCTAAGTCCCCCGCACGCCCCAGCCCTGTCAGGGAGTGAAATGCCCTTCAAACAACCCCCACCCTCTGTCTCCTATCCAGTCCCTCGAGAGCAAACTGCAGTCCTTGGAGAAACCGGCTTCTCGCTGTGGAGAGGGAGTTAAAACCCCTTGGCTCCGTTATTGTCCAGGCACCTCTGGCAGGGCGCTGCCAAGCCCATGTCAGAGCGCGCAAGACCTGGGGCTAGAGAGAGTTCCCTTGCTCACACCTGTCCGCTTTCCTGCCGCCAGATCAAACCCGAGTCCCTTTAATTTAGTTTATTTCGTTTATTTTTTTAATGTGTCACCAATCACCGGTTTCCCCTGCGGTGATCCACTGACACCTTTACAAACAGCACCCACCATTACCAGCCTGACCCGAGTCAGGCAGAGCTATGCCTCCTGCCCCCCTGCCAACAACGCCACGGGGTCGGGATCCAAGAGAAACAAGCCCTGCAACGAACTGAGTCCTCTGCAAAACCAAACAAAAACCGCAACAACAACCACCCCCCAAGTTAGCTCTGCCCCTCGAACATGATCCTCCCCCCGCGACCGCGCAGGACAACGGCACAACTCACCCAGCAGAGCCGCCTAAACCAAATACACAGCAGAAAACACAACCCGCTAAGCCCCGCTCCCTGGCGCTCCCAAGACTCAGGCAGCTGCAACTTCAAACTTCCCCAGGCCCGCAGCGAAAGAGCCTCGCCCTCCCTCTCTACTCATCTGCCCTGCGGCCCCCAGGCGCGCAGACCTCCAGCGCCAAGCCCCAGTCCGGTCCCCCCGCACTCAGCTCAAGTTCGCATGTGTGACACTTGCAGGGCGAGAGTTGCCAGGAGATAAGGATCTTCGCCCAGGCGCCCGCGATCACTTGCTCTATTGTTGCGCCTTACGTTTCCATTAGACAACATTGGACAACAATGTGGCGCCTGCTATTGGCCAGGGGAGGAACGAGCCCTTTTGATTGGCCACTGGCTTGTCACAGTGTCCGCCCGAAGCTGCTCTCAAATAAACTAGGCTTTAAGGAAACTAGGAGGGTCCTGCTAAGGGAGTTGCGTTTGAAAAATCATGACAAATAGTTTCCATTTAAGCGTGTGTGTTTGTTTGTGAAATTTGTCTGATTTCTCACTGCCTAGTAGTTTTTAAATCCACTTAAAACAGTAGTTGCCTGGCCAATTGTGTGGTTTGCACTTCAGATTTTCCACTGTGTCACTTGTCAAGGGGGCGGGGGGGATATATCATGCAAAGTGACAATTCAATTTAAAGTGCCCTCTCTCCCCCCGGCAATTTTGTTGTATAGTAGAACCTAACTTTTTTTTTACTCATTTTGCAATTGCAGGTGCATTTTACCAGTACAGCTGAAATAGGTGGTATTTGAGAGGTGAGTATGATTTTCGATTTTTATTTAATTTAAAAATATATGGAGAAATGAATCAGGTTCCCCCAAAAGTTCGTTGTGTCTCTCCTGGTTTTAATGACTAGCTATTTGTTTAATAACTAGTTCAACAGGCACCTGTTTTGAGTTTCCACGGGACGGTTCAAACAGGGTTTATACCTCCTTGAGCAACTGGGCTTTCGTGCTGGTAATTGTGTCCAGTTTTTGTTTTAGCGTTAACCACCCTGGCTTGACGTCCTCCTCCTTGGTAATCAGTTTGCGCGGAGAGGAAGTAGCAGGTTTGGGATTTTGGACCTTGTGAAGTGAACGCACCTCTCCTTTTCCGGAAGGAATATTTGGGCGAAAGCTCCCATCGCTGTGTTCTACACGAAGGCTCTTCGATGACGAATAATTATGATTATTTTGTTAATTTCTTGTGCCTTTTTGTTGCCCCTTGATAACGATAACGAATTAAAATACGAGCAGTGGTTTACAGAGACTCAATAAAGAGCTATTGCACTTTGTTAGAACGAAATATTTCGCCTCTCACAGCCTTGCTTAGACCGCTCAGCTAAAGAAAAGGGTGGGCAGTGCTCTGGGGGCTAAGTTAAGCGATTGCAATGACAGGGTCCCTCCGTATGGAGTTAGCATTTTCTATGCTAGAGAAGCAAGTTGTAGCACTGAGGTGCGAGCGCTCTGAATAGATTGGTTGAAACCCTTTGGGGTTCCCAGCGGAGTATGTGAAGAACTAAAATAATTTCGTTCTCTTTCATTTTGTTAACCTCCCCCACCTTCCTTGTAGAGTATTAAAATCCAAACCTGACAATATAAGGGGATATGGATGGTGAGCCTCTTGCGAGCGCTTAACTGCAGAATAGCAGCGAATAATGCCCTTGCTTTTTGCTTTCTTTGTAATCGTTCTTCTATGGGAAGCAGCTCTTTGCTGAAAAATACCAATTGCAAGGCATCGCATCCCGCAGACACGTTGATATTTGTCTGATGCTTGCATCATTCTTCTTACTTTAAAAATAAAGTAGAATCTTTCCCTTCGGACGGCTGAGACTGGGTGTTGAAAGCTGCCACCCGCTTCTCGTAGCTAGGTGTCATAACACCTCTATTTAATGCAGCCAAGAAGTCAAAATAGCTGCTTTAATTTTATCTGCAACCACTAATTTTATTCTCCAGGGAGAATATATCAGAGCTCCGGGTTTAGTGGGGAATTCGTTTAATTGGATCAGACTGAATGGGAAACTTTTTGTATTGTATTTTATCTAGGCTTATTGCGCAGAACACGTTTCCCTTTTTCCTTGCAAAGCTGTTTAATTACTTGTTTGGTTTTGTAATTTATCTGCAAATAGCCCCGCGAGGCATTCTGTGATCACCAACAAACACAGAATACAGCTTGTGTTATGTCCTCCTCTCTCTTCCTTTTCAACGTACATTTAAATTAGAGGGCTAGAGCATCCTTTGCATTTAAGGAATTTTTTAAAAAATGACCTCCTGTATTGTATACGTAGTTTGGAGATGACCTATGGCAAAAATAGCCGCTCCCGAACCAGCTACTGGGATTTAATTGTTTTTTTTTTAACAGGAATTTATCAAATTTGTCATCCCTCTGGTGAGATTACAAGAACAGGAATAGCCTTTTTAAAATGTATTGGACACATATATATGCGTTTATACATATCTACCTACTTACCTATATGTCATTCTATAGCTCTATTATATATTATATCGTAAGTGTGTGGCTATATAGAGACAAAATGATTATTCTATATATACACACTATAATATAGACATATGCACATACACACATTTTATATATAATTTGTATCCCAATTAAAAATTCTGTATTTCCCTTCATACCGTTTGGACTAGCTGCGGTGTCGATCCAACATCTCAACAGTCGCTATTTATTGAAATATGTTTACTAACAGAGGGTGTGAAGAGGCCCTAAGCAGCAGCACGTGGTTGGAAACAATACCGATTGTTAAAAGCTAGCGTGATATAGTGCTTGTTTTTACGTAGGTTTCCATCTATTGACGCCCCCCCCCCATTGCAAACACATAGATACACACAGAACCAGGGTGTACACGTGAATATTAATTGTACGCTCTACTGTTTATGTCTAAACATAACTCGTTTCGCATTCATCCTAGCAAAAAAGCGCCCTTATTGGACAGGAAACGTTTGTTGCTCTAAAGCGGAATCTCAGCACAGTTATTAAAGGTTAAACCAAACGGCTCCTTTCTCTTTTCCCTCGTTCGAGTTTGGTTCCTGGTGGACATGTGAAGTCCTCGCGGCAGCGTTTATTTGTTAAGTGCCTTTAAAGAATTTAAAAGCCAGGGACCCCAGCCTCACTTTTGACCGATTGAAGATTTTAACAAGACTCATTTATTCCCGCCGTGGTTTTTTCGGGAGATGTCCGCCCTGCAGTGCATGCTCCCCCCCAGCCTGGAGCCATTGCAAAGGTTTAATTCAAGCAAAATACAACTGCTTGTGAATTAGATCAATTCCGCATACTCTCTAATCAGCGTTAGCCCCTCACTTTCAGAGTTTGCCATGGAGCTGCTAAGGCACCGCGAGGAAGGGTTTGCTCTGTACTGGCCAGGGGGATGATCGAGCGATACGTGTGGAGCGCTGTTTATTTTTCACAGCGTCTCTTTTGTAGTCGACCAAACACAATAAAATCGCCATCTCAATCTCTGGTCTTGTGGGTTTTTTTTGGGGGGGGGGGGGGGCGGCGTTGGTTTGATTGTTTACGAGCCAGAAGAGTATCCATCTTTCCATTGCTTTTGCAGTCTACTGAGGAGTGGGCCGAACCGCGAGGTGGGGTGGGGAGTAGGGACTCCAGACGTACAAACCTAACAAAATACAACTTTCAAGCCCCAAAGACTGGGTCGCTCACCCTCGGGCTTTGGCAGCTATTTCCACCCCCTTTAAGCCACGAGGAGGGTTTGTGTTTTACGGGGAACTGAATTTCCCTTTGTGCCGAGCTGCCTGGACCCCTGGAAGAGCAGGCACAAGGCCTGGTGTATTTCACCTTGGCTAATCTGAAATGCAGTCCCCAAGCCTAGGTGAGGGTGTTGTCACCAATAAGCACTGGAGTAGGGGGGGGAGACTTGGCCTGTGGATACTTTATTTTTTTAATCTGATCCCCTATGGCCCTTGGTACAGGGTTTGGGCCGGGACGTTTCAGGGTATAATGGTCCTTTAGCTGCGAAGTTTGGATTCAAACTGGCTTTAATGTCCTTTCGGGTGCCGGGCGCAGGCAGGCTGGCTCGTGTTAAGCGCCTGGGAACTTTTCATTTCATGTCGCCCTACCGTGTCACTTGAGAAAGAAACTTTCGGGGAGTTTTACTTACCCTTTCAATCAGCCTCTGACCCGGGAACAAACTTCTCATCTGAAGGCCGAGTCAGGACTGCAGGATCGGGCCCCTTGCATGACAGGCTCGGGTTAGCTATTAACAAATCCATCCCCGACCGAGGACATAGGACATAAGACATCAGACAAACTAGGTTGTTAATAGGCTGGAGCTCAGCTTCGTTTCATGATTTAGATTTAGTATTTGCCGAATAATCCGTAGAAAAACAATTTACTTCGTTAAAAGTCAAAAGAGAGAGTTAAAGTTCCTTAATTGCTTTAAATAATCAGCTTTGTTATTAATTATTACCATTATTGTATTTTAATTTGGGAGCCTTAAAAAACACGGAAAGTTAACGGACGTGATTAAATAGCCCCCATTTGGTTTTGTTACATAAAACTTTGAGACACAACTTTAAAAAAAAAAAGACCTAGTATTTCTAAACGCCTATTTTCCACACCACCGCTATTGCAGATTGTTCATTAAAAAAGCCATTCTTTATCTTTATCTTTATTATTGCTACGCTGCAAAAACTGGAGATAACTGCACACAACGGTCAGGCAGCAATTCCCAATTACAGTTCATAAAATCTTAATTAAAAAGAGCCCTTCCATTGGTCGGTAGGAGAGAGAGTGAGCGCAGTGGCTTCCGGAAGCATTCCAGAGAAATATAGTTCTTGATTAGTGTATTTTCATCTGGTTCTGAGCAGTAGATAGTTTGTAAGTACCTGCTAATGTTAGTGCTCTTTAAGGTTTCAATTGTTCGAGGGGGTTTGCCATTGACTTTTTCATTATTTACCTACTGAATCAAAGTAAGCAAATGCCATCTGTTTCCCTGCTGCTATCATCTTCACTTTAATTATCCGCCCAGCAGCCTAATAGAGATGATATTAAACTAAATCTTTTTGACATTAAAAGTAATTATCCCCAAACCAATATTGCAAGAATGAAAATTACCCTCCCCCACTAAAAAATATGTACATTGTTGCCCCTCCCCTCCAGTAAGAGCAACCTCATCAGCTCATTGAACGGTGAAAGAGAGAAATTCCCTTAGTTGGGGATTCAAACATTTTTAAACATCATTAAGTCGATTACTCTGCTCTCCAGTGACAAAGTGTGGCTGAAGTGTAGAGCAATAATGATTGTTAATGTCAGTGTATGGTTTCCTTATTGTCCCTAGTCCCACAGAGTTTTTGGTATTTTGTATCCTTTAGCAACAATTCCGGGTTCTTAGCTTTAGCGTAAAGGCGACATGAGCTGACGAATTTAGTACAATCCTAAGCATGAATGTGACGGGTGATATCTGAACTCAGCAACAGCAATCGGCCAGACTCAGCCTGGGCGCCTTAGGAGGCAGGTCTGTATTTCAAACTTCACAAGAAAAGTCTCGCGGCGTCCAGCTGCATCAGCCAGAGGACGGGCGTTATAGAGACAGTAGGAGCAGGTTCATAATTAAAGGAGAGAAGGCAGGTTTTCTAGCAGATGGTCTCTGGGTGCATTACCTCCAGCCAGTCATTTCACTTACAGACTCAAAACTTCTCCGCCTTTCCTCCTTCCACTCGCTTTCGCAGGAACCGGAGACGCGTCCCCGTTCCCTTCAAATATGTGCTAAACTGAGCTAATTTTAATTGCATGTTTCAACTTTGCTAATTAAATAGAGTGGTCTAATTAAAAGTGACTAGGGAACAGTTTTAATTCAACCGTCTACTTTTTTAACAATCCATTATGCAACAAATCCCGGGTAAGCCCTCCCTTTAAAGAGCTACAGATGATTGAGTTTTTACACCTTTTTACACGCTCACAATGGGGAGACTTGACCCAACATATGTAGCACCGCGGCTCTGCCCCCTCGGCTCCCTGGTGGGGTATTGGAAGCGGACTGTCTAGCTGCTTTTGCCCGGCCTGAGCGCTGCTGGACCTCGGATTGCCTTCCAGGGGCTCCCCGCTGGAAGTGCTGAGACTGTTAGCCCCGCCGAGGTTAGAGTAGCACAACCCCAGGACAGCAGCGCAGGATTTGGGGAAAAAAACCGGGCTCTTTACACGCTTCATCTCTTCACCAAGTGCTCATTAGGTTGTTAACCTCTGGTTCACATGAAAGGGGGATGTGATGAATCCCCTCCCGAACAAATGGAAGCATCCCCCCTCAGGCACTGAACAAAGCCCTTAAAATAACTGCACAAGAAAGCCTTTAGTTGTTACTCTACAATTTCTTGTTCCTCCAAGCACTTGTGCCCATCCCCAGAAAAGTGGGCTCCGCTCTGCGGGCCTTTGATGTTGACCAGTGGCTCCCTGATTTGGCTAAAACACTGCCTGGGATTACCCGAGGGAGGGGAAATAAATCTTCATCATTTTAACAGGGGGAAGAGGGAAGGCGCCCCCTCCTTTACACAGAGACACCGAGGAACGCCCCAAACGAGCCACACTGGGACCCCCAAACCCCAGCCTCCTAGGGCACCCAAGGCCCGCTGTCGAGGAGGCTGGGTTTTGCCAGATGACAGGAGAGCTTCGAGTCGCCCCTCCCCCGGGAAATGTTGCTGAGCCTGTGAAGAACAGCCCCACCCTCACCCTAAAGAGGCAGGTTAAAGGGAATGAACATGGCAAGTGCTTGCCATGCGGCTCCGCAGTGAAATGCCTTTCCCCTCGGCAGGGCCGGGCGCACGGGGATACAAGCAGGCCTGGCAGATTGGCGAAGAAAAGCGCCCAGCCCGCCGTGAGTCTGTAACGCCTTGCTAGCTACAGCCTCGCGTGGGCTCAACAGCCACGGCCTACCTGCCACGCGGGTGGGTGGGGCCCAGGGAGGGGCCCCCTCCCCTTTCAGGAACTGCAGGTCCCGGGGCTGGTTCTTAGAACGAAGGTGGGACACCCAAGCGTCTCCTGAAACGCCCAGGCTCACCTTGGAAAGCGAAGCGCCCTCCCTGCGCGCTCCAGGGAATAGCGCTTTTACGGGCGGCTAATTGCGGGCTCGCTGGGGAAGCAGCAGGCCGGAGGACCGGGCCCAGCATTCCCACAGCCATTGTATGGATTTAGGCCCTTTAAACCCAATCCGTTCCTCGCTGTCTTTCTCTCGCGCGCGCTCTCTTTTTCATTCCCCAGCCCCTCGGGCATGGATTAAAGTGACAGACAATTTTCCCTTCGCACCTCATTGCTGGTTCAATGCACTTTGAGGTGATGTGAATAGGGCGCGGGGGTGGGGGGGGGGGCTGTGGGCACACACAATGTGTGTGTGTGTAGCACTACAAAGCGATCTGTGCGGAAGGTGGAGCAGAAGCAACAGGTCGGGTACAAAGTATTCCAGCAAAGGCTGGAGACTGGCGGTTTGCGGGGGAACAGTGGGGTTTTCCAAGGATGAAAGCGAGCTCATGGGTTCGCAGCTCTCTGGGGGCTGAGGCTGCGTCCCTGGGGCACGCTGCTAAATAGCACCCGACTGTCACCTCCCAGGTGGTGGTGGGGAGGGCAGCAACATGCAAGGCTGTTTAAACTGCACTTGGCTTTGCAGGTCACGTTAAAACCTCTTACGCATTCCCCGCAATGAGCTACAACCTTCCAAAGAACCTAGGGGATGGGGAGGTCTGATCACCTGCAGTTTGGAGACACACGCAGGTAGAGAGGATCCAGCCCTGCAGAGCTAGAGAGACTCAAGGAAGCGCTGCATTACTAACTTACTATATGGCACTTGGAGAGGTTCATTAAAAGGGCTCTTGTCGGCTCCTAACGTTCCGAGAGCTTTTTAATTATATTTTATATTCCCCTACCCTTTCCTAACTTCAAACACATGGTAAATAGGATTTGCTGTTTTGTTTCAGGTAAAACCCAATAATTAAAATTCAAGCCCCGTCCCATGCATCTGCTTCTTCTTTGCCAAATGAATTGAAGGCAGAGAGAAAAGAGATTGCATTGAGATCACAGATGGGGTGCAGGTTTTTGGAAGAAATTTGAGAAACACTATTGTCCAGAATCAAAACTCAATGCCTTGCCCTACAAAGGGGGCTGCTTTAAGCCCCTCAACTTCTATGGGGCTTGTTTTTTAAACTTTAAGTGTTCCACACAATGAGCTGCCACCTAAATGTCACAACCACTCTAAGCGTGTCTCGCTGCAAAGGGGGCAAAAAAAAAATGAAGGGAGCAAAGGGAAAGGGTATAATTAACAACCTAGAACGCCTCACATTTTCCAGGTTCCTAATGCCTGGTGGGGCCAGGAGGGGAGAGGCCAGTGGAACTGCTGGGGTGGGCGGATTTGGGGGGTAATATCCATGTTACATGGATAACATCTCTAAGGTGAGGGGCTAGCTACTGCCCCAGCCAGCGCTGGGTGTGGGGGGGAGAGGAGGATTCCATATTGTGGAGAGTAAATTGTTTCACTAGCGGGAAGCACGACGATAAACCCTTTTATTTTTATTCACGATGATGACAGCTCCACTCGGATTTGGCGAAGGAGTTGTTATGCTCCTCCTGTGGAACTGTATTTGTTGTCGTAGTAGCTCAGGAGCTTAAAAGTCCTACCGGAATGTGATGGATAAATACAGCCTAGACCGTGCATGAGACACACTGAAAGAGTTTGAGGAGCGGGAGGGTGGGAAAGGGTTGCTTTAATAGCATCATTAAAAAATATACTTCGGGAAAAAAATAATTCTTGTATTCTTCTGCAATTAACACGCGCTATTTAATTGGCCCCCTTATGCAAATACTGATTTCTCTTAAGAAGCTAATGATGGAACGGCAGCGATAGACACCACTTGTAACATGCCTGGGTTTGGAGGGGCCCAGCCGAGCTTGCGGGAGTGCTATCTTGCGGATTTCGCTTCCATTCGTTGTCATGGCTCCGTGCAGAATCGTGGGCACTAATATTTCAGAGTAACTTCAAAGCTAACCCCCTAGCACAAAGCTCCAGCGGCGTCCCTGGAGGTGAAGCAGCTCATGCTGTTTGCTGGCCATGACTGGGCGGGGGGGCTCCAGGGCAGTAATTGCTGGGCAATCAGACCTTATCTTTTTCCTGCTCCTTCCTTTGGGCCGGGAATGGGATACCCATACTGCGCTGCAGCGAAGAGCGAGCGGTGCACAGAGTAACTCAGCAGTCGTTGTGTCGCTGATCGAGGGAGTTCTGCCCCGGTATTAGCGGATTTTCTGCGGGGGGGGGGAGAATCCTGTGAATTACTTATTGTTGTTATTTTGCAAAATCAAAATAAACAGGGAGCGAGAGCTGGCAGGGGAGAAGGGTTGCTCTGCGCCCGCCTGGCAGTTTCTTGAGTCTCTCTGAGTTTACAACTCGCAGTTGAATTTAGAAACCTTCCAGTTCCATCCGCGTTGGTTTTCTCTCCCCTCTGTTTACGGCGCACGATGCTGCGTTTAATCACTGCATCGAACCAGACCCAGCGCAGAGTGCGCGCCCGCGTCTGCCTGCGCCAAGCTCGCTGCTCTATGTCTGTGTCTGCCTGCGCCTCTCCGGATCGATGTGCGGCGGCACGCAAAGCAGGTGCAGATTTTGTCTCGTTGCCCCTGGGCGGAATGACGCAGAAGAGCTTGGGGTAGAACCGAGGGCAGGTCTGATGGGTGGTTGGTTGCTTCAGGCTCTGCACCGGGATGAATCCCTGGGCAAGAGGCCGCATCCGTTCCCCGGCGCTAGCGCGCTCCGCAGGCTCGGCTGGACCCCGGCGTCGTTGGGTTGTTTCGATCTCACGAAGGTGTGCGCTGGGGGGGCGGGTTGTATGTGGGGCACGAATCAGGGGCACGTGCTTCCCGCGAAGTGTGCGCACGAGGCGGTCTGGTCGGGCTACTTTCTGGGCCATCTAATGAGGAGACAAGTATCAGAGGGGTAGCCGTGTTAGTCTGGATCTGTAAAAGCAGCAAAGAATCCTGTGGCACCTTATAGACTAACAGACGTTTTGGAGCATGAACTAATGAGGAGAGGAAACCAGGCGGGGAGCGGGGAGGCGGACACCCCCCCACACTCGCGTTGCACCCACGGGCGGTGGGTGGGGTGTGCAGGGCGCTCTCCCCGCCATGCCCCGGGCTCCCAGCGCACCCGCTGCAAGCAGGGAAACTTCTTCCCGGGCCTGGGGGGCGCGCGGGAAGGCAACCCCAGCTGGCTCCGGGAGGCGCCGCAGTTGGGCCGGCCTGGGCTCTTTGCCCTAGGGCCAGGGGTTCTCACCTTCTGTACTGGTGCCCCCTTTCACACAGCAAGCTGCTGAGTGCAACCCCCCTTTATAAATTAAAACTCTTGTTTATATATTTAACACCATTATAAATGCCGGAGGCAGAGCTGGGTTTGGGGTGGAGGCTGGCAGCTCGCAACCCCCCAGTAATAACCTCATGTCCCCTGAGGGGTCCCAACCCCCATTTGAGAACCACCGCCCTAAGGCTCCCCAGCCCCAGCCTGCGGTGCCTGCCCATCTGCTTGCCTAGGCTAGGGTGCCAAGAGGAGCTGGGCCCATGCCCTGCCAGGGTGCGGCCTCACGCCCCCACCTGCATTAGGGGTGGGCCAGCCTCACTGACAGCAGCGCTCTGCTGTGGGGCCTGCTGGGAGGCTGCTCCCCACTCCGCGGCCTGGTACAGCTCCCACCCTGCGCCCTTCAATGTGGGTGGGTGGGCATCGGCCTCCCCCCCCAGCTTCCTGTGCTGGCTGCCCCAGCCCCACTCCCCCATACAGCCCTCCCGCGCCCAACCCCCTCACATATCCCACAAGGCCTCAGCCGCCTCCCCCACACAGTCCCTGGGAGATCACCTGCTTTCTCTCCTTGCGCCAGAGCCCGAGTCCCCCTCCCCTTAGCTTTATGCCCTTGTTTGGGGCCTCCTGCCCTAGGCCACTGAGCCAGTCATTAGAGGGCAGGGCAGGGCTGGGCCTGTATCTCTGCCTGTAGGCTGGCATCCAATAACAGTTTGAGCTAATAATTCCTGGTAGAGTCAACAGAAAGATTCCTATTGACAGCAGGGGGGCTGGATTAGGCCCTACCAGCAAGAACTAGAAAGGGAGAAATTCTTGGCTTAGTTATGAAGAAAAATGGATTGAGTAAGCCATTCAGTATCAAGACAGATGTAAGGGAGGAGTGCGTCCTGTCTCCTTTTTTGTTTATGCTAGTCATTGATTATGGATTATGCGACAGTGATACATATGGGCTAAATGGAACAATTCAAGGCTATGTGATTTAGACTTTGCTGAGGCCATCGCTCTTATCAATGAAGATGCCAATGGACTGCAAAAATACACAAACCAAGTAAAAGAAATAATGGAGAAGGCAGGTTTGAGATACAATGCAGAGAAACGTAGTCATGTTAAGGGGGACTATAGGGACAAAAATCAAAATTGAAGAAGAGAAACTGAAGAAGGTGGACAATTTTACATATCTTGGAAGTATTAGCAGCCAAGACAGTACTAGTTCTGAGGAAATAAGAAGAATGGGGAAGGCAAATGCTGCATTTGGAAGACTAAAAAATATCTGGCAACTCAAAAACATCTCCCTGAAGACAAAACTGAATTTGTACAAGGCGATCGCTATTGCCATCACAACATATAGCAGTGAGACATGGCAACTTACCAAGAAACATATGCAAAAGCTGGAGGCATTTAATTACAAATGTCTGAGAAGAATATTGGGAATAACATATAGAGATAGGAAGGTGAATTAAGTCAGAAAAATTACTGGACAAGGTACCCTCACACAAATAATCTACAAAAGAAGACATCAGTGGCTGGGATATGTGCTGAGAATGGAAAAAAAAATGCTTATCAAATAGCACCCTTGAATGGAAGCCAGAAAACTCAAGAAGAAAGAGAGGAAGACCATGACTAACACGGAAACGAACAGTTCTGAACAGCATCAAGCACCTCAACATGAAATGGGAAGATTTGGAGAGAAGGGCAGTTGACAGGCAAGGATGGCAAATGTGGGTAGCCCAGTGTGCAGCAAAGCATGAGATGGACTAAGGTCTAAGGTAAGTTCCGAAGAACACAGAACATCACCGCAGAAGTGGTAATGAAAGTGGCAAGTAAGTGACTGTGTCTATCCATAATGCTTTGTTACTTGTAACTCAAATGAGGCCAAAAAAAGGGAATGTGATAGCTTGAATTTTCCGCAGTTTTGAAACAACATGAAAGATATTGGCTAAAATGTACAGTGGCAGGAAAGGACGACAAGGGAATGTTAAAGTTTTCAGATATAAGTTATATGAAGTCAAAGGGCATACGCTATCTATCACTTACATAGACCCATTAAAATGGAATGAGGTTGGACAACATTAGGGGTTCATACATAAAGGACCAAGATAATCAGGTTAAAAAGAAAAGAAAAAGAAAATTGTCTAGTAATGAGAGAAGAGGATTGGACATCAGGATTCCTGGTTTCTTTTCCTAGTTCAAGTAATGACTTGTTATTTAGCTTTGGACAGGTCATTTAGCCTCTCTATTTCAGCTTCCCCGATTCTAGCTCCAGCCTCACCACGCTTCCCTGAAGAGGAGCAGCAGCCTACCTGGTAGGCAGGGGCCAAGGGCAAGCAGAAGAGGGCCTTCCAAACAGAGTTGGTGGGGCTACGTTGGGCTGTTTGGGGAGACATAGCCTCCCCCAGCCTACAATACACACCGCCCATGAGGTGTAATAAAAATGTTTAACTTCTGATTCATCAACCATAGTGAAGATAACAGAAAATAGACCAATAGGACCTTCACTCTTACCACAGTTCCCACCAACATACACCTCTGTCAATTTAAAAAGAAGTTTCTTCTAATTCTACAACTAGTAAGATTTCTCTAGTCGGTATATTTAACTGCCCTTCAGTCTCTGAAAATAATTTTTGATTCTAAAGTAGAGGCTATTTCATGCTGTATGACTAATGTAGAATATCAGATCAAATCTGTTGGAACTATCCCCAAGGCTTTGAAAGCATAAAATTACTAATGGGAATAATAATTAAATACATAATACGAGATGGAAAATGTGAAAATCAAAAAAATCATTTACAAAATTGTTGTCTTTGTATTTTGAGTGACAAGCTGGGTGAGGTAGTATCTTTTATTGGACCAGCTTCTGTTTGTGTAGCTTGAATGCTTGTCTCTTTCACCGAGCTGTTCTTCAGGTCTGGAAAAGATACCACAACTAAACACAGATTGTTTAGCTTAAAAAGTTAACATATTCTAAGAGACCTTTCAAGGTGAAGTGGTCTGGTAACCTCCAGTCATCAGACAAAAGAAGGGGGGATAGTGGGTTGCAGATTGTTGTAGTAAGCCGTAAATCCAGTGTCTTTATTAAGTCCATGATATTTAGTATCTTGCAAAGCTATGAATTTAAGTTTCCAGGCTCGTCTTTTGAAGGTGTTGTGCAGGTTTCGTTTGAGGACAAGGACTGAGAGGGCAGATATTTATTATTTGTATTTCGGGCATTGCTGATTATGCAAATACAACGCTAGGTATTAAGAACTAGTCTATTGTACACAGTTAAGTTAATGCAAGGTAGCTTATGTCAACTTAGCTGTGGATGGGTCTACACTTAAATTTTGCTCCTGTCAGCATAACTGCCCCGCTATGCTAATGTAATAACACCATCTCCCAAAGCAGCATAATGTCACAGTTGATGTAGTTAGGTTGACACAGTGTCAGTGTAGACACTGAGTTACTTACATTGACTGTTACTAGCCTCCAGGACCTGTCCCATAATGCCTCACATTGACCTTTGTATCATAAGAACAGCCCTACTGGGTCAGACCAAAGATCCATCTAGCCCAGTATCCTGTCTTCTGACAGTGATCAGTGCCAGATGCCCCAGAGGGAATGAAACAGAAGAGGTAATCATCAAGTGATCCATCCCCTGGTGCTCATTCCCAGCTTCTGGCAAACAGAGGCTAGGGACACCATTCCTGCCCATCCTGGCTAATAGCCATTGGTGGACCTATCCGCCATGAATTTATCTAGTTCTTTTTTGAACCCTGTTTATGGTTTTGGTCTTCACAACATCCTCTGGCAAGGAGTTCCACAGGTTTACAGTGTGTTGTGTGAAGAAATACTTCCTTTTTTTTTTGTTTTAAACCTGCTGCCTATTAATTTCATTTGGGGACCCCTAGTTCTTGTCTACTTCCTTATCTGCTTATCTTAACACTTCCTTATCTACTTTCTCTACACCAGTCATGATTTTATAGACCTCACTCATCTCTCCCCTTAGCTGTCTCTTTTCCAAGCTGAAAAGTCCAGTTTTATTAATCTCTCCTCATACAGAAGCTGTCCCATACCCCAATCATTTTTGTTGCCCTTTTCTGAACGTTGCCAATTCCAATATATCTTTTTTGAGATGGGGCAACCACATCTGCGCACAGTATTCAAGATGTGGGCATACCATGGATTTATATAGAGGCAACATAATATTTTCTGTCCTATTATCTATCCCTTTGTTAATGATTCCCAGCATTTTGTTCACTTTTTTGACTGCCACTGCACATTTGAGTGGATGTTTTCAGAGAACTATCCACAGTGACTCCAAGATCTCTTTCTTGAGTGGAAACAGCTAATTTAGACCCCAGCATTTTATATGTACAGTTGGGATTATGTTTTCCAGTGTGCATTACTTTGCATTTATCAACATTACATTTCATCTGCCATTTTGTTACCTAGTCACTCAGTTCTGAAAAATCCTTTTGTAGCTCTTCGCAGTCTGCGTGGATCTTAATTATCTTTAGTAATTTTGTAACCTCTGCAAATTTTGCCACCTCATTGTTTACCCCTTTTTCCAGATCATTTATGAATATGTTGAATAGGACTGGTTACCAGAACAGACCCCTGATACAAGTGCTCCTGCTGAGGTTGTGCACCACCAACCCAAGGAGTGTAGTGTGCACATGCACAAGCATTGTAATAACTGTGGTGGCTGTATAGCAGTGTAACTTAGATAGACATAATTTTGTAGTGTCGATATGGCCTATGTTTCCTGGTCTATGGGCATTATTTATTGATTTTCATCCTCACATTCGTATTTCTAAACATTTTTACATCCCTGTTCAATTTTCTTTGGATTTTGGTACCAGTTTCATTTTCCTCAGAATTTTTTTTAGCATGTTATCATTGATTGTGTACAAGTGTTTTAAAACAAATTCATGATGCATTGGCATTTTTTTAAATGACAAGAAAAAGTTTTTTTCCCTTTATGATAGTAAAATGACTCAGTCAAAAGAGAAAAAAAATCTTGATTTAATATCCGAATTTCAGACTTCAGCATTCCACAACTTTGTCATGTTTCCTGCTAAACATAGATTAATTAAGTATGCCAAAATTTATTACGATGATTAGACTAATGATTCCAGGGACATTCCTGTCACAAAATGAGGTGTTTCCTCTAGAAGAGGAGGAGAAAGTAGTGGAAAATTCAGTCTTCCCTGAATATGGCCAATTTTACTATTTTCCTTTGGTTGGAAAGGAATTTTGAGAGAGAGAGACTAGTAGAGTACTCTCCAGAGAGTTAAAACTTGATATGCCAAAATGTGGATATTGGAAACCAATGGCATGTCACCCCTTTGCCTGAGGAGATGGAAAGGAAGCGTTCTTTTCCTTTCCTCGCTAAGGTTTATATACACCCTTCAAGCTAAATTCTCTTCTCATTCTTTCCAGAGATGGATGGGGCCTTTAAGTCAACTTTGTGCTTCCCTAATTCTGGCTAGCCTCCTGGCTAGGTTGTAACCACCCCTGATAAGTTTTTAAGTCATCTGAAAATAGTTTGATCAGAGTGCTCTCCAAACACACTTACCTCTCATCTTCTCCCCGTCCCCTATGCCAGAGCTGGGATTGAACTGTCATACCATCCCTATGCCATCTGACTAGTGCCATGACAATGGGGATATGTTTTGCAGGAAACTTTTATGGCCCATTGTGTTATGGCAATGGGGTCATATTGTTGGATATTATCAGGGCCTTGGTGTTCAGTTGACTTTTGAATAGCTGCTTAAATGTTTATTTTTTCTAATACCTCATTTTATACAGGTAATGCACCATTACATATTTGGTAACTGTTGCACCTTTATAAATGAAATGACCCCACCCCTCTCGCAAAGCAAACTGGTAGGAAGTGTTGTGGTCTTCAGCTCCTAGAAAATACTGAAGAGTTTGTATGATGTGACAGGCAGCTCTCATGGATTGAACGTATATGCCTGCATTCTAAGCCAACACAAGAGTGAACTGTTTTCTTTTGTACCCAAAGTCTCAATCAGAATAAGACTTTTCTTCCCATATTACAGAGATAGAAATGTATCACTCAGTTTGGGGCTGTATTGAAGTGAATCTACGTGCAAGTATAATTTACCCTTCATAGACTTTACAGCCAGAAGGGACAATCATGATTACTAGTCAGACCTCCTGCACATTGTAGGCTGTAGCACCTCACCCACCCTCTTCTGTACAGACCCCTAACCTCTGGCTGAGTTACTGAAGTCCTCAAATCATGATTTAAAGACTTGAAGTTACAGAGACTCTATCATTTATTCTAGTTTAGGGGTTCTCTGCACCATGACCCTCTTTTGACAACAAAAATTACTGCACAACCCCAGGAGGGCCAAAGTCAAAGCTTGAGCACCACTGCCCTAGGTGAGTGGGGTGGGGCTGGGGGGAAAAGCCAAAGCCCTAGGGCTTCAGTCCCAGGTAGGGGAGCTGAAACTTGAGCCCTGCTGGCCAGAGCCAGCCCTGGTGACTCCATTAAAATGGAGTCCTGACCCCCAGTTTGAGAGCCGCTGCTCTAGTTTAAACCCTCAGGTGCCTCATGCTGCAGAGGAAGGCTAAAAACCCCCAGGGTCTCTGCCAATATGACCCCAGGGGAAAATTCCTTCCCAACCCCAAAGATGGCAGTCAGTAGGACCCTGAATATTTTGGCAAGACCCAGCCCGATCCATAGGAAAGAATTCTCTGTAGTAACTCAGAGCCCTCCCCATCACCGGCTATAAGGTATATTTGCTACTAGCACTCAAAAGTCTGGTAAGATGACTTTCTGGGAACAAGGCCTCTCATTTCACATTATATATTGTAATTATTATTATTTTTTTAACCTGGAAGACCATCCTCATCCTTTGGGTTCACAGCCTAGTTAACAGAATTGTCTGCCATGCTTGTGCTGTTACAGATAACATTCCACTGAAAGAATATACAGAGTGCAAAATCTTCAGATTTATTCTATATTTAGAAACACAGTATGAACTTCCTCTTAATTACCTGGTAATTATTAACTTTTCCTTTGTTACAGTGACACCAACAATGTGAAAATCACCTTTCAGTTTGAAAAACTGATACCAACTATCGCTAAAAAGAGCACCTGAGATTACTTTAACAAAGAAGTTAGCAAATATATATAATTTCGCTATTTTCTCCAGTTTGTTTGCTTTGTGCATTTGGCAGCAAATCGTGAACAACCAGTTTCACTATTCCCCTGTACACTAAGTTTCTTGCTTGCTGAAAAGATCCTTGTGAACAAGAGAAAATCCATTTGCATTGTTAAATGATGTCAGGACAGACCGCTTCAAGGGGAGGGGCATCCAAAACTGAACATTTTTGAAACTAGTCAATCTAAAAATATTAAGTTAATGATGCCTTTGTAATTACTATTTTTTGAGGGCAACTTCTTCCAAATTCCTTTGTGCTGTTTTCATTCTACATGCCATTGGCTGCTTTTCATTTACAGGCTTGATGGCCCCTTTTCACCATGCAGAAGGGCCAAACAGCTATGTTACTGTACTCCTGAGGATTCCATCTAGGCAGGGTACCTCACTGGATGGCACAAAGTCTGCATTGTAGCAGTTCTAACACTATTCCCTTTCCCAGCCTAAGGAGTGTAGCTGGAGAGTTATGCGGTGCTAAGGTGACAATGGTTTTTCTGAGGCTATGGGCAGCTGCTCAGAGCAGCCCCATGGCTTTTTCTAAAATACAGAAAGGCCAAACCAGCACCCAAGCTGGGTCCAGGATCCGGGAGCCGCAAAGGTGGTCATGGCACTAAGCCAGCCCTTCTCTGGTCCTCCCCTGAGAGCAGTCAAGTCAGACCAGAGAATATGGGCTTATATATTTAACTATCATAGTTATTTCAGTTACCTGTTGTTCCTTGGTTTCAATAAAAATCTAGTGACAAAAAGTAGTTGTAATTCATCTTGAAATGTCAGGGTATTTTTAGGAGATGGAAAAATCTGTCTTTATCCCAGCCGGTAAAGCAATGTTTAGGGATGGCCAAAGGGCAAAGTGGATGGAATATATGTATTATTGTATCTTGCATTTCTGAATGGATAAAGTGTAGGATGCATGTATAATAATTATTTAATGAAACAACTTATCCAGGGTCCATAAATGAGGTAAGCATCCAGTCTGAAACTGGAAAAGGATCAGGACACATGAGAAAGGTATGTCAGAAAATATGAACAAGGAAAGCAAAATAGGGTTGCCAAAGTAAGATTTTTATAATTATTTTACTAATCAATCAAGGCGATAAAATAAAAACACCCTAAAACACTGAAAAGAGCTTTCACTGTTAAATTAAATATGCTGTAAGAGAAATGCTAATTGTGAACCCTAAAAAGGCCAGTTATGGAAAATTGTAGCCAGATTTTGAAGTGTGTAGTCTGGCAAGGGAGATGTTAGGTTCCAGGGAAATTTTTTTTTGCTGTACAGTACAGTACTATAGTTGGGAGGTGCCCCCGCCATACCCCACACAGGCACAGCCCACTGGCACTGGGACAATGAGGCAGGCAAGGAGGCTGAAGGTGCTATAGGCTAGGAGAAGCACATTGTGCAGCAGCAGCTTCCCCTACTCTGCAAGCACCGGGGCAGGGGGCTCAACCCTCAGCCTGCCCATGCCACCCCTACCCCCGAGTCCCCACCCTTAGCCCGCCTCACACTCCTCCTTCCCTCCCCTGCCCATGGCAATCAGCCGGCTTGCAGTGTTCAGGAGGGTGTGGGGAGGAGCGAGGACACAGCACACAGGCTCCCCCTCACTCCTGAACATCGCAAGCCAGCTGATTGCTGTGGGCAGGAGGCGGGGGAGGGAGGCGCTGATTCGCAGGATCTGCCGGTGGGTGGGAGGCACTGGGGGGGCATAGGGGAAAAGATGGGGGGCTGCCAGCTGTGGACAAAGCAGGCAGCCAAACGACGTTATAGCGAAACATTGCGCAACTTTAAATGGAGCATGTTCTGTAATTGAGCAGGGATGTAAGATCAAAACAACTTTAAGCGAGAGGATGTTCAGTGGGGAGTTACTGTATCAGAAAGTGCTGAGATCTATTCAAAGTTGAAACTACTATATCACTGTATAACACAACTCTTCCTTATATAAATGAGTAGGCTTTGTAGAAAGAGTGGGGACAAATGAAGGTGCAAAGGAAATTTAAACAGCTCCGTTCTAAATGTTTGGACCCAACAGTGTGACTAAAACTCAGGTCAGTTCTCTCAAGGGCACTCATTTGGTACATGTTGTGGAGACGTGTCTTGGAGGGCGGGGGTGGGGAAATAGAAGCTAGTGAAGGAGCTCCATTATCTTTGATCCTGTGTCACTAATAAGCGAGAGGGTTTGAAAGCTCAGATGCCAGTGGTTGTCCAGGACTGGAGGTCAAAGTTGTGCCACTGATCGAGAACTACAAAAGTTAGCTAGAGAAAATCAAGAAAATAATGGATTGATCAATTGATTCATTAGACTTGAAATTGTTTAGAGAGGGATGATACTGATGAGCCAGGAATGCGTTTTACTCATTAAGAGTTTTCATTTAAGATTACTTTAATGTTTCCAATGCATGCTTACAAAACCCCTCCATCCAAGACTAGGGAACAGTTGGTAAATTAAAGTTAAAATTGGTAAGACTGCACTATACAAATAGCCATAACAGAGAAAACCTAAGCATTCTCATTTTGTGAGAGACTTGTGGAGTAACGAAAGAGTCTCACGCTAATTGCTGACGCTGGTCAAAACCAAAAACAAAGTAAGAACAATTAACAGTAACTAAGAATTCACTGTGTAGTTCTCAGATACTATATAATCTCTGCAAAATTTATCTCAGGTATATAGATTAGGTAACTGTGTGTCTCTCCCACACAGATAGGAATAGTGAAAGCATACGATGTTTTAAACACAGATCAAATACATTTTAGTAGAAACATTATTGTAACTACAAATTTATTTTATGTTTCTAATGTCAAGGAAAAGGTACAGTTTATGAAAGCCAAAAGCCTGTTCTGCTACATTAAGAAAAAATAGTTTCATAAAAAAACCACCCTCTCACTAAATTTAAGAGTGCAGATGAAGCGAATACAGATGAAACACTTGGCTTTTCCATATCTCTAATGTGATTAGAACAGCAATGCCAAAAGTAGGAAGTTTCCTCAGAAGCCGCAGAGAGAGCTCCACCTTCACCATAATGTTTAGAGGGTTAATAGTTAAAGCCAAGATTTTATTACAGGATTCCATTAACTAACAATAATTCATTAAGATTTAATATTAATGATAACCCATTAATATGAGGCAGCTGAAGATATAAAAACAGAATCAGAGATATGCTCCATAGTACAGTGTAACAGTTTTAGGTAATGTTGCATAACAAAATTAGTCTGAATAATGATTGGTGAATTAACCGCACCAGCAGAGCAGATGATGTGAATACTATGGTTAGTTTAGGACAGCAGAAAATCATGCATAGGATATTCATGTTTTCACACTGGATCAATTTACATAATGGGCCTAATCTGGAAAGGGGTCTCAAACCCAGGAGACTGCTTCTCAGCATGAGGCCCAATGTCTCTTAGAACCAAAATCATAAACATTTTGTTGAAATAGATATATTTGTTTGCATTCTTTCAGGATGATGTTTTATATACCAGAAGAGGGCTGCATTACCACCACATTTAATTATCACCACCACATTTTGATGATGCCAGTGTATTTTGTGGTATGAATAAAATGAGAAGAAACTCTCAAAACAAATGTTAGGAAAAAAAACCAAACAGGAGCATTGACTTCAACAGATTCAACCAAATATTCAAGCCACATTTAATAACTTTATGAAATTAGTATCAAAGAATATATAGTCAAAATACAGAAATAAAGTTGAGTGAAAGAAAACAGCATGATGAGATCAAACAAAAGTTAAACAGAACAGATTAAATATAAAAAGTTAACTGAAAGGTCACTCTGCTACGTGCAGCAATATTTCAGCAACTCCTTTCTTTAATAGCCAATTTAACAATGACGAGCTAATCGAGGGAGAAGGGGGAAGCTAAAGCATTACTTTGAAAGGTCTGCTGTGTAAGTTACTGTGATTGTGCAAATAATATCACCCCAATTTGCAACCTGTGTTAAATTTAGATTTAATAGATGTAGTGTCCGCTTTTGTTTTGTTTTGCTTTTCTCGTGAAGCAGTACAAAGGTTTAGAGTGAAGTGTCTGCATTTAGCTCTCCATTACATTTACATTTGCCTTTCATTTGGCTGCTATTGTGTGTGTCGTGGACTGCAGATGATTAAAATTTGCTTATACATCCAAACCTTTAGCTTGTCATGAATACATCACTTCTAAAAGTATGTTCTGTGTGCATTATTAATTACAGAATTATCATAAAGATACAGTAAGGCTTTCCCCACTCTGAAGTTTGCATTTTTTGGTAGGTACCAATATATCAGCTTTACTAACACCCTAATAATAGTCATACATTAATTTTATATCTCCATTCCTCCAAAAGGGGAAAAAAAAAGACTGAAGGTGTGTACAGTTAGTTTCTGATTAGTATAAAATGTTCAAATTGGGATTCGATCTGCTATGGGAAAGAACATGAGTTACGTATAAACAAAATGTGAAAAATAATATTCCAAGTAGTTTGATTAGCAGCTGATGTTTCTGTAGTGCCCCTGTGCACGATACAGTAAGCCCAGGAATAAAACAAAAAGCAGATCAAAAGTGTTTTGATGCAGGTTTAGGCATCAAGTGTATGTTATGGTCTGAACTTTCAGTATGCTCATTCTATGGTTTAGGTACATAAGGTACCAAATTTTGTCCATATCAGATACCAGAGAGTTGGTGCCTACGTTTCAGACAATGGAACTAGAATTTGTTAATCTGAGACGGGATCAGTAATGTCTTGTTAAAATGTCAAAAAAGTGTGCAATAATAAGGCAGATTTCTTATTACACCATCTCTTTAGATATTTATCATTTGGTGAAACAAACAAGGTGCTTTAAAAACAGCAGAGTAATAGGATACAAACAAGTGCCAGAAAGAAGGAAAAATGCAAAAATGGGAACTACCATTTCTTCCACAATGAGGAATAGAGAACTTTTGTATCTGGTATTTGAAAGATTTTTAACAGCTGATATTCAATATCAGCTGATTCCTGAAGTGTTGGCAAGATACCAGGTTTCTGGTACTGGCCCATTTCTAACATTATTTAAATATTCACATCATGCAATAAGCAGTTTCACACACTGCAATGTAATGGAAAATACTTCCGAAACTGAATTAGAATCGAGACCCAAAGCAGAACCAGTAAATAAATATCTTGCATATATGTCAAACTATATTCTTCAAACAAAACCTTACATCTTATCAAAGAAGTCAGAAAGTACCAACAAAAATTATATGCTTTCTACTATAATACTGTTAAATTTCCATGTCTGAGAATGTCCCATTTAATTTTTTCTGCCTTTTCAAATTAGGTGGCAAAGTAGAAATTCAAACACAGAGTAAAATGCATATATATGAAGGTGCTGGCTCAGCGAGATATCAAATATACAGCATTCTAGTGTCAAAAGTACAGGCAGAAATGTCCAAGATTTCTTGGTGAAAAAGGGGCATTGGAGGAGTAAAAATTCTACTTAACAATCACTCACATTTTAACAGTGCATTAATTATAACAAAAGCCAGATGAGAAGTGAGCAACAGAATCGTAATGTTCAGTGTTCATAACAGAATATTATCCTCTGCTCATTTAAACGAGGTTGGAAACATACTCATCTATGTGAAACTTTAAGTAGCTAGTTTTATTCTTTTTTCAGGATTCTTGCAAGAGGCAGAGTTGTGACACTGCATTGAATTGGATGATAGTAGAAGATGGATTTGCTAGAAGCTTTTCTCCCAATGCTGTGCCTCTGTCTTACCAAAGGATTACGAGTCCTGCAATCTGTTTTGATCTATTCTTTTGCCTCTAGGAAAAGGGTTTCTTGAGGATACAGTTTTACCTCCAGTAATGATTTATCTGGATCCAACTGCGTCACCTGTAAAGATAAAAAAGAAATCTGAAAAGACTTATATAAGTAGATTTCCTTTGAACTGTATATTTTCAGGAGTATAGATTAATGTTCATTGGGGAGCAGTTTTGATTTCTGACTGGGGGATTCACAAAGATAATTCCCATTAGTGCTAATGGGAGCTCTGTACATTCCCAGTACATTGGTGAAAGAACAGATTCAACAGATGCTATACATTTGCTCAGAGGAAAGTTGTTTACTTTCTCTCATCTTCAGGATGAAGATATCTGTTTTTGTCACAGTGGATGTCGTTCTGAAAGGATTACTGGAATACTGGGGGTGAAGATGAGAGACTCAAAAAGTCTACAAGCTCACGTGCATCCTAAATGCCCACTTACTTCAAGGGGAGATTTCAGTGTGCAGGAATGTAGGACTGGTTTTATATTTTATTCATTTGAGCCCTGGTTCTGCAAAGCATTAAGGGCCAGATTTTTAACGGTATTTAGGAACTAAAGATGCAGATAGGCACATAGTGGGATTGTCACACCTCGGCATTGAGCTAAGCAGATCACTGGGAATTAGGTGCCTGAGTGCTTCTGAAAACTCCACTATGCACCTATTTGCATCTTTAGGTTCCTAAAAGCCTTTAAAAATTGGCTCTTAAGGCTTTGAGCACCTTCAGCTACAACTGGCTTTCACTTTAAATTGTGAGTAATCTCACCCCTGTTCAACAAAGCATTCAAGCCCCACTGAAGTAACTTCAATGAAACTTAAGCACGTACTTAAGTGCTTTACTGAAATGTAGTACGTGCTCAAGTGCTTTGGAAACTGTCCTACATATGGGCTTGATCCATGTATTTAGGCTCAGTCTCTAGAGCTATGGAAGTTTACCAACCAATACCTCCTATTGAAGTGTTTCACATACACAAAATCGTCGAGAGGAGAGCCCAGCCTTCTGAATCAAACATTTGTATGTTGTAACATGCAGATTTGTATAACACCACTGTGGCATTTAAATGGACAAACACTACTTTTTACTTTGTTTGAAACAATTCATTAATAGTTTGAACTTTAGTTCTGTTTGCTAACCCATTTTTTACTTCTTTCTTTGCACATGCACACTGGTTTGTTATTGAGGGTATGCTCAGGAGTACTGTATTATTAGCATTATGCTAAAACAGCAATGACAAATGCATACAGGAAGCCTTATTTAGAAGCAAAAAGTGTTTTACCTATGACTGTATCATGCCACTGTTTATTAAGGAGTACTTTTAACAGAAATCAATGCTTAGAAAAAAGAATCAGTGACATATTAGGGTCCCAAGTATGTCAGGTATTAGAAATTACTATAATTAACATCTAGTGTATTTAATTTTCATGTCTGCTTTGAATGCAGTTTGGGTATGGTATGTCTCTCTTATCAATCTTGGTATACTAGAAGTTTTAAAATGCAATTAAAAACTGTACTGAAAATTCTGTTTTCAAAATATCAAAGACTGGATTAAGAAAACAGATTTTTTTTAAAGTAGTAAAAGATTGTACCTACCAACTTTGATGTATCCGTTTAATTTTATAGCATTTATTCAAAAAAACTTTATTGTCACTGTTTTATTGTGCAATTGCAGATAATTAACTATTTTTACATTTAAAAAAATGTGCTTATCGCTTCTCTAAGCACATTCTCTAAGATTTAAAATCAATCTCATTCACCTTGATGAATGTAATGGAACTTAAAAAATTCCCAATGCGGAGATATATTTTCTTATGTTTTAGATACCACAGTGAGTTATCTGTGAATGGTAGAGAAGAAAAATAGTATGTACAGACACCAGACCATTAAAATTCATTTTAGATTCTTATTATCTACACTCCAATTATGCATTCCTGCACAGATGCTGCTTAAATTATTGAAAGGTTATCTTATAAAGCAAACCTGTTATGTAAAAAACAGCCAAAGTAGTGCGTTTAAAGTTTGTGATTACAGAAGTATACTAATTAAGTACCTTTGTTGCATTTTTAATGCTTTAATATTTTACTGCTACAGTCCATTGCATTTAGGCACTGAAAGGGAAGTATATAGGGAACTTTATAATTCTCAGCCTAAGAGGTACAGTGCGCCTGAGAGAAGCAATTTTATTTCTCTGTTCAGTTTAAACCTGTATCTAATTAGATCCTCTCTCATTTCAAATCCCACAACCCCTTTATTGCAAAAGCAAGAAAACATAGGTGAAGAGAGAGATTTGTTTGTATCAGGCAAAAACGGATTTGAAACGCAGTACTGGGTTAATGAACACTATCCTCCAGACTGTAACCAGATGGAAACCTATTATTCACTTGAGTGTAATTAATGATACACATCCTAATCAAAACTCTTGGGTTTGCAAACTTCAGTTACCTTAATAACAACTATGAGCGATGTCCTTTTCTCAATTTCTTTATATGTGGGAAGTTAGTTAAAAGCAACATTGAGTACCTGCAGTAAGAAGCCTGTGCCACTTTTCACCCTTGATTTCCGTGTGCTGGTTTTTAATTCACTGAGGGGCAGCAGAGTTTGCAAATGTTTACACCATTACCCAATTAACTAACAATATGGCTCCTACATCTGTCAACAAACAAAGCTGCTGTTGCTTTGTTTTAGCTCCTTGGCATTTTCTGTTCATATGGGTCGCCATTGTACTTAATTATCACGCCATAACCTTCTGCAGCTTCTACTTTGTTATTTGTGGTTTGTAAATATGTTGTTTACCAAAAAGAACAGAAGCTTCATTAGTGAACACACCTCTGACCAAAAGAAATGCTTCAACTGGTGAATAAATGATTAAATACAGGACTAAGCTAAAGCACCTTGTAACTTAAAATATCTTTAACATTAGAAACCAAGAGAGTTGTATACAACAAAGATTAAAGGCCCTGTAAGAAATGTCACTAAAATAGGTTTCTCCACCCCACTTTCTAGTGAGATTTATTCTGCTTAACCAGATTTATATAGCTATTTCACAGTGTAATTCCGAAGACTGAAAAATTCTTTATATTCAATTTATAATCTGTTACATTAATATGACATTAAAATAAAATCTGGCATTTCTAAAACTTTGCTTTGATGTAATGTCTTTCATTCATCATGCTTGTGTGTGGGTATGTGTAATATATACATCTGAAGACTGTTGTGTACTACATATGTTAAACTGAACAGAAAATGAGTTCAGAAATCCTGTTTATAATCTAAAGGTAACTTGCACATCATGGCCCCAATTTAGGGAAGAACTTAAGCATGTGCTTAACCCTAAGCACCCAAGTAGTCCCATTGCTCTCAATGAGACTCAGGCACTTAAGGTTCAGCACACACGGAAATACCTTACTGTTTACAAATTTCCCCTCAAATGAGACATTCAGTACATTTGTTTAAGACTTGCTTTTTTCTTTTTATTCTCAGATCCCGTGAAATCTAGTTCCACACCAGTCACTCAAATGATGCCCTACTTATCCAGCAGCGGCTCTAGGTATTTTGCCACCCCAAGCATGGCAGGCAGGCTGCCTTCGGCGGCTTGCCTGCGAGAGGTCCCCAGTCCCACGGATTCGGCGGCACGCCTGTGGGAGGTCCGCCGAAGCCACAGGACCAGCGGACCTTTCGCAGGCATACCGCCTAAGGCAGCCTGCCTGCTGCCCTCGCGGTGACCGGCAGAGAGCCTCCCGGGGCTTGCCACCCCAGGCATGCACTTGGTGTGCTGGTGCCTGGAGCCGTCCCTGCACTTATCCCATGGTTACAAAGGCAAATCGGGCATGGAGTTGACCCACTGAAGAAGTCAGGTAAATGTCTTTTTAAATAACTTGGTGGTTTTGCAAAGTTTTAATTATTCTATATTCCAAGGGATATAAAACAAGAGCAACCTTTTATATATCATATAAAAGGCCCTGTCAGCTGACTTCATGCTCCATCAAGGTTCCATATTTGACACAATGCCAATGGCATAGTGTTCATTGGGACGCCACACATAAAATGGGAGAAGGTGATGGGAGCTCAAAGTACATCTTAAAGTATAACAACCTGCTCAGTAAAGTGCTCAAGCTTATGATATTCTATGGAAATAACTTTCTTTGGTGTGTTTTATATTCTATACAGTTTAATATCTTTTTAGAGCAAAAAAGTTTTTCCTTACAGACTCATTTTCTGCAGCATTGGCATGCTCACCTGAACTGACCTACGTGTACTGCTCCTACATATTCGCATCCTGTACAGCTGCAATTTTACTGTTTACAAGGTATGGTTTCTTACCCACCCTAACCCTGCAGGGAAGAGATAAGAAAAAAAAATGGCTTAATGCCCAGGAAGGTCATTTAAAAATAATGAACTGAATATACAATTATTATAACACGTACTTGAGCAGCAAATATCACACCCTTCACCTCCCTTTACACCCTAGGACAAGGATCCGATTCTTGAGTAGCACAAATCTCTTCTACTTACACACGCATGAATACATTTCATGAATCAAATGCACAAAGAGTTCTTTTACTCTCTTTCCTAATCCCCCTAAGTATAAATGCAGTGAAAATTACTTAAATGCACACCTGGTAAAGGACTAAATCTGTTTAAAAAACTATATTTTCACTCTGACACATAAACAAATACAGTGACTCCTTTCTACCTGTTAAAATAATAATCTCTGTGTGTAAAAGGGTTATCTGGATAATAGGTTCAACTGTGGACACAAATAAAGTGTGTGTACTTTTACAGAAATAAATGCAATTAGATCTGGGTTAGCTGAATTCGCCAGAAAATACTTTTAATTCGAATGAAAGACATCTGTCATGTTAACAAATAAGGAACAATATTATATCATAGTTAGCAAAACGTGGCAAATAAAACATTACACATCTTGTTCACAATGAAGAGCTTTAATCCAGAAACAGTGAGTCACTGAGCTACTATACCCTATATGTATCCAACTTCTGGATACTTCTAAAAACAAAATTTTAGATCCAACACACTTCTTCAAAGATGTATATTTAATCCAATAACCAATATTAACATATCCAAAAAAGATATGCTATAACCTGACCCCACACTCCTAATTCTTCTCCCTTCCTTCCCCCCCCCCCAAAAAAAATCCATATAGATTTCTGGTAAAAACTGACTTCAGTGGAGCTATGACAATTTACACCAGCTGAGAATCTGCCCATAGATCCTGTTTCTCCAGGCCATATGTGCCTGACATATTACTACCTGTCTGTCTAGATTGTAAGCTAAGTGAGGCAGAGACCACGTCCTCCTCTGTCTTTTGTACAAAGCTGAGCACACCAACAGAGCACAAGAGTACAACACATAATAACAATAAACCAAAACTCAGTGTTGTTCAGTTTTTCAATTTGATAGCGAGTTTTGTGATATTTGGGACTTCTCTTTCAGCCTCAGCTGCTAGGGCCATATGATTACTTGAAAATCTCACTTTCAATTTTATTTTTTAAAAAAGTAAGTTTCTAGCCCTTGTAGTTGCAGAGAAAATGTTGACCATGTAAACCCTAACTGCTGCAACACCAGAATCCAAATAAAAGGAACCACATAATTTATTATTTTTAAACAGGTCTTGATTTTTGAACAAATCTCATGAGTTTTTGGGACCTGGCTCATGACTTTTTAACAGCTGGAGTTGGCAATACAGTATAACCTCAGGGTTATGCACATCAGAGTTATAAACTGACCAGTCAACCACAAACCTTTAGGCAATCAGGCAGCAGCAGACCAAAAAAAAAAAAAAGCAAATACCATACAGTACTGTGTTAAACTACTACAAAAATAAAGGGAAAACAGCATTTTTCTTCTTCAGAGTAAAGTTTCAAAACTGTATGAAGTCAATGTTCAGTTGTAAACTTTTGAAAGAACCACCATAACGTTTTGTTCAGTTATGAACATTTCAGAGTTACAAATAACCTCCATTCCCAAGGTGTTCGTAAGGCTGAGGTTCTACTGCACTGCAAAACAGTGTTAGACCTGCTCAGAGTGTTTGATGTCCTTAGATCTTTTAGTATTTTTTAAAAAATAAAACCAAACAAATGGCATCAGCAAGTTTTATCTTTTCATGCAGTCGTGTATTGCTATATCTCATTCTTAGAGCAAGTTCCACTGCAACATATGTGGCTTTCAGCAACTTTGGACAGAGCAAATTAAACATGTTAATAATAAGAGTTTGCATTTACATCGTAACTTTTACCCAAGGATCTAAAGGTACTTTACAAACATTAAAATGGCTGTTGTGAATTAGGTATTATCCTTACTTGACAGATGGGTAAACTGTAGCACAGAGAGATTATGTCACTTGGCAAAGGATATACAGTGAGTCAGCAGCAGAGTTGGGAACGGAACCCAGGAGTAGTGCCGGGTGAATAACTGAGTTTTCAGTTCAGTGGCAGTTCTGGGGGGAAAATATAATTGGTCTGAGTTGAAATGAATCTGAATTTTTTCAAAAGTTTTGGCGAATAGAAAAGGCCTGTTTTAGGTCAGTTCCAGAGCAAGGATTTGAACCTGGGTCATCCCAGGTGAGTGCCTTAATCACTGGGCTAAAGATGATTGGAGAAGTGCCAGGGGGCAGCAGCAGCACCTCCTCTTCTGACTGTTTTGTGAATAGTAGAAACTATTCACGTCAAATTCACAAATAGTTTTGGGTCGATTGAAACTGCATTTTTTGTTGAATAAAATATTCACCTGAAATATTTCACCCAGGTCTGCTCAGGAGTGCCGAGCTCCCATGCCCTTGCTCTAACTTCTAGATCACACCCTCCTGCCCTTTATTACATCATTACATTGTGTAGATTGTTGCAGAATAGTTAGAACGAACTTTTAGCCTGTGTGTGTTACAGACTGCACAAAGTTCTCTGAGAAGTTTAGGAAGCAGATTCACAGAGTATGACTCTTTCTTTTTTGATGCCTATTGCACTGAACTGAATGGAATTCTTGTACTAAACTGAATGGAATTCTCGCACCACTGACTTCATTTGGACTACATGTAGTGAGAATTATAGTGTGTAGTGTTTAATTTTGTATGGTGTTTAATCTTGCATAAAAGTATAATGTACAGTAAGAATGATCCAAGTAATACTGTACATGGTGAGATATGGGTAGTGTTTCGTCCATGGTTGTGACTAACAACAACATATATTACAATTATAAATGATAGAAACCATCCTATTGATCTGATGGCATTTAATGAGCCAGATTTTGAATCTTTATCACTAGAGGTCAGAGAGCGAATACCTTCACCTTGAATGTTTGGAGGGGGCTGGAGGTGGGGAGAGATGAGTGTGTATTATGCCACTGCCATGGCACTCAGTCTACAGACAGATTTGGATAAGAAGCAAGGTTGGATACAGGGAAGGAAGGAGCGTGCTCTAGTGGGCAGACTCTTCTGCCCATTCTCCCCAAGTATGGCTCTTTCTGCCTCATCCCCTCAGTGTCCCAGTCCCAATCAAGTCTCTCCCCCACAATTGGCTCTTATCCCAGTCATTCTCAATCTCCTTGTTCAGCAAGTCCCAATCTCATATTTTGGGATTCTCCATCCCACTCCCAGTCCCCACCAGCTCGTCCCCAGTGCCCTTGCCCAGCCAGTCCCAGTTCTACCCAGATCCTCATCTATTTTGTGTCTCCATTCCCCTGGAGACTGGTCTCCAGTCACCCCAGAAGCCTAATTTCCCATCCCCACTGGCTTCAAGTCCCAATTTCTCTCCCTGGGCACCTCACTCAGTATATTTCCCCCCACCCCCTTCCCCGCAGCTCCTTGTCCCAGTCTCTTCATCCAGCCAGTCCCAATTCTCCTCATCTGATCTCCACCTTTCCCTCAACTACTGACTTCTGCTTCCCCCATTTCCATCCCTAGCCTCCAGTCTCCTGGCCCAGCCAATTGTCCTCCACCCCTGAGTCTCCGTCTTACCCAGCCTCCCAACCCAACTGCCAGTTCTAGCTTCCCTCTCCCCAACCTGGCAACCTCCAACCCCGTTCTTCCTTCCCCTCCCCATACTCCTTTCCCCAATCTAATCCCCCAAGCAGGTCCAGCCTTTGTCCCCTCTGCATTAGAACTGGGCAGCTCCCTCCTCTATACTGCCAGGGGTGTCACTCAGAGCAGAGGAAAGACTGCTCTCAGGGCTGGTGTACACTAATGCTGTAAATCAACCTAAATTATGCTAGTTCAGTTATGTAAATTACGTAACTGAAGTTGATGTAATTTGGGTCGATTTACACGAGCGTCTGCACCAAGCTACGTTGATGGGAGATGCTCTCCCGTCAACATAGCTTCTGTCTCTCAGGAAGGTGGAGTACAGATGTCAACGGGAGAGTGCTCTCCCATCAACTTACATGTCTTCAGCAGACCCACTAAATCGACACTGCTGCATCAATTGCAGCAGTGCCGATTTTGCTGGTAATGTAGATGTGGGTTAGGTGCTTGGACCTGGGCTGGCCCACAGCAGCCCAGAGCTGCAACTGCAGGGGAAGTCCTGCTCTTCCCAGGCTGGAGCATACACAGTGCAGCTGGAACCTTCAGGGGATTTAATAATAGAACAGCTGGGCCAAGTAATCACCATCTGTACAGTCTCCCTCACAACTAATGAAACTGATGCATGTAAATTAGCTGTAGAGTAAGCGTGGTGATTTGTCGAGTTACCTCTGGTATCACAATGGTCTTGGACTCTTTGCACTGCATAGATATATGCCTAAATGTATCTGTACAGCTTATGGGTGTAAAGTCAAAAGGCTAAGGTTAAAAATTTGACAGTGACAGATCCTAGTGCAAATCCTAGTGCTAATTGAACCTGCTGATACTCTGAAGAAAAAGCAGTTTCAGCCATGATTTTAGCTGTTTCTGTTGCTTCACACTGACTCAATAGACATTCTAGGCTTCAGAGTGACAATCTTGGAATCGTACTATAGCTCAAACAAATCTCTATTGAGTACATGTAAACTGCAATTTTTCAAAGACTTATAACTTGGTCAAATTTGGGCAGATTTTTGCAGGGACAGCAAAAGAAATGTACATCTCTGACCCAAAGGCTACCATCCTGCCAAATTTCGAGTCCACAGCATGTAGGCACTGGAGCTTTTCAAAGAAAAGGTCATCAGAAATTTTTAACGTGCAAAACTATGTATTTTCCTTAGCCTTGTTCTTGTAAAGGGTTGAACCGTTTGGCTGAAAATTTCTGCCTGAGACAGATGCCCGGCACGGAAAATTTCAGTGTGAGCAGTCAAAAGCTTAGTAAAGTTATAAGCATCTGAAAACAGGTTGGACAACCTTAGCATTAGGTGGTGCTACCAGCCCCACCTATAATAAACCAAACAAACATACAAAGGAGCTTTCGAGATGTGGCCAATCACCATCTTGACTAATTTGCTTGCATGTTGTATCTATTGGTTCTCTTAGATTGTAAGATCTTTAGGAGAAGGGTAATTTTGGGTAATAATGTAATAAATAATACTTCCTTGCTTTTACAGGTTAAGTTAGACCCCCCAGTGAATTTTAATTATTGCCCTTTTTGTGTGGGAAAGACAAGAGGTCATAAAACTTCCCATATCTTGTTGGACCTCCCTAAGACAATGACTTACGCTGAGGTTATGTTCGTTCCGCTGTCAGCACGTAAAGCGAAAATCGCGTATAGTCAAAATTACATTGAGTGTAATGGCGGGCGATTCTAGGTACAGTATTTAAATTTTTATTTTTCTCTTTTTTTGTTTTTTGTTTTTGCTGCGCAAAGATGAATTTGCGCATGTTAAATGCGAGTAAGATGAGACTCACCTGTACAGGGTTTTAAGGATTTCACCCATCCTTCTGAAGGAGGGGCCAAGGGATAAAAAACAGGTTGTTCCTCTAATGCTTCAATATATGCCAACCTTTTCTTCACATAACCTCATTACCTCTCCTCCTCATTGGCAGCAGCCAGCATCCCCCACCACCCCATTGCAACTAGAAAGGCAGGTAGTCATTAGAAAGACAGGAATGTTGCTCTGCATCAGTCACCAGGGGATGCTGAAGCTCAATGTGTGCTATACCATCCCTCTCTGGATGCTGAATACCATCTCTGCACTGCTCCAATACTTTTATTTTGACCAAATTCGAATTCTCAGCAATAACATTTCTTTTCAGGAGCGGGGAGGGGAAAGAAAGAGCAAGAACTCCCCTGTGTCACAGAAGTTTCCACCAGCAGCTAAACAAACCTGATGACTATCCAATCAAGACTCATAAGCACTATGAGAGCTCCACCAGATGACACTCTTAGCAAAATACAGTGCTTCTGCATAGACTACTAGATGTAGATTGGTGAGAAAGTACTAGTCAGTAATGGGATATATAGGCATTTAATTACGATTGTATAGAACAAAAATCCAAAAGGGTTTTTAACACAAGTTCAAACGAAGAAGGTCTCAGACAGGAGAGTGATGGGCACTGTATAAAAACATGACCAATAGATAGAATCAATAACGTACACAGGACTGCTTTTGCAATTTAGTTTGATGTATTTACTTATCCAGTTATCAAAACAACAGGAGATCATTTCATGATCTAGTAACCAGATAATGCATTTTTAATGTCAATGTTACCAAGGCTCTGTATGGGTGTTTTGATGCAACATTTTTTTCCTGTGTGCAAAAATGTACAGAATGAATGTTAAGTATGAACCACAGGTTGAAAAATAAAAAGTGTCTTAAGGTATGTCTACATTCGAGCTAGAGGTGTAATTTCCAGCTTGAGTGGATGTATGCATACAGCTCTGATCAAGCCAGCTTGCTAAAAACAGCAGCACATCCACCATGGCACTGATGGTGGGACCGGCTAGCCGCCCTAAGCACAGTCCCGCCCAGGACCTTAGGTATGCGATCAAGTGGATAGCCCATCTTGCTGCCACAGCTAGTCGTCTGTTAGCACGTTAGCTCGATTATAGCTAGCGCATGTACATCTACATGAGCTGGAAATTACATCCTCAGTTTGAATATAGACATAAGTTTAGAAAGGGCCAGTTTAGACTGGAGAGTGCTATAATCTAAAGCAGAGTTTCCCAGTTTCACTACAGTATACTTCCCTCTGGAATCAGATAATGTACTTGGCGCTCCCCTGAAGCAAACATCTTCTAAAATAGGGTGCTGTGGGGTAAGAGGGCAGGGAATGGTGCATGTGGGCAGAATATTTTAATCCTGTAGACAGTGGAAGTATTCTTGCTTGTTTGCTCATTCCCCCCTTGGACTTCTCAACTCAGAATGAATCAACTGAAGGTTAGTATTCAGTATTGATTAGTCAGTACTGTATTCTGGCTTTGGTGAGTCTTATGTAAAAACAGAAATAATTTACCTTTTCTTCACTGGCCTGGCTTAAAGTCTCCTGGAATTATTTAGAGATTTCACACAGAGGTCAACCCAATACTTTCAGAAACTCTGATCTACACAGTCAGATTCTGTAGACCAATTTTTCAAAATGTCTGGCTCCGGGGGTCAGGAGGGAATTCTCTCCTTGTTTTGTCTTGTCCACATACAGCTTTGCATAGATGGCTAGATGCATGAGGGATATTCCACCTTCCTCTAAGATTCTGGTTATCAGCCACTGCTGATGCTAGGACACCAAGTCTGAATTGCTATAACAAATTTTATTTTCCAGGATGGAAATGTTAACAAAAATTTTGCTGAAAAGCCAGAATCATTCTAACATTCACCCACAAAAATTCTGACCATAGTAAATAAGGAAGTAACTTATCGGTAACAAGATAATGGCAAAACTGCTAGGCTGACTTCAATGGGGCCAGAATTTCACCCAGTCTTTGCAGATTCTCACTGAAAGAGACTGCATCTCATGCTTTGTGAGCAATAGAACAATTAAAAGGAGTAAAACCATCACAGTAACATGTGACTTGAACACAGATTTGAATGTTCTGACCATGATTATAAATAGTCTTGTTCACCTGAATTTAGTCTCCTTAGGCCTGTGCTCAAGCTTGAGGATAAGGCAGGGCTTAAAAGCCATTAGGCTGAACAATCAAAAGAACAGTGTCCTTCACAGAGAAACTGAACACAGTCAGTCAGTTATGGACAGCTTGGTAATATACAAAGCTCATTTTTTTAAATCTAATACACTTCTCCATGCAAAGCCTTTGAATGGTTCCAAAGATGAGCATCAACAGCTGACTAAACTACAATAAGTGAATATAAATGACACTAAACGTAGCTAGTTGGACAGATAAAACTAGTATTATATAATGGAAAAGAGAAGAAATGTATGTTAAAGACAGAAAGTGATGGCTTCAGTGACTGATCCAGCTGATGTAAGGAGAGGAATTGCATGATTGTTAGGTGGGTGTGGCCTTCTGTACAGGTGTTTGGAAAGTCTAGATCAGTGGTTGATAAACATGTGCCCCTAGCAGTTCTATTGCTCTGAATGGTTCTGCAGTTTGCAAAGGATGACACACAACCTCCTATACCAATGGTTCTCAACCACATGTCTGGGGCCCCCTGGGAGGCCACGAGCAGTTTTCAGGGGTCCACCAAGCGGGACCAGTGTTAGACTCACTAGGACCCAGGACAGAAAGCCTAAACCCTGCTGTGCAGGCCTGAAGCCCAGGGCCCTGAGCCCTGCCATCCAGGGCTGAAGCAGAAGCCAGAGCAATTTAGCTTCGTTGGGCGCCCTATGGAGCCATGGGCAGTTGCCCTGCTTGCTACCCCTTAATGCTGGCCCTGGCTTTTTATATGCAGAAAACCAGGGGGGACATGGCGTTTTTATCATGTGTTTGGGGGGGGGGCCTCAGAAAGACAAAGGTTGAGAACCCTTGTTCTATACAATCCGAAGTTTCATGAAGGAGAATGCAAAGCTTTTAGGTTTTAAACTCTGTGTTATTTTTTAAAAAAGCAGTTCTCATTTTACATAGTAAGAAATATGAATGATTAAAACCTACTGAAGAAATTAGGTGGATCAAATTATATTTTTTCTCCACTTGAAGAAATCATGACAAACAGGAAATGCATAATTAACCATGCAATAAAATGAAAGAGTTGTAGGAGCCTCTTAAAACTTGAGAAAAATATTTATTTCACTAGTTGATTTTGTCCTTTTGTACTGGGAAAACACTGATTTATGTCCTAGAGCTTAAAATGCAGACAACTTTTGAGGTTTATTTTAACGACTTGTTCGTGCTCCAGGACCATGAGTTATAGTAGCACAGTTCTGTGAACACTTGGTTGGTTAGTTAACTAGGACTGCAGAATTAGTCCAAGGATTATTTACATACATAGCTTACAAAATTCAGCAATGGAGTAATGTGAACTTAAAAATATATTTGAAATCCAGAAGATGTGGCTCATCAGGTAACTTTAAGATAGACTGGTGCAGGGAGAGATATGGCCCTGCCTCCTTTGGGATGGCTTCCACTACAACAGGCACTGGGGGACATTGCTCCTGGGAGACCCCAGGGATTGTGCTCATGCCTGGCCCTTGGAAGGGACATAAGGTACATAGGGAGGGTAATGATCCCTCCCCCTACCTTGTACACCTATGCAATGATCAGGAACAGCCTGACCCTACATCTACTGAAATCCTGATCGGCACCTGTCTTGACTGGATGCACAATACAGTGTGGGTTAGATTCAATCGATTTTAGCTTTTAGGCGAAACAGATTTTCCCCCACTCCCATTTCTTCAAACTGCTGTTGGAATTGGCTAATTAAAAGGAATTAAACAATCTTAACACTCTAAACAGAGCAAACTGGTTCTGAATTATTAAGCAACATTTTAGATGTATTTGAATAACCTTAGGTGACTTAACTGCCACCTGATCCTAAGCTATGGCTCAGATAAATAAATGTGAAATACTATAGAAGTCTTAGCTTACTATGGCTTCCAGATACAGTAAATAAAGAGCTTAAGTCTCCAGTACACTGTCTGCAAAAGACACTCTAAAATAAATGGTTTACACTGGTGTACACTTAAAGTGGAAATTGAAGAAAAAACTGCAGGGTTTAATTTGGATTTCCAGAGGAAACTTGTAAGCACAGAATATACAAAGCTCTACCAATGCCCTGGCATGGTGCTATGGAGTGCTGTATTGCTGGATGTGGTGTCTTTCAAATACCATGAAAAACCAAGGTCAGGAACATTCTGGTTAGTCATTAACGATGCCATAGCACTTTCGCAAGCACAGGCTGTTAATTTTCATATCATGGCCAAATTCCAGTCTGGTTATTTCCATTCTGTTTACTTAAACTGCCTCTGTAGTATCAATTGAATATGGCATCCTTCACTTTCTGATCTAACATGTCAAGACAGGCCTGCTCTGTAAGATGTACAAAGGCCTCAGGAAGACTTCTGCAGACTTCTCCATGGGACAAAGTGATAGCATACTGGGCTCTGTATGGATTTTGTAGCTGGCACACTCGGCGGACTATCACTGAGGGTAGCTGGGAGGGCTTTCAGGCTGGAAGAGGACTCATGGAAAGGCCAAAAGGTCAGTGAGTACTGCTGAAAGAGCAGACTCCTGCAGTACTCATGTTTCTAGGCCTTTTTGCGGTGTTGTTAAATAGCTGCTGTGTTAACATGCAAGAGGTGGCTGCATTTCAGTGATGGGTAAAGGGATTCTTGGAAGGAACCATAAAAACACATCTAGCCTGCACGAAAGCCAAGAAGCACATTTCACATCAAATATCAAAAGGGCAACCCCTCCTTTAAAAAGGTCTGTTTATATACACACACAGCCTTTGCCCATGCAGCTCATGAAAAAACGGCACTGAACTATATTCACAGTACACGTAGCATTGTAATCAGCTTGTATTTATGATACAGATATTTCTATACAAACGACTTATGTGGCCAGAAAAAACAAATTTCTTCAAAGGTATTAGCCAGGAATCCACTAAGCAGTAAGATTCACTGGTGTGAAATACAGCTTTGGGCTTGGCATCCATTTTGCCATGGCTGCAGTACTGAAGGATAAAGGTGGTTAAGCATTCACTTAGTGTCAGCGGATGGATGGCATAGTCAGTGAGGAAGTCCCAATAACAAGTCGCTGCACATGCTTAAATGCGTTGGAATGTTACTGCTGTTTTTAAACAACAAGTAGTGTCTAGAAAAGGTTAATCTGTGTATTTACTCGTGTAGAAGTTTGTATTTATAGTAGGGTTATGATACCAACTTTAAGTTAGCAAAGCATATCTGTGTAAACAACAGGAAGATAGAACTAATGAATTTTTATTTACTGGAGATGTGGGAATATTTCAACAACATTTTGTTGAGACATCTGAACTGCGGGCATTAAAAAGAGTATTTTTTACAACTGGTTGAAAATTTTCTGAATGAACAGTTTTCTGTCAGAAAATGCTGCCACAAAATCAAAATGTGTCAGAGGAATGTATTGATTTTGTCAACATTTTCAATGAAAAATTGTCAAAGAGCTTTATTTTGATATGGTCAAAGTCCTGCATTTCATCTTTATTGTTTCAACTTTTATTATACTTTATAAAACACTGAAATAATGAAGTTGAAATGAAGTGCTTTGACCTTATCAAAATAAAGCGTTTTGATATTCCCCAAAAAGCTGCAATAAGAGTAGACATACTGTCCATGTACCAGTGAGTGTTACAAGGGACTAACTGTGCACAGTATTTAAATACAGGAACAATATAGCATAAAGAGCAAAAGGCTTGTTTTTGTTCTGTTATAAGTAAGCTGGAAGACCTGTAACATGGGAGACATTTTGGGATTGCTCTTCACTTTGGTTCCACTGAAAATGGGATTACATGCTTAGATGGAGTAAAGTTAATTAGTGATTAATGGGATTCCACACATGCTAGTTCAGACTCCGGCGAGAGTATTGTTTCAACTGCACTGGTGAACATTCTTTGTTATTTTGAGAATAGCAGTAAAATGAATACAAGAAATGGGACGTTTCCTGTTTGTATGACTCCATCTCCTCCCTTGGGTAGCAAATTCCCAAGGTGAATTAGGATTCCCAAAGTGTATTAACATGATAGAAAGTTAAAATGAAATGCCTTCATTTATACTAAAATTAGAGTGCTGCTTTTTAGTATGAGAGGGGAACATGTCTGAAAGCTAAGCTCCAAGAAGTAACCTAATTAACCACACATATATGAACTGAAGCATTAACAACAGAAAACGAATTCAGTCATTGGATGAAGATTCACATACACCTAATTTCTAAACTAAGCAGCAAATTGCACATACACAAGTGCCAGAAATTACACTCATGTTTGATCATGCAACCAAATCTCTGAAGTCTATGAATTATGGATACTGTATCATACAGAAACAATTAATACATTTTCTCTCTCAAATGCAATAACAGATATTTTGGTTTAGCATAGTGTATCATCATCATTGCATCCACTTGTGACGCACACATTGGTGCACTTTACATGGTTCAGATTAAGAGAAAAATAGCATTCCCCAAATTTAGGGAGCAAATATATTATGACCATGCACTCGCTATCTAGTGTACTGTGACAGGGAAAACAATATAACCAGTAGGCTAAATGCCAGTGATCCCAGAACTTGCATTTTAAACATGGCTAGGCTCAGGCTTAGAGGTATTGCCAATGTAATAGTTATAGGAGTGTTCTCAGTAGCGACCATCTACCCATAGTTTGAGGTACCCTGTTGGGATGGATACCCAAAGTATACAGAGCTACTTAAACTTCAGCTCATGATACAACTCACAGTCTGTACATTTCAAAGCAAATCCAATTTGAAATTCATGCTACAGGGTTGTAAGAGATAAGGATTAAAAGGGCTTTTTTTGAAAATTTACATTAAAAAAATGTCTTAAGTGAAAACCTCATTCATCCTTCCACCATTATTAATAATGCCGCCACCACCACCACGCTTTTCATCAATACATCTCGAGATGCTTTACAAAGGAGGCCAATGTCATTAATTCCATTTTCCAAGCGGGGACACTAAGGATTTTTTTCAAAGTACCATGAAAAACTGCTCCCATTTTCTATTTTATGGCGAGATCAGAGCAAGCCAGAGGGATAGGCAAACTGAATGGCCAACTTGTGTGTCAAAGGATAGGGAAAGCAGTGGAATTAGTGATGGCTGTTTGTCCCCAAATGTTTATCTACCTTCCATCATGACAGTAATTGCTTAAATAGCAAGTGCTTTATTTTTGGGGTCATTAATTCAGACTGACTAAAGGTACAATGTAATAATTTAATAAAATTAACTGTCTAACATCTGGTCGTGGGCAAAATTCCACACCACTGTGAATGATCTGTGCCCTGTACAATTCATACCTATCCAACTATCTTGTAGTTGGCCAGCAAATGTAACAACCGTGCTAATAAGCAGAGTGGGCACATTTCAGGTTCCACTGGGTTGCGTCTATTAGTTCTAGAGATATTCCCTATTTTTAAAATGGGGAATTCTGTTAGAACCAGTAGAATCCTTCTAACTGGTGGAAGTTTATAGGGGCACCCAATGCATGGTGTTTATGCTGCTTTTAGGGATTTGTCATTTATATTTTTCAGATAAGTACAACACTTTCACATTAAAAGGTGGAGAATTTTACCCCCTCCCGCTCCCAGCCCCATCCCCACACGCAAAAGAAGTCCTTCAGAATCACAGTCCTACATGCAAACTACAACTTGACAAAAAATGTATTACATAGCAAGGAGTTAGAGGTTGATCCAATATAAAACGCAAGATTTTAGGGTTGTATCTTGTAACTTGCACTGCATGCCCATCTACCATGTATAGCAGGAGTGGGCAAACTTTTTATTGCGAGGGCCACATCTGGTTAGGGAAATTGTATGGTGGCTCATAAATGCTCACAAAATAGGGGGTTGGGTGCAGGAGGGGGCGAGGTCTCCGGCTGGGGGTGAGGGCTCTGGGGTGGGGCCAGAAATGAGGAGTTCAGAGTGTGGGAGGAGGCTCTGGGCTGAGGGTGTGGGCTCTGGGGTGCAGGAGGGTGGGATCGAGGGGTTCGGAGGGCGGAAGGGGGATCAGGGATGGGGCAAGGAGTTGGGGTGCAGGATGGGGTCAGGGGTGCAGGCTCTAGCAGCACTTACCTCAAGCTGCCCCTGGAAGCAGCGGCATGTCCCCCCCTCTGGCTCCTACACAGAGGTGTAGCCAGGCGGCTCTGCGTGCTGCCCCATCCACAGGCGCTGCCCCTGCAGCTCCCATTGGCTCCATTTGCTGGCCAATGGGAGCTGCAGGAGCGGTGCTTAGGGCGGGGGCACCGTGCAGAGCACCCTGGCTGCTCCTATGCATAGGAGCCAGAGCTGGAACATGTCGCAGCTTCCAGGAGCCACGCGGAGCAAGGCCCCGACCTCATTCCCTGGCAGGAACTCGAGGGCCGGATTAAATCGTCTGAAGGACCAGATGCGGCCCCTGGGCCATAGTTTGCCCACCCTGGTGTACAGAAGTTTATTATTTACAATACCAAATGCCTTCAGTATTTAAATTAGGTCACTCTTCTAAATTAATAAATTGAAATATTTTTACCATATATAGTTATACATGAGATTGATATAAACTAATTTATTTACTAATAAAAACAGCAAAAGGTATCCAGCCTAACATGTCTGCTTCCTTTAAGATTATTTTATATCAACCTTCCTACTGCCACTTAATCTCCTTCACCATTCTTTTGGCACACAAATCTAGCCATTACTTCATTCGCATTACTGTTTTTTTTGCTGTTTTTACTTAGTATGTTTTAACTTACTTGGGTTTTGCCCAAGATCCTACCTTATCAATGTACTTAGTTTTCAGATGATCACTCATTAATCCACTACCAATGTGAAATAATAATAAATATTTAGGCAAAAATTTTCCAACTTTTCTTCATCTTGATACTTATATAGCAACTCTCACCACAGTATCTAAAGCCTAAAGCTGACTCATTGATTCTAAAGGTTGCCGCAGGTGCTCAGCAACTTTGAAAATTAGGCTATTTATTTAGTTGCTTAAATATGATTTAGGAGCCTAAAATGAAGACACCCAGTTTTGCAAATCTTGGGTTTAAGATTTATGTAATGTTTTCCATCTGAAGATTTTAAAATGCTTTATGAAGGTGGGTAGATATCAGTTTTCTCATTTAATAGAAAGAAAACTGAGGCAGAGAGAAGTTAAGTGACTTGCCCAAGGTCACACAACCGAATCAGTAGCAGACATGGGAACAGAAGCCAAGTTTTGCTACTCCCAGGTCCTTTTATCAATCCTCCGCCTCTCTTACTTCATGTAGCACTTTTCATGTAGCCTGAAAAATCCAAAGAGATCTATCAATTTTATCATTATTTTGCAAGTCACAGTTAGGTCAGTGATGTCTATACTCTTCTAATAAGAGCACTGCCAAGCTAACAGGGCCCCTATTTTGGCATTCCCTGGGGCTAGATAAACTGCTTAACATTGTCCATACTGGAAAGAGTACTTTTCTCCATTTAATGAGGCTGCTGCTCTGAAGCACTAGGCAGGGATCGGCAACCTTTCAGAGGTGGTGTGCCGAGTCTTCATTTATTCACTCTGATTTAAGGTCTTGCGTGCCAGTAATATATTTTAACGTTTTTAGAAGGTCTCTTTCTATAAGTCTATGATATGTAACTAAACTATTGTTGTATGTAAAGTAAATAAGGTTTTTAAAATGTTTAAGAAGCTTCATTTAAAATTAAATTAAAATGCAGAGCCCCCCCCGGACTGGTGGCCAGGACCGGGCAGTGTGAGTGCCACTGAAAGTCGCGTGCTGCCTTCGGCACACATGCCATAGGTTGCCTACTCCTGCGCTAGGGAGTCTCATATTGAAGATGCCATTGTGGTGGGGTTTTAGGGGGTGGGGTGGGAGGCTAGTCTGTGTGTCACGTAATGTGACTCCTTGTTTCCTTGGGGCTCATGCTGTAGTGGGGCCTGAAGGGAAAGGTGAGCAGGATTTAGATCACTGACTGACTGGTGAGAAGAAATGGAGGGGAAGAATTGGACAATGCTAAGTCCTCTAAGTGGTTCGCCCCTTAACATTCCTTCTCCCCAATGATTTCAGAGTGTTTGAATGGTATTCTTGGATGCATCCCTTTAAGGAATTGATATCAGGCTGATAGTCTGTGGTTTGCTGACTTCCTAATATGCGTGGGGTGTGCGGAGATTTATGGGATTGGAAGGCATTTCCCTGCCTCCCATTTCAAATCTGTTTCTCCTCTCCAACAGTTATAAGTACCATCAAAATAAAAGTGCATCTATGTCTTTTTCAACATCTCTTAACTGCCTCTTCTGACAGGTTCTCTGATTAGAAATCAGTTTTTCTGCCTTTGAGACGAGGCTCAAGACACACCAACAGATATCTACAATACCGTTCACAGTTATGTCACAATCATCACAAATCAAGCCTGCTCTCAAGAGGATATGTTTGTTAAGTACAAATATTTCTACAGCTTTTTGGGTGGGTCGTAATTTAAGATGACTTTTACAAACTAGATTCTAATCCTGAAGCAACAGATGGCTTTTACAAAATAGCACTGCAAACATTCTGAGTTGAGTCCTATTCTTAATGAACTTCCTGCAGAGGAGGAGACAAGGGTGAACCTGCAAAGTGTCCCACACACTGGGCTCTCATGCTGCAAAAAGGACGTAAAGCGAGCTTAACCAGCCACCTGAGGATTTCCCCAGCATGCGCAATCCCCAGGTGACAGAGCTAAATTCCCCACCACCGCAGAATATGGAGTGGGTGGCTGGTACGCTGCCGAGCCCCACCGCTCGGTGACTGACATAACTTGTGCTGCTATCTTTGCACCCCTTCCCAGCCTCAGGATTTGCACTGATCACAACTTAGCTGGACGCAAAGATTGGGCCTATTATCTTTTATTTTTGTAGTAACAACAACTATGCTATAAACAAAATCTAAGTTATAATGCAGCAGGCACCTCTTCAAAGAAATCTAGCTTAAGAAAAGCTCTGGTGACCAGTGTCCATGGCAGGTTTAACCACAGATAAATTAGCAAATGTGAGGATCAGGGAGTTAGTACAGCCTATAATGATTGTCTGTCACACTAGATCTGACGTCATTATTTGTTGTATACACTTCAAAAGAAGTTTTATGTAGGAATTAAAAATGGTTATTTACTTAATTTTATGAATTACTTAGGGGACAGATGAATAGTTTATTGGGAATAAGTGTGCTAAAGTACCTGATAACTTATTTACAGTTTGACGGAGCCCCTTCTACTCATGTCACAAATTACATCAAGCAAAATGGACATCAACAGGAAGATCAGAACACGAATCTGAACAGAACTTCAAGTCCAGGAGAGAAGATGAAATGCTGCTCACCAAATGAACTTTGGGAGTATTATGCTAAGCAAGAGGGGTTCTACTTTCTTTTAAAACAGGGAATAAAGTTTTTGGATCAAACTCTGTTTTTGGATGTGTGTGTCCAGTCCTCACTGAATTTGACCTTTTACATTTTTTGCTTTAGAAATTAGTTTTTTATTTCCTCCGCCACTGAAAGTCTGGATTTTCTGATACAGCTTTTTACATAACAACATGTCCTACGGCAGTGGTTCTCAAACTTTTTTTTCGCAGACTACTTGAAAATTGCTGAGGGACTCAGAGGACCATTTAATGATCTTTCCAAATGTTGTTTGCACTGTTAGCTAACTATTGTAATAGTTGGATAAAAGTGCTATATAAAAAAACCTTAATAATAATTAACTTTTTTGGTTCTACAAATAGAAGCACACAACTCATATTTCAATATCAGTAGTCTTACCTTTCTAATGCGATGGATGTACCCTCTCTCCCCTGCCACAGCAGCCCCGAAGCTGGGGCTAGGAAGGGGAGGAGGTCTCTCCCTCTCTCCCCTACTGCAGCAGCCCCCAAGTTGGGGCTGGGAAGGAGGTGGGGGGTCTCTCCCCTGCACAGCAGCCACAGAGCTGAGTCTGGGAAGGAGGGGGTCTCTCCCTGGCAGCCACAGCCCTGGAGCTGGGGAAAGGCGCCTCTTTTTCTGGCCGCCGCAGCCCTAAATGTCCCAAATTCCCCTCACCGCCTCTTCTCACCCCACTGCCCCCTCCCACCTACCCCCATTCCCTCCAAGGCCACCATTTCACCTGACATGTGCATCTTCTCCAGGGTACAGGCACCTAATTAGTGGAGCCATGCCTGTGCAGCACCACTAAATAGGTGGGTGGCCCTTCATTCTCTTGTGTGCGGCCGCCCAGGCACACACCTTAGAGGGAACTATCCGCGGACCACCTGAATGGAGCTCGCGGATCACAGGCGGTCTGTGTACCACAGTTTGAGAACCTCTGTCCTAGGGCTCTCATGTTAGCTCCTGACTTGCTTTGCGTCATGGAGCTTGACCATGTTATAACATACCAAACCAAACTTCATGTTTCATGCTGTAACATACATGCCATCTTGAGACATACAAGTAGGAATAAGGAGAATTTATTCACAGAAGGTATGTTTACTTACATCTCTCCTTGGAAAGGTGCCCAGCAGCTTGAACTCTTCCCAAGGGTATCCCTTGGAAGCTACAAAATCAAAGACAACCTGCAGCTTACTGCTGGCCAAGAAACGCCGCTCAAAGAACTCTCCACTGGGTGTTCGGATACGCAGTTTGCTGACTGACTCAGTGCTCTCTTTTTTTGGCTCTGGAGGCAAAGACTGCTCTAGAGATAGCCTGATAGCCTGAGGAAAGAAAAAGGACCATTTAGCTTCAGTTTAACTACCTAGGGTATGTCTTCACTACCGGCTGTATCGACGGGTAGCAATCGATTTCTTGGGCTCGTTATATCGCATCTCATCTAGATGCAATATATCGATCCCCGAACACGCTCCTGTCGACTCCGGAACTCCACCAACGGGAACTGCGGTAGCGGAGTTGACAGGGGGAGCCGCGGATGTTGATCCCGCGCCGTGAGGACGGTAGGTAACTCGATCTAAGATACTTCGACTTCAGCTACGTTATTCACGTAGCTGAAGTTGTGTATCTTAGATCAATCCCCTCCCCTAGTGTAGACCAGCCCTTAGACACAGGAGTTTTTCCACTTTTCATGCTAGAACTCTGAGAGGAATCACAGGGCTCCAGAACTTCAGCTGTGCTTTATGTCTCAATGACAAAACCATTATTACGCATTTCTTAACAGCCTACCAGACAATTAATTAAAATAAACCCTTCCTTTATAACACATAATTAAACCTACAGTTTACTGCATGATGCAGATAGGTAATTTAATTGTTTGGCAAAAAGGCATCAACATTTTTGTTTGAGAGAATAACTGTCAAATGATCAACTGCTTTCTTAAAGGTTACAAATTAAGGCATTAAATGTATGTATTTTTTATGATCAAACTGTACTCTTCTAGGCAAAATAACTAAGGAATCTCTTCCTCCCCCCGACAGCAATTCACAATGAAAACAAACCCTACCTGTTAGATTTACTAAAAATACTTGTATTTAAAATGCTCTGATTGAGATATTTCTTCTATATATTTAAGGCATATAGGTTATTTAGCGTATACGAGGCACGAAGGTGGGAACAGCCATAGTCATAGGAGGATCAGCAGGGAAAAGGCAAGGCAAAAAAAGTGGATTTTAAAGATATATTAGAGGAGGAAAGGAAGGATGCTATGTACAGAGAAATGGCTCCACACACCAGGTTGCATTTTTGCTGCAACAGCTACAAGAAATCAGCAAATATTATAAATGGCTCAGACAAGGGCAGAGTGGGAAAGTCTTTATTTAAATGAATATAAGTAATTAAAAAATTTTTTTGCTATTACTTTTTAAGTTCATCAGAAGCAGGAAGCCTGCTAAACACCCAGTGGGGTGACTGGACGATCGAGATGCCAAAGGAGCACTCAAGGACAACAAAGCCATTGCAGAGAAACTCAATGAATTCTTTGTATTGGTCTTCAGGGTTGAGGATGTGAGAGAGATTACCAAACCTGAGCAATTCTGTTTAAGTGACAAATCTGAAGAACTGTCCCAGACTGAGGTGTCATTAGAGGAGGTTTTGGAACAAACTGATAAACTAAACAGTAATAAGTCACCAGGACCAGATGGTATTCACCCAAGAGTTCTGAAGGAACTCAAATGTGAAATTGCTGGACTACTAACTGTCATCTGTAACCTATCATTTAAATCAGCTTCTACATCAAGTGACGGTAGGATAGCTAATGTGCTCACAATTTTTAAAAGGGCCTTCAGAGGTGACCCTGGCAATTACAGGTCGGTAAGCCTGACTTCGGTACTGGGCAAACTGGTTGAAACTATAGTAAAGAACAAAATTGTCAGATATATAGATTAACATAATTTGTTGGGGAATAGTCAACAGTTTTTGTAAAGGGAAATCATGCCTCATCAATCTGCTAGAATTCTTTGAGTGGGTCAGCAAGCATGTGGACAAGGGGGATCCAGTGGATATAGTGTATTTAGATTTTCAGAAAGTCTTTGACAAGGTCCTTCACCAAAGGCTATTAAGCAAAGTAAGCAGTTATGGGATAAGAGGAAAGGTCCTCTCATGGACTGGTAACTGGTTAAATGATAGGAAACGAAGGATAGGAATAAATGGTCTGTTTTCAGAATGGAGGAAGGTAAATAATGGTGTCCCCCAGGGGTCTGTACTGGGCCCAGTCCTATTCCAGGAAGTGCTGCGGACCCTGGGGGAGGGGTGGGCGGAGGGCTCTGCATGTGCTGTCCTTGCTGAGCCTCTAGGTACCTCCCCTAAAGCTCCCATTAGCCACGGTTCGCCATTCCCAGCCAATGGGAGCTGCAGGAGGCAGTGCCTGGAGGCAAGGGCAACGCACGTGGAGTCCTCTGCACCCCCCCGCCCAAGGACCACTTCTGAGTGCGGCGCAGAGCCCGCGGCACCATGGGGGGCAATCCCATGGGCCGGATCCAAAGCTCTGAGGGGCCGGATCTGGCCTGCGGACCGTAGTTTGCCCACCCCTGTAGTATAACATGAATCCTGTGGCCAGAATTTTCAAAAGAAGATGCCTGCTAAATTAGTTTGGCCTGATATTAAAATGAGCCTACACTCAGGGACCTGTTGGTAAAAATCTTAACAATAATAACTGGGGTGATATGAAAAAAGGCACAAAGAGAAAGATTTTTCAAAGGCAGCTAAGTGCCTAGTTCCCATTGATTTTCAATGGGAATTAGGCACTCAATTGCCATTTGTGTCTTTGAAAATCTTCCCCATAGACATTTAGTGGGGGAAATGAATTACATTAAAGGGACAGAATGAGGCAGAGGCAAGTGTACAAGATCATTTAAACAATCTGCTTTTTACATGCAGACATTGGGGAAAATTGTCTCTCAATATAAATTATACATAGAGCTTCACGTGGGCTTTTGCAATCCCAGGCACTTTCTGTGTGAATCCAAGAGTTTTTTAACGTCCTTGTGGCTCAAATTCATTTTTGTGTGTCTGCTATGAGATTATATTTTAAATAATATAATCAAATAGATTCTATTTCCTTTCTCTCCTTCCTCAACCACCTGCTTACGATCCTGTTTTGACATTTCCACACATAGTATAATAACAGATGCTACATTATTTACTGAACTCAATCAATTATATTACAGAAAAATAAACAACAGTAGCTCATTAGAGCTCTTTTCTTTGTGCAAAGAATATCTAGCTCCCCAAAGTAACCAGTCTCCAAGGCTTCAACATAAAATGACAATATTCAATGGATATTCCACACCAGTGAACCAAGTTAGAAAACAATTATGAGCTGGATCACATTAGCAACTCTTGGACCTGAATAAGCAAGCTGAATTTTGTTGATAAAATAGGATGTTCAGTATGTGAATAGATCAATAGCCAGATTTCAAATATATGAAACTGAACATAAAGCCCCTTATGTAAGCAAACACTGTTACAGAACAACAGACTATAGGTAATCCGTACACTCGAACATGGGGAGTGTTAGTAAACAGTATTGTTAAAATCTCTTTTGTATGGCTAAGCAAACAGATCTTATTCTTTTCATTATTGCAGTTTGTATTAAAACAAGGAAGCCCAGATATAGTTTTAATCATGGACTGGTTTTGCTGCTTTTATGTAAGAAAACAGTTTCCAAAAGGCCATTGTACTAGAAAAGGCAGGGTAGTAAGCACAATGCAGCGGAAGGGAATTATTGTTTCTATGTGTGCACAATTACTTTTAAAGAGAGAAAGAAAACACATTAATTACATGAATTAGAAGATAAGCAAGGCAATTTCTCAACAGTCTGCTACAATATTAATTTACATGAGTTCAATTGCTAATAACTTTACAGAATGCAACCTGTTAATTATTCACAACAGAATTCTCACATTCCTATTTTCACATTCCTATTTTTTGTAATACTCCTCTAGTTTCCCTCTAATGGTCTCTTACCTTAACTCCCATTCTCGACTTTTGGTAGCAACAGGAGGTAAGAGTACAGCAAATTCTACTGTTCATTGTAGAGAAAAGGTGGAGAATCCCATGCAAAACACTTAATACTGTAGCTCTGACTAAATGAACTACAGTAACTCCTCGCTTAACGTTGTAGTTCTGTTCCTGAAAAATGTGACTTTAAACGAAATAATGTTAAGTGAATCCAATTTCCCCATAAGAATTAATGTGAATTGCGGGGGGGGGGGGGGTTAGATTTCAGGGAATTTTTTTTCACTAGACAAAAAACTATATTATATATCAGGTATCAGAGGGGTAGCCGTGTTAGTCTGGATCTGTAAAAGCAGCAAAGAGTCCTGTGGCACCTTATAGACTAACAGACGTTTTGGAGCATGAGCTTTCTTTGGATGCATCTGATGAGGTGGGCATTCACCCACGAAAGCTCACGCTCCAAAACGTCTGTTAGACTATAAGGTGCTACAGGATTCTTTGCTGCTTTTATATTATATATATGTATACACATAGTATAAGTTTTAAACAAACAATTTAATACTGTAGACAGCACTGATGATTGGTTGAGGTGGTGAAGTTAGAGGGTGGAAGAGGGTGGGATATTTCCCAGGGAATGCCTTACTGCTACGTGATGAACAAGCATTCGGCTGAGCCCTCAAGGGTTAACACATTGTTAATGGAGCCTCACACTCTACAGAGTAGCACGAATGGAGGGAGGGGAGACAGCATGGCAGACAGAGACACACCGTGTATGAGAGAGAGAGAGATGCATTGTCCCTTTAAGTACGCTGAGCACTCTAAGTACATTGCCTTTTTAAGTATATCAGGAAGTTGAGACAGCAGCTGCAGCCAGCAAGCTCCCTCCATCCTGAGCCCTATCATGTCTCCCCCCCTGTTCTGTGGAGATGGGGTAAATGGGGGGGCAGGAGCAGGGAGGAGGGGGACACCTTGATATTAACCCCTCCCACTCCTGCACAGCAAGCAGGAGGCTCCTGGGAGCAGCTCCAAGGCAGAGGGCAGGAGCAGTACATGGCAGTGGGGGGAGGGACAACTGAACTGCTGGCAACTGCTAGCCTACCGGGCGGCTGCAGCAAGGGAACTTAGGGGAGCGGGGAGCTGATGGGGGGCTGCCGGTGCACCCTGGTTACAAGCCCCCACCACCTAGCTCCAATGGGCTGCTCTTCCTGCAAGCAGTGGACAAAGCAGGTGGCTGCCAAACAACATTATAAGGGAGCACTGGGCAACTTTAAACGAGCATGTTCTCTAATTGATCAGCAATGTAACAATGTTAACCGGGAGGACTAAGTGAGGAGTTACTGTATTCACAATATAACATGGTTTAAAAGTTCCCAGAAGCACTTAAATATTTCAGGTTCTTGGACGCATTTAGTTTGGTCAGAAAGATGTATGCAAGGTGAATTGTTGACACAATTTGCTTGTCAAGTTTATCTTAGAGAACAGAAAATTGTGTTGGTTACCAACGTTATATTCTGCAATTGTATAAGGCAATTTTTCCATATATCAAAAAAGAACACAGTACTGAAATGTCACCAAATATACATTTAAAAACCTACTTGAGGGCAGAAAACAAAATACAACAACAAAAAAAGAAAAAAGAAGAGAAAGGAAAGGATGCAATTTAAACAGGATTTCACCAGTTCCACAGACTTTAATCATCTGGAAAATTAAATAAAAACATAATACCAGATTTCAAATGTCTGCCAAAAGAAGAGAGTCAGATCAAGGAAATTATATCAATGAAGAGAAAAAGATGGGCAAGTATCTTGGGTTATATAAATATTTAGCATTAGCAAGCAAACACACCCCACAAGGATGCAGATATATCAATGCATGCATCTGACGAAGTGGGTATTCACCCACGAAAGCTCATGCTCCAAAACGTCTGTTAGTCTATAAGGTGCCACAGGATTCTTTGCTGATATATCAATGCTTATTATTGCCTTATTAATAATAAGTATCAGAGGGGTAGCCATGTTAGTCTGGATCTGTAAAAAGCAACAGAGTCCTGTGGCACCTTGTAGATTAACAGACGTATTGGAGCATGAGCTTTCGTGGGTGAACACCCACTTCGTCAGACGCATGCTCCATCTCACCCCTGTGAAGAATGGATAAACATATGGACCATTTCATCAGCCACTGACACGCAGTTTTCTTTTGGGAACTACATGACAGCTGTTTTAACAACACGCACAGCAGGTGATGACACAGCTAGCTGAGCTATGATTCTGTTTATTTCACCAGAATTCCTTTAAGGATGGAGAGTCTTATGTACAATTTTGGGGAGGGGGGGAGCGGATGTGCACTATCCCTTCTTTTATCACTATGTTATACATTTGCCTGGAGATAAAGAAGAAGAAAAAATTACTGCTATGTGTATAACTTCGTACATGTTACACTATGACTGTTTTAGCATGCAGGAATTATACTGTACTGGGAGATCATACTTTGGACAAAACAGCTGGGACAGTGAAACCCCACAGAATCCCCATAACAAGCTTTTACTGGGGAACAGGACACTTGTGGCACAGTCTGACAAACAATTACACTGCTGAATCTGACCATATGCAGCAGGAAAGTTGGGCATCCTCAATTAGATCCTGCAGAATCTCTGATAGACTCCTGTGCTTTCAAACTCTTCACACTGCAGTTGCATTTGGGGAACAGTAGTTTCCACAGGGTGTGGTTTATCCATCCACTCAGACTAAGAGAATGGAGCACACTTGTATGATGGCTCGTATCTCCTGGAGAGGGGCCAGTTTGGGGCTGCACTCAGGTATGCATCAATGCCTCTTACAGGATTGATTTGCCCTCTTTTGTGGCCCTTGTACCTGAATGGGTGTAACAAGGGATTAGCTATTGGTTCAGCAAGAACTAGTGCTGTACTTCATTAACTTGGATTTGTAAACAAAACTGTGGCTTTGTGGCTTAACACATACATATTTCTCATTAGCAGTGTGCTTTGAGAAACATTCTGAAGAGTTAAATTCACTCATCTTGCTTTGCTCTTTTTAACCTCCTAATTTTTCTGATGTTTAACCTCATTAGTTTCCCTTGCAGCCAATATATTTAATCACAATGGAGAGTTTGCATCATTATTATGACAGGGTTTTTGAATTTTTATTGTTACCTTGGTTTTGAGGAGACAGACTTTGACATTTAAGGTCTCAGTCAGAGACTAAAGGTTTCTTTTCTTTAAAAGAAGTTTCAGGATAAATTTGATTGGCCATTTAAAAATTATATTATTAGTAGTAAGAAAATAATTGGGATTTACGTTGGCTTTGGGTTAGTTTTATCTTAACATTAAAAAACTGCTTCGTTCCCCAAATTAAATTATGCAACCCATTTGCTCATAGTGCTGATTAGCCTCCAAGATATCTGAACACAAAATTAAAGAAATCAATCCATAAAATGAAAAGCAACTGAGATACTGTTTTAAAAAATGGTATCTGCAAAGACAATGTTTGGGGCTTCAGACACAGGACTCCTAATTTAAGTCACTCAAAATGTTAATGCTAATCTCATGTTTTATAGTTTAAAAAGTATGTTCTTTTCCATATAAAATAATAAAATATAGGTGTATAAAATATTTATTATATGAACCGATGTTAATTGATCATTAGGGCAGAGAGACTGTCACTGTGATTTTTCCTAAAACTCACAGATTAATCATTGTCTTCCTTGCAGCTACTCATAGTTGGCCCTGGGAAACCAACTGCCAAAAATCCCTCTAAATTGGGGGGAGGGGGAAAGGGGTACTCCAGCCCGATATCTGGCTATAGAATGAGTCATTTGGCTAGCAGTGGATAGAGCTAAAACTGTCATAAGATTTCTCCCAGCTGCATGCAGCTAAACTGATCTTGCCAGTCAACCAATGGACTGTCTTGGTCTAGCTCAATAGCATGGCCCAGTTCCTAACGCAAGGACTGAGAGTATGGCACTCTTGCATTCTAATCCCAGGTGTAATGCTGACACCCTCTTGGCTTAAACTGCAGCAAGGGAGGTTTAAATCGAAGATTAGGAAAAACTTCCTGTGAGGATAGTTAGGCACTGGGACAAATTGCCTAGGGAGGTTGTGGAATCTCCATCACCGGAGCTTTTTAAGAATAGGTTGGACAAACACTTGTCAAGGATAGTCTAGTTATTGCTTAGTCCTGCCTTGAGCACAGGGGACTGGACTAGAGGACCTATTGAGGCCCTTCCAGTCCTATGATTTTATGATTCTATAATCAAGTCACTTAACTTCTCAGACTCAGTCAATACCCCTCCTGTGTAAAATGAGACACTAATATTAATCTCCCTTCCACTAGGAGTGTGATGATTATTTAGTACAGTGATCAAAGTGCTAAGCGACCTGAATGCATACAAACCCTCACTTTATCAGAGATGAGGCGTGAGACCTCACGAGGCCCTTGTGAAGTAGGGAAGTAGGTTATCTATGTAACAAACAAGGAAACTGAGGCAGAGCACGCTTCAGACTTGCCCAAGGGTAGTGGAACAGCAGCAGATAATATGATACAGAATAGTTAGTGGAAAAGCCATTAAACCATGTTGTACTCAATAGAGTAAAACCATCTATAAATGTTATCTATGTTAGATTAAAGTGTGTCATAGGTATTGAATGCCCACACAAAAATCTTAGTCAGCTCTGAATGATGGTTGCCAGGTATCCCACCAACACAAACTCTAGAAATTGCCCCAAAAGGTAGTGTCCCACCTCACGTTCTTCCTCCTGTTCTTTTCGAATCTGCTCCAAACGGAACTGCTCTGCTTGTTCTCTCTCTTGTGCTTCCCTCTATTCAAGAGAAAGAAACAATAATCACATTTACATTCAATTGACAGCGAAGTGGAACAGCCCATAGCCCTGTGCAACAAACTGCATTACCCACATGAAGGAAGGGAAACTCCACAAATGTTTCTTTTTCTGCTGGGGTAGGAGTGGCTTATGCAGACCTGCCAGAAACAAGGGGCAGACTTCAGCTGTCACACTGGGTTCCACAAACAGTAGGGGAAACATTGCACATTAATATAGCCTCAGAATGGGAGGAGCTTCTGAAAGACTGGGGCTGAACGGGAGCATGCCACAAAGGTAATATCCTCCCCCCCTGCTCTTTAGGGGGGTGCATGTTCCCCTCTGAATGCAGATGAGGAGAAGAACACAAGCCCCTTAATTCTGGAGCAAGAATAGGAACATAAAGGAACAACAGAATAACACAAAATTTGCAAATAACTACACACGTTTTCATTCAAAATCGATATCTTTGTATATAGATCCAGTAGTCAGAGATGGAAAAGGCCTCTTAGATCAAGTCACCTCCTTGCAAGGACAGGACAGAGGCTCCTTGACAGAGAGCATATCACATATTAAATTAATCCGGCAGTGGATCCTAGTCATAAGGCCAAAGGGAGTATTGTTACACAGGTCAAGCTTTTTGGCCAGTATGTGCATGTGCCATATTTAAATGATATGATAAAGCCATGGGAACCCCCGCAGTCCTCAATAATGAAAACAGTCATCTGAACACGGTGTACGTCCTCATCAGTGCACTATATAAAACGTGTGCTTAATGAGCAACAGATATTCTGAGAATTTCCAAACTTCAGCTACGTAAACTACTATGCTGAGCAGAAGCAACTACCCATGAAGAATTCCTAGTCACACAAGGTGAAACTCACTCTGAGAGCTCATGCTCCATGACTGGGGAGTGCAGAACAGATGGCAAGGTGACTCCTCCCCACCCCCCCCGGGAACCCAGAGCAGGCCTGCCTCACAGCCCCCATGGCCACTATTCCAGTCTCTTGGTTGGAATTGTTACCACAGACACTACATGTCAGTTGTGTGGGCTACTGGGGCCACTGGATCTGCGTAAATATAAATCTGTGGCCTCTCTCTTGGCTTGCCCGCAATGTGGCTTTGTATGCTGGCCTGTGTGGCTGGTAAGGAGTCTTCCTTGGCGTGTAGGGAAGCAGAGCCCTATATCGGGCTGAAGTGATGTGGTTCTCCACAGCTGGATGAACTTCATCTATTGTGAGGACATGTATGTCCTGGTATTCATGAAATTATTTCCCAACTCAGCAGGGGATATTCTTCACCATGCACGCACCTTTGCTCTATCAGCTTCTAGTGAAATGCGGTAAGCTTCGTCCTGTTCTCTCTTCACATTCTCTCTGGCCTCACGCTCATCCTAAAATAAAATAAAAAAACAACAAATTATTAATAGACCATTATGATGTTTCTTCTATACTCACCAGCACTCTTTAGACCAAATGTTTTAATAGTAATTTGGTTGCATTACTTCAGCTTCTGCTTGCAATAGAGGCCCATAAAAGTGTTTCAATGTAAACTTTAGGTTTTTATATATACATATGTGTGCGTGCGTGTGTTTATATATGAGTGTGCATGTGAGAGAGAGAGAGCAAATATGATCTGCCTGATGCAATGTTTAAATTGGTCCATTATAAATGTATAATTATCTATGTTTAGATAAATTGTAGGTTTGGAAAAGATGTCCTCAGGAAATGAACTTTATATTTCAGACGCTGGATTTGTTGTTCACTGTCCAATGAAGTTGGCATCAGGCACTGGCTAGTCCCACCATTTTAACCTACAAGAGAAGAGCCTGTTCCCAACTCTTTCATCAGGTAAAAATCCCTTTGCCTTCAACAGGTTCCACCCAGGTTCGTTATTATTAAATATTAATGTTATGGTATCGCCAAAGGCCTCAATCCCCGTTGTTCTGTACAAACACAGAAAAGAGCCAATTCCTGCCCTGAAGGGCTTTCAGTCTAAAGCCACAGACAGACAGTAGGGTGAAGAACTTTGGAAATGAACCTGCAGAAGAACTGGCCCAGCTTGGTTAGTTACATGGACTGTAATTTCTTCAACTGGAAGTAGAGATGTGGAGGAAAAGGAGTAGGAAAAGAAGCCCACCCCTCTCCTTCCTTTCTCCATCACTGTGCACACCACCATCATTCTCCCAGAGACTCAGGCCTGCAACCCTGGGTATCATCTTTGATTTGACCCTCTCACTGGACACACATATTCAGGCCACTGCTATATCTTACTGCTTTTTCTTACAAAATATCTTTCAAAATCTGGCCTTGGCTCTTTGTCCACACAGCCAAAACTTTCTTCCACAACCTCATCATTTCAAGTCTTGGCTACTGCAACCTTCATGGTATTTTCTAAGGTGATACAGAAAAGGGAGAGAGAGGAGAACTTGGAGGGAAAGGTCAAAAGCACAGTTTTGGTCATGCTGAGCTGAAGGTAATGATTGGACATTTACAAAGATGTCAGAAAGACAGGCCAACATACTAAACTGGATGAAAGAAAATAGCTCATCAGAGGAGAGGTAGATTGGTGAGGCATCAGCATAAAGATGGTAGTTAAAAACATGCTTGTGGATAAGAGCACCTAGAGAGAGGGTATAAAGAAAGAAGTGGAGACGGCACAAAGGGCAAACTCTGGAGGGCAACCCACAGAAAGGGGAAGAGGATGACCCAACTAATGAGACAGTAAAAGAATGATCAGAGAGACAGAAGAATCATGAGAGGACAGAGTTATAAAAGCCAGTTAAGCACAAAATTTCAACAAGTTGGGAGTGGTCAATGGTGTCAAAAGTCACCAAGAGGTCAAGCAGGATAAGGATGGAGTCTAGGCCTACAAATGTGACCAGGAACAGATCATTACAGTGATTTCCCAGGTGGATAGAAAATGGACACCAGACTGGAAATAGTCAAGAACAGAATTGGAAGAAAAACACCAGAGAGTAGTTGTAGACGTCATGCTCAATGATTCTGGAGGTGAATGGGAGAAGAGAAATTTGGCAATAGTTTGAGGGGCTCAGAACTCTTCCTCTTTCAGTCCATGGCCCACCACCACCATATTCAGGAGCCCCCACATTCCCGTAACCCAGAAATCATCCCTACTTGTTACTGGGACTGGAAAAGCAGAAACTGAAGCAGCAAGAAATGTATCTCTGTGTTCCCTGCATTGTGCCGCCTCTGCTGCCTGGAGCCTAAGCACTACAGGGACTTCAAGAGCTGGAGGCTGCAGGAAAATTGTTCATATACCTCTCTACTCTGCTTCTTTGGGGCCAGCTCAACCAAAGCTAGCATTTTCTGCTATGTCCTCTTCTCTCTACAGTTTACAGAGGCTGGAGCAGCTCCAGCCCCATCAGAAGCTCCCCACTGGCAGCAGGTAATAGTGCACTCTGCAGTACAACCATATTTTGCAGCTATGACATTATTGGTGGAGCTTAGCCCTATTAACACCTAATGACCAGTCACCCTAGCTAACAAAACTGACATTTCTGAGCCCTGGTCTACACTACGAGTTTAGGTCAAATTTAGCAGCGTTAGATCGATTTAACCCTGCATGCGTCCATACGACGGAGCTGTGTTTGTCGACTTAAAGGACTCTTAAAATCGATTTCTGTACTCTTCCCCGATGAAGGGATCAGTGCTGAAATCGACATTACCAGGTCAAATTTGGGGTAGTGTGGATGCAATTTGACGGTATTGGCCTCCAGGAGCTCTCAGAGTGCTCCATTGTGACCGCTCTGGACAGCACTCAACTCAGATACACTGGCCAGGTAGACAGGAAAAGCCCCAGGAACTTTTGAATTTCATTTCCTGTTTGACCAGCGTGGCGAGCTGATCAGCACAGGTTACCATGCAGTCTCAGAATCGAAAAAGAGCTCCAGCATGGACCGAATGGGAGGTACTGGATCTGATTGCTGTTTGGGGAGATGAATCCGTGCTATCAGAATTCCGTTCCAAAAGATGAAATGCCAAAATATTTGAAAAAATCTCCACGGGCATGACGGACAGAGACTACAATAGGGACTTGCAGCAGTGCCATGTGAAAATTAAGGACCTCAGGCAAGCCTATCTAAAAACCAAAGAGGCAAACGGTCGCTCCGGTCAGAGCCCCAGACATGCTGCTTCTATGATGAGCTGAATGCAATTCTAGGGTAGGCCCTTACCACTACCCCACCCTGTCCGTGGACACCTGCAAGGGGTAGTCTCATGCAACAAGGATGAGCATTTTGAGGATGAGGAAGATGAGGAAGTGGAGGAGGATGAGGAGAGCACACAGCACGCAAGTGGAGAAACCATTCTCCCCGACAGCCAGGAGAGCCAATACCCTCCCAACCCTCCCAAGGCGGGCTCATGGACCATGAAACCAGAGAAGGCACCTCTGGTGAGTGTACCTTTGTAAATATAATGCATGGTTTAAAAGCAAGTGTGTTTAATGGTTAATTTGCCCTGAAAACTTGGGATGCATTCATAGCCAGTACAACCCCTCCTTTTAAATGGCCAACCCAAAGGGTGCTTAGTATGGGAAAGGAGGGCGCTGCTGTTTGAAACCATTCCCACATGTTATGAAGGTTGAAGAAGCCAAAAGACTGCCGCTTACCATGGCTGCCTGCAAGCCGAATTCTGTTGCCCTGCCCTGCGTGTGCGATCTCTCACACCAAACCGGCAGGCCCTCAATATAAGAGGCAAAATGCGACCTTGTACCGAACATTACATGTGCTATGTAATGTTAACAGCTTGGTTCACTGTGGAAGAGTTTATCCATTGTCTCTAAAATGTGTCTTTTTAAAATACTACTCTCCCTTTTTCTTCCTCCCACAGCTGCAAATGTTTCAACGCTACCCCTATAATCTCCATCCCAGATGCTAGCGCAGATAAGGCAAAAAAAAACAACAACGCACTCACGATGAAATGTTCTGAGCTCATGCAGTCCTCCTGCACTGAAAGAGCTCAGCAGAATGCGTGGAGGTAAACAATGTCAGAGTCCAGGAAAGCAGAAAATGAACGCAAGGACAGGACGGACGAACGAGATGAGAGGTGGCGGGAGCAAGAAGAGAGATGGCGGCAGCGTGATGAGTGGAGGCAGGATGCAAAGTTGAGGCTACTGGAGGATCAAGCTGATATGCTCCGGCGTCTGGTGGAGCTGCAGGAAAGGCAGCAGGAGCACAGACCACCACTGCTGCCCCTATGTAACCCCTGCCCTCCTCCCCAAGTTCCATAGCCTCCTCACCCAGACACCCAAGAACGGAAGGTGGTGGGGACCCTCAGAGCATCCAACCACTCCACCCCAGAGGACTGCCCAAGCAAAAGTGTGGCATTCAATAAGTTTGGAAGTGCAGTGTGGTCTTGTCCTTCCCTCCTCCCCTCATCCACCACCCCACCCGGTGTTTCCCTCCTCCCCTACCCTTTCCGGGCTACCTTGGCAGTTATCGCCCTATTTGTGTGATGACTTAATAAAGAATGCATGATTTTGAAACAATAATGAATTTATTGCCTCTGCAAGCGGTGATCGAAAGGGGGAGGGCGATTGGCATACAGCGAAGTAGAGTGAAACAAGGGAGTGGGTTTTCATCAAGGAGAAACAAACAGAACTGTCACACCATAGCCTGGCCAGTCATGAAACTGGTTTTTAAAGCTTCTCTGATGCGCAGCGTGCCCTGCTGTGCTCTTCTAATCGCCTTGGTGTCTGGCTGCACATAATCAGCGGCCAGACAATTTGTCTCAACCTCCCACCCCGCCATAAACGTCTCCCCCTTCTCTCACAGATATTGTGGAGTGCACAGCAAGCAGCAATAACAATGGGAATATTGGTTTCGCTGAAGTCTAACCTAGTCAGTAAACTGCGCCAGCGAGCTTTTAAATGTCCAAATGCACATTCTACCACCATTCTGCACTTGCTCAGCCTATAGTTGAACAGCTCCTGACTACTATCCAGGATGCCTGTGTATGGCTTCATGAGCCATGGCATTAAGGGGTAGACTGGGTCCCCAAGGATAACGATGGGCATCTCAATATCCCCCACAGTTATTTTCTGGTCTGGGAAGTAAGTCCCTTCCTGCAGCTGCTTAAACAGACCAGAGTTCCTGAAGATGTGAGCATCACGTACCTTTCCTGGCCATCCTATGTTGATGTTGGTGAAACGTCCCTTGTGATCCACCAGTGCTTGCAGCACCATTGAAAAGTACCCCTTTCGGTTTATGTACTGACTGCCAAGGTGGTCCGGTCCCAAGATAGGGATGTGTGTTCCGTCTATTGCCCTACCACAGTTATGGAATCCCATTGCAGCAAAGCCATCCACAATGACCTGCACATTTCCCAGAGTCACTACCCTTGATAGCAGCAGCCCCCACAGTAGATTTATCCACTCCAAATTGATTCCCGACTGACTGGTAGCTGTCTGGCATTGCAAGATTCCAGAGGGCTATTGCCACTCGCTTCTCAACTGTGAGGGCTGCTCTCATCTTGGTATTCTTGCGCTTCAGGGCAGGGGAAAGCAAGTCACAAAGTTCCATGGAAGCACCCTTATGCCTGCGAAAGTTTTGCAGCCATTGGGAATCATCACAGACCTGCAACACTATGTAGTCCCACTGGACTGTGCTTGTTTCCCGGGCCCAGAATCGGCGTTCCATGGCTAGAACCTGCCCCATTAACAGCATGATCTCCAAATTGCCAGGGCCTAGGCCTTGTGAGAAGTCTGTGTCTATGTCCTCATCACTATCATGATTGCACTGTCGTCATCTCCTCACCTGCTTTTGCAGGTTCTGGTTCTGCACATACTGCAGGATAATGTGCGATGTGTTTACAATGCTCACAACAGCAGCGGTGAACTGAGCGGGCTCCATGCTTGCCATGGTATGGTGTCTGCAGGAGAGCAGGTGAGCAGAGTTGCACCGGAAGCTGTGGATGACGACAGATGCCACGAGAATAGATATTTATACCGAACAATGAGAGGACCTGCGGGGTGGATTCATGGCACCAGGAGAGCAGAGTTGCAGTGGAAGCGGTGGATGACTGAGCTCATTTACTCTATTGAGCTCAGTCATCATTTACCCAATTGAGACTGAGCTCATTTACAACAGCAGGAGAGCAGAGTTGCAGCAGAAGCAGTGTATGACGATGACGATGGTTTGCAGATCTACTGCACCATCTGCTGCCAGCAGCACCCAGGACACAACAGCAGCGGTGACGGTGAGCTGAGCTAAGCAGGTTCCATACTTGCCGTGGTATGGCGTCTGCACTGAAAAAAGGCGTGAAACGATTGTCTGCCATTGCTTTCACGGAGGGAGGGACGACTGACGCCATGTACCTAAAACCACCGGCGACAATGTTTCTGCCTCATCAGACATTGAGAGCTTAACCCAGAATTCCAATGGACGGTGGAGACTGCGAAAACTGTGGGATAGCTATCCACAGTGCACCACTCCTAGCCATGGTACTGAGGACGCACTCCACTGATCTACTGCACTTAATGGGGACATACACGACTGACTGCATAAAATCACTTTCTGAAGATCGACTTCTGTAAATTCGATCTAATTTTCTAGTGTAGACACACCCTGCAAGAGCATTAAGCAGAAATAATTTGTCCCCTGTATTTAATAGAAACGAAAACTCAACGCCTAATAATTTATGTATCATATATTTTAAAAGTATATTCTATTAATGTTCCCATTTATCTACTAGTTTTCCTGAACATAAGGAAACAATTTTGCAAATTGATCATTTTTTCCCTAGGCCTTTCCCTTTCTCAAGAACATTCGGCAACTATTCAGTTTGAAATGCGATTATTGGAGAGGTTTGAATTATAACTGTAATTATTATGTCATGCAAACATGTCAAGAATTACCTCAAACAAAACTCTAATGTATCGGCAGTTAAAAGAACTCTACATTAGCATACACCAGCAAGAAGCAGACACAATCACAAAAAAAAGGTAACCAACTCCCAGCTTGAGTGTAACAATCATTTTACAGTGAACTATTTTTCTTTATAAATATGGGACCAAGGCCTTTTCTATAGTCTTCCATTTTTTACATCTGATTAACAAAAGATGCTTGAAACCATCAGTTTGCTGAGAAGGATTGAAAAAACGGTTACCCACCTTTTAGTAACTGTTGTTCTTCGAGATGTGTTGTTCATGTCCATTCAAAGTAGGGGTGTGCGCACGCCACGTACATGCCAGCCGGAAGATTTTCCCCTAGCAGCGTCCGTAGGGTCAGTCCTGGCGCCCCCTGGAGTGGCGCCACTACGGCACCCTATAAAGAGGTCCGCCGACCCTCTACCCCCTCAGTTCCTTCTTGCCGGCACTCCGACAGAGGGGCAGGAGGGTGGGTATTGGAATGGACATGAACAACGCATCTCGAAGAACAACAGTTACTAAAAGGTGGGTAACCGTTTTTTCTTCTTCGAGTGGTTGTTCATGTCCATTCAAAATAGGTGACTCACAAGCCTAACCTTAGGTGGCGGGGTTGGAGATCACTGCTGACTGGAGTACTGCATGACCGAAGGCTGCATCATCCCTAGCCTGGTGCGTGATGCCGTAGTGTGATGAGAACGTGTGGATGGAGGACCATGTGGCCGCTCTACAAATCTCCCGAGTCAGGATCTGAGCCAGGAACGTCACAGAGGAGGCCTGGGGCCTAGTGGAGTGGGCCGTGACCGGAGGGACAGGAGTCTTAGCTACGCGGTAGCATTCCCAGATGCAGGTCGCGATCCAAGAAGAGATTCGCTGAGAGGAGACTGGGAGCCCCTTCATCCTATCCGCCACTGCGATGAAGAGCTGAGTGGAGCGTCTAAACGGCTTGGTACGCTCGATGTAAAAAGCCAAGGCCCTGCGGACATCCAGGGAATGTAATCTCCGCTCCTCATTGGAAGAGTGTGGTTTCGGATAAAACACAGGGAGAAAAATATCTTGACCCATGTGGAACTGTGAGACGACCTTGGGTAGGAAAGCTGGGTGAGGTCTAAGTTGGACCTTGTCCTTATAGAAGACAGTGTAGGGGGCTCGGATGTTAACACCCTGAGCTCCGACACCCTCCTGGCTGAGGTGATTGCCACCAGGAAGGCGGTCTTACACGACAAGTACAACAGGGAGCACGAAGCCAGAGGCTCAAAGGGAGGTCCTGAGAGGGCGGAGAGGACCAGGTTCAGGTCCCAAGCAGGGGCCGGCTGATGAGCATGCGGAAATAGCCTTTGAGGAAATGCCCGACCAGCGGGTTCACAAACACCGAGGTACCCCCTTCTCCCAGATGGAAAGCCGAGACGGCTGCCAAGTGAACATGAATCGAGGACAGGGAGAGGCCCAGTTGTCTAAGGTGGAGAAATAGTCTAGGACAATGGGGATTGGGACCCCCAGCGGACTGTGACCTCGCTGACTCGACCATATGCAGAAGTGCTTCCATTTGGCCAGGTAGGTGGCCCTAGTTGACAGTTTCCTACTATCAAGCAGCACTTGTCTGACCTGCAAGGAGCACTGCATCTCCACCAGGTTCAGCCATGGAGCATCCATGCTGTGAGGTGAAGGGACTCCAGGTTCGGGTGGCGGAGGGAGCCCCGGTCCTGTGTGATCAGGTCCAGGAGCAGGGGCAGCGTCAGGAGCACCTGAACGGACATCTTCAGGAGTGACATGTACCAATGTTGGCACGGCCACGCCGGAGCTATCAGGATCACCCGCGCATGGGCCCTGCAAATCTTCAAAATCACCCTGTGTATCAGGGGGATTGGAGGAAAGGCATAGAGCAGACCGACCCCCCACGACTGTAGGAAGGCGTCCAACAGAGACCCCGATTGCGACCCAGGAGGGAGCAGAACCGTCGGCACTTTCTGTTTTCCCTCGAGGTGAACAGGTCTAATCGGGTAAAGCCCCAAAGCTGGAAAATTAAGCGTACCATGTCCCATCAGAGGGACCACTCGTGATCCTGGAACGAGCAGCTGAGGGTGTCCGCCAAACTGTTCTGCTCCCCCGGAAGGTAGAACGCCGTCAGGTAGGTAGCATTGTGGACGCATGGGAGCTTCCCCGCACAGGGGAGAGGAGCGTGCACCCCTGTTTGTTGATATAAAAGACTGTCGACGTGTTGTCCGAGAGGACTGAAACACATCTGCCGGCCAGGTGGGACCAGAAGGTCAAACAAGCCAGGCGAACTGCTCTCAGCTCCCTGACATTGATATGCAACTTGAGGTCCTCCGGCAATCACAAGCCCTAAGTCCTGAGGTGTCCCAGGTGCGCTCCCCAACCCTAATCCGAGGCATCCGGAGGGAGAGGGAGGGTTGAGGGGCAGCGAAGGGGACACCCATGCACACTTTCTGCGGGTCACCACTGCAGCAAGCTTAGCACCAAGTGGGGAATGGACACCACTGAGTCCAAGGGGTCCCTGGCTGGGCGATATACTGTCGCTAACCAGGATTGTAGCGGGCGAAGTTGGAGTTTGACATGGTTTATCACATAGGTGCATGCTGCCATGTGACCCAACAGCTGGAAGCAAACTCGCGCTGTTGTAATTGGGGCACGGTGCAGTCAGAGAATGAGCTCGGAGATCGCACAGAACCTGGATTCCGGCAGGTACAACCTTGTGTGGGTGGAGTCCAGAACTGCTCCTCTGAACTCTATTCATTGCGTCGGAGACAGGGTGGACTTGGTTTCGTTCAAGAGGAGGCCGAAATTGAGAAAGGTCCACCTGATGAACGACACCTGGGTCTCCACCTGCTCCTTGGAGCGGCCCTTTATGAGCCAGACGTCCAGGTAGGGGAATACATGGATGCCCCGCCTGCGCAGGAAGGCCGCCACGACTGCCATGCACTTTGTGAAGACCCTTGGAGCAGCTGACAGGCAGAACGGGAGCACTGTGAACTGCAGATGGGCGTCGGCCACGACAAACTGAGGTACCGACGGTGCCGGGGAATTATGGCAATGTGAAAATAAGCGTCCTTTAAGTCGAGGGCGGCATACCAATCGCCTGGATCCAGGGAAGGAATAATGGAGGACAGGAAGACCATGAGGAACTTGAGCTTTCGCACAAACTTGTTCAGCCGCCGCAAGTCTAGGATGGGTCTCAGGCCCCCTTTCGTCTTCGGTATTAGGAAACACCGGGAGTAGAAGCCTTTGCCCCTGAGCTCCCGGGGGACTTCCTCCACCGCCCCTGCCTCTGCGAGGGACTTCACTTCTTGAGTTAGAAGTTGCTCATGAGATGGGTCCCTGAAGAGGGACGGAGATGGGGGCTGGTGGTGCGGGAGGGAGGAGAACTGGATAGAATATCCCCTCTCTACCGTGCGAAGCACCCAGCTGTCCAACGTGATTCGGGACCAGGCATGGTAGAAGGGGGACAGACGTGACCCAAAGGTAGGGGTAGACGGATCCAGAGTCTCGATAGGTAGGTCACCCTCGACCGTACCATCAAATAGTGGGTCTAGGGCCCGATGGTGGTCTCGATTGACCAGATGCCTGGCCGGAGGGGTGGCGTTGGTGACGCCTCCCACCATTTCTGCCCCGCCTGTGCCCCAGCTCCTGGTGAGTCTGAGGCTGGTAGGGGCGTGGGGCCGTCTGCAGCCTAAAGTGCCTGCGCTGGGTCGTCGGGGTATGCAAGCCCAGTGAGCGAAGCGTGGCCTGCGAGTCCTTTAGGCTGTGCAGACGTTTGTCCGTCTTTTCTGAAAATAACGTCTGCCCCTCGAAGGGGAGGTCTTGAATGGTCTGCTGGACCTCGTAGGGCAGGCCCAAGACCTGGAGCCAGGCCCCCTGCCACATGACTAGGTCCGTGGCCAGGGTGCGCGAGGCTGAGTCCGCTGCATCTAAGGCGGCCTGGAGAGAGGCTCGGGAGATCAGCTTTCCCTCCTCCACTAGGGCCGAAAACTATGACCTCGAGTCCTGGGGAAGGAGCTCCGTAAACTTTGACATGGCTGAACATGTGTTATGACCATATTCGCTTACAATTGCCTGTTGGTTGGCAATGCGGAACTGTACCCCTGCAGTGGAGTACACTTTTCTATCAAAGAGGTCGAGTCTTTTAGCAACCCTGCTCTTTGGTATTGATCCCTGACACCCTTGACGCTCCTGTTGGTTGGCCACATTCATCACCAGGGAGTCCGGGGGGGGGAGGTGTACAAGTGTTCATGCCCTTTAGAGGGGACGAAATAGCGCCACTCCGTTCTCTTCGCAGTAGGGGCCAGTGAGGCTGGCGTTTGCCATAAGGTGCGGGATGTATCTGCTATAGTCTTTATCAGGGGGAGAGCCACCCTGGATGGCCCTGAGGGAGCCAGGATGTCTACTACAGGGTCCGCGTCCACCTTGATTTCCTCGGCCTGGATTGCGAGGCTCTGAGCTGCTCACTAGAGCAATTGTTGGAAGATTTGAGTGTCCTCCAGGGCCGGTGCCGCAGCCGTGCCCGAGACCGCTTTGCCTGGGGAGGAAGATGAGGAAATTACATGGATCGGCCCTTCCTCCAGTGCATGTGGCCCTTTGGGGTCCTGCAGCACACGGTACTGTGGTTGTGGTGCCGGTTCTGATTCTAAATGCGGCACCGCAACCGGTACCGGGGTCGCCAGCGAGCAGCTTGGCGTATCGGGCGGTGCCTGTAGAGCCCAAATTGAAGCTGCTGCTGGTGCCGCTGCCGGGTTGGGGGTGCTGAACTTGGATATGGCACACCCCTGCCCGGCAACGGTGCCGGTGGAGGAGGCAGCTGCACTGGGGCCACTGACGCCGAGGAGATCGAGGCTGATTTCGATCGAAGATCAAACGCCTGGCCTACCAACTGGTGTTAGGCCCAGGGGGTCCAAAATGGCCACTGCGAGGGCAGCTGCCATGCTGCTGCCACTGTGGGTAACTCTGGTGGCTCGCCCCCGAAACCGATCTCCTGCTCCGCAACCGGCTGAAGCGGTAGGAGTCTGCCTCTGAGTCTGAAGTCTCTGAGTATGAAGACCAGGGGGAAGCAGCACCTGGTGCCGTTGGAGATTGGTGCTGAGGCGGCGGGGAGCCCCTTATCTGGTCCGGTGCCGCCTTAGTAGCACGGTGCGGGGAAGGAGGCAACAGCATGGCCGGCTTTCCCCTCGATTGTACTGGGGGATGGGCCACGGTAGGCAACTTCCTACGGTGCGGGAAGGCCGGCGCCGGGAGTCCCATCAAGTCTGAGGCTGCTTCGAACGCCTCCGGTGTCAAAGGGAGGCGCAAGTCTCCGCTGAGGTCCGGGGATCTAGGCCGGTCTGGACTCAACCGCCCTCTCTGCGGTGCGGGAGTCAACGGAGCAGCTGAGGGCTGTAGCCCAGCCTGTCCGCTTGTAACCGCGGGTGGCGTCAGCCTCGGCCTCGGATCCTGGTGGGGAGACCATTCCCTCACCGGCTCTCTCTTCTTGGCGGGCACCGCTGATGGTGAGCGGTGCCGCACCGAGGCCGACTTACTATGACCCGACTCTGTCTGGTGCCGGATTTTTGATGACTTGGGCTGGGCCCTAAGTCCTGATGCCGGTGCCGGGGCGCTCCGCACCGAGGAAGACGTGCTGGGCACCGCCTCGGTCGGTTCCGGGTCCAAGGGTGGCCACAGGGCAGCCTCCATCAGGAGGACTCTAAGTCTTTGAGCTCTGTTTTTGAGAGCTCTCGGGCAGAAGCCTCTGCAGATAGAGCACCGGTCCTTTTGGTGGCTCTGTCCGAGGCACCTCAAACAAGCAGAGTGTGGGTCACTCTTGGGCATGAATTTCCCGCAGTCCTTGCAGAGTTTAAACCCAGGAGACCCGGGCATGCCCCAGCGGGTGACAAAAACTTGGGGGGGAACTCCCCGACTACAAAGAACTATATACAATGATCTAAGTAAAGTAGCTATAACACAACTATATACACCGACTATACACAAGGATAGGACACTGCTAACTTGCTATGCGCAAGAGAAGTTCCAGCTAGCCATCACCAGCAGTAAGAAGGAACTGAGGGGGTGGAGAGTCGGCAGGCCCCTTTATAGGGCGCTGTAGTGGTGCCACTCCAGGGGGCGCCAGGGCCGATCCTACGGACGCTGCTAGGGGAAAATCTTCTGGCTGGCATGCACATGGCATGCACACACCCATACTTTCAATGGACATGAACAACCACTCGAAGAAGAACTGTAAGTTATAACAGTAATATTTGCAGCGATGAACAAGGATTCCAGCCATTGTGAACAACCTGTTTCCCTCCTACCCTTCCTGACTTTTGGTCGTTAGAAGCCCTAGTATATTCACCTTAAGATTGTGAGAAACAGAATGGTCACAAACTAGCTTATTGAGAGAAGACAAGTCACAGATAGTTTGGGGGAAGAGAGGCATTTTGAAAACCTTCCTAACATTTGCTTCAGAAAGCGAACCTTTTTAACTTTCAATTTTTGCAACTTGGTACATCAAACTCTAACTGAATTTCAAAGGTCACTCCAAAGTCCAGTGGTACCTTAGGGAAAACTGAAAGGTCAGGTGCAAACTACTGCTTCTTTCTTTTCTCAGAAGAACAAGAGGCCATAACTTAACAATGTAATTCCATTAGACTACTTAATCAAAGTCAAAAAGTTAACTAAAGGCAGGTTTCAAGTTTGTAAAAAACTGTCTACCAAAACTCTCTGCACAAATGCCAAATCCCAAACCAGAACTTTGGTAAGAAATACTACATTGGCAGTTTTAAAATGCAAAATAAGAATCAAAGAAAAAAGAACAGGAAACAACATGCACAAACAATTATTTGTGCTGAAGATGGAATCTATTTACTTACAGCAAACTATGACTTATTTCACAGAATATTGAATAATCCTTTCAAATGGAGCACAGTACCCATTGCTTTAAATTATGTCTGCTGGATGAGAGGGAAGAACTTCCACAAAGGTTGACACTGTAGGGTTTTTTCCAAGCATTCTGATATGAGTTTCAAGCATTTTCCTAATAGCTTATTTCCTCCTATTCTTGGCAGTGAACATCCTAGAGAGGATGGGTTATGAAAAGGATGTCAGGAATGTAAAGATTTATTATGCATGACTGGCTGATCCTGATAGAAAGATGTGAAATCCCATAGCTAAACCTAAATCTAGAGGTAAACAATTACACAGCAGAGACCCAGTACTACTGTTCATACTTGGATCTTAAAGTCAAATTCCTAGGTAGACTAGATAGCACTAGCATCTAGACTTTTTAGCTAGGAAAAAGATGTAATCAAATAAAATTTTTCTATGTATATATTTGTGCTACGCTATAGTCCACTGATTCTCAAACCAGTTGTCCAGGGGCCCATAAGCAGGTTTCAGGGCATCCACCAAAATAAACTGGGCTTCAGCCCTAGATGGGGCTTGGAGAGGAAGCATCACTTCCACCCCCTGACAGACCTCAGCAGGCCACCCAGCCTGTCTGAGTTGGAGGCGGGCCGCAACCAAAAACTGGAGCATCACTGCAGAAAGATCCCCCCCCGCCAGCAGAAGGGGTTGCTTCACAGCCACTGACTCCACGAGCAGGCAGCAGCTAGCCAAGGAGACACAGCGCTTCTCTGCCCTGCTACATCAGCACCTCAGAGAGCAGGGCCAAATGGAAGGCAGAAACCTGCAGAGGCAGGTGGGCCACCCTACATGCTGCCTCTGGTTGGAGGTCTGCAGGTTTGTGTTTTTAAGTTTAGGGGTCCCTGGGTAAAAAAAAGGTTGAGAACTATGGCTATAGTTGATTTTACTACTACTTTGCAAGAACAAACAAGTCAGGAGATATTCTAGCAAAGCTATAATATTTTACTGGCTCGCAGTTACACCCTGGATAAAATTTCCATATTGTATATTGGGTTCTTTTCATTTAAAATATTGTTCATTACTCTAGCCAAGTCTCTTCTCCAGAGACATCACACAAAGCAGTAAGGATGACTCATTGTTGCCAGAAAACAAAAACAAGAGAGATATGACAATGTAATGAGAGGACCTGAAGAAAACACTTGTCAAAGGAGCTACCATGTGTAATGGTGAAAGGGTGCAGAAAGTAAAGAAAATTATTAGTTGTGTAACTGTGCCTGTAAACCAACAATCTTGTATGATTTTTTCATCTATCAAAGAAAGAGTACATTAGTTGAGAACTGCCTTGTAAGGCCCCAATTTACGTTGAAATTCAGGCACAGATGGATCATGTTTTGCCCAAAGTCACACAGAAAATCTGGGGCAGAGCTGGCTATTAAACTCAGACTTTCTGAGTTCCAGTCCAATGACATAAGGTATTGTTATAAAATTATACAAACCATAGTTTATATAATAAAGAAATACTAATAAAAGTAAAAAAACCCAGTTGTTTCTTAAAGGGAGAAGTCAAATAATATCCTTCTGTTACTGCTGCAAAATCAAATAATTTCCTACTAGTGCATCAGAAACAGAACATGAGTTAGATATTAATAAGAGTGAAAGTGAGTCAAGTTTCATGCATTAATTGTATAGGTAAATGCCCATATCCTGAACTGCACAGCCAAGCACATATATTTGGCTCAATCATTCTGAAAGGCGGAGGAGCAAAGTGGATGAAAAGAAGCTCTTTCATATCAGAGACCCTGGTTGTATTTCCGGCTCTTCCAGAAGATACCGCATGCAACCTTATTTGTTAAAAACTAAAAATTGGGGGTGGAATGGGGGAATCTACCTACCTGCTTCCTAGAGTAGGTATAGGAGGCCTTGGTCAACAATAACAATGTTACAAATTGCACAAATATATTAACACTAGTTAGTAGAGGAGGTGCAATAAGAACCCCATGGCTTCTGCCTTCGAGCAGTGGATATTTCATGGGGGTCTGTCTCTCTCAGCACGACAGAGCTATGAGCTGTGGGATTCTGGGTCAGGTCTGCACAATATATCTGTATCTAGGACTAACGGAGCATGCAGTCACATCCAAATTGTTTTTGCAGATTGAAAATTATGAGAAAAAAGGCATCAATTTTTAAAAACAAATGTAAGTTTTGTAAGATCAAAGTATGAATACATTGTGTTATTTCAATTAAAATTGCTGAATTTTTGATAAATTTGCCTGAAGTATATTAATGCATACACCAATTAAAAATCTTTGCTAATGACCAAATTCTGGTCTCAATTACACATACTCAATGCCTGCTGAAATCAATGGGAGCTGTGCAGAATTTGGCTGTAAATTCCTGTGCAACTATTTTAATGAGCATATTTTACCATTTTGTAAAGCTTTAGCAAAACTGAAAACCACACACTAATGTTTTTCAATGATTCACTTAGTAGCTATATACTTTTTCCCACATAAGTTTGAATTTTTAAGAAAAGCTTTGTTCTGTTCACTATTATGGTGGAGCATGAAGTTTCACAAACAGCAATGATTACATTTTTCAAACACTTTGCTTTAATATCATATTTTTAAAGTTTATTTTATTATGGAAGCATGATTCCATTTTGCATCACAACTAAATAAATTCAGTTTTTCAAGCTACACTTGCTAAGTGCTTCACAAGTCAATGGACAGCAAGTGACATTTCACCTCCTTGACAGCAGTCTAACAATATTGTTCACTTAAGGCTGCTGGCAAAATTAGGATACTGACAGTTTATCTTGCACTGGCTCAAAAGCATAATGTGTGAACAAGATCTTAAACATGATCTTAATCACGCTGGAGATCATTACTATTACCATTAATATAATATACACACATTATGTAAGCAGACATATGAAATATATGGTATTATATATTATAAGCATGTGTGCGCATATCTCTCAATTGAGGAAAAGCAGTGGTGCTTGAGATGCCACAAAAATTGTGGAAAGCAAACCTTGAAAATAAAATAGTAATTGTATGAAACAAGTGTAATAGCTCTTTGACCATACATGAGTAGATTGAGAGGAAATTATAGTAGAATTCACAAAGCTAACCATTTGAATATAAAGTAAAGCTGCTGGAATTTCTCATTGTTGAGCTGTCACTCAGAAACGTTACATTATCCAATGTCAAAAAGTCATTATACTTCCATTTGGTGTCAGAATGCTGATATTACAAGATTTCTAATACACAGCTTACGTGGAAGGAAGCCCTTTTAAAATACTGAAGGGATAGCGAGATTGCAGCTATTATCCCAGGCATGGCTGGGATAATATTAGCTTGTCTTCTTTTTAGTAAATAAAATAAAATAAAAAATTAAGTAAAAACCAAATAAGAAGTGAATGAAAATGTGTCTTACTTTTAAGCTCAAGTAAAAGTTAACTCTAAGATTTTACATTAAGTTACCCTTCTTACATGGAGAACTGAACAGTATTATTCCCCCAAGATTCTTTTTTGAAGATCTCTCAAGAGAAAATATATTCTTTTATCCTATAAAAAGCTTCTGCAATACAAAGAAAGCCTCATTGCATTGCAGAAAGAAAAACTAACAACAGTACTCATAAAAGAGTCATTCATTTGGATCGAGGTTCTTCTACTGTTCTTACACAAGTCAGAGCAGGCACTTCGTTATGTATGCATTAAAGGAAAATCCAGGCAAGTGAGGATGGATTTACATACAAAGAAACTGAATTAAACCAACAAAAGAAAACACCCTCTGTTCATACAAGTACCATTTTACAGCTAAATTCTGCTTTTGGATGAGCTCACATGACTTCCATTGACTTCAGCAAAAAAGGAAGCTCCCATTCTTACCTTGATGAATTTATAATCTGAACAGGCAAGACGAAGGGGGCGGGGAGAGACAACCTACAAGCCAAGTGATCAGTAAGGGGTGGTTAATACCCCATCCTTAAAAAAACCCCAATATCTTCTGAGTGGGAGAGAGAGGAGAGGGTAGAAAGAAGGGAGTGGGGACATAGAGGGAGGAGGAAGGAAGGAAGGGGGTGATGGCGAGAGGAAGAAAAGGAGGGGCAGAAGCATGAAGGGTTAGGCTGGAAGAGTAGGGGCTATGAGGGCAAGGGGTGGAAAGAGAATGGAGCAAACAGCCAATGAGTGGACCTGAAGGAATTTGGAGCTGTTGAAATGAAAAAGAACCTGTCAGCTCCCATGAAGGCCTGCTCCATGCTGCCAGTCCCCCACCCCTAATGGGAAGAGTCGGAGGTACTCACATTTAAAGGAGTTGTGCTGCCATGGTGAATGCAGATCTAGGAAGCAGCAGAATGGAGACAATGGGACTCCACATGATTGCCCCAGCTCTCCATGGATGCCTCAAGATCCACCCTTATGGGTACTGGATAACTGACAGGGCCAGAAGGCCTCTGTTTTTCAATGAACTGCAGCCACTTAGGAAAAAACCTGAGAGCCACTGTGGAGCGCTCAGGGAAAACATCTGTTCAGTGTGCCATGTTGGTCCAAAAGGCAAAACAAGTGTTAGCAGGCATAAGGAATTAGTCAGAAAAAATACTGAAAACAGCGTAATGCCACTATATGAATCCTGGGTACATTCTAACACAGAATGGTGCTTTTGGTTCTGGTCACCCCACGTCACGAAAGGATTTAACAGAAGTAGAAGCAGTTCAGTCACAGGTGAAAATTAGAAGTCTGGAAAGATTTCCATATGAATAAAGATTGAAAAAAAACAGGACTGTTCATTTTAAAGAGGCAGCAAATAAGAGACATACTAGAATTAAACCAAATTAATGAAGACTCTAGAGAAATTACATAGTGTGTTCCTGTTGACTTTTTTTCATAACACAAGAACAAGGGGATATTAACGAAATTGAAAAGCAACAAATTTAAAAGGAAATATGTTTTCACACAATACATATTTAATCTATGGAACTCACTGCTACAAGATTTTGGACACAAACCAATCAGCAGGAATCGGAAAAAGAATTAGACATTATATGGATGAGAACACCCAAAGTTACACTAGACAGGATAAAAAAATAATAAATATTTTTAGAAAAGATGCTTGTAGGACTAAGCCAACCACAAAGTGACAGGCAGAGTCAGGAAGAAACTTTCCCTATGAGAATAATTCTGTAATTGTCCACTGCAGTGTTTCTGGCACCTTCCTCTGAAGTATCTGTTAGCAGCCATTGTCAGACACAGGTCTAGGTGGATTTCTGGTCTGATCTGGAATAGGAATTCCTATGGTCCTTCCAGTTACATGGGATGGCAAACTCTGCCTCTTTGATGGGATGATTTGGTGGAAAATCAGCATGCCTTAATGCTGTGGAGTTTCTCTTCTAACTTTGGCACTCCTGTGGCCTGTTCTGTAGGAGGTCAGGATTTAACTCTAGATCTCGGTTTTGCATGGAGATTACCTTAGTGAGTTGTGCCAGACCTTACTTCATGGATTGTCCAGCAGGGTCAGTTCTATCATAAAGGAAGAAGGAGTAATCACAATCAAACCTTCAGGATAACAAAACTTGAGTAGATGACTATGAGTTGGAGATTTGCATGTTTGCACAGGGCACCAGAACCCGCAGAGCTGCCTCTGGGAACGTAAGCCAGAAAGTGGCATTTACAAATGCTGAAAGTTTATTTGAAATAAACTCTTCATTTCACTGAACCACTCCTGAAGTTAAAAAACTACAAATGCTTCAGGCTGTTCCTGGGAGTATTTATGAAAAACACCCAGTTTGTCTAAACAAACCAGTGCAATGAAGGCATTAGTCTGATTCATTGAAGAGGACAGATTTGTACATTGTATAACTTAGACACATATGGTGTGAAATACATATGCTATAAAAGTGCATGCAAAATTGCATTTTGCATGTGAGAACTACAGAAATGATGCCAATGGTTATGACATTCATATGACAAATGAGATGACATACTTACACTATAAATGGTACCTAGGACAAAACAACAATTTAGCATTGATCATTTGTTTTAAATGGACTTTCCAAATATCAGAGCTGCTGGTTTTTTTTGTTTTTTTGTTTTTTTTTTAAGGAGAGAAATCCTTTAGCAAAACTTACTATGGAACATTACACTGGGGAGGAAAAAAACCACATTTGTCCCAATCAGGTTGTTTTAGAATGCAGAAATTGAATCCCTGTTGTGTACCAAGTCACTGGCGAGATGACAGAAGGCTCCTTTCCCAAGCACTTTGCTGAACAAGGGACAGTTACATATACGAAGGAGTTACTATACTGGCAGCACCAAAGAAGGGTTTGCTGAAGAAAGAAGTGGACAATGGCTCATTTTAGAGTGGTGAAGGTATCAGAATCGAGTCATTGGCAAGGGCAATAATGTAGGGAGTAAAGATAGGGAGACAGGACTAAACAATGGAAGAGGGAAGAGATAAGGAGAACGGAGTACAGTTGAACCTCACTTCTTCACACCAGAGACTGCAAGGCTCATTGCAAACTGCTGAATTTTGTGCATTAGTTAGGAAAAACACTACAAATTAAGGATCCCCAAGAGCCGCTCCTCCTGGATATTTGGCCCCAGAATTTTTTAAAGTATTTATTTTGGTGTTGGTGCACTCAGCATTGCAACACCCAACTGGTTTAGGAGCATAAAATCTTATTTTCAAAAAGGAGTGAAGCATGGGATCCTAAATCGGTTAGGCATTGCAATGCAGAATACCGCAATGCCTAAATCTCCTAAAAATCTGGGGCTTACAACCTGGTCGGCAGCATGGGAGAGTATCTACTGACTATTTCAGGTCTTGTAGTTAATGCAGAAAACTGCCATTTACAATTCAGGTAGTTTTTTTTCCCCTGTGAGAGTAGTAATGTTGAAGTAGGGAGATTGAGTACAGAGTTATGAAAATAGCACATATTATTCTAGGTCAAATGAATCATTGTTTTAAAGACAGAGTTTCTGGATGAACACAGATACGAACATATTTTTATAAATAGCTTCTGCTGTGAAATTAGGGTGTATTCGTGGCTTCTTTTTTGTATATTCAAATCTCCATCCAGCAATTACATAGGAAACAAACCTGCTATTTCCCGCTCAGACCATAGCAATAACTAGGGAAAACAAGTGTGACCTGTGATCAGAATGAATGCCTTTGACTTTGCATTTCCACACTTTGGCAAGGCTTAGTGTCAACTGTAATTTCTTTACAACAGTTTTTCCATTTAAAAAGTTCTTAGACAGATATTCTTTTTTTGCAAGTAAAAGTGAAGTGTCAGTTGAGGGTAATTTAGAGTGAATGGAAAATTTTAATTTGGATTTGTAAAAATAAAGTGCTTTTTCAAGCAATTGTAGGTAAAATCTATATACCTTGAAGTTTAATCCAAAAGCAAGAGCATTAACGTTGCCTAACTAGAAAAATAAACACTATGTTAGACCTACTGTTACTTAAATAACATGTGAAGAAGTTGGACCAGCTGTGTAACAGTCAATATTTTACAGTAATAAATTTTGACAGCAAAAATAAAAAGAATGCATTACTGAGATATCATCAAATGAGCCATGTCATTACATGGGAACTCCACCCAGTATAAGCTTGTCAAAAAGTGTTACTGTAATCCATTGAGAAGTCTCCTCCTCAGGCAAGAAAGGAAAAAATGTTTAGGATAGGCTCAGAACAGGTGTGTTGTATTTTAATGCCAGTATTTAATCATGGATCTTTTCACATTAGTTTCATATGTGACAAATTCAGACTCTCTTCTTGACATTCATGCAATGCTGAAATGATCAGTCAACAATCAAATTGAGAGCCAACAAATGTAAACAAAGAAGCTGAGGCGATATCTTTTTAGCACTGTACACACCCCAAACACAAAAAGCATATTAAATTATTACTACTTTTTCTTGCTTTTCCCAGATCAGTACTTTGAGGACTGAGGAATGCCATGCAGCCCCATCAGATTCAGTCTACTGAAAAGGCCTATTGACTTGTTGGCCTACACTGTGCCAGCTTCTGCCAGTTTCTGATTCAGGGCTCCCCCAAGAGCAAAAAACGCTCCACGGAAGGTTGTGGTGGGCCCAAAGATGACAGTTCATCTCCAGAAGTGGGTAGTGCTGGCCAGGGGAGGGGACATAGCTAGGACAGCCAGTGGTATGCACTGGTTCATGACATCACTAGTGTAGCGTCCATTGGCATCATTCCTACAGATCTTCTGAAAGAACTTAACGCTGCTTCTGGTGTAACCACCCCCACAGGGTAGCGGTGGGAACAGGCATAGTTGAATCTTTCCTTGGGACAGTCACTTTCTCTTGTGCAGGAAAGTGCCAAATGCAACTCCTTGTTTCAGTAGGGTCACACTAGCCCATCATCCCTGTCTACCAGATAGATAAGTACCTCATTTTAGTTTGCCAGGCCCAAAAAGAGAAGAAAAAGGAGAGAAAAAGAAATCCCTTCATGTTGTGTGTGCCTTGTGACAATGACCCCATACTCTTCACAGTGATATGATGATGATAGGATTATGGCACAATTATGATGCATTTTGTACAACATGGGTCACATGAAGTGTCATTGGAAAAGTTATGATTTGCTGAATATGATTATCCTATTAGCATGCAAGTATCATATTTGTATCTAAAGTTAGGGCCATTGACTATGTATCTGTATTTCAATCGTGCTCACACCCACAGCTAGCCTTTCTGGTACAACAACGAAGAAGCCAGACAGGGCTGATGGCCCATCAGCAAAGACAATGGACCCTGAAAGAACTTAACCTTCCTGTGAACTTTTTGGACAGCCTGTAAGCAATGGATGCTATAACACTGCAAGGACATGTGACCAGACCACATGTCTCTGGACTCCATCTTGGGATGTCAGTATTTTTCCACAATCCAGTCTGGGAACCAAGTTTTGGAACAAAGGATTCCTGTCATATGCTAAAGCTACATAAGGCAGGGAGTGACATTTGTTGGTCTTCACTCCCCAAACAAGAAGACTCCTGGAAACACCTGAGGAAAAAGACTGAACTGGGGGAAGTGCTGGATCCAGGCTAAACAGATTTTTAGCCTGTGTATGAAGACCTGAGAAACCCAAGCTATAAAGCTAATGCAGCTTGTGCCTTAAGAATCTGTAAGTCTGCCTGTACCATCAGTTAGGGTGAGAATCTGCTAATTCATATCCAGTTTGTCTAGTATATTAAGTTTAGTTTGCGGTTGTTGTTTATTTGCTAGGTAATCTGTTTTGATCTGTTTGCTATCTCTTATAATCACTTAAAATCTATCTTTTGTAATTAATAAACTTGTTTTTACTTTATCTAAACCAGTAAGTTGGACTGAAGTGCAGGGGAAATTGTACCTCAAGGGGCAGAGGTTGTTGCATATTCCTCTCCACATTGAGGGGGAGGCGAACTGGATAATACATTTATGGTGGTTGGGGTTTGGACCAGGATAGGACGGTACAGCTCTGGGGTACTAGACTGCGAAGCTGCAGGTTATTTTGGCTGTAGCCTCTCTATTGCTGGTTCACATGCAGTGGCTGGTCAGAGAGCCTGCATGTAACTGCAGTGGGGTGTGTCCCTACCATTGTGTACGCTGGTGGAAATGTAAGACTGGGAGCATGTCTGCAGGTTGTCACAGCAGCACAGTGTGATAGGGAGCTCAGGGTGGTGGGTCAGAGGGCTCAGTGGTAGCCCAGTTCCAGGTGGCACCCCAGGGGAACCCATCATTTGCCTATGTTTATATCCATCCATTGATCTAACCTCACATATCCATGGGGTTGGTCTATGGTTCTCTAGAACTGGTTATATTGATGACAGTCTGACCATTCACCTCTTAGTCAAGTCAATCTGCTTCCTTCATCCTGCAGTGATTGTTTGTGCTGGGCTCAAACCTGCCATCTCCTTCTGCTGGCCTCTTTACTGAATCTGCCACGCTAACATGCACTCAATAATGGCATACTGCTGATTATGCCTTATAAACCCATTGCACTGTAGCATGGCCAATTCAGTATCAGAAGGCAGATGAAGGTGGCATATTCAATGCTGTGCTAGATAGGAGAGTATGGCAGATGGTCAGCATGGTGACATGGCACATATGCATTGGGGTCCCCAAAATCTTTGCAAGCCAAGTATGGGTAGTGCGTTGCAGCTAGTTGGAGAGGAGGGAAGGGATGGTATTTGATTGCCTGCCTGGGATTGATGGGGACAGAGAAGCCAGGGAAGGCAGGAGTTGGCTGCCTGTAGAAGGAGTAAACAAGGAGGAAGAGAGGGTGGCTGAAAAGAACCAGCCTCTTTCCTCACCAACGTCCAACCCAGCTACAACTATCGAAATGCACAGTGTCTGCCCCTGTGTCCTGAGACAAGGAAATCTGATCACCATGACTATGGATACAAATAAATGAAATACATTTTAATTTTCTGTAAGGCAATTCTTTTGGGATTCTAAGAAAAAAGTTTAATCAATCAAAAGCAAATAAATAAACCCAGAAGTGAAATCCAATTATCTAATTAAATGGTGAGATTTTTGCACTTCATATTAAAAATATGCTTCCAAATCACTCTCATAAAAATCCAATGAAGCAAAACCAGTAAATTATCTTAAAACATTGATACTAAAGCACAACATTTTTCTGACTACATTCCTGTTACCAACTAAAGGAATTACTCCTTCTACTCAGCTAGCAGAGGTCTGTGCTGTGGTGCTGAGCATCCCACCTGCAATACCAACCAATGACGTGTGAGTGGGAGGTGGTTATAAATTGGTGCTTCAGCACGATAACATGCACCCCTGCACTTGAGCTAAAGAAGGGACTTCATTAGCTGCCAGTAGTACCAGGCAGTTATCCTGTAGCGGATCAACCACTAGAGGGGGATGCAACATGTGCTATGCTACCATGAATTATGAAGTGTCTGTGTTTTGAAGCTTTTCTATGCATACAGGTAGAAATCCATCACAAAAGTTCAACTATCCATGTTGCTCATTAGCAAATTTTTGTTAATTACAGGAAGTGTATCCAGTTCTCACATGTAGTAAAAAGTTCTTTTATGTCTTTATTTACAATTAAGATATACTGCTGGCTTTTCAAACACAAAAGAATGTTCTGTTTATCCCCTTGTGGTTTTATGATGACTTACTGTTGCTATTAAGAAAACAGTAACAGAATCCGGAATCTACATCCTGTTTGCTATTGTCATATTAGTAAAGAAATTCCATGTAACTACATTAAGGTCTTCAACACAAAAGAAAAAAAGCACTGATGTTTGAACATAAGTTGTTGTCAAGGACAAGATTTATAAGAAAGTTACATGTTACGTACCAGACCACAAAAAAGACAATATTTTTCTTCTCATGCCAACACCTTCTGTTAAGCACATAATGTACATACTACGTATTAAATACTCCCTTTTTGAAATAATACATTACATAATACTGTTTTAATTTTACTTTCTACTTCCAAGGCCATCGGAGGTTACCCATTTTATGTTTATTTTATAATAAATACATTTAAGTTATAGTCAAATATCTCTGCGCACACAGAATTTATAACATTTGTAAATTTGCCTCCAAAGTTTATCAAATATTTTCACTAATTAACAATCTACCATCTCCAAGGCAGACGATGCCACATTCCAGTGTGCTAACAGTGCTGAGGAAACTGGGGGAAATGAGAGAAACACACTGCCCAGGACAGACATGGGCAAAATTCTGCTCTTAGAGCAATATATTGTAGCAGATCTTACACAGACAGAATTCCTAGTGACAAAACTGGAGTTCTGTGTACTTAGGGAGAAGCAAATATCTAAGCTCAAATCCCCAAGATGAAGACGCATACTTTGTTAGTGGGATTCACAACTATTTACTCAACAGCAAAGGAACGTAAGACTCGGGATTTGAGGTTGAGGTTTTCTGACCCTGTCCATCTTCCTCACTACATCCTACCTGCTGCTATCCCCCTGGATCCTGCCAATCCGCACTCCATCCTACCTGTCTCCCCTGCACTCCTATCCTCCAACACATATTCCTGTCCATTCTTGGCTTTTGCCCATTTTCCCTGCTCCCCTCCCCACTCTGCTGCTATCCTCCCACTCCTCCAGAGCTCCTGCTCTCTCTCCCCTATTTGTTCTTATTTCTCCCACTTCTTCTGTCCATCTCTGCTCCTGTCCCTCTCTCTCGCCCAGCTCCTGCGACTAACCCTCCAAGCTCCTACTGTTATTCACTCACTCTGCTCTCTTCACTCTCCCCCCGTTTCTCACCCCGCTGTAGCAGAGCCAGGTTTCCTCCTCACTGCGTGGCATCAGCAGGGTGAGCACTGAGAACACAAGGCAATCAGTCCTCCAGCACTCAGTTCCTGTGCCAGTGATCGCTGGCAGCCAGGATGAGTAATTGCTGAGAAAGTCCTGCTCTGTCCATAAACCATAGGATGGAACATGCTCAGCTGCTCTGTGTGGATGGTGCATTTGCAGTCAAGCTATCACACAGGAGCTGTGAAAGGATGGGACAAGCTCAGTGTAGATGGAATCTCCATAGAATGTGGCTAATAACTTCCACTGAACATGAGTTAACAAAGATTCTTCAGAGGCTGATAACTTGGGCAAATCACGGGGACATCAAAAGGCACATCCCTGACACCAGGATGACCCCCCGACACGCCCCAAATTTCAGGTCTCTGCTCCAAAGCATGGAGATGCTACAGCGTCTCAAAAAAACTTTGTAAGAATTCTTTTAACATGGAGAAAATACATGTATTTTCCCCTAAGCTCATTCTTGGGAGCAATGACCATTTTAGCTGAAACATTCCAAAAAAGTTCAGCCTGAGGCAGATAACACCATTGAAAATTTCAGCCTCAATTATGTAATTTTGGTAACGTTATAAGCAAGTGAAAGTAGAATCTTATAATGGAAAGGTTTTTTGCAACTTTAAATATAGGCGTTGCTACCTGAACCTCCTGTAACAAATAGCTTAAACATATAGCTCCAGAAAATTAGTCCCAACAGAGATCTAGCTGCTGTTAGCTATGAGAGAAAAAGAAAATAAATTTTGAAACTACTTAGAAATTTCAATTAGCAATGAGCATGTATAGTAGGTAATTTTTATAAATGTTGATATCTAGTAGAAGCAATAGAACAAACACTATTTACAAATCTAGAAGCAAACCCTGCTCACCTTAGTCATGTGACTAGTCATGGGTAAGGTGAATTGGATTTGGTGCATGGATTCCCACTTAAATAAATGAAAAAGTATAATCATGCAACTGAGCTGGAGTTAGTATGAGCGCTGCACTTTGTCATAACCCTCGTTTTCAGTAGGGTTAATGGAAAGGTTCCACGTGAATGGGAGTCAGAGTTTTAGAAAACCTGGGAGATGAAATACACGAACAACAGAGGTTCAAGAAATTCCAGGCTAAAAGCTGCCATAATAAAAATTACATTTTCGTACGTAGACAGCACCTTTCATCTGATGCTCTCAAAGCATTATAACCATCATGTCATGAGCTTACTTGTTTATGCCTTGGTATTGTGCTATATAAATATCATCTGTAAATGGTTCCCAGTCCAGCGAAAGCTCTTACATGGCTTATATGGAATAATATAAGGACATACCAAGGTATGTTAAGGATCCTGTTACAATCTTAAATAAACTTTGTTTTATTGCTCTCTCAACCCTAATCTAACTCCCCAAAGAGCATTAGTGAATTTGCAGTTAGTAGGCAGACTGTTCTTGTTCTAAATATAACAGTGTTATGATGTATGGTTATTCTCACCAGTAGATATAAAAATGAGTGACATTAATCCCACCTTCTTATAGCGCAAGAAATCTAGACTTTTTAGGACACTACTAGTTAGATTGAAGCAACAGGTGGATTTCCCTGCATGCAGTGGTGTAGTGATCACTCCCCATCATTCAGTTAACAAGACAGTACAGAATCTCTGTTAGTTAAATTTAAAAAAAACCCAATGAAGCATCTATCAAAATAAATCATTGATTTGATTTTAATTAGAAGCATAAGACACAGTTCTCATTTTAGTTTTGAGATTTCTTGTACACCTTTACAATAACAATAGCACCACACTATACTCAGCTGCTTTGCTGATACAAAATCTAGATTTTCACATACTGAACAGTTCAACACAGATTTCAGACCTCCGAATCTTCCTCAGTACTCTCACTTGTAACCTGAATTTTATCTTCTCATGAAGGTACTTAAAATAAATAAATAAAAAACCAGCCTACTTGCAGTTAAAATGCAATCAAAAATTCAATTATACTATGCCTTGGATTTGTCTTGTAACCCTCATATTAAAATTTGTGTTTAGTATTAAAGGAATTAAAGTTAATTTCTTTTATCAATGAGTTTTGGAGAACACAAATGAAGATGAAAAAGTTAACTAGGAAATCTAGATGCAGATAGTGTGCATTCACATTATTATACAACATAATCAGTAAATCTGGTACTAATGAGTCACAAGACTTAAATGTGAAGAATGTGTTTAGCGACTTATTGTCAATCAATGTCTATACACAAGGATAACAATAATCTTGAATGGCAACACACCTATTACAACAAATTCCTAACTAAGTACTTCATTACTTCAAAATGTCACTCCCAATTTATAGAGTAACAGATAAACATCTCTCTACTGTATACCTGGCTTGTGTCTACTTCTATGTAATTGAAACACTGACTGTTTCTGAAAACTTCATATTATCACTTACATATCATTTTGTTTCAAATGCTGATTCAATGGCACTTTATGAGTCTATTTGTTCTAACACTTCCTTTTAAGCTGAGTACTTTATTCCTTCTATATATAAGCATTTAAAAAAAGTCAAACTGTTTTTGTTTTCCACCTGTGACTTTAAAGATAGGCATGGGGAGTGTCTGTCGTTGTCATTTCCTGGTATCATTGTATTAACCTAGTATAATACTATTGGAAATGTAAACTATTACTCATAACCAATATTCTGAAAAAGAAAACAAAGATCCTGAAAGTGACTAATAAAGCCAATATGTAACAAATTGCACTGATCTTTTGAAGGAACCAATTAAATACATAAAGGAGACTTACTATTTTCTACTCCCTGATGGAAGGATGTGGATTAAAAAACAAAAATAAACTTTACTGGAACAAAAAGTCTTTTGTTTACCTTTATATTCCCCATCATCCTCAAAATCTGTTAGGAATCTGGACTAACTGTCAACTCTCACCTCATCCTTTATGTCTTCTTGCTGCTGAGCACTGAAGATCTCCATTGCAGCCATCAGTCTCATCATTAGCTCATCCACTGTTGTGTTACCTAGCAACAAAAGAAGATAACTTTAATAATATGAACTTCAGCTATTAAAAATGGAAAGTCATTCTAGAATTAATCCATGAGGAATAACTAGTGTTTGAAAAATGGGTGATTAGAAAATACTAATATCTCATTAGAATATTTTTAATTTGTCTTTTTGTTTAAAAATTTTAAAATGTTCCACCAGCAAACCCTAACAAGTGCAAATGTAGTCTTAATTTTTAAGTGGTATAAATCAGAGCATTTGTTTTTGTACTGATTGGTAGAATCTGTAACTTAGTTTTAATGATAATTTTCATGTCTTATGTCAGAGAAAAGAATGGTGTGAGAGGAATCAATGACTTTTTTTTAGCTTTTTGCAACTACAATATGTCACTATCTATCTAGGTAGATCTAATCTTAGGTCACATGGCAGAGGACATTACTATTAAGACTCTATTGGTAGCTAGGTTAAAAATAAAAGAGTTAAATCTGGAAAAAGATCATTCTGAACCCAAACAAACGATTCAACTCAACATTAAACTCAAAGTCAGTTTTGTTTTCAGTGATAAATTTTATTTCTCCTACAGCATATCTATTCCAGACTGCATAGTTCTCGACAGGGAAGTCCTGCATCTATGCACAAAATAAATCCAGCACAGGCCCCTGCAGTGAATGGTTCCTCATGCTGTCCTAGCAACGTGTGTCAACCTTCTTCAATAGGGTTGAAAGGTCAGTTCAGTCTCCTACCATGACCCATTTAGTCTTTGTTTTCCCTCCTGTGACCGCTAACCAGAGTGCCAACTAGTGCCACTTGTGAGTGTGATTTTGGTATGAGGCCACTTGTCCATTAGGATTAGGCAAAGACTGTAAAGTCATCTAACATGAACAACTACACAGCCTTCAGATGAGAATACATTTTAGTTACTGTCAACATGAGCTAGATTTGAACTGGTAACCGGAAGTAAAATTTTCAAGAATGCCCAAGACACTCAGGAGCTGAATTCTCATTTTCCAAAAATGGATTTAGGCCTTTAGGAGCATAAGGCTTATTGAAAGTCATTAAAACATAGGCTCTCACGTGCCTTCGTCATTTCTGAAAAGGTGCTTTTGAAAATTTACTCCTAGTCAAGATTTGAAAGGTTTTCTATAGTTCATTAGTAGAATCGTCTACTCCCCAAACAGAAACAATTGTATTTGGCCTGCTACACATGCATATGACTTCATAGGGCACTATGCATTTGATGATACAATCCTAAATGGCATTCATGTTGCATTTCTCTAGAAAACATAAAACACAGCAACATTTAATTGATGTGTCACTTTTTTGCTATAGTTTCAGTCCCACAATAAAAGGATGCATTTACTGGGGTAGATCACCATCCTAAAATTTAAGGAGCTAGTATCAGAAATCCCCACACATAATAAAATATACATCCCAGAGACTGAACTGGACTAATCTGGAATATTTTACAACAATCCTTAGACTGATTCAGCAAGATATTCACACACATGCCTAACTTTAAGCAAACAACCACCATTGACTTCAATGGGATAACTCACATGCTAAAAGTCACACACATATTTAAGTACCTGGTTGAAGTGGAGCCTATAAACCAGAGTAAATAATATAGTTATTTAATTATTTGTACAAAATAAGCAGATTTGGTAGAGCACAGAAATATTTAACCATGCATTGTCCTTAGGGGAGATAAATTCTGTGGCAGTTGGTGGAAAACGTAGATTTAGAAGTAGCCTGTTCACATTTGTTAAAAAGGAAAGTACACGCATAAATAAAAAGTAACTCTTCTGGCCAACTGATGGAAGGAGCACTGGTGATTCCTCCAGAGGAACTATCCCTCTGTCCACTCTACAGAAGGAAAGGGCAATGAGAGAAGCCAATGATTGCAACAACAAACAGATTTTCTTTCTCCAAAGAGAACCTGAGGCTAAGACTCTCCTAAGAAAATGCAAGGGGACTAGAATGAACGGAGCTAGGTATAAGAAACAAAGCAAATGAGCACAGAACTTCATAAAGGCAAACTTAAGGGTAAAGCAAAGCAACGGGATGGAAGGAATTCTGCCTCTTTGATGTATTTTAATTTGCAGTTATTGAAGAACTGCAGCCTAACGGCACCATCCAAACAACTCTTTCTCACCTGAATAGTGTCAATGAAGTCACTGGGACTACTTAAATAAGAACGAACTACTCAGGTAAGCAGCACAATCCCTCCTTTATTTGGACATTATATTAGCAACTTTGAGTCTGTCGAGGGCCTCCATTCTATAGTTAGATCTACGCAGGCGGGCTCATGCTCAAATGGAATCCCACTAAAGTCAACAGGGCTCCAATCACACAGATTTGAATGCAGGATTGGGGCCAAAATTAGCTCACACTAAATGATGAGCTAATCGCAGCTCAGTGCTCAGCACTTACAAAAACCAATGCAGCTCCCTACATATGGATTTAGGAGCCTATATTTAGCTCCTATTTTAGAAATCTTGGCCCAGACAGATTAATATCAATGCAATTCTCTATCTGAAAAAATATTAAACCATGATTTTATTATAATTATGACAATTCAATCCTTTAGTGTTACGTTACACAGCATATTTATGTACAATGGCTATTTATCTTTCTATAATGCAGTTTTTGTTCTGTAACAGGTTAATAATAAAAATTTTAAAAATCTCACGACGAAGACTAAGAATTAATAACAAAGAGGTCTTCTGACTGTTTCAATACCCATATAAGAAATAGGTCCCCACCATAAAGGAACAATTATACCTTGTATTACATTCAACACCTCATTAGACGATCGTTTTCCCATAATAATAAGGAAAAGTGGAAACTGATCCGTCTTCTGAGTTCGAATTGTTTGGGCTACAACACTTCCAAAGTGTCTAGTGCACATTGTCAGAAACCTAAAAAGTATAGAAAAACAATATAAGTTTACATTGTAGAGTTTCTTTAAGTTACAGTGGGTTTTTCAGAAAAGAATTCAGCTAATACAAATCTCTTCCTTAAAGAAATATTAAAATTTGACAATTTACTTCAGAGCTATACACTGCTTAAAATCTGGGCTGCTGTGTTCAGTTGTGGAGTTCCTTATCCCTCAAAATGTATCACAAAAAACACATTTTCAGAGATGATAGACTCCAGATGGGAGGCATTATAATAAACTTTAACTGGCAATGGCAGTGACTTATTTGATGGTGAATTCCATTTTTCTGTTCAGTATCTAGCAAATTGTTCTCTGAACAATAGAAAACTGGTTTATTGAATATTTTTTCAAGTTTTCAAAGATGATAGATTTTTAAAAATTAAATAAGGACATTACTTAATGAAAAAAGTATAAAATTACTATTATTCATACAAGAATCATAATTTAACAATGAAAACATTAAAATGTTTTAATAGGTCATAAAATTAAAAAAAACTACTTTAGAATTGTATTTTCTTTCAGAGCAGTAGCCCCTTCAGTTTCATACTTAGCAGTGTGGTCTAAAAACAATAATTCTACGCTTTTGACCAAAAAAAGCGCTCAGATATTAGCATACCGAAGTCTAGCATTAGTATTCTTAACACGATCTTGAATAAATGAAAAAACTGATAAAGCTTTTCTCTTCCATTAGAGGACTGTTTGAAATTAGCATTTCTTTCAAGAGAAAAGGGTAGCTTATGATATGTTTTCAGATCTGATGGTAAAAAGTAAATGTCATAATAATAATGAATTATGAAAGACCAAATGCAAATATAGAATGCTTTAATAAGATCCAATTTAATAAAGTCTGTAAAAATAATGGACTTTTAATAACACAGGTCACAAAAGGCAAAACAGTGGAAAATCTGAGGACTAGCCACTGGTACAGGCTTATTAATTCTTAATTATGTTCATGAAAAGCAACTTAAATCATGTGTTTTCTTATGCCTTATGATAATATTTTAGGTAACAACTGCTCTGAAATGTATGCTCTAACTGATGAGCAAAGTCCTATTGTCATATGCATTAGAAGGCAAATCTATTTGAAAAGACAAACTGCATTAAAATGTCATGTGCTCAGAATCATTTGATATCAAAATCCAAAACAGAATCAGAACACAAGTTTTAAATCAGTATACTTCTGGCTAATAAAATAGCTCAGAAATTGGGCTGAAAATTGAAAAAGTTCATCATTGTAAAAGTGGATTTGGAGTTGAAAGTGCGCAAAGTGTGTGTGTGGGGGGGAAAACAGAGCCAACTTCTGCTACAACATAATCTTAACATGGAGAAAGGACATCCTTTAGTTTGGCAACAACAAGCAGGGCGTGGCTATTAAAAACATTTCAAAGCTATAAAATGCATTTCAGAAATTTTTCCATTGCCTCCTTTGTTATCCAGGTTTACTAGATTTTTGCAGTCTGGAACCATTGTGGGTGATAGAAAACCTGCTCATTTGAAAACCTGTTAAATTTATGAGAATACACCATGACAAGCATACTCCCAGACATGAAAAGTGCTCTTATTCTTTCATGCTACTAGACTGCATAGGTGTCGCAGAGTAGCATTAACATTACGAGCCAAGTGAAGTCCCCTGAACAGTACCAGTTCAGAATGCTGACATACTCTGGACATCTGGAATATTGCACTGAATTCTGAGTACCATCTTACCAAAATGATATTCACTAACTGAAGGAAGATTGGTTAAGAGCAATACAAACGATCAAGGGACTGATTTACTAGAAATAACTAACAAGCTAAAGACACCCAGTTTAGCTAAGCTACAATAAAAGGGGACCTTATAACAGCCTACACATACATACACTTCAAGTAAAGAGAGGAGTTTTAAGTGTGGAACACTTGGGATGAAATCCTGGATCCACTGACGTCAATGGCAATACGCCATGGCAAACTGACTTCAGCAAGGCCAGGATTTCAGCCCCGTGGGTATTGCTAGAAGTAATGAAATGAAACTAAGAAAATGAAAATTTGAGGAGATATAGCAAGGAAAACTCCCAGTCAGTGATAGGTATTAAGAGTGTTGAACAGTCCCCCAAGAAGTGGTAGAAGTCTCATTGCATAGGACTTACAATTTTGCTGGACAAAACCATAGAAAGACATAAGATAAACAAAACTAGGAGGGAGTTGGACTGCATGACTTAATAGGCCTTTTACACTCTTAAACCATCATACACACACACAAAACACATTAAATATAAGATTCTAGTCATCTTCTCATTCAGTTCTGCAATGCAATGATTATAAAGTGGATTGTGTGTACACAGGCTGTATTCTTTCACCAAAATATCACACAACAAACTCATTAAGCATACCATGCTACCAAGCAGTTATCAGTATTACTTTCATACTTCTGAGAGAATTAATAGTGGCATGGAGAAAAACAAGCGTTTTATTCTCTCTCTCTCTCTCTCTCTCTCTCTCTCTCTCACAAGGGGATTTCTCATTCTCATCTAGATAAAAGTGTGCCAGTTCTTCCAGTGGATTGCCAAAGCTGCCAACAGAACTCACATTACAAATACCTGTGGAGCTCATCAAAAAGCCAGATGTCACTACTGGAAGACTTGTTTTCTGCAACAAGCTGGATTACTGTGATCTCCAACCAAAAGTGGAAATGGAGGAGTACTGGCAGAAAGGAAGGGTAAATGGCACCCTACTAGTTCCTTTGTTTTTTAATTACAAAAATATTTAGTGCGTATGTGGGGGAGATGATTTAGGGTGGGGTGGAGAAGTATGAGAAAGACCAAGATTCTTTAGGGGGAAAATTCTATAGGAAAAAAAACCAACCACTCCTGTAAGAAAGTTACAAAAATAAACTGCATAAAAATAATTCAGTGTTAAAGCAGTAGCACATTCTCTACTTCTCCTGGGAACTTTGAGTAACTAAATCAGAACTTTTAAAGCTGGGAAATAAACATACACCACTGACCACAGTTTTGTAAAAACAAATGCAAAACCAAAAACTGAAACAGGTTATGAAGATTTATCTTAATTCTTCTACGTGAAATTGTCTGGAAAGGGAATAGGATTATTAGACATATCATATCCATCAATTAAAATCTACCAACAGAGAAATACAGTTATCTAGGTGAAATAAAGGTATAGCTTTTGAAGGGCTGCTGATGGCACAGAAAGCATACAGACACACACACACCTATTCCAAATAATACTAACAAGGTGTTAAAGTTCCCTCATAAATATTCTACGTGCATGGGTCTCAAAGTAAATCAGGATAATATCTCCTCATACAAGAGAATAAAGACCACAGGAAATAGTTGACTACTTGAAGAAAATCACTGCAAGAACAGCTGCTGTCACATGACAAGCCACAAAAAACTCTGTAGTCTCTTGCAATTTTATCATGAATTAGGCAATATTTAACGTTTCTTTTAAATCTTCAGTTTCTAAATCTTGTGATCGAGAAAATCTCAACTTTCATTTAAAAATTTTTTTCTGGCCCTTGTCATTGCTGAGACAAGCACGAAAACATGAACTGTAATGGCTCAGAAGCAAATAAAAAGAATCCGAAGTTTATTGTTTTTAATAGCTCATGATTTTTAAACCAAAGTTCATGATTTTTGCTGGCCCAGTGCATGATTTTTGCATGCTTGGGGATGGCAATACTCCATTTTTTGACACTGTGCCTGGTTTTAAAATCCTAATTTTCCCTAATTCCTATACTGCTTTATATTTGAAAAGATTCTATAGGTCACAGTTTTGGGGGCAAAAAAATCTAGCACATCTTAACATTATGATAATGCATTCAGAAGAGCCATTTCCAAAGCTAAACATCTAGGCCATTTTCATATTTGCCTCACCCCACCCCGTAACAGGCACAAAAACACTTCAGAAGCAGCATTACTGGGAAAACTCATGAAAGGAGCCTGAGTAATCCCAGAGAAGATGCGGTATATAAGGTCATGAGCGTACGCACAGACACGTACTAATTGTGCCACCATTTTTGCTCTGTAACTTGAGAAGGACTTCAACATTCATAGCATGGATGGCCTGGTCACAGCAATCAACCACCATTCTCTTTCTGCTGGATCATTTTGGCCTTTAACACTGGATCATGAAGTACTATTCACTTGCTTATGGGACCTGGCACAGTCAAGTGGAATTGTTTTTAAATTGGCTCTGGTTGTTCTTTTTGGGGTGATTCGAAGAGTAGCAGTGAGGGGTAACTTTTCTACAGGCCCTCATCTGTAGAGTCCTCTCACAGGGATTGACTGTATTGCCCCTCTTAATCAACATCTATGTGAAACTACTAGGGGAAATTGTGGGAAATTGCAATGCCATCAGCATGCAGAATTCACTCAGCTCACCTCCTCAAGCAATGGTGACATTGCAACCATATGCAAAATGGAGAGGAGCTGCCTTGAAGAAAGAGGCATTTTGAGGAATTAGCTATAAAGGCTACCTTGTGTGACAATGAAGATCTCTCTCTTGATGGTTAAGTGGTATGCAGCTCAGAGTACTGCCCAGCTCCTCACTGCTCCTAGATGCTCAGGTACCACCAATGGCCAGAAAGGCCTTCAGTCATCGTCAGCTGGCCAAATGACTAAGCTCATTTGTCACTGCAGTGGGCCTAGAATCAGTCCATGCATTTGTCATGTCCAGATTAATCTTTCACAGTTCAGTCTTCCTGGGACGTTTCAGAATGACACTCAGGAGCAGCAGCTAACGCAGTAGGCGGCAGCCTACCTTGTAAACAAAGCTGATTGATGTGAACATATCAACACCTGTCGTCTGCCTTGGGTACCATCTTAATCTTCAAAGCCCTGAATGGGCTATGGTGCATCCAAACTAAAGCATGGGCTCCTGGGAAATGAGCTCTAAAACTCTTCTGATTCTTACTGGTGGAGGTTCTGTATCTGTTATAAGACAATGAAGCTGGCCAGGAAGAGTTTAATAAAAGCTAAAGTAAATACAGTGTATTATTTTAAATACTGCAGTATGTACTGAGTGAAGGATTTGGCTTGTTACAGTAAAAAAAATAAACGTAGTTACATAGAAAACAACCCCTTCCTGCATTAAAAAAAATCAACTCCAACATATTCATGTATAAAAGTTTGTAACCTGCTTACCAGTTTAATATCTTCTTCACCTCTAAAGACTTTTTAAAATAGCTTGAAACTTAAAATATAAAGGAATTTAGCATAGGACCGACCGTTCTCGAGAACTGAGTTCTCTATATTTGCCCAAAGATGTATGACACAGGCAGCAGCACTGCCTACCTCTGTTAATCCTGATTCAGTCAAACCACCTGTAGGAGTGAGAGCAGTTGAGTCTCCGTGCCCATTCTGCCAAAAGAGATGATAACTGTGACACTGTTTTTAAGAGATGTGGACACCTGACTTACTGACAACTGGATTGAGACCATCAATTTATTTCACGGAGGCAACAGAACAGCCATTATATGGTAACAACTTTCAAACTCATGGTATTGAGGTGAACAGCAACACATACACTCCATTATCCATCTCAGGTCTCATCCAGTTCTCCAAGACATTAGGATTTTAAAAAATCTGACGGGCTATTAGTGCATAACCTGGTTTAAGTGAAAAGATTTCAAATAGTTAATTCTATTTTACCTTTAGATTAAATCAATAAACTCATTCAATTAAAGACAGTGCAGAGTAAGTGGTGCTTTACCACTGAACAGCATACTCTGAATGCACACAATGGAATCCTGATTTTTTATTATGGACGCTGGTGCCACTGTCTTGCAAATTCTTCATGGGTTCAGAGAAAAAAATTTAGCTTCGTCCTTTCCTTTCTCTTTCTGTAAATAAGGCTTATTGTACATATTTAATAAAAATAATTTCTCAATTACATCTCCAGATTTATGCTTCTATTCCTTCAAAGTTTAAATATTTTATTACGTAAAACTTGCCTTATACTAAAAGAAGACATTTTATACAATTCCAGAATTTGCAGTCAAATTATTTAAAACCATTACCAAGCTTTTACCGAATGGAGAGAATTTTCTGAACACAAATGTTTCCAATATCAATGCTCAAAATACCTATAGGACTATTCAGCATCACTTAAAATACTGTACTTTTGCATATATTTTGCTAACATATTGTTTATGTCTGAAAGGTGATATTACTGATCTCTCTCATTTTTAAAAAATAATGATATTGAAATGGAGAAAACACAAAGTGCAATTTAGCCTTATATTTTATCCTTGTGAGTTCAATACTGGAAAAGCACATATAAATAATTTAAATTCAAGTGCCATATAATTTAATTCTGATGTGCTTGTGCAATGGCCACTGATATCAGTAGTGTTACAGGGGATCAAGAGCTATGTATAGACTACACTTATATCATTAAAAAAATCTATGATGCTAAAGTATTGGAAATCTAGCAAATTTTCTTCAAAATACAGAGATGAAATCTCATTCCAATCCCAATCTGATGAGAAGAAATGCAAAAAACAGTTCAATAAATACGAAAAAGTACATAGGATTTGAGACCATCTTTTGTAATTTTTTTTTTTTTTTCAATTCAGCAGTCACCCAATGTGCAATAAGCAGAAGCTTTATTTGGATTCTCCATTATAACCTACTCCACATTTGTATAAATATTCCTATAGTTATTTCCTAAATTGGATATCAGGATGACACAAAATTTCTGTTTTCTACATTCTAAGACCATTACAACCTCTAAGTCCCATTGGTCTTCAGTCCTCAACCCAACTAAAGTTGTTATGAAAGAGCAGGATTTAGATATTTATATATCTCATCAGGTCTAACTTACTTAAAGAAACCGTAAAACTTTAGAAGGATCTGTGATGTTGGAAAAGAAGTTGCAGCCTCTTTCTAAAGCATAAAGAAAACTACGGTGAATATTAAATATGCGAGACTCCTAATTATTTTTAATATTAATTTTATACTCTGCAAAGTCAACAGAAATCTCATTAAAATGTTAATTTAAGAATAACATTTTATGTATTAGGTATTTAAATGAAAAAATGTTAAATATGAGGCTATGCAATAGTGTATTAAACAAGCTTGCTATGTATGGTCTTCATAGTACACTGTTAGCACCTTAAGTAGTTAAGTACCATGCCTTCTAGGGCCATAGTTATTGACTCAGGGAGGAATGAGAAACAGACACAAGGGTGTGGTTAAAAAGCTAAAGGCTGCATCTAACATCAAACTAAAGGAGTCCCCAAACTGCCCAGCAGAGACTGGTCCAGTGGAATTTGCAACAATGGCCATGAAAGGAGCAGGCTACGCTTAGTTTTCACATGCAAAATGTTTAGGAATTCCGCTCCAAAGCAGAGATCTCAATCACCCTTCCCTCATGCAAGGTTAAAGGATACAGGAGAGAGATATCTCAGTCTGAACGAGACATGGAAGCTCTCCCTTCATTCTGCAGGGTACAGCATGGTTAAGACAATACCCTTAAGGCTGCATGCCAGGGTTCACACTTGAAGCTGGCCACTGCTAAAACCAATTCCACCATCCACCACTGGACACCTGATAGAATCATTCATAAAAATATAATCAAAACATACCCTGGTCCCTGTCTGGACTACTAGGTTCTAAGAGGAAAGCAAAACTGATCCACTGCACTTGACAGTCAGCAGTTGGAAAAATTCTTCTAGGGGTCTGGGTGAGCCGAAACACACCAGAAACCTACCACAATAAAAACATAATGCAGCTAACCACTATACCAACACAAGGGGTGGGCAGTTTGGATGTCAAAGCAGTGTCAGCCCTAATCCAGGAGGAAAGAAATATGCACTCTGCATTTCCAGATGGGAATGTCCCTGTTCAATCAGGGATGTTGTGAAGACCAATAGCAGCTGCAAGAGTAGGTAGAAGTGCCCCTGCATTATCTCCCAGTACCATCCATATCCAGGCCTTCTAGTTCAGTTTTAGGCCTTACTATAGTATATAAACTGCTCTCTTTTTATTTGTTGATTGACGACTTCTGGTGAGGGAGTCAGGTCAAGCATTCTCAGGGGCTTCAATACCATTTGATCGTAAGGTTTTGTGGAGGCAGCTTTATAGATTTAAATGGAGTTGTGCTTGATTGACTTCCCTTTTTCCTCTCTGAGCCCTCGTCCAGACTAACCCGCGGCATCGGCGGGTTAAAATCGATTGCTCGGGGATCGATATATCGCGTCTAGTCTGGACGCGGTGTATCGATCCCCGAGCGCGCTTACATCGATTCCGGAACTCCATCAATCCGAACGGAGTTCCAGAATCGACACGGAGAGCCGCGGACATCGATGCGGCGCTGTCCAGACTGGTGAGTACCTCGATTTTAGAAATTCGACTTCAGCTACGTTATTCTCGTAGCTGAAGTTGCGTATCTAAAATCGATTTTAATTCCTAGTCTGGACGTGGCCTGAGAGATCCCAGAGGTCAGTGCATGGCACTTGCTCTTCTGCCTCCCCTCTCTCGCCAGAGTTCTGTTCTTTCACACTCCCTCTTCAACAAATGTGAGAGGCTATAAGAACTGAGAGTGAGAGTGCATAGGCTGCACTGTCATTGATAGGCTTATGACTCACATCTTTGCATCTCCTTTTCATTACGCTTGGTTTGATTGGCCACATCTTGGTGAGATATAGTTGGACAAGAGATAGCTGGCTAACACATGAACACGTTAAGAGAGATGTGTGGCTGGTTGGCTACGAGACACCTCCAGAGCAGCAGTTGGTTAGATGTGCTTCCTCAGTTAAAGGGATATGCCTGACTTTCATTAACAAAATTTATTTTCCAATTGTTAGATTGAATCCTCAGTTCTGCTTGGATATTCAGGTATCAACAATGGCCAAGATAGTTTTATACATTTGCATGTGCTGAAGAGATTATCTTTACATTACTTAAAAAAGTGGTAGGCACTTAAAGGAAAGAGAAAAGGACAAAGTCCCCACTGCAAAAAGCTCGCAATCTAAGTTTAGACACAATAAACAAAGTATTGTGACCTTTCCTTCCAGATGTGGACTTCCCCACATGACTTTGTCATTTCAGACTGGATCACTACAATTCACAATACAAGGGGCTCTGCCTGAAGACCACTTTCAGTTTCAGCTACTGTAGAGTAAAATGCAGCTACCTGTTTTCTTAAGAGTGTTTTCTGTATGGAGCACATTACAGCTGAGCTCCATTTACTACACACATTTCCAATACATTTGTGGGTTCAGTTCAAGGGGCTGGTTTTGTGCTATAAAGCCCTTTGTGGTTTTAAATCTTATATTGCCTTAACTAACAGACCAACTCTCCCCTGCTCCAGGTCAACAGCAGAGGGCAGTTCTGACTGATAGTCCTTATATATGTCCAGGACTGAAAGCACAGCATTCCCAACTCTGGATCTCACTTTCCTCACTGATCCAGCTGAGCCCAAATTAGTCTACCTTCAGTCAAGTTCTTAGGTATTCAGAGGCTTTTGTCTTAAGAGGTTTGAAAGGCAACTGGGTGTGAATTTAAGTTTTTACTGGTGTGGTTCTGAGGTGTTGATACTTGATGTGTCAGATTTGCATATTAAATTTATATACACTGTAGTTTAAAATTTTTGAAATGTGCCCAGAGGACAGTGATAGGCATGTCTTATTAGCTAAAAATTATGTATATTAATCAGCTCAATGGAGAGAATTTACTTTTTTCCCCTCACTCATGTGCCTCAACATAATGTGGAACCTAGCAATCATGACTAAAATAAAATACATTCTGGTTTTAGGTTTTAAGGCTTCTGAATCTGTTTAACAAATATTTTTAAACTAGAAATTTAAAATCACCTCAAAGAAAATGCATTTTAAAATAAGGATATTTTACCTTTTCTGATGAGAGTCTGAAGTATTATAAACAGTTTAACCATCATCTATATACAGGATGGGTTGTTCCCAATCTAAAGAGACAATCACCTTTTATCCTTTTCCTTTTTTCTTCGTCTCAGTGCTATTAGGAAACTATTCACAAGCACAACCCTGAACAATACTATGCAGTAATTATGACTAGATGACAAAGAGATGTGAACAATTACTGAGCCCATTTTGAAACCCTATACTAATAAAGTCATTAGATGCTGCCCTTGCCATGATCCTTCTAAAAGCTTCTGAAGTTACAAGAACACACGGCATTGTTTGTAGGGACAATTGCTGCTGGCAGAATGCAAACCTTGAGTTAAACCATGCTGCAAATTGATCTTGACATTCTGTTAAGACTGCCACTAAAATCAAAAGCAAAGTAGAAAAGGAGAAAATGAGCGGGTGGGATTTAATCATGGAACAGGAGGGTTCCCTCCTCACCTTCTTTCCTCCTCCTCCTCAAAACAAACCATAGAGAAAATGACAAACTCGCCTGGTGTTTGGGAACCTTTATTTTTAAAACATTAATTAGACTCTTGACCTGGCTGATTCTAGTGACTAGCACTGTATTGCTTTTAAAGGATATTAAACAAAATGTTGCAAAAAGAATAGGTAGGTTTGACAAAACCGCATAAAAAAGCTTGAGTGTGCACTGAAAGTCTTAATGCCCAAAGAACAAGTCCATCTGGTTTGCAAGCTACCTATACAGAATCTATATTCAGTCCCTGGGAAGCAGTCAGAAATTAACAATGATTGAGTCCAGAACACATAGACCCCACACCTGCAGTATGTGTGTTGGAGGATCAAATTTGGACTGGAGAGCTAGAGTATTATAGTCAACTGGTCTTTATCCAGGCATGCATCATTCATTAGGTTAGTACTAAGGGTCAGCAACTGTGAATATGGCTAATCCTCGATGATGGAAATTGCAGGTGAGGACAACCTGCTGTTGAGAAGTGCTTTAGTCAATTAACTCTTTACTAAGATTCAGCAAAGTGAAAAACTATCATTTGAACATTAAGACTAACAAGCACCTGTCAGCACAACTGAGAAAAGTTGGCAATGTCTTGAAATATTGCACCCAAGGGCTTGGGGTTCAAAAGCTAAGAAGCTAACAGACACTCTAGTTGCTTGTTTTGTGTGTTTGCTCATGTATTATATATACATACACACTAGTGGGAGTAACCTTTATTTGGCACTACCTTAACCTGGGCATTTAACATTCTCCCAAAGAAGCTGTTTTTATATAGTGTGTGTATATGCATATGTATTGTGTGTATAGATGTACATATACATTATTAAAAAAATGAGAAGTACTTGTGGCACCTTAGAGACTAACACATTTATTTGGGCATAAGCTTTCATGGACTAAAGTCCACTTCATCAGATGCATGCAGTGGAAAATACAGTAGGAAGATAGATATCTATATCTATACCTATATCTATCTACACACACACACACACACACACACACACACACACACACACACACACACACACACACACACACACACACACACACAGAGAACATGAAAAAATGGGTGTTGCCATACACACTCTAATGAGACTAATAAATTAAGGTGGACTATTCTCAGCAGGAAGAAAACAAAAACTTTTATAGTAATAAGCAGGATGGCCCATTTCAAACAAATACATTACTGCGTTCATTCAAGCCCCCTTCCCCCCCCCCACAACTACATAAAAACAATGTTATGCAGGTTGCAAAGTCAAGCATCTGATAGCGGGGAAATGCCAGATTTACGGTTGTCCCTGCAACCTTCACTGTGTCCCCTTGTGTGTCCATGCCGGAAGCAGAGATCCTATAGATAAAGTATTTTGTAATCATGTGATTAAAGACCTCATCATAATGAATACATACATAGGGGAACAAGTCAGATTGCATAGACAGCAATATATCTGGCATTTCCCAATTTGTCAGTGCCTGACTTTACAACCTAAACCTTTTAACTTAGATTTTTATTTTTATATGTAATATCCTAGGGGGGGAGGTTAAAAGGAAAAAGTTAAAACAAAATGTATTGGATACAACTTTAACAGCTCCCTCATTATACATCATCAGCACCCTAAACTTTCAGTACTGCAGCACAGACTTATACTATTTTAGCTACAGGAATAACAATATCAGCTGGCAGCTGGAGAAGGCAGTTATTCCAGAAGGGCAGTGTATGGTCTGGTGATGCCATATGCTGGATCCAGAAGAGTTGCTGGGAGTACTCTGGCCTGCCTGTCTCTTTCCCCCACCCATCTGGTTCCTGTTCCATGTGGTGCCACCAGAGTGGGGGGCGGGCTGCTGTGGTCATGCACTAGGGTCCCTGTGGTGTGGTCAGAGCTTTCTCTTGACATCACTGCTACAGCTACTCTGAGAGGTGTTCCCAGTGCAGTACATGCTGCTGATGTTTTAGCTGTGGCATGGTCCCAGTTCTTCAGGATATTAATAGTCAGTTATGGATTTGCCATAAGGAACACAAGTGACAAAGAGAAATGGTCATTTTTAACAGTTTATAACTCAGCCAAACCGAATGGAATTTAATAGGGCAAGTGCAAGTCATGTCACTAGCCCTGGGGCTTTGTCTCTGGTGAATTTCAAAGACCTCCTGCAAACAATGGAGGTGTTAGGGCTTTGCAAAAAGAAAAAAAAAGGTGATCTTTATAATGGAGAGCATTAAACAAGCTAAATACAAGGGTTACCACTGCTCATTCTGCAATAATGCATGAGCACATACAGCAATGTCTGAAAAACACACTTGAAAATACATCCTTAACGAAAACATTGAGAATGGTTGAAAAATTCCCAAGTTCAGATAATATCAAATAAAGTTTAGTCCTCTAATGGACATATAACTGCAGCGGGGTGCCCAGACTTGTATCTGGAATACGGTGCATTGACAGACATCTAGTCTCTTTAGCCCCATGCCATGATGGAGGAAGGTTGCATCTGCTCCTCTAACCACCCTATTGAAGTACTCCCTCCTGGTTGACCCTCCCCAAGCCATCTAATTCCAAGGACAGCAAGGACATTTTCACATCTCTTTTGTCTTTCTTTAGTTTTTCTTCTGGGCTCAGTCTGAGCTTCTCAGCAGTTTCTGATACTAGCTGGATTTTGCTGCAGTAAACAAGTGACATTACTATAGATCACCTGCTCCAGGACATGACACATGATTGGTTCATCTTGTTAGCCCATGGGATTAAGTGAACTTGCTTGGCCTTGGACAGTATATACAAATACTGAAAGGGGAGGGAAGCCAATGACAGTAGAGGATGGCCGTAGGTTCTTCATCCCCACTGCTGCTAGGATCTAGTATCACTCTTATGTATTATCTTGCTAAGGTCAGTTGTATATTCTGTTGTTGTAGCCATGTTGGTCCCAGGATATTAGCGAGAAAAGGTGGTTGAGGCAGTATCTCTGTTGGCAAAAGAGACAAGCTACGCCGAGCTCTTCTTCAGGTCATAACTCAGCTCAGTATAGCTCGAAAGCTTGTCTTTTTTACCAACTCAAGTTGGTCCAATAAAAGATATTATCTCTCCCACTTTGACTCAGTTGTATCTCTTGGCATTTATAAATAAACTGGTGCCTGTACTCAGCAATCCCAGTCCTAACGAGTAGCTGCATATTTAAATATTGAATTCAGGAAATGGAAAAGCTAATGTTATAATAGCAGCATTAACTGATCCACAAAGCACATATACAGTATTTTTGATAACTGAACTGTTACATTTATACCTTAGCATATACAGTCAATCTACCTTTTGTTTTAATTTGTCATTTCACCAACAGCAAAATGCTTGCTTTCTAGGGTTAAGATGATTTGCCCCACTGACATGTCAAATAAATAGTATTTTTTGTTTGTTACTATCATTAGTACCAAAAATCAACTAAAATGACTTAACAGCTGACACCTAAACTCTAACTCACAAATAACAAAGTTACCAAAAAATTAACTCACTGAACACTAAAATACAGGGAATAAGAAATCTCTTCCTGGGGGATTCTTGTACAATAAAGTAAAAATAGTAGGTTTTTCTCCTAAATTAAGTTACCTATTTTATTATATCAGTTATTTTATACTTCTGGGTCTTTATACATTCTGGTTCTTTTATTCCAATGTTTTTACCAGTTATGAGAAACTTTTTAGCCTATCTCAGCCAAATAAAACAACAAAAACAATCAGAACCTGCAGCATTTACTTAAAGTGATTGCTCACTACCCTGTCAAACTTGTATCAGAGACAAGGAGCCTTGAAAGTCAAAATGGAACATCTAGTTTACTGTATTAATTATAACAGTCTTCCTATTTGACAGCATAGCAGTCCACATGTAGGTGTAGCTTGAAAACTTTTTAGATATAAAAAAACACATCTCATAGTCATAGTGCTAATTAACTGGCATGATTTCTTGTGTCATTGAGAGCAACAGTGATTACCAAACACTTGGGCTTACAAACTCAGTTCCTGCTTTTGTTCCTGCCGAAGTAATTTACAAAACTCCCACTGACATACTTCAGTGGTTGCTGAGTTGATGGGGCCAATACGGTTGAATCCTGTAAGAAGTTGAGCACTGCTGGATTAAGGCAATGCAAGGCTCGAGGCATATCAGAACTGACTGAAAAATGTTGTTAGAAAATGGTGAAAAATCTCAACATTTCGAAGCAGTTTCTGTTTCATAGGGCTCAAAATGGATGTCTTTTAAACAATATTTTAAATCTAAATCATTACCGAAACACTTTTCTGATGATGAATAGACATCCATACTATGACTTCTGACTATAATTCATTAAAAAAAATAATAAGTAGGGCCCTACCAAATTCATGGCCATGAAAAACACATCACGGACTGTGAAATCTGGTCCCGACTGTGAAATCTCGTCTTCTGTGTGTCTATACTATACAGATTTCACAGGAAAGATCAGTGTTTCTCAAATTGGGGCTCCGGACCCAAAAGGAAGTTGGGGGGGTCACAAGGTTATTTTAGGCTATTTATTTAGTGGCATGGTATGGTATTAACACCATTATTCTGTGCTGCTGCTGGCGGCAGCTCTGTCTTCAGAGCTGGGCTCCCGGCCAGCAGCTGCCGCTCTCCAGGTGCCCAGCTCTGAAGGCAGTGAGGCCACCAGCAGCAGCGCAGAAGTAAGAGTAGCAGTACTGCAACCTCCCCTACAATAACCTTGAGACCCCCTCAACTCCTTTTTGGGTCAGGACCCCTACAATTACAAAACCGTGACATTTCAGATTTAAATAGCTGAAATAATATTTACAATTTTTAAAATCCCATGACTGCGAAATTGACCAAAATGGACAGAGAATTCGGTAGGGCTCTAACTACATAAGGTTATTACAACGCTTTTAAAAATGTTTTTAATTGAAAATATCATTGTTGCTAAGGAAAGATTGTGGCAATAGACTTTTTCTTCTTATTAGCTGAGAACACTTGATTCTCTCTCTCTCTCTCTCTCTCTCTCTCTCTCACACACACACACACACACACACACACACACACACACACACACACACACACACAGGCCCACACGCCTGTTTTCTTGAACATCAGAAGTCACTATATCGTGAAGTTATCCCATCGATAGAGCTAAATACAATATGTTGGGCTGCTATGCCTTAGAGTCAAAAATTTTGAGATCTCTGTACGCTACCAATAGCTCTGACCATTAATAACATAACATGCTCGGTCCTTATAAAACAGGCAACTGGTTGTATTGTGACTGGATTATGTTGTAGGCCCTCATCCTGCAATGGAACCTGTTAGCACAGGACTTTATGCCTGTGGGGGATCCTTATTTACTCCACTGGGACTCTGCATAGGATTACCAGTCCATGTCAGTGATTCCAACCTTTAAACAGCGTGAAAACAGCAGGAAACAGAAAATCAGAGTATCTCAGGAGAGGCTACATAATTTTCTGTCTAGGTGGGGAAAGAAATTATCCTTAGCAGACAGCCTCTCTTCCTTGCCAAATTATTCACAATACAACAGTGAAAGCTGTCCTTTTACTGCAGTATAGTATTCCTGGTTTGAGATGTCCCACAGAATTACATTTCATCTACCAGAATGTATAAAATAAATGGGACTGATTCTCCTCCGCATCACACTAATTTTATACGCATGCAGCTCCACTGGCATCAATGAAATTACTCCTGAATTAAACTGGCATAAGAGAAGTAGATCCATATTATGTTTTCCCTTCTGCTTGAAGATTTAAGTATAATTGTAGAGATGCACAACATTTTGTATATAATTTATTGTTATCCAAGTTTAGTAGTTAAACAATGATGCTAATGAGTGTTTATCTATTTATGGCACTGCCCACTGCGTACTGGGCAATTTCCAAACAGAGAAAGAGGCATAGTTCCTGCCCAAGAAGCTCATAACCTAAGTAGTAAGATGTAATATTATATATAAACAATGAATCATGCTACTTTGTGCTAATGTGTCTTGTTTACCCCTTACTAATTTTTAACCTCACTGTTAATATGACCATTTCTTTGTTGTAAGATGTTACCAGAAAGCAAAAAAAGAAGGCTTAAGAATCCTATCATGCTACACAATCAGTGACTAGATTCACTGAGAATAGCTATAAAGCCTTAAACAAGCCCTTTATTTTGTGTTTTAAAAGTGTCATAAGGAGTTAATAGGACACAGCTGTACAGGCTCTTTCTAACAAGCAGCTTCTGTCGCTTTGGTCACCACAGGTGTCTCTATAACCTGCAAACTCTTATTACTAGTGTATCAAAGTTGTGCTACTTAATAGACTTCTTTAGTCAAACACAACAAAGCAATTACATGGCTGTTGATTGTCAGTCATAAAAAACTCCCTCAAACACAGTTTTTCAAAAGAAACTACACTGCAATTTTTTGTCATTGTAAAATAAAAGAAACTAGTGAATTAAATGGAGAACAGAACAATATAACAGCAGGTAGTCAACCGAACTTAGCCACTACAGATGGTTTAGAAATAGTGTTTCCTTTTACATCAAGTTGGGGGATAAAAGAAAAGGAGGAGGCTTCTTACTGCCAATGAATGGCAATACCAAAAGATTTAGCCAAGTCTCCAGTCTCTGTATTTGGCCTCATGAAAGACCCTAGATACTTCATTTTTATCTGTGTTTGATATTGCTTTTTTCAGCACCTTTAACTAAGTGTGATTAATACAATGATGTCATTAAAACAAATAAAAGGAACTAAAAGGATGGGAGGCTTTTGCAACACTGAAGATATTCAAGGTGAAGTTAAGATACCCTGTGAAACAGATCACAATGGTTTGGTTTTTTTAAAGTAAATTACTGCACAAGAATATTGCTCTGTTTTACTCTGACACCCTTCATCTAAAGAAAAAGTAACACAATTTACAAGTTTGAGGAATAAGAATGGATAAAGTCTATATTCAGAAATCCAGTTACTACTGAGCCACAGGGCAACAGGAACACAAATCTGGATGATTTGTAATTGTTCAATAATAATTTGAATTAGGTAACAACAATGAAGGTGCCCTTAAGTGAATTAATTTAACCTCTTTTGTTCACAAAACAGCACATTATTTTTGCATTACCACACCCAAAATAGCATCACAGCAAGTGACAGTCATATGTGCACTTCAAACATGATGAAATGAAGTTCACATTAGAAACTCAAACAGGCCTGACTTTAAAACCTTCATCATTTTTACAGACATCACGATCAACAGACCAAATAAACATATCCCAACATCTACAGGACAGAATTGTTTTTATATTAAGATATGAATGGATTGCTGACTACGTGCAAGTGAATCTGTGGTATAAGTCAAATACATCAATCAGTTTGTAGTAGAATTAAAGCTATTACCTACCTAGCTGAGTGGTCTACAAAGCACTTCCTTAAAATTATTTTGTTAGACACCATTTAACTTATTAATAGATGTTAAATTTGCATTGTGATTTTTGATTGCTACCAAAAGATATTTGACAGAATTGTTTTGTTCATATCAGTCACATGAATTGTTCCCTTTATAATTGGTTTTATAATTTTTTTTTTAAATATCTTCTATTTAAGATGATAATTTTTCCAATTGCAGTAACAAAAATAATTCTGACAGGGTCCCCAGGTAGTTAATTAATATAATCACCTCTCATTGTCAATCAGCTGGTGTTGCTCACTCATTGTGGCAGTTCAAAACAAAAATCTTAAAAATATGGTTCTAGTGCTCTAATGCTTGCAAAGGAAGATGTGAGAAAATAAATTAAATCTGCAATGAAAGAAACAGTAAACAATTTCCCAGACTCTACAACAACAGTGAGTGATCTTATAATGAGAACAAAGAGACTCAGATTCTCAGCTGGTGTAAACTGGCACAGCTCCATTGACTTCATTGGAGCCAGGCTGACTTAGACTAGAGAACACAGAATGGATTTTTTTATTTAAATAGACACCAAGACACAAAACATTTGTTACACAGACATGGCAAGCTTCCTTGAAACAAAAGCAGCTCAGCTCACAACTCAAACTGTATTACCTTGCTCGGTTCGCTTCTTTTGTCATATCCCATGCCCAGGTTATGAAGTTCTGACTCAGATATGAAACAATAGATTCGGCACAAAGCATTTGTGAGCAGAACACATTGGTTAGTACGCTTTCATCATGGTGGAGGTAGATAGCAAGAAGCTTTCTCTGCAAAGACAGGAGAAAATACTGATCAGTGAAAACACCTGTCTAAGAAGTCTGTTTTGTAACTTAAAATGGCTACTGTAGGTTTGTGTGTTAGTGAGCACAAGACTATCTACAATGCGAGGCTGACAACATAAACAAAGGCTGTTTCTGTAATGTTCTGATTCAGCTGTTTCATACAGTTTAGTAACATGGAAAGAGAAAGATCGAACTCTTGCAATTAAAGTCAAAGTACCCTCCATCCCCCAAAATCCACTCAAATATTTTTAATCCGAATAGTCAACATTCTCTTTCAAAATCCAAGCAAAGGCCCAAAAGTGAATTTTTCTTCTTATTTCCAAAAAGTGATTTGGGATATCCTTAAAGTAGGTTAAGATTAAAGATATGCATTTTAACACAAAAAATAAAAAGCTTATTTAAACAAAAGTACCTGCAGTAAACATCTGACAACCTCCTGAAAAATGCATACCAAGGAACATCCATTTCACATTTAGGTCTGAGAATGAACTAACTCATTTTGGCTTGCTGCACAGTAAATACAGTATTGAATACAGTCCTCATTTACCAAAAACATACCTTTTGTCACAACGAAGTAAATTGTAAATGTTCAGCTTAACAAAATGATACTGGATTGTTGTTAGCTTGGCTGTTGCCATAAGAGAGCCAAGTTTGGAAACAAATTATGATTTCCCATTTTGCTGAAGACTAGGCTATTTTAGAGATTTTGTACTTGTAAGGGAGAGGATCACCTCTGCATAGTTCTTCGGAAACCAGTATGTAAATCTGCAATGAAGGTAGCCAACAATGCAACTGTGCATCCTCCCCATAATATGGAGATGTAATGGCAGACCACATGTCGGGAAGGGAAGTGACTGGTATATCTGCATGTACAAAGGGGAAGAAGGTGGGGTGGGAATAATATAGAGAAAAAGATGACTGGGGAAAAGACCATGCTCTGATATCTGGTAGCTGAATAAATCAAACACATAGTTTTTGAAAAGCAACAGAAAACCACAAAAATGATTGTTAGGGACATTATTTAAAAATACCGCTTAAACATCCATGTTGAGATGGCAAGTGACAAGTATGGCAAATGGGTGAGTGTCTTTGCATATAATTTTTATAAAGGTAATTGAAAATCTATCCATAAGAAGTAACATCTGCGTAGGATATTGATCTGGTACCTTGCATTAATATATCAAGATATGGGATACAATTTGGGGGCAATTCATTTTTAGAAAAATCAGTATATTTATAATGTAGAACACTGGCTATGGGTAAAGCTTAGGAATGTCTGTTTAAACAAAAAGAAGAGTACACTTGAACATTAGACTCTGAGAAAGGGATTAGTAATATACAATAATGTTTGTCTGATTTAATTTAAATGTTCTTCAGAACCAAATACACATGTGCCAGGAAAGGCCATTAATAAGCCTAACATGCAGAGTTCCATATAAGTGCAGCCAACAGTGTTGACTGAAACTAAACTTGAAAATCCAGGGCACTAATGCACAATATCAAGCAATAAAACAGCATCTTTGTGGTGATATTTAATTTAAAAAGAAGAAAGAGACAGGGAAGATCAGGCACTGTCTGTTTTTGAGGATCAGCCGTTCTGCATTTCAAAGCATCGATCCCTGCAATATCCAGGTTACTGTGCTAGAATCTCGACTATTATATAGCAGTTGTAAGAGAGGGAGGGCAAAGATGTGTTTACTCAGTGATTAGGGCCTTAGAATAAGCCTCTAGCTCCTAGAGAGACAACTCACCACTTATTCATTTGGGCCAATTCACAAAGCCTAGAAAGATTAAACATCCATGCTGGGAAGACAAGCGAATGCAGACGGTGAAAAAGAAATAAAAATTCTTTAAAAACTCTTAGATGACTTCATTATTTTTTCCACAAGGAAACTTTAGGAAAGTGTTTAGTTAGAGAAAAACCCACATTGACCTTTCTCTAAACCCTTAATCTTTCCTTTGTGGTGGCACTGCTTTGTGGTAAGCGGATGGCTTTGCTCTCCTCTTTTCACTGAGAGCTGATAAAAAAAAGGCTCTTGAGAAACACTTTTAGTTCCAAAGAAACAACCCCATGAAACTGTTAAATATGAGACTCCATCCAACTGAATGTTCCAAAATATGTACAGTTTTAAGATTAAAAGATTACGGCCAAATTTTAGTAAACAAGACAGGCACACAAATTTATACAAACAAACAACAGATGTCTAAATTTGAACTATCTTATTTGTGAGTAAAATTGTTATTTGCATCCAGATATCAGGTAGTTAGATGGCTAAATTATCTTTTGTAACTTCAATTGATTGCACCTGTAAAAACCAAGGGGCCAAAAAACTTGCAGGCCACATTGAGGTTTACTGTTAGGATAATAGTAAAAAGAGGCAGTAGAAAGAGAATTTAAATGATAGCAAATATACTTTAAAAAATTCAAAACTAGTCATCTCCTGAGCATCCTTTGCTAGGAAAATGTATGTTGCTTTCATATTTTTTACAATGCACTTAAGTTTTTTAAAAATACTCTAGGGCTGGGATTTCCAAAAGTGCCTAAGGACCTGATTTTTAAAGGTTGACCTCAATGGGAGTTAGGTGCCTACGTGCTTTTGAAAATTCCACTAAGCATCTATCTGTATTTTTAGGTGCCTAAATGCCTTTAAAAATCTGGCCCTAACCCTCTGCCCGCACTGGAAAGTGAAAAGACAAAACTTTTGTTGTTCAGAGGTGTTATAAAAAACAGCACCACCCTCCCCCCCAAAGACAAAAGTTTTGTCAACGAGTGCAGGTGTGAACAGTGCTTTGTCCTGCCTTAACACTGCTAGTTGGAGGTGGAAGTTTTTTGTTGCCAGGAGAGCTCTCTCCTGCTGACAAACAGCAGCTACATTGCGCACCTTTTAGCGGCACGGCTGTAGCTGTGTAGTACAGACATGGCCTAAGGTGACTTAGGAGCAAAAGTCTCATTGAAAGTTAATGGATCCAAGTGACTCAGGCACTTTTGAAAAAAATTACATGCCTCGATTGTAAATAGTTCCACCTGGGACTTTAGCTGGATAATAAGTTTTCTGCTACTCCCATTCCTATACCAGGTATTGAGGAAGGTGAGAAGGAACAAAGCTCTCATTATGTTAATATTCCAAGAAGGCCTCAGTGATGGACCCTTATCATTAACACACTAAGGCTTCCATTAACAGACTTCTTGTGCAGAAGCCCAGTACACCTCACCAGTTTTCTAGTCTTGACCATCAAAGTCTCAAGAACACTTTCATTCCTGTGGCACTTGAGAAAAGTTTATTTCTTTTGTACTCTGACAGAAGGAATGAGGAAACTCCTGTCACTGGTGGTTTAGGTAGAAACACAAACAAACAAGAGAAATAGATCTTAAGGATGCTGAAAGAGTGGACTATTCAGGGAATTGGCCTTTTACCTATGTTTAAATCCAGCCTAGTCAAGTTTCTACTAGATACGTATCCACAGCTCAAAAACAAATATCACAATTAGCATTCTTCTTGATAGTCTAATAAAGTAGCTTGAAATTCTATTTCACCCTCTCTTTTGCGGCCAAACAGATTATTTCAATCTCTAGACCAGCCAATTGAAATTAATACAAATCTAGCCCAGTGTTCTATATGGCAGCTGTGAAACTAATCAGTTTTGTTCATTTCATTTTTCTGGTACTGCTTGGGAAAAGTATGAGCATCAGGAGAAGCACCAGCTCTATCTGAAAGCTCAGAGCACTGCATCAGTTCACACTAGGAAAACTAACTTTAGAACCATAAGGACAAGAAACTCAACAGTTTTTAAATCAAAACTTAAAGTGCAGAAATCAGTACTTTAGGTTTCCACAGTCATCAGGGAGAGCTTCCCACTAGTCATCAGTGAGTGGGCAAGAGGATTTTTTCAAACCTACAGATTGGTAGTTTTCAACGTGTGGTACACAGACCTCAGGGGGTCCCAAAGACTATGTCTGAGATTTCCAAATTTGAATTTTTTTAGGGGTCCGCAAATGAAAAAAGGTTGAAAAACACTGCTTTAGAGTCATAATGATAAATAGATTTTAAGGCCCAAAGGGACCAATATGATAATCTAATCTGGCCTCTAGTATAACACCAGCCATGGAACCTCACCAAGTAATTTCAGCAGCAAGCCCATAATTTCTGTTTGAGCTATCACATATCTTTAAGAAAACAACCAGTCTTAATCAAAAGACTAAGTGATTAAGAAACCACGACATCCCTCAGTAAATTGTTCTAACGGTTAATTACTGCTCCTCACTGTTAAAAACACCCACCTTATTTCTAATCTAAATTTGTTTAACTTCAGCTTCCACCAATTAGATCTCCTTATTTCCTTTTCTGCTAGTTTAAAGAACTGACTACTATTAGAAGTCTCTTCCCAATGCAGGAACCTGCAGAATGTGATCGAGTCACCTTTTACTCTTCTCTTGGATAAACTAAATAGATCAAGTTTCTTAAGTATCTCACCATAAAGCATCTCTTCCTGTACCTCTTTTCTGAATACTTTCCGAACAGGATGTTGAAAAATTGAAGCATGGACACCAGAACTGGACGTAATATTCCAGTAATCATCTCACTAATGCCATATATTGACTTGACATTCCCCTGCTTATGCCTCCAAGGACCACAGTCACCTTGTTAGCTATGGTATCATGCTGGGAGCTCATGTTCAGTTGGTTATCTACCATAACCCTTAAGTCCTTTCCAGTATCATTGCATTACAGGGTACTCTCCTCCATCTTGTAAGTCTGACCTACATTTTTTGTTCTTAAATATATGACCTTGCAATTGGCTCTATTAAAAACATTGTTCAGATTTGCCCACCTTAACCAAGTGATCCAGATTGATCTGTATAACTGACCTGTTTCCATTGTTATTTACAATTCCACCAATATTTGTGTCATTTGCAAATTTTACCAGCAATTACTTCACAGTTTCTTCCAGATCACTGAGAAATATATTGAATAGCATGTGGCCAAGAACAGATCAGTGTGGGATCCCACTAGAAACACTCCCATAAAATGACTCTTAACTTGCAATTACTTTCTGAACGTTATCAGTTAACCAGCTTTTAATCCATTTAATGTGGGCTACATTGATTTTGTACAGTGTTGGTTTTTTCTAAATCAGAATGTCATGAAGGACTAAGTTAAATGCTTTACAGGTCTTAGTACAAGACTTTAAAGAACACTAATAAAAATGGATTTTCCTCTGACATATAGCACTCAAAGCATTAAGGAAAGAGTGAAATTCTGGCAATGTACTGACAATCCTATGCATTCATAAATCATGTTTCAGGTTCCAAAATATAATGAGATTGCATTAAGGTTTTTTAAAATAAATTTTGGGAACTTCTAATCTGTCTCTAGGTATTGGAGCCTTTAGAGACTATCTCTTGAAGCTCTAACCACAACTTTCCATCTAAAAATAAATTAAGTAAACTGAGATTCTAATGTAACAACGGGAATCCAGGTGCTGGAGCTTTAAGAAAAATGACAAGAGCAGTGATAAAATTGTGAGACTTGGTAGCACTGGTGACCTGAAATTTTGCTTTCTGCATCTCACACCCACCTGTTCAGGATAATAATTGAAGCAGAAATGCTTATTCAATAGCATCTGGTAAATGCACAAGTGTTATTTCAAGCTGGCAGAAGGTTTCCTGAATCAAGATCTTTCTTCCTACTCCAGCCCAAAGGCTTTGTGCAGTGAGAACTGATTTTAACTGAACAAAAGGACATGTTTTCCACTCTTTAAGCTTTTCAAATGAACAACCTGATCCATCTAAGGTAGCCTTAGAGACTTTAAAACCACTTTAAAATGTCTCCTTGAGCATAAACAGATATTCTAATACACATCATCTTCATCTCATGAGCAACATTTAAGCCCTCTTTGATATCCAGATGACAGATGTTAGAGCTGATTCCACTTTGATGACAGATTAAGGCAGAAACTGGGCAAAGCTCAAACCCATTTCCAGTGAAACTATGTGTTTATCCCTGGGTAGTAGAATGAGGACACACAGGAAACATTGTGTGTGTTTGTATTTATTACATACATGATGGAGAAAGAAAAACAATTTTAAAAGCTAAGGATTGCTAATTCCAACATGTAATGCACCATCAAAAGTGTTGGACTGGAATGAATCCAAGAGGACACAGACACCAAAAGCTGACAGAATAGGAACACTAACCAGGTTCAATTTCCCTAAAGGAGTCTGGCCTGAAGATACTCCATGGATACACAGATTGTAAGGTCTGAAGGAACCACTGTGATTATCTAGTCTGACCTCCTGCTTAACACAGGTCATAGGACTTCTCTAAATTAAATTCTGTTTGACTAAAAGCACAACTTTAATCAAAATCAGATGTTTTTCTTAAAGAATTTCCAGAGATGGAAAATCTAGCCTCACCCTTGGTAAGCTGTTCCAATAGCTAATCACCCTCATTATTAAAAATTTGCATTTTATTTCAAGTCTGAATTTGTCTAGCTTCAACTTCCAGCCATTTGATCTTGTTATATCTTTATTGGATAGATTGAAGAGCCTTCTATTATCAAATATCTATTCCCCATGTAGGTACTTACAGACTGTGATTGTCACCACTTAACTTTCTCTTTGACAAGCTAAATAGATTGAACTCCTTGAGTTTTTCACTATAAAGCATATTTTCCAATCCTTCAGTCATTTTTGTGGCTCTTGTCTGAACCCTCTGCATTTTATCAACATATTTCTTGAATTGTGGACACCAGAACTAGACACAGAATTCCAATAGCAGTCATACCAGTGCCAAACACAGAGGTAGGGACCAGAAGACAATTGATAACCTCTGGTTCTTGCTTCTCAGAGCACTATGACCCATTACTTAAGCTTTAAGCACTCTCAGAGCTTAAACAGTTGTATTTACACTTTTTGTTGTTTAAGTAATTTCAGCAAGGTGCTCAGATATCATGGTGCTGGATGCCAAACAATTCAAATCAGATCACACTGATAACCTATATGCCATCTCTCCTTCAAAAATTCCAAGTTCTAAATTAGAGAATGATTTCTGTGGCAGAAACCCGTGTGTTCACACTACTGAGGGCAGGGGAAATACAAGAGGATGGAATTCCAAATTTTATAAAGCTTTTCAGAGGTGACTTAGAATTTAAGAGGTGGCTTAACACATTCAAGATGTTTATTAGTAGAGTATGATGATGACGATGATTATGATGAAGTGCATTTATATACCATCTTTCATCCTGAAAGATACCAAATCTCTCTATAAAGAATTGCTTCATCCGCAAATGAAATACAAACACTGTTTAACAGTGCAAAAGAACGGTAACACTTCAGGACAGGAAGTGAAGAATAATATTCACGTGAAACGACAAGGAAAACATTTAATAGATTTATAGATTCCAAGACCCAAACAGATTATTATGATAATCTAATCCACCTTCTTGTAAAACACAGGCCATAGAATGTCCCCAAATAATTCCTAGAATAGATCTTTTAGAAAAACATCCAAGCTTGATATAAAATTTTCAGTGATGAGGAATCCACTATGACCCTTGGTAAATTGTCCAGCAATTAATTACCTCACTGTCAAATATTTATGCCTTATTTCCAGTATGAATTTGTCTAGTTTCAACTTTCATCCATTGAATCATTTTATACCTTTCTCTGCTAGACTGAAGAGCCCATTATTAAACATTTGTTCATCATGTGGATATTTATAGATTAATCAAAACACTCTTTAACTTTCTCTTTGTTAAGATGAATAGATTGAGCTCTTTGAGTCTATCACTACAAAATAGGTTTTCTAATCCTTCAGTCAATCTCATGGTTCTTCTCTGAACTCTCTGATTTTTCAACATCTTTCCTGAATTGTGGACATCAGAACTGGACACAGCATTAGTAGCAGTCACACCAGTGCCAAATACAGAGGTAAAATAAGCTCTGTACTTCTACTCACAATTTTCCTGTTTATACATCCCAGGATCACATTAGCTCTTTTCGCGATAGCATCATATTGAGAGCTGAGGTTCAGCTGATTATCCACCACTACCCACAAAGCTTTTTCAGAGTCACTGCTTCGCAGCAATGACTCACCCATCCTGAATGTATGGCCTAGGTGTATACATTTACATTTACCCATATTAAAAACACACAGTCTGAAATACCAAGGTACAAAACATACAGGAATGACAGAACAGGTGATGCTGGTGGGGCAGTGGCACTATATGTGAAAGAAAGCATAGAGTCAAACATAGTAAAAATCTTAAATGAATAAAACTGTTCCACAGAACCTCTATCACTAGAAATTCCATGCTTGAATAATAAGAGTATAGCAGTACAAATACACTACTGACCACCCGACCAGGATGGTGACCATACTTGTGAAATGCTCATGGAAATTAGAGAGGCTATAAAAATAGAAAACTCAATAATAACGGGGGATTTCAACTATCCCCACATTGACAGAGTGCATGTCACGGGATGGGATGCAGAAATAAAGTTTCTAGGCACTATTAATGACTACTTCTGGGAGCAGCTAGTCCTGGAACCCACCAGGGAAGAGGTAATTCTTGATTTAGTCATAAGTGGGCAACAGGATCTGGTCCAAGATCTCAATATAACTGAACTGCTGGGAAAAGCAACCATAAGATAATTAAATTTAACATTCTTGTGTGTGGGAAAATATCAAAGAAGTCTGTCACAGTAACATTTAACTTCAGAAAGGGGGAACTATACAAAAATGAGGGAACTAGTCAGAAATTAAAAGGAACAGTCACAAGAGTGAAATGCCTGCAAGCTGCATAGATATGTTTTAAAAATACCATAATAGAGGCTAAAATTAATTGTATACTACAAATTAAAAAGAATAGTAAGAGGACAAAAAATGCCACCATGGCTAAACAACAGAGTAAAAGAAATATTTAGAGGCAAAAAGGCGTCCTTTAAAATTTGGAAGTCAAATCATACTAAGGAAAATAGAAAGGGGCATACACTCTGGTAAGTCCAGTGTAAAAGTATAATTAGGCAGGACAAAAAAGAATGTGAACAGCAATTAGCTAAAGACTCAAAAACTAACAGCAAAAACAAAATGTAAGTACTTCAGAGGCAAGAAGGGGGGCTGCAAAGAATCTAGGGGGCCACTGGATGACCAAGTGCTAAAGGAGCACTCAAGAAAGACATGGAGGAGAAACTAAATGAGTCCTTTGCATCATTCTTCACTGCAGAAGATATGAGGGAGATTCCCATACCTCAGCCATTCTTTTTAGGTGACAGATCTGAGAAACTGTCCCAGATTAAGGTGTCACTGGAGGAGGTTTTGGAACAAATTGATGAATTAAACAGTAATAAGTCACCAGGACCAGATGGTATTCACCCAAGAGTTCTGAAGGAACTCATATATGAAATTTCAGAGCTCACAACTGTGGTATGTAACCTAACATTTAATCAGCTTCTGAACTAGATGACTGGAGGATAGCTAATATGACGCCAATTTCTTTAAAAGGCTCTAGAAGCGATCCTGGCAATTACAGGCTGGTAAGTCTAACTTCAGTACCAGGCAAATTTGCTGAAACTACAGTAAAGAACAGAATTATCGGACACATAGATTAACACAATTTGTTGGTGAAAAGTCAACACAGCTTTTGTAAAAGGAAATCCTGCATCACCAATCTATTCAAAACTTTTGAGGGGATCAACAGACATTTGGACACGGGTGATCCAGGAGATATAGTGTACTTGGACTTCCAAAACACCTTTGACAAGGTTCCTTATCACAGGCTCTAAAACAAAGTAAGCAGTCATGGGATAAGAGGGAAGGTTCTCTCATGGATCAGTAACTGATTCAAAGGCAGGAAACAAAGGATAGGAATAAATGGGCCAGTTTTCAGAATGGAGAGAGGTAAATAGTGGTGTTCTCCAGAGACCTGCATTGGGACCAGTGCTCATAAGTGATCTGGAAATGGGGGTAAACAGTGAGGTGGCAAAGTCTGCAGATGATACAAAATTATTCAAAATATTTAAATCCAAAGCTGACTGTGAAGAGCTACAAAGGGGTTTCACAAAACTGGGTAACTGGGCAACAAAATGTCAGATGAAATTCAGTGTTGAGAAATGCAAAGTAATGCATATTGGAAAACATAATCCCAAAATGATGGAGTCTAAATTAGCTATTACCACTCAAGAAATTGACCCTGGAGTCATTGTGAATATTTCTCTGAAAATATCCACTCCACGTGCAGCAGCAGTCAAAAAGGTTAAACAGAATGTTAGGAATCGTAAGGAAAGGAATAGATAATAAGAGCGTAAATGACATAATGCCACTATAGAAATCCATAGTATGCCCATAACTTGAATATTAAATGCAGTTCTGGACACCTCATCTCAAAAAAAGATATATTAGAATTAGAAAAGGTACACCAAAGAGTAGCAAAAATGATTAAGGGTATGGAACAGCTTCCATATGAGGAGAGATTAAAAAGACTGGGAATATTCATCTTGGAAAAGAGATGACTGAGAGTTGATATGACAGAAGCCTATAAAATCATGAATGGTGTGGAGAAAGAGAATAAAGAAGTGTTATTTACATATCTTAACATAACACAAGAACCAGGGGTCACCCAATGAAATTAATCAGCAGTAGGTTTAAAACAAACAAAACTACGTACTTCTTCATACAACACACAGTCAGTCTGCAGAACTCATTAGCAGAGGATGTTATGAAGGCAAAAACTGTAAATGGATTCAAAAAAGTATTAGACGAAGTTCATGGAGTACATATCCATCAATGGCTATTAGCCAAGATGGTCAGGGATGCAACCGCATTTTCAGGGTGTCCCTAAGTCTCTGTCTTCCAGATGCTGGGACTGGATCATTCAGTAATTGTTCTGTACTGTTCATTCCCTTTGATGCATTTGGCATTGGCCAGTGTTAGAAGATAGGACACTGGGCTAGATGGACCTTTGGTCTAACTCAGTATGGCCATTCTTATATTGTTTGCTTGCACCCAATTTACCCACAAATCCAGATAGTACTGTGAATCAGTTACCCATCTTCTTAATTATTTCCTCAATTTTTGTGTCATCTGCAAACTTCATCAGTGATGATTTTATGTTTTCTTGCAGGTCAATTGATAAAAATGTTAAATAGCATAGGGCCAAGAACCAGCCCCTGTGGGACCCCACTGGAAGCACCCATTTTACGACTATTTCCCATTTATAATTATATTTTGAGACCTATCAGTTAGCCAGTTTTTAATCCATTTAATGTGTGCCATGCTAATTTTATCTCTCTCTAGTCTGTTTAATCAATAAGTTGTGCAATACAAGCAGAGATAAAAAACAACAATTACTCATGCTGCAATCTAGTAAGGATACATCTTTTGCACAATGAGCCATCAGATTTTTATTTATTTGGATTTACACAAAAAAATAAAAAAAGAAGTACCTATCTCAAGCTCCAGGTGTCTGACACAAGTTACATTAATGAAAAAAATTAAATAGTTGCTTACCCTTGACAGTCAACAGGATTGAACTGTTTTAAAGACTACAAATGTACAAAGTAGCCAGTTTTATGTCTCAGAAAAAAGACGACTGGATAGTGCTCTCCAGCTGGACAGTGCTCTTGAGTATTTTGGTATTGCCCCAGCATGATGTTCAATCAGAAGGAAAACTGTGGACTAGTAGATCAACAATACCACTACATGCAGCATTCAGGTTTTCCATCTACGTACAAGATATATCAACTACATACAAAGAAATCAGCACTTCAGATAAGATCACAGCCCTAGATGATATGGTTAGAAAAACATTTTTGTGGAGAATGAGAAATATAACCCTTTTAGTCAGTAGATTGTCCAATAAGGCTGTGATATCTTTTTTTCAATCGTAATATATTTGGGTTCCTTTAAATAATTATAAGTACTCTTTGAAAAAAAGTTTTTAAAACTTTTCTTACAGTCACTGCTCCTAAAATATTACAAGGGACTTCCTCTTTCTACGCTAGTAAAGTACTGTGGATAACCCTGGAGCCCAAATCAACTCTGCGGTCTAATAATCATTTTTACAGTCAACACTGTGAAATCTGAAAAGCTCTTCAAAAGATTGCTTTGGACCTATTGTCATTTCAAGATAATTTTTACTACTCAGAATTGCCAATGTTCTTTCCAGATCTTTCAAATGAGGTGGCTCTCACAGAGCAGAAAAGAACTGAATAAGGAAAGCATGAAACCTAGCCAATAGTTTACAGGCTCCTTCTGGCATCTTGGATGTTCTGCAGGTCCCAGCCAAATAATACTTCCAGCAAGCAATGTCACTGAAAGATGGAGAATCAGTCTAAACTTAGATGAATATAACCTACCTATTCACACTCACAGCCAAAGGTGATGTTACAAGATGAGAAAACTACACGCCAGATTTTCAACAATACTGAGCAGTTCCTGCTCCCATGAGTTCAGACAGTGTTGCTGGTGCTCAACACTTCTGAAAGTCAGGCCCAATATAGCTAGTCATACTGAATGCAGATTGTGGACAATTTAACCAAATCCTGGGCCGCACTGACAGATGACGCTATTTTCTATGCATCTGACGAAGTGGGTATTCACCCACAAAAGCTTATGCTCCAATACTTCTGTTAGTCTATAAGGTGCCACAGGACTCTCTGTCGCTTTTTATAGATCAAGACTAACACGCTCTGATGCTATTTTCTAAGTTCTATAACAGCTTCCACTTGACTTAGAACCATTATAAATATAACCCTTCCTAAAGTATGGACTCTTTCTTTTAGCAATTGCAGGATGGGATTTCTTTCTGAAAAGGTGACAGGTATGGACTTGGGATTCTGAGAAGTAAGCAGAAGGAATCAAAGGTTTAATTTCCAACTTTTGCTGCTGCCTAAATCACAACAGCAAATGGGTTAGAACAACAGTTGGCTCATACACAGAGAGACTTCATCAATTCTCTGCTCTCTGCACACCATATTACAACTCAACAAAACGAAAGTATGCTTCACAGTACACATAGTACTAATCATCATATAGAGAGAGACTCTTATAAGTATTGTATTATAAGAAAGGCTAATAATACAATACAGATTTTTAAAAGAAAATACAAGATGAAGAAGAGCCTCAAGAAAAAACAGTTTCTACTGAAATATAATGGAGAAAACGAAGACCACACTACAGCATGAAATACAGAGCAAATAAACTCATGTTTGGAATCAAACTAAAAAGGAAGACAAGATTGCAAATATATAAGGATCAAATATATATATATATATATACACACACACACACACACACACACACACAACAGCAATCAGATTACAAAATTCACCACAATTATAAAAAACACTATAACATTAATAGAAAGAAATGGTTTAGGTTTGGATGGATGAGAGATGCAACTCCTTGGCTAATCTCTGCTAAGGCTGGGATGTGGTCTACATAAACAATTTCCATTATGTCATCCTAATGAGACACCAAGTTGTAAAACACATAGACAAATATAATATAGCAGGAAGGCTTCTGTAAAGGAATATTCTGCTGTTCCAGTGTATTACAATTCTTCCAGTGAATCAGCATGTTCGTGGATGAGAAAGGGCCAATTTATTTGGAAATGCAAAAAGTCTTAAATTAAGTCAAATTGTAGGAGGCTATTATGGAAATTAAGTACCCAGAGTTAAAGTTCTGCCATAGATCAAAAACCATTTAAGAGATAGAAATCAAAGTGCTGGTCTAAGTGACTAATTGTCAGGATGCAACGAGTGTGAGCAATGCAGGGGCCACTAAGGATCTGCAATAGGAGTGATATTTAATATAACTATTAGAAGTGGGTGGAGAGAGAAATTGAGAGAGACAAGAGGTGATCTGACAGAGGTATATAAAAATTAGTGCTATTGAGAAGGTAAATCAGATGATCCTCTACCCTCTCTCATAATAAAAGATGCAGGGATCATCCACTGAAATTGAAAAGCTAGCAACCATTGATAAAAAGGAAATACTTAATTTTTTAATTATTCAAGCAAAGAACTTAGTGGGAGGCAAAAAGAGAGATTAAACACACACAAATAACAGTACCACCAAAAGTTATTCATTACACATGATAAACATTTATAAGGAATGGATTCCTTTATGCTTCAGAACGTAAGTCAACCACTAACTGCTTGAAGCTAGGAATAAACTTCCACATAAGTATGTAATTAAAAACTTGTCCATGATGGGGGGGTTTAACACTTCCTCTGCAGCATCTTGTCTAGCTACTCTTTATGTTCCTCTACAGTAGCTATTTAAAACTACAATACATAGGGCCAGAAATTCAAAATGATACCATGGAGGTTTCCTTCACTGGGTTGGAATAAACTAAAAAGTGTTTCATACAACCGTATTCTTTTTTTTATTTTAATAAACCTACGTCTCCCTTGCTCACCCTCACCAAACTCACACAGTAACTGATAAACTAAATGTCTTTCTTTTGTACTGAATATGCAGTAAGTTTCTTGTGAACTCATACCAGAACATGCAGCCCAGATTCAGAAGCTAACTCAGGACATCAGTTGTTAATGGGAAGGCAGCTTGCTGTACATTTGCTATGTTTCTGCTGAGCACAAAGGACAGAGTTGCTTTCATGGCATTTTACAGGAAGATCATGGGCCAAATTCTGACTCAACATACTCAAGGGCAGATTTTTATACAGGATGTAAATCAAGACAGAACTTGGGCATATTTTTCCCCTTCCAGCTAGTACAGGAATTGTCATGGAAGAAGTTCTTTAAAAGTAAAGATAATATTAACTATCTAAAGTCTCAAAGTCAAGAAGCCAAACTGCAAATACTAGTCAAAAATAAGGCGGGGTTAGCTATATTAAAATTAAAGTAGGCAACAGCTTCTTTTTCAGTTAATGTCTTCTGAAACAAAGTATCAAATGTCTCTGCTTTCTGACACATGTAAGTGAAAGATTTAGAGAAAAGCCTCCATTAAAATATCTATTTTTATAACAAAGTTTTAAAAATTATTTTAAAAAGTACTTCAAAGTAACTGCAAACTGATTTAGGTAAAAACCTTTCATAAAATCATCTTCTGCAAGAAGGCTGAAAATTTATATAAACTTAGCATTTTTTTCAGAAAATGTCAGCAATAGAGATAGGAAAAAAGATATCGATGGCTGTCACTGAAACTGGACTGTACAGTGCTTTGGACAGCACTGCAAATTCCTCAAGAAAAAGGCTAAGATCTATAAGCATTCTCACTGCCAAGTGCTCTCAAATTAAATCAGTTTGAAGCGGTTTTCATTAAGATGGATTGAGTGTGCCATCGTGAGAAACACTCTATCAAATGTAGTATTTTACTTAGTGATTAACTATATACCAGCTGATGGAAGCTCCCCAAATCCTTCATAATCCCACCACTCCAATAAACATTTAATGAGTATATAAGTTCAAAAAGCCTAGCAGAGGATTTAAACCTTCAATCTTGTTTTTATTTACTCTTGGAACTCAATTTCTCACTTCAAGTGAAGAATGCTGCTGCTTGAAGCTCATCTGTTGCCCTGGCAAAATTAAGTGTCTCTCACGGTATAAATTAGAACATGGAATATTTAGCTTGCAATTTCTTTAAAAAATTTCCTTAATTAAAACATCATAGTTTCAGTCATTTTATAAAACTTAACATTATAAAAAATGGAATAAAGTGTCCACTTTTTTTCATTTTGAGTTATCAAATAATATTGAAAAGATTTTTTGCAGTGGCAAAAAGGTACAATATCATCAAACTTTACTTATTTCACAATCATTTTTAAAGTTCAAAATGTTGAAATGTGATATAAATTAATGTAGCAACTTAATATGTGGGTTTAAATACAAAAATGTATCAATAGTTCAGCCTTTATCAATATTTCAGCCACTGTTTATAAACAACATTTCTAAGAAAAAGGTAATAAAAATAGTAAATTACTAAACATATCAGATAATCTTGGTAAGGATCTGGTCTGAACCCAATGGAAAAATACTGGAAATAGACTGCATCTTCCATATCCTACATGTTAGTAGTATATGAAAAGTATTTTGAAGATGAACATTCAGTTGGGTTATACTGTAATAAAAACCCCTTTGGAGGTATAAAATGATGTTTCTGAGAGCTAATAAAACGCCCGTTGTTTTTATAATTATACACTTTTAGCTACTTCCGATGAGATGTCTAAATTGAACTCTCTAAATCAAGCATCTTTTTATATTGATTCACTTGCCTCATTGCCAACATGCTTTAGCATCCATCACTCCTAGGAGTCACGATCAATTCTTATTTTGCTACTGAAGTGTTCTAGAGCAATCTATGCTCTGTCAACCATGTAAATTAATGAAACTAGACTCCAAATTTCAAGAAACTTGTTGGGGTGTGCAAACATGTCAAATAAATGTTAGTTTAGAGCAAGTAGTGGAGATTTTGTTACAAGGAATACTTATAGACCATTTCAATATGAGTAATTCAAGAGAGACAAACACACTTTGTTTGCACATTTCTTTTGGGACCAATATCAAGACAGTTAAAGGATGAATAAAAGCTGCTTAAGCTTTTTATTGGTGCTTTAGTCTTTATCTAGGTGTTGACTTTTACAGGTGAGCGAGTACTTACCCTCCTAGATCCAGGACCCCAGGCCTTCATTCAACTATTCTCTTTCTTATTTTATGAAAATACTACTTTTCCAAGTGGATATGGAACATCAGAACCCTGAGGTGTCTATCTGGCTGAATAGAAACCTTAAATTCCAAACTATAGTACTATTCTGTATTTAAGTAAATGCTGTACCAACACAAAAGGCAGCACATTCCCTGCCCCAATGACCTTACAATCGAATTAGTAAATTTACAACTTTATCAGCCATTATTTAAAAGAGATACCAATATACAGCTTTGTCACTGTCAGCCACGAGGCTCCCAAACAGTGATATCTAGTGAAAGGAGACCAAAACTTATAGAAAAAAGCCTTTAGAAGCTCAGATGACTGCTAGAACTTTGGCTAAAGCCGTTAAAGCCTGGAATCGGTTATGTAAGCAAGGCCAGTCCATGACAAAAGAGAACAGTTGGCAAGCCTGAGTTATCCCCGTAATTCCCATAACACGCAGGGTGAACATTTCAGTCAATCACATAAAAGTATGAACATGTTTACTAGTAATGTAGCAAAAACATAACTTTTTTGGCATAGTGTCAAAGGTAATAGCTAGCCCTTTTATCACTTTCCTTCTAATATAAACAATGTAACGTTAACACACACTTACATCTCTGGCTTTCCCATAGAAGGCTTCTTGAAAAGCAGCCTCTAGTGACCCAATAAAATAAACAGGATGGCAGTCACCATATCTATTTGAAAATCACAAAGATTCAATTAATAAAAATAAAGTGTAAGTAATTTTTTTCAGTTTCAGCTCTGTTTAAATTCATTTTAAATACATGCATTGGCTAAACTCTTAAATATCTCCTCTGCCCTCTGAAGTTTTTGTATAGGATTGCTGACCTTATGAACTTGTCTATCATAACAACTGCCTTCTCTCACAAACTGCTCGATTTTGAAGTTAATATGTAAATTTTAAGTACTATTTCTCAATCATAGTTTTATTTCTCCTCACTATAATATTTTTACTGGTTGATTGAGTGTTATTCTTGTTTAATAACATCTTAGTTATATCACAAAGATATGGAAAGCTTTTCATCACAAAGGAGCCACAAATGCTTTATAAAAATTAACATGGTATGCAAACTATACACCGGGTTCACTTTATTGGCTGCCAAAGGGTGCCACTTGTGTGGTGAAATAAAGAACTGTTTAATAGTAAATTGTTTCAGTATGTTGTATATAAATTCTCAAAAGCAGCACTTTTACACATTCAACTAGTAATTTTTATTATTTAGCTATTCTTAAAACTCTCATAGCAACTAAGTATATTATCTTCCAGTAGCCATCAATTTTTCAGTTAGAAAGAGCTCATTTACATTAAATTAACAGTGCTACTGTTTATAGTCAGTATCTTCGTTATCCCTCTACTCCCTTGTAGAATTCAGGAGTGATACAAAGCAAGTGGCCTCTCAATTAAAGACAGAACCTGCCATCTTAACTCACACTGAATAGTATCTTACTCCACAAATGGTCTTTCATTCAAGTCAATGTAAGTGAGATAGAATCTGGCCCTACATGCCTATGCCAGATAAGGAAATATTTATATTTATTTTACTTTTACTTGAATTGCCTGCTAAATTATAGTTACAGTGCAACACAAATCACTGTCTGTCTTACACAGTTAATAGCTTAAGTTTACCTTGAGGAAAATTCTGCCGTAAATTGTAATAAGGCATCTCCTTCATTTTCAGCATTTTCTGGCACTTAAAAAAACAAGTATAAATATACATTGAATTGACCTGGAGGAAATAATTTTTAATAACACAAACCCCAAAAATTATTTTTTGCTTCCTTAATTTTTCATATTTACAACTTTCGAAGTGCCCAGGAGGAAAGTTCATAAGTTCCATCAAAGGTTACTGATAGGATGACCTTTTGGTTGAACACAGAATTTCCAGATTCTTCCACGAATATATCCAGGGCCATTCTAAACGGTCAAGTTCTAAGCTCACTTGTAGTGTGGCACATCACTGATCTGGATTTCATCTTCTCTTTGGATCTATTCTAACATATTAGAATAAAGAAGCCTCCTTGGAAGAATTGAGAAACCATTTCATTAGTGAAAAATCTTTAACTTGTGAATTATCTTAAAATAAATTTCAGCACTCTGACTTAGTGACATAATTAGACCGTAAGTATGAGCCTATATTGCGATAAAAGGCCTGTGGCACAGGCGTGGCTGGCTGGGCTCGTGAGGCTCAATCTGCCTGGCTATAAAACTGCAGTGTAGATGTGCTAGCTCTGATTGGAGACCAGGTGCTAAGACCCCGTGATGATGGAAGATCTCAGAGTCTGGGCTCCAACCCAAGCCTGAATGTCTACACTGCAATTTTACAGCCCTGCAGCCTGAGCCTGAATCAGCTGATCTGGGATCCGAGACTCAGTGCTGTGGGGTTTTTAATCGCAGTGTAGATATACCCTAAAGTCAACAATATTGATAGAGATGTTTATAAAATAATGAATGGCATAGATAAGATAACCAGGCGCTCCTACTTACTCTCATACGAGAGCAAAGAATCACCCAATGAAATTAAAAAGCTAACACTGATAAAAGGAAATATTTTATGCAACATGAAATATACATGGGGAACTCATTGTCACTGGATATTAACATGAAAAGCTTAGGAGAATTTTAAAAAAATAGTCATTTACATAGCTAAAAAGAAAATCCACAGTTACATTAGATAGGCATTTATGACGGAGTTAAACTTTCATGCTTTAGGCAGAGGGTAAACACATAGGGATAGGAAAGAATTTCCCCTTTGGGAAAATAATCCCATAGTCGCCCATTATCAGGTTTCTTTCTGAAGCATTCACTTTTAGTCAGCAGCAGAGAAAGCAATCGTATACTGAACTGGTATAGCAATTCTAATGTTCCCATTATGGGCTTTTTTCAGCATCTGCTATAGACTGTGTTCAGAATACATTAATTCTAAGCTGTATCTTTTTGCCTCTTCTCAGTTCAGTGAAAGTGGCACTAAGCAGTGCAAAACTAAAATAAAATAGGCACAGAAATACAGCATGTCCTTCTAACAGTACCCTAGAAAATAACCAGTGGGATCAATAGGGAAATTAAGGATATTTTCTTGTCTATTACTGTTTAAATCCTTCAGTTCTTGTCGCTTTCACTACAGTGTTGCATAGTTAACAGTATGTTATCTTTCAATACTTACTCATTGGAGATTTCCTCAAGGCAGATGATGCCATGCCAAACATCTCTCCATCATCAACTCCAAACTCTGTAGCATCTTCAAAGTCATCTCCATCGCTATCACTCACCATATGAACATCAGTGCATTGCTATTCAAAAAAAAAAAAAAAAAAAAAAAAAGCCTGTTACATAGTTAAGGCACCTTTAGTGAAACACGCAAATATAATGCTGAAATGAAGAACTATATACTGAAAATGCCTTTCTTTAGATAAATAAAATCTTGTCCGTGCAAACACAGCACTGCAGATCACAACACTTGGGTGCCCTCTGCGATTCGCTCCCTGTAGTCTGTGCTGCAGTGCAGTGTTGACATAGCTTTTGTGGGAGGCAGTCCTCAAAACTATTGGGATGAGACCCAACCTAACCCAATTCCCACAATCACAAAATCCAGGAACACTTGGTCCTACTCTGGCATACCAGATTACGGTACTCTCAGTGGCCACCAGACTAACCACTTATACATATCAATGTGTGTAGGCGGACACACAAGGCTGCTGCACCAAGAACTCAGGTCCCCCTCAATCTAGCTGTGCCTCCACCAGTGGCCTTCAATGGTCAACCGTTCTGGATTCTGCAAAAGTGACACTCCACCTCTTCTCACACAAACATGGTTGAGGAGGCCTTCTCCCTCAACCATCTTATGCTAAATTGCCCTTTAAGTGACTTCCTTGCAAGGACTACCCTCCCCACCACGCCCAATTTAGGAGTTATGATGACGTTACTATAGAAAGAAAGAAAGCCACTGGAATGTATGCTAGGAAAAAACAATGCTGTTACAATTTCACAACTTCAGTGCAAATAGACAACAGTAACCACAAGAGAAACCCAGAGTACCATACATCCATGCAGGGCCAGCTCCAGTGTTTTTGCTGCCCCAAGTGGCAGGGAAAAAAAAAGCCGTGATTGCGATCGGCGGCAGCTCCACCGCACCACTTTCTTCTTCGGCGGCAATTCAGTGGCAGGTCCTTCCCTCCAAGAGGGACTGAGGGACCTGCTGCTGAATTGCTGCCAAAGAGCCCAACGTGCTGCCCCTTCCCCTTGGCCACCCCAAGCACCTGCTTGCTGGGCTGGTGCCTGGAGCCAGCCCTGCATCCATGACTCCCATCCCCCAGGCGCCCACACCAACCAGCCTTAAACCAATCATATATGAAGCCATGTCTACACTCCAGGTGCTCCAGCAGCACAGTTATGGAGCCATAGATATGCCACTGTAACCCCATAGTTTAGACACAGATTACAGAAACAGAAGGGGGTTTTCTATTGCTATAGGAACTCCACTTTCTTGAATGACAGTAGCTGGGTCGATGGAACCAGTCTTTCGTTGACCTGTCTCCATCTGCATCAAGGGGATAGGTAAGCATAGCTACAGCATACAGTGTTATGGATTTTTCGCATTCCTGATTGCTGTAGGTATGTTGAGCTACGTTTTAAGTGTAGATCAGGCTTAAAACACCATGCCCTACATGAGTGACTTGAGGGGCAATAAGACTTCACATGTTTGTCTTAAATAATCCTTTGTGGCAGTGAGTTCCACAGGTTAATCACATTTTGTGTAAAACAAGTATTGCTTTTTCAGTTTTAAATTTGTTGTCAATTTGTTTTCAATTTCATTATATGTGTATGTTCTCTTTCTCTTGATGTGCCATTGATTTGCAGGCCTTTATCTTTATTTCCCCCCCTCAATGATTTACAGAGCCAATTTACTCAATTTTCAAGTGCAAGAACGATAAATTCAAATTATGAGGCCTCCTAATGCAAACTAGGATCTTAAAATCAAGCCACGGAAACACTGGTTCATGATCAGTCATCAGTAATATTCTGTCCTTCATTACACCTGTAGAAAGAGAAGGTTACTCACCTTGTGCAGTAACTGAGGTTCTTCGAGACGGTTGTCCCTGTGGGTGCTCCACTTTAGGTGTCTTTGTGCCCTGCACTTGTAATCAGAGATTTGTAGTAGCAGCACCCCCGGTGGCCACACATGTGCGGTATCCATCTCACGCGACCGAGTGGCCACTTACGTGCACAGCCAACTGTCCCTCGGTTCCTTCTCTACCCTACAGAATCAGCATGAAATGCTGAAGTAGAGGGAAGGAGGGAGGGTAGCGGAGCACCCACAAAGACAAACACCTCGAAGAAACTCAGTTACTGCACAAGGTGAGTAACCTTCTCTTCTTCGAGGAGCGTCCCTGTGAGTGCTCCACGTTAGGTTACTATGGAGCAGTACCCCCAGTGGAAGGTGGGGCTTCAGAGTATCTTTGCTGAAGGCAGACAGCACAGAGAGTCCAAACTGAGTGTTAGGAGAGGAATGTTGTTCCAGGGCATAATTTTGTGTAAACATGTGGGCCAAGGCCCAGGTAGCTGCCCTGCAAATGCCTACAATAGGTACATTGTTGAGGAACGCCCTGCAAATGCCTGCAATAGGTACAACGTTGAGGAACGGGTAGTCCATCTCCCACTTGTGGGTTTGTGAGAAGTGTCTGCTCAGATGGTCTGCCATGGCATTCTGCAGTCCTGGCAGGTAAGCTGCAGAAATGTCTATCATGTTGGATATGCACCATTGCCATAGGTGTAGTGCCTCAATGCAGAGAGGGTATGATTGAGCTCCGCCTTGTCGGTTTATATAAAACGTGCAGGCTGTGTTGTATATACATTGTTGAGGACGTGAATAACGCTCTGGTGGAGTGTGTACAAATCCCAGGTGGATCAGGGATGTTGCTCTGATGATAGCACAAGTGGATACAGCCAGAAATCCACTTAGATAGTCTTTGTTTAGAGATGGCCTCACCCTTCGATCACTCTGTGACCAAGAGAAAGAGACATGACTATTTTCTAAATGTCTTTGTTCTTTCTAGGTAGAAAGCTAGAGCTCTACAGACGTCAAGAATGTGAAGGGAAACCTCCCTGGTGTCAGCAAGTGGTTTCGGAAAAAGTACAGGTAAGTAAATGGGTTGGTTTAAATGAAATGAAGAGGCTACTTTAGGTATAAATTTAGGGTGGGGTCTCAGGATCACTGTCTTTATGGAATGTAGTATACGGCAGGTGTGCCATGAGAGCCTACTCATCTTGCTGAAGTGATCGTGAAAAGGAAGGAGACCTTCATCGATAGATGTAGCAGTGAGCAAGTCACAAGAGGTTCAAATGGTTTACCCATGAGGGTGCGTATCGCAAGGTTAAGGTTCCATATAGGAGTAGGGTGTTTTAGGGGAGGGTAGATGTTGGTCATGCCCTTTAAGAATCATTTAGTTGTTGGATGAGCACAGATCATGGTTCCATCTACCTTACCATGTAGTGAGGTGATCTCTGCTAATTCTACCTTTATGTAGCTACTGGAGAGGCCTGCCTTTTTAAGGCCTAGCATATAGTACAGGACTCTGGGTAGAGGGGCAGAACGAGGAGACTTACGATGAGCCTTGCATCAAGGGCAGAAACATATCCACTTATGAAAGTAAGTTTTGCGTGCACTCAGTTTGCAACTGTTCAAGAGAAAGTCTTTAACCTCCTCAGAGTAATCCTGATCCAGGCCTGTTAGCCATGGAGTAACCAAGCCTTGAGGCAGAGAATCGCTAGGATGGGGTGAATGATGCGGCCGGCCTCCTTTGTCAGGAGATGAGGAAGTTGTGGAAGGGTTCGAGGTGGGCGCACGGCCAACGCGTTAGGTGTGGGAACCACATCTGTCTAGGCCGCGTGGGTGCAATGAATATGACTCTGGCCTTGTCCTGTCTGATTTTGTGTAGCACTCGGCTTAATAGAGGAATTGGGGGGAACATGTACATTAGTGGTGCTTCCCATTTTGTGAGGAAGGCATTGCTCAGTGAGTGATGCCCGAGCCCTGCTCAGGAGCAATATTGAGGACATTTAGTATTGTGAGCTGTTGCGAATAAATCTATAGCAGGGAACCCGCACTCGTTGAATATGGTCATGAGGGTCGGGTAGTCCATCTCCCACTTGTGGGTTTGTGAGAAGTGTCTGCTCAGATGGTCTGCCATGGCATTCTGCAGTCCTGGCAGGTAAGCTGCAGAAATGTCTATCATGTTGGATATGCACCATTGCCATAGGTGTAGTGCCTCAATGCAGAGAGGGTATGATTGAGCTCCGCCTTGTCGGTTTATATAAAACGTGCAGGCTGTGTTGTCCGTGAAGACATTGATGGTATTGTTGCAGATAAGCGGAAGGAAGTGTTTGGATGCTTTTCTGACTGCTTGGAGCTCTAGAATGTTTATATGTAGGTTGGTTTCTGCTGTGAACCAACGTCCCTGAATGGTGGTGGTGTCCAGATGGGCTCCCCATCCCAGTAGGGCGGCATCTGTGGTGATTGTTAAAGTGGGAAATTTTGTTGAAATGGGACCCCCAAGCAGATGTTTTGTGGTTGCATCCACCACTTGAGGAAATCCTTCATTCTGCACGGCATAGTGAGTTATTTGTGGAGGGAATGCTTGTGTAATATACAGCAGGTGAGGAGCCAGGCCTGTAGGCATCTCATATGCAGTTGGGCATGTTTGACTACATAAGTTGTAGCAGCCATATGCCCAAGCAGTTGTAGGCAGGTCCTGGAGGATGTTTGGGGGCTGTCTGTGATTGTCATCATCACCCTGGTTTTAGGTTGAGGTATCGCTATTGGAGTAATCTCGCTTGTGCTGCAGGACAGTCAAGATAGGCTCCTATAAACTCTAGTTGTTGGACAGGAAACAGGGTGGGCTTTTGGACATTTATTTAAAACCCTAGGCTTGTGAAGAGGGTTACAGTGGTTTGAGTAGCTTGTACTGCTGTCTGCTGAGCTGGTGCTCTTATGAGGCAGTCGTCCAAGTATGGGAAGATCATTAGCCCTAGCCTGAGGAGGTGAGCTGCTGTGACAGCTAGGACTTTGGAGAACACCCTTGGAGATATCAACAAGTCGAAGGGTAGTACTGTGTATCGGTAATGTTGATGGCCTAGTGTGAAGCGCAGAAATTGTCTGTGTGCTGGATGAATGTGACATGAAAGTAGGCATCCTGTAGGTCGATGGACGAGAGCCAATCCCCTTTCTCTAATGTCAGAATTATGGTTGCCAGCATAACCATTTTGAAGTGCTGCATCATTACAAACTTGTAGAGTTTGCGTATGTTCAGAATGGTCTCCAGCCCCCATTCTTTTTCTGCATGAGAAAATAATGAGAATAAAACCCTTTTCTCCTGTGTCGGAGTGGTACTATTTCCATGAGCTCCTAGTTGCAGGAGATGGTTTATTTCCCGCTGCAACAGGATCTTGTGAGAGGGGTCACTGAAGAGGGACAGGGAAGGTGGGTGGGTAGGGGGAGTAGAAATAAATGGGATAGAGCAACCCTTCTGGGCGATTTCCAGCACTCCTTTGTCTGTAGTGATGTTGTTCTAGACTGGGTAGTGTGGTAGCAAGCAGTCTCCAAAGAGGCGGGAGGTCATCTGATAATCCGGCATGGGAGAAAACAGAGGTCTCGAGCTCTCAACCATTACTTCAAAACAGTTGACAGGATGTTGAAGGTTGAGACACGGAGGTTGATCCTGGTTCTGCCTGCACCTCACTTGTTTTTGCTTGCGGCATTGATCGTATTGTCTCTGGGGATGGGAGCACGGGGCGGGATGGAGTCTTTGGGTATAAAATCTGCCCTGTTTTTTCTTGTCTGGGGGAACGTAAATACCTATGGTCTTCAAGGTGGTTCGAGTCCTTTAAGGGACTTAGGGATGCATCTATGGGTTCCGCAAATAGTTTTTGTCCCTCAAAGGGAATGTCCTCAACTGTGGCTTGCACTTCCCCTAGGAAATCCAGAGAGGTGGAGCTATCATGCTCAACGCAGAATCATGGATGTAGCAATGGAATGATTTGCCATGTCAGCAGAATCAAGGGAGGCCTGCAGTGCTGTTTTGGCAATTAAGGGGTCCTCTGCAATGTTCGCTTTGTATTGCTCCTTTGACTCCTCCAGTATTTGTTCAATAACAGATGTCATTTTATTAAACAAGTTGTAGGTATATTTCGCCAACAGAGCAGAGTAGTTTGCTATGAGAAACTGCAGTGAGGCTGAGGATTAGGTTTGGCATCCAAAGAGATCAAGCCTTTTCCAGTCTTTGTCATAAAGGGTGTTTTTTGACTGGTGCTGTTTTACCCTTTTGGTTTACTGCCTCTATGGCCAGTGAATTTGGAGCCGTAAATAAGAACTCAGCCCCTTTCGCTAGTATGTAATATTTTCTGTCCGAGCGTTTACAAGAGGGTGGGACAACGGTTGGTGTCTGCCATCTCATCTTTGCAAGATCCATTATACCAGTGTTAATGGACAGAGCTATCTTTGCTGATGGGGATGCCTGCAGGATGTCAGTAAGTTTGTGCTGGGTCTCTGGCAGCTCTGCTAAAGAGATGTTCAGGGATTCTGCAACTCTTTTGTATTAGTCCTGGAAGGACTTGAAATTATCACCTATGGGGTAGGAGGTGGTGGCATAACTGTTTCATCTGGGGACAAGGAAAAAATATGGGTGGGTAGCAGTGTGTCGCTTTCAGGATGAGAAAACAGAAGAAAACTGGCAAAAACGATAAATAAAGATGGGAATATAAGCAATTCACGAGACAGACAGGTGCTGCTGTCACTCCGACTCAAGCCAAAGGCGGTAGAGAAGGAACTGAGGGATGGTTGGCTATGCACGCTAAGTGGCCACTCGGAGCAGCGCGAAATGGCTATTGCACATGTGTGGCCAACTGGGGCACTGCTACTACAAATCTCCGACTACAAGCTCAGGGCGCCAAGCCACCTAAGGTGGAGCTCCCACAGGGACACTCCTCGAAGAAGAACCCACTATTTTCAATTACCTCAACTGTGCAAATCACATAAATTTAATACCTTAGATTCATAAAACATTTTAGGAAATCAGACTTCAGCTTTTTTCAATAAGGTTGTATAGGTGTAACACAGGACAAGATTTAGCATTATTATTGAACTTGGTTAACAATTCTCTTGCTGATGTCTAAACCAGACTAATCCAGTTCACTTTCCCATACCTATTTTGTCTCTCTAGCCAAATATAGTTTTCAGAGTGTTAGCCTGCAGCTTGACAGTGGTTTATAACTACAGTAAACCAACTCGACTGTGCTAATAAGATTGAAACACACCCCCTTTTTGCCCATCAAGCCAGGGCTTAAGGTGCTAGAGCACTCTACATAAAATGGTTGGAAAAAAAATTGTTTAAAATGGCAAGGTGCCTATTTTAAATTCAACCTGAGGCGAAAGGCAAGCAGGGAAAATTTCAGCCCAAATAGTCTCTCAGAGTTGTAAGCAACTGAAAGCAGAAGTTTATCAGGGAATACATCAGGCAACTTCAACTACAGGTGTCACTAACGGTACTGGCTATAAGGATTCAAAAGTTGTATACATTTTACTTTTTAGTTTTCTTTTGATTATTTTTAATAGTACTTCACTATGACTCCCTTGCTTTGGTTCTTCCCTCATTTTCTTTAGCTCCACTTTTTCTTTCTTTCTAATGAATATCTTGTACAGGCACTGTAGATTGATTGGTTTTAGGCATCCACAGTAGTCAACACTAGAGGAGAAAATGACTAATGTAGAACAGGCTTCTGGACATTCCCTCCCAGAGTATATTTGTAAAGTTGACAGATTTTTCTTACCTCCTCTGACTGTTCTCTGATTTGTGCAGGTGAAGATCTTCTTCCTACGGTAAGTCGATGGCAAGGATAAGTGAGCCCCGATGCAGCTAGAGTCATCTGCAACAAAGCAGCAATTATTGATTAATGTAATTGTCTCGTTTCAGAATATTTTTGCTTTTTGGGTTAAAAACTGCACTGCAGATGTCTGAATGAATTATACCATGACAAAGACTGAAAAATAAAAATAATTCATCACATGAAAATTATTTAGGAAAAAAAGCAGCCACAGTTGTACAATTACTGTTAATAGGCTTATATTGCAACATCCTCTCTTATGCGAAGAGCCTCAATAACTCATTCTCAACTGGACATACAAGGCTACAACATCTCTCTGCCTTAAGTTTCTCTACAGCTATGCTAAGTCATCAATAGAAAACTTGCCAACAGAAGATGAAATGCCGTAGCAGAGGCCACCTGAAAACTGGCTGCTGTTTCTTTCAACAGCTGCCCCAGCAGCACACAGATGAGCTATGAGAATTATTATGTTCTGAACCCTATAAAAACTCTGTACATATTTCACATAAGAAGAGTAATACAAGAGATGTGATAATTGTTTCCACTGGCATTTCAGCTTTTTGCTAAGATACTAGCATCACAGTTGTTAAAGACCCTGGCATACTGGCTTGAGTTTGTTTCCATACTGAGAATTTTTCCATATTAAGAGAGGCTAATAGATCAAATTATAAAAGTAGTTATCTAGTGGAGCTCAGCTATGATAAAAATGCATGTAAATCATTTTCCCTCCCTAATCAATAAGTAAAGTAGCAAACAAAAGACAAGTTAAGGTACTAAGGGATTAATTAAAAACACTATTTAAATAACTTCAAAATACAAAGTTTAATATAAGAAGACATTAAAGGTACATCATAATCCAAATGTTACAAATATATATTTTTAAAAACCTATTTGTTAACGTGGAATCTCCCTGTATAAAGTTTAATTAACACTAATACTGAAGACATATGTCATGCTTCCCATTTAAACATCGACACCCAGGAACTCAGCTATGGTGGTGAACCTGCAGTCAGTGTAGGAAGAATATCTATTAATCAATCCTAAGGGAAAATAAGAGGTATCTTTTAGCTATCATCATACGCCTACATTTAAAATGAATGAAACAGTAACAGTAAAGACATAGCAATTGCCTGAAAGACATGGTGGTTAAATATCCACTAATATGAGGGAATAATCTTAGAAGATCCAATTATGTACCTTCCTCCAAGGACAGACTCATTAATTTCAGTGTGAATTAAAAGTACTACTCAACGTAAGTACATAAACACATAGTCTTTTCACAGTACAAAGCACCACAGACTCACATCGCAATGAACAGTAAACACAGCATGCAAGAGTCATTGGTGAGCAATCTTCTTCAACGTTTTGCAAGTCTTCACACAGCCTTGAAAAGTGACATATTGCATCCCATGCTGTCAGCCATATTGCTGAACCACACTCACTGAGGGTGCCCCATGTCCCGGCACCAATCCCTGCAAAACTTGCTTTGGTGATGTTCCTCTGCTAATCCAACCCACAGGTTCCACAAGTTTTCTTTGTCTGACTAAACTGATATCAGGTATCACTCCAGTTATGCTTTAAATTTGGGCGATTACCTACCTCATCATTTGTCATGTGAGAAGTACAGTTCCTGCGCAGCAATCACCATTTCAATTTCAAGCCAGAAAGCCTCTTAATGTCCGGTTTCGGTAGCATCCATGTCTCGCACACACATAGCAAGATGCTGAAGACAAGAGACTGCAGCGACTTCATTTTTACATTTCATGGTAACACTCTTGCTTAGCCAACTGAAAGTCAGCAGAAAGTCGCTAGAGCAGCAGTCCCAAGTCCAATTCTATGTTGGCTCTCTAAGAGATGTTTAGCACCCAATATAGTCATAGTACCTAGGTATTTAAAATTATTCAATGCACTGCTAAGAAAATAGGACACTTGGAGGCTTTCTTCCTCTTCAGATTTGGGTAGAGATATCACCTTTTCAAAGACTTAGATGTTACCATTGTCTTTGTTTTTTTCATCTTTAGAACTAACGTCTTCCACTACTGCTCTTTCTGGCAATTTTGGCACCCCTTCTTGCAATAATCCAATCCAGTCAATATCATCTGTGTTTTGCTGATGACTAATTTTTAATCCACCAATGAATATGCCCACCTGTAAATTTCCATGAATGGCTTATCTTAACATTTCTTCAAGAGAACAATGGAAGAGCATTGGTGATAGCATGCAGCCCTGTCTGACACCTATCCTTCAATTAAGTCAATTATTTTGTTCACACCTTTTGAACACTGAAGCCATTGTACTTTCACAGAGAATTTGTATCAACCTTGTTACATTTCCACCAAGTCTGACCTGCGGCAGGATTGCTCAAAGAGGTTATGCCATATTCTGTCACCTTAGAAAAATCCACAGAGACATGGACCACTTTCCCATCATTCGCCAACACTTACTCGCATAGCACAGGCAGACTAAATATTTGCTCTACTGTAACTCTCTTGGCTCTAACCCTGGCTTGTTCTTCAGCCAGAAAGTTTTCCATCTTGAGCACAATTCTCTTCAGGATGATTGATTTTGATGGGAGTCAGGTGCCTAACCTGCTTAGGTGCTTCTGTAAATCCCATGAGGCATCTATCAGCATCTAATACCTTTGAAAATCTGGCCCTTAGATTCTTAAAAACCTAAATTGCTTAAGCATTTTTGAAAATGTTACTCCTATGTCTTCCACTGGTCCAGAAGGGTTATAACCCCCAGATACTCTACAACTCTGAGATTCTCCTCTAGCTAAAATGGCAGGGGTTCTGTGTTCTTTTCTGGGTTCTATCCCTAATGCTGCCTGGGTGCAGTTTAGCTGCTGATCATTGTTTATCTTGTTTGGGGCCCTAAACTTGCTGCAATCTCATTTATTGGAAAATCTGAAAAAAAGGTATGTTGAGAGATTTCATCATTGACTAATTTAGATAATTATCTTTTATTATAAAACACAGGAATGTTTTTATGCTCTGATCTAAAGTGCTTTATAAGAGGTGGCTTTAAAAAAAATCCTCCAGAATTTAAGAAACATGACTAATTTTTACAAAAAAATTCAGCACTTTGAAATAAATTTTGAATTTTTTTTTAAAAGATACCTATTAAGAAGTTTAATTTTCACCCCATTAATATGTAGCCAAATAGTTATGTCCGCTATATTTAACTACAAATTATTGGGCTTGATACACGAATTACTGGGTGACATTTAATGACATGTTATGCAGGAATGTCAGATTGCATTATTAGGATGATTCTTTCGGGTTTTAAAATCCATGAAATCATCCAAAGGTTTTCAATCATTTTCTGGGCAGTTTGAACAGATCTGAAATTATCATGCTAGGTTTTGTTTGGCAACAATTTCAATCTCTGTAGAATATGACCATGACAAAAGCTTTGGTACTCTACCAGCATTATTGATTCATATCAGGATGCTTCTAGATATGTGGTTTGCTACGATTCCTCTTCAGAGTGATTACAGGATAGAAAAAATGTTTGCTGTATCCTACAAAATACTATTTTGTTCTCTTGGCCATGGGGTGATTTAAATTATATTTCTCTCTCTCTCTCTCTCTCACACACACACACACACACACACACGCACACACACCAGCTCCATCATTAGACTGTAAAATCTTTAAGGATGATGTAAATTTGATCTATCTTTAACCAAAAGCCAAGAATAAATCATAAGTCTGACATTTTATTTACTGTAGTGAGTACACTGGAAATGCCCTATTTATATTTTTTCACCATGTAAGCTGCTTTTATCACTTATGCACTAGAGCTCACAAAGCTTTAATTTGCTGCAGGTTGAAGCAAGCTGATTAAGTACGCTAGTTACCAAGTGAATGCTACCTGCCCGGACTAGCCTACTGTCACATTCTTGTAGCGGGGTTAAATAGCAGTTTAGTCACATTAAAAAAAAATACAGTCAAAAAGGATGTGACTAATAATAGTATGGAACAAATGAAATATTAAAACAGGCATACAGGTCAAGCTCAATTATCTATGAAACTCTTGTGTCAACAACGCAAGAATTGCATTCTCGATTGCAATACTGGCATTGCCATTTTACATCTCACCTTGCATTCAGTAAGTTTATGAGATTTAAAAATAAACAACTGACGGCCACAAATTCTGAAACTTTGCCTAAGCTACCAAACTTGAAACATTATACAAAAATAATGGTTAACTTAGATAGGTGCTCTCACAAAAAGGAAGACCAAAAAATTAAGCCTTCCACAACACTAACCTCTCTCAAGAACTGAAACACAAAATGGTTCTCTTTTAGAAGGTCCCTACAACACAAGTATTAAATACTCTGTTTTGTATTCTCTATGTAAAGAACCAATCAAAGTCATAAGTTCAAGCACACAGTTCCTATACCTTTCTCCATACTTAGCCTACATGGCTGTTTTTCTATCCTGCTTCTTATTTGCAACCCCTCTATCCGAGTGCCTCTCAGAAAAAGAGCTAAAGCAAGAAAGAGTCCCACAGCAGAGTAGCTTTCACCCTCCTCTGCAGGGGGTTGTGAGAATGCTTTTTCTTTTCAAATGAGTGAGAGAGAATTTCTCTTCCCGTTTCTACTTTTTCTGAGTAGCTCTCGCTATGCAAAAGCTAGGCTGAAGAGGCAAGTTGCATCTCAAGTTGCACTGAAAATCATCCATGAGCATTTTCATTTCCTCTGGAAGTTAAATAATCTTGATCCGGTTGCCAAGACAGCTCCTTCCTTTGCTCTCAAGAGCAGGACTCTTGTCTTAGACAATTTAATCTTTGCTGTGGAAATTGTCAAAGGAAACCATCGTTTCCAGTATTTTACAGAACTTGGTTTAATGGTTTGGATGGTCTTAAAGATGAGAGCTGCTACTTTGAATGAGGAGCCAGTGTAGTGAATGGAGCATCAGAGTGATGTGTCTCAGCAACCAGTGCAGCACAAAAGTCAGGGTATTATATTTTGGAGAAGTTGGAGCTTTTTTAAGGAGAATGCACTCATCCCCACGTACAGTGAGGTGCAGTAGTTCAGCCTGGAAGTCACAAAGGCACAATCACTGTATCCAAGTCATCATCCCACATGAAAGGAACCAACTTTCTTGCCAGCCCCAGATTTAAGGTGGTATTTTCAGCTGCAGCTAGTTGAGTGCCAAAGAGGATTCTCAAGTTATGAACCAAGATTACTATTGGAGAGCATCTTGAGAGTGGGAAAGGTTATGGTGGTCACTAACTTTTCAAAATGTTGCCCTTTTCCCCACCAGGTCAGATACAGTTTCAGCCACTAGCCTTTCATGCACCTGCCAATCTCAGCCAGTCACTAAGAGAGCTGGAGATAATGCTATCAGCATCAAGAATGAGATACAGAACTGGGTATTGTCCATGTATAGTTTTACATATTAAGTATAAAAACAGTTCCCCTGAGGCACCAACCAAGATTGGGGCCCTGCTGTGCTAGGCATTGCACATGCAAACAAACAGTGAGAGACTGCCCGTGCCTGAAGTGCTTACAGTCTAAACAGACAACAGGAGCAAAGCGAAACAGTCAGAGAAGTGAAGTGACTTGCCCAAACTCACACAGGAGATCAATGAACAGGACCCAGGTCTCCTGACTCCAAGTCCAGTGCCATATACATCACACCCCACGACTTCGCTTGAGACCCTGAAGTCTTACAGTTTCCCCATGTGGCTTTACATAGATGTTGAACAGGATGAGTGATGGAACAAAGACTTGAAGGACTCCACAGGCGAGAGCTGTGGCAGGAGAAGACAAGCTGATGGGACAACATCCTAATGTCTTGCCTAATGTCGACCTGACAGTTAATATGCAACAGTCAATGCTACGCTCAGGCATTAATAGAGGTCAGAATTGATGTATTATTTTATTGTTAAAAGAAATAATTCTACACACAAATGTTTGAAATTTAGAAATAAAAGTGAACCAAATATTCACCCATCCGTTCAAAATTTTGGGCACCAAATACATTTTCAAATGCTAGGTACAACACTACTTCTAACTGTCAGCCCCACAAACTTACCCTGGGATCCAAAAATCAAGCTGCACTTGTTCTGGTTTGTGCACAGTAAGAGATTCTCCAAGCCAGATTCTTATCTGGAGTCACCCAGGAAAGAGGAGAAGGATGGTCCAGTGGTTAGGGAATTAGCCAAAGATTTGGGAGATTTACATTCAATTCCCTGCTCTGCTGCAGACTCCCTGGGGTAAGTCACTTGAGCTCTCTGTGCCTCAGTTTCTCATCTATACAATGGGGACAACAGCATTTCTCTGATAAATACATTCAAGAACATGAGATGCTCAGATACAATGATGATCAGGGTCATGTAAGTATCCAGGGACAGAAGCAAGATAATCTAATTCTTAGTGCTTTTAACCAGAAGTCCATCTGTTCTTTCAGTAAGGTGGTTTATTTTTACATAGTCATTTTGCATGGCAGAACTGTGCTTCAAGGCCATGCAAGGAGAGAGTTTGTTCAAGGTGTATTCCATGAGTATGGAGGTGGCAGGGGACACAAGTTACCTACCATAACCGTAGTTCTTCAAGAGTGTTGGCTCAGAATATTCAAAATTGTGGGATATGTGCAAGCTCACAGTCTTCTAATAAGCAGAGTCTTTTGGGGCCATTCATTCTTCCTGTTCATGTAGGTTTCCACAAATATAAACGGAAGAGTGGCCCCCACTGCCCTTCAATTCCTTACACTAATTCAGGGCTATTTAATCATGACTCTGAGGTGGGGAAGGGGAAGAAGCATGGGTACTGTGCATGTGCAGAAGCAACACTCACTAATAACTGTAGCTACTGATAACATCCTTCTCTTTATACATTGTGATGGCTTCTGTATGTTCCCACTTGTCGGTGTTTAATAAGCACAAAGGTGGATTGAGGAGTTCTGTTTGAACATAGACCACAGAACTGGACTCCAAAAGCGAGCATCAGTTCTGCCAGCTGTGTCAAGAAAGCATTAGTTAAAACATGATTGCAGATTTCTCCTCCCAAGCTGGCCTCAGATTTGGAAGTTAAATTGAGGGAGAAAATATTGCTCACAAGAAAATACAGAGCTTCCAGCCTGCAAAATTCTCTGATGAAAACAGTCTGAAACAGCCTAAAAGTAAGTGTTGATCCACATCTCTTTTATGAGGGCTACTGAAGAAGCAAATATTGTTGATGACAACATTTAGGGAAAAATGGAAATTCAGTTTATTTTGTGCTTTTGGTTATTCAGTAGCGTACGTTATCGGGCTACTGTTTCTTTCACTTTAAAATGCACTGAAGTATTTGTTAGAGGCATCTATCCTTCTTGTTCCTTTTAATAAATTTAAGTAATTAAATAACCCTTGCAATGGGTGTTGGAAAGCTAAAGTGGCAATCAAGTGACAGAAAGTCCAAGTACAAGATAATTCAAGTTGAAAGTGACATAATACCATCTAGGACCTGAGTTGCTCAGATAGAGAATCTGTTCCAATTCATTAAATTAAGTTAAGTTTGGTCAAAATCTCCCGTGTCATTTTTGGACTTCAGCAGAAAAGCCTTGGTCAAGTGCCCCCAGCAAAACAGAAGTCAAGAAGTCAACCTCAGAAACTCTGCATCTGGGTGGAGACTCAGGTACAAACCCTGAACCAAGAGATCAGGTAGATTGGTAAGCATGATTTGAGTCTCCAACATCAGAATCAGGATGTCAGAGATCAAAAGTGCCAACCCCTGTTACTCTGTCAATAAAATCCTGGATCTGTTTTGTCCAACTTTCCAAAAGACCTTCTGAATCAGAGGGAACACAGAGGGACTCTTGACCCCAGCCAAGGAGAATGATTCTGGCAGTGATGCTAGATCTCAATAGCCCTTGGTGCAGACACAGAAGCAATGAACATTAATTATCCTTGGTGGCAAAGAGACCTAGTGGAAGTTTACCTCAGTTAACTTTTAAAATAAATAAAGGGTAAAAAGAAATTTGACTTGCTGTTCTACAGCAGTCAGACAATATAGAAAATAATCCAATTAACTGATTATCAGTTGAATAATTATCTTTACTTGTGTGGAATCTGTTCCAGCAGGAAATTGAACAGGGAAATTTTTGCAGCAGGGCTTCCTACTTAGCTAAAGGAGAATCTGGTTTCTTTGTGTGTACTAATCCTAAGCTGAAATAGATACGCAACAGATAGGTAACACAAAATATACATATTACTATATTCAATTTCCTTTGTGTGACTAATTCTCAGTCCTACTCAAGGCCAGCCAGTGGCTAGCCTCTGCATGACCATGCAAGAGAAGGCAAACATTCAATGAGCTGCCTGCAGTTCCAGCAGCTTTAAAAGAAGGTGGAGTGAGGCTACAACCCCATCATCCCCACTGCAATGGACAGCAAGTGGGACAGATCTGTCAGAAGGGGCACAAAAGAACCTCTTCAAGACTGATGTAGCTGTTGTGTTGGCATGTGCTGCCTGGCACAGTTCATTCTGCATAATCCAGCTGTAGTGAAGTCCCCCTAGTGTTCTTCAGTGTGCAAAGGGCGCAATCCAGCTTTTAAAATCCAAGGAGCTCAAACCCATTCAGATCTCCAAATCTTTGATCTTTCAAACTGCCAGCCACGGTCTCTAGATTCAGTTTCCGGTAAACCTGCCATAACTGGCCAAGCAAAGTGAAGCCCTTCACCCAACTCAATGGCATTTCTCTGTCAGTCTGTAATGCAATAACTTCTGAAAACTAAGTTCAATCAATTTCAAAATTTTAGGAAACGTTCTAGGCATTGATGGGCAGAATCTAATTGATTTTGCTGACAATCAGAAAACCTAAAAGCCTGATTTTCACTAGTCTGAGCGTCCTCACTGTTGCTGAATTCGGTTAAGCTAAAACAAAAACACTGGAAAAGCTAGTAAATATAAAACGTAAATTGGTAGAAAAATCTTCTTCGTTTTTAAAATGGTTTAATCAAAAAATGTTAAATGTGAACAAAGTTTTAAGAAATTATTAAATATCTTTTGTATAGTGAAGGGAACAAGGGGGCAGAAAGAGGGACAGGTGTGAGAGAAACTTGTCTCCTTGGGGCAGCGAGTGGACACTAAGGATGGACATAAGGATGCAAGCGGAAAGGAGGGATGAACAGACCGACAGTCACATTGCAAAGTCAAAATAAAATTAAAATTACTCACTGGTCTCGCACCATCTCACTCCAAGAGGGAGGAGGTGCACGAGTGGCAGAATACATGCATTGCGTCCTCTCTTCTTCTGGAGGGACAGAATGAGTGATTCATAGCCACTCCTACTAACACATTTGCTCTCTCACACTCAAGTAACAACCTAGGTTGCACCAAACCACCACTCCGATGCTCCTTCCACATTTCAAACTCTGTGCACGCCTTTTTTTAAAACCAGCAATCAAAAATGAAATAAAAATAAAAAATGACAGGTTACACACCACAATTAGTAGTTCTGCAATTTCACATTTGAGTTCCTACAGAATTCTTGGGTGAATACCATCTGGTCCTGGTAATTTATTACTGTTTAATTTATCAATTTGTTACAATGACATCTCAATCAGGAACAGTTCCTCAGATTTGTCACCTAAAAAGAATGGCTCAGGCATGGGAATTTCCCTCACATCCTCAGGTATGAAGACAGATGCAAGGAACTCATTTAGTTTCTCCACATTAGGTATAAAGTGTGGCCTAAGTAAGTAATGAAGTATGTGATTCTATTGCTTATTTGCCCCAATATCAGTGTGTGAGTCTGTTATACTAACAGTTTGAATATTTTACGAACCACTCCATAGAAGAGATATTTAAGATTACCTCAGCAAAGTCAATAAGGGTAAAATTTCACATAAAGCCCAAGTAATCACATCCAAGCCCCAAATCCCACTCAACAGCTATTATTACATTATATGGGTTAAAAGAGCAGCAGCTGCATCTCTGGATCCTTACACAGGAGTTTAGACCACTGCATACAGCACCAATGTTAAAACAACAGATTGTCAGTAGTAACCAAACTGCAAATCGACATTGACTGTGGTAACAATGGCTATGTTAGCTCAAAAGAAAACTTCAAAGTCAGGTGATTTGCTCACTGAATTCAGAACTCTGTTTATTAAAGGTTGCCATAACAGATTGTGGTACATGCATGGGGATTATACCATACATAGTTCATGTTAGGAGTCTTTCTTCAGAACTAATGATGTGATTCAACATGCTGCTGCAAAGGAACTGAAATCTACTTCAAAAGAAACTCCCTGAAATGGGACCTTCACTTGGTTGAAAACATGTTACGTTTAGTGACAAATTCATTTGCCCATAGTGAACATTTTTGCCAAACTGTTTTTGCTTCTTTATATAGGTTTCATAACACAACATGTAATTAATAACTACTCAGAAATCAAAGTGCTTATATCCAAATACCCAACAGTCAGAGGGAATAGTCATGAAGATGATTTGCACTTGCCTAATGATTATCCCTATGAAGAGATCAGATCAGATCATGGATGGCTTTTTTCCTGAACATATTAACCTCATTAAATAACATAAAAATATAAAACAGAAGTAGAGGGAGCTTTTTTAGCACCTAAGTGTGCTTATTTAACTTAAAATCTAATAATCCTACACAGGTTGTATCATCAATGCATTATGGTTGTGGAAATATCAGTGACATTTCAGATGTGGGAAATTATTATTGTATGAAGCTAACAGGACCCCTCCTCTGAAGACTATCAAATGCAACAGAAAAACCATTCACTTTGAGATGGGAACATTCAGTCCTAACTATTCCACTGGATCATGAGTCTGTGCTATACTACTAGTTCAATTTAACTGTAAGCTTTTTGGGGCAGGGATCACATTTTTCCTATGGTCCAAGTATGCCGAGAGCATAAGAAACATAAAACTTGTTAGTTAGTTCCCTGGACTTTTGAGACTGAGGGGTAAGTAGTATGACATCTGGGAAAAAGCATTTCCATGGCTTCCAGGCTCAGCACATGCTCTATCTCCATGTTCAGGGACTTTGAAATCAGGGCTGCTGGGGGGGGGGCAAGTGGGGCAATTTGCCCCAGGCCCTGGAACCCACAGGAGCCCCCACTAGAGTTTTTCGGGGGCCCTGGAAAACTCTCGTGGGGCCCGGGCCTCCGGAGCTTCTTCCGCTCGGGGTCTTTGGCGGCAATTCAGCGGCAGGGAGGTCCTTCCGCTCCGGGACCCACCGTCCAAGTGCCCCAAAGACCCGCGGCGGGGGGTCCTTCCACTCCAGGATCCGCCGCCAAAGTGCCAGGTCTTCAGCGGCAATTCAGTGGTGGGGAAGACCCCAGGCCCCCTGAATCCCCTGGGCGACCCTGTTTGAAATTGTAATGCAGGAGGGAATTCTCTTGCTCCTTGGTCTGGACAGACTGTAGTTTAAGATGTCTGGGAGGCATATTCAATAAGAAGAAGGGATCATCAGTGATGCATACATTTCAGTAGAAAAAACAAATTCAAACATGCTTTTCTTCCTTACTCCAACAAGGTGTCCTCATGCAAGAAATGACCCTTTTCCACCACCTCTCTATGTGAATTAGGATCCTGCTTTGCAAACTCCAGCAGCAAAAGAGTTACCACGCTAATTCTGCAAGATGGGCAGTTAGAAAAAAACATTAACCTATCAATTTAGACAGTGTAATCTGGAAGTTGTGATTCTGTAAACATGGAATCTTACAATGGCTTAAAAAAACAACTGAACAGACACTTCTCAGCAGGACTAGATCAGGGCACAAGCACTCAGGCTTGTGCCTGGGGACTCAGCTCCTAAAGGTACGGCATGAAGTCAGAATCTCAGCTTTCAAATTACATTGCTAGCCCTCATAATTAAGAAAAAGCCTGAAAAAGTAACAAGTGCAACTGATGCAATGAAATCTGCAGCCACAAACAGCAGAGGAAGGAAGTTGTCATGTCCCACACTTACTACCAGAGCAGACTAAGCTACTGCAGCACTGGAGGAGAGCAGGGAGATTGCCACTACAGCAGCGATGTGGGAGGCACCCTGCTGCTGCTAGGGAGTAGTGGTTACTATCACCAGTCATAAGAAGATGGAGATCTTCCTGGCTCTCCCAAGTGATCAGGGAAGGGCGAGGGCAGCCAGGAAGCGGGTGGGATGTCCCTCTGCCAGTACACTCTGGGTCACCAGGGAAGGAACCCACACAGCTATTGCATCTCCTCCCAGTAGCTAAGAGGAAAGGGAGGCCCAGCTTCTGCAACTCTAGGGTAGATGGGGTTGCTACTCCTGACTCCCAGGCTGGCTAACAGACTTAGTATACCACACTGCTCTACCCTGAACATGCTGTTCCAGTGAGATTTCAAAACAGCTAGTTTTGCCCAACCCAGCAAAAAGTTAGCCAGCCAAGAAACCAGCCAGCACTGTACCTCTGAGAACAAACTGGGGCTTGGAGAAAACCAGTTCCAAGCCACAGAAAAGCTGCTGCAAAGAATCAAAAAAGGAATCAAATGGAGGTAATGTAGGAAAAAATGAAACACCCTATCTGAAGCTGAACAGAAGGGGCACTGCGCAGACACCTCAGAGGTAGTGGTGCATAAAACAGTTAGTTGCTATGATACTATGCAGGCCCCTCCACTGTAAGTAACTGGAGTGCTTAGGAAGAGGAGGTTTATACAGCATCCTCGAAGCTGGGGACAGAGTCATCTTTCAGGCATCCTCCAGGGAGATGGGAAAGGACGGCATAATGCCACATCTTGACACACATTCCACAGAGCTACTTCTTGGCCATGGTTGCCAAAGGACCATTCACCAACCCCTCCAGGACAACAATCCGCTTGGTTGCATAAGGATCTCACCAACAGCAAGGCAGAGAGCCAGTGAGGGGAACACAGGATTCCCCCCTGGAAGAACGATCTCTGCAAAAAACTTTTCGCAAGTACTGAGCAGCTCACTGCGGGAGTGCTGCCTGCAGTTCAGCGAGGACCTTATTCAAAAGATGCACAGACCGGATTCTGGTCTGAACAGCAAAATTTGTCATTGACTTCCAGCTTGACCAACTAGGGACAATCAGGTGGGAGAGCTTGGTCAACCCAGGCTGAATAAAGGCAGAAAACAGGCTCCTAGAGGATAGAGCTTCAGCAGGGAAAAGTGGATTAAAAAACAGCAGCTCTTCCAAGAGCCATAAACTGGAAAATGCCTGGTCCGGCCACGCACTTTGCAGATGTCACCAGACCATTATAGAATGGGGGCTAAAATAGGTGAGAGGCAAAGCCCAACCTCCCAGCACAATGGAGGAGCGGGAAAAGCAAGGGACTTCTAGGCCAGTGGGAAGTCAGAGTACAGTAACCACTGAACAGCCTGGAGGCGAAAGCTGACAATCAATGAGCATGGACCATTTTATCTAGCGCCAGGAACAGCAAAGCAGGGCACAACTACTGGTAACCTTTCAAAAAAAAGGGGAGGGGGGATTAATATGTCCCTGAATCTGGTCCAAAAGGTCCACAGGACAGTCCAGACTCACTCCCCGCTGCCATAACATTGAAGCCATGAGGTTTCTGGCAATGAAAACCTGCCTCTGGAAAGAAAATCCAGGAAGGAGCCAGTGCTGTTTCTACAGGCAGCCTTGCACCTTCTCATCCCCCTCCCAGTTCCTTAACATATCCAAAAAAGACCCCCAGCACATTTTCCCCAGAAGTGCCCCATTTCAATTGTTGAGGCAACAAAGTGTGTCTGCTACATTGCCAAGAGCCCAGTAAGATTGAATTGCCCTTTTAGAAATATAGTGTTGCATAAATCTGTCTCATCGGTCTGTTCTGCACCCCCATCTCTAGAACCTGTCTCAGCAACCTCCGCAGGCAGATGCTCCTCAATCTTCAGGACTCACTTCTGTCCAGGCACAAGTGATGGGGTCACACCAGAGGGTTCCTCTGAGGTGGGGGGCTGCTCCCTAGACAATGGCAGACCACATATAGCGAGGGGGGAGATAGAATCTAAAAGTGCAGAAGCAAGCTCTCTTTCCTGTTGCTCACTGAATGTCCCAGATCTTCCCCACTATCCTGGAATCCCACATTCTTACCAGCGGCTCAGAGCCAGCAATGCATTGGCAAAAAGCCCTCAAAGGACCAGGATCAGCACACAGGAAATATTTAATATTTTCAGAGGTAGCAAACACTGTATAATTCACACCATCTAAGTGGTACTTTAAAACCAGGTTCAAAGGCTGTTAAGGGTTATTTAGAACCATATAAACCTGGCATCAGAATGACATAAAATGCCTCACATTTGGATCCTTGCAAGCTAACAGAACCATCCTAACAACAGAAACCACCTTCTCATAATGGGAGAGATCAGACACTAGGGTCTCATTGTGAAGGAAGTGGGGGACATTGAAAAAAAAAACTACTTAGTAGCAGGAGTAAACAAGGGAAAAACCTGAACAAAAGATTCCTTGACCCAGAGTCTCTCCTAGATCAAAACATTCACAGACTGTGCCTGGGCCAGGAAAATCACTATAGATTTGCATAGTCAAGAGGCAGATTTTATATTAGCACAGCTAGTAACTTAACCTACACTCAGCAACATATTCTCCACAGCGCAGGAGACAGCAGGCACACACTGAACCCCATGCTTGCAGGTCAAATCGCTAAACCCATCTAAAGTGGACTCCATGAAGAAAACCCCCCGTAACCACTCAAGGAAAAGTGGGAAACCAACAACATCCCTAAAACAAATAAACTGTGAGTAACAAAACCAAACCAAGCCCAGACAAACAGAAATCGAGCTAGAGCACACATAATATAGCAAAAACAGCCTCACTCTTAGGAGTTCCCTAAATCCCTAGAGAGAGAGAGAGACAGTGTGTGTTGTAGAGCAGGCAGTAATGACTGTGGGGTAGGGAACAAATGGAGGGGCAGATGGGACGAGGGAAGGGGCAGAGGCCGCCGGGAAGCAATGGCAGTGGGAGAGGCTGTGTTTGTAGGTTTGAGATTTGAGCATGGGTAGCTATTCGTTCCACAAAGCAGTTCAAGGAAAGGTTAGTCATCATGCTCACTTCTTCGGGGAGATTTTCCTATATATGGGGTCCTTGCCAACATCACCCAGCATAGGCCTCTGGGGAGGAAGGGAATAAGGCTGCTGCCACCCCTTTATAGCTTTATTGGGATGGTTGAGGAGGTACCATAGAATCATCTGCTGGAGTAGAGGTAGTGGGTACTCTGCTCAGAGGATGGAGGCCAAGGCCTCCCTTCCTCTTGAATGGGACCCAGCTCAACTGAAAATGGGGACCAGTGGGCCAGGAAGGCCTCAACTGGCACAAAGAGGTGGCAGGTTTCCAACCAGTCCAACAAACTTCATGTGGGTAGCCCATGACACTGCCACGCCCCAAGGAGAGAAAGGGTGGTGGCGCGAGGGGGCCTCCATGTGAAGTTGTGCCCAGGGCTCTGTATAGCCCTACTCAGGCCCAGCTTTTCTGTGTAGAGCTGCAAATGTGGGCTCCAATCCTACAGCTGATAATGCATGGGCAGACTGCTGTGATTGCAAAGAGACTCACTGAATTCCACGGAAGCCAATGAGTATTCAGCTTGTTTGAATATCTGGCCACCTACTTGGGTGCCTAACTATGGATTTAAGATTTTAACTCAGGGTATGGCTACATTTGGAATTTCAAAGCGCTGCCGCGGCAGCGCTTTGAAGTGTTAGTGTAGTCAGAGCGGCAGCGCTGGGAGAGAGCTCTCCCAGCGCTGCATGTAAACCACATCCCTTACGGGTGTAGCGTGCAGCGCTAGGAGCCGCGCTCCCAGCGCTGCTGCCCTGACTACACTGACGCTTTACAGCGCTGTATCTTGCAGCGCTCAGGGGGGTGTTTTTTCACACCCCAGTTGCAGCACTGTAAAGTGTGAGTGTAGCCAAGGCCTCAGTTTTAGTTAATAATCTGACAGAGCCAAACTAATGTTTAATTAATAAATACATGGCCTCAGAAACCCCCAGAGCACATATGACTCCGTGTTTAAAAGAAATATTTTAAACTTTGAAAGGTTAAAAGGACTTCTATGAATTAGTTTTATTTTGTTTGGTTTGCTCTTTTTAAATAGATAAAGGCCTATTAACAAGGAATTGGATCATTTAAAATTAAATTTGTCTCAACCTTATTAAAGGCACATCAGTGAACTAAATGTGTGCTCATGTTTACAATGAAGGACTGCATTCCAAATAAAGTTACAAAGTTAATTAAATGCATGATTTGTAATTTGCAAGTACAAGGGCCTTTTTTCTATTCTGAGGTTAGAGATGAGACTCAGATTTGCTAAGCAGAAGTGAACAGCTCTGTTCATAGTCTGATATCATTCAGTAAAATATTAGTAATGCTGTATGATACCTCTATCCTGTAAAAAGTGAATTAATCAATTCAAGCCTCTTCTTTGCCAAACACCTTCTTCCCACCTCTCTACCCCCCAAAAAGAATGTAATTGTATGTAAACTATTTGATCCTTTGACATCAAACAGTATTAACTGAAAAACTACCCAGTGTGTTTTGGGTATTCTTTTAAAAGAGCAGAAGTGCTTTAAATAACCAATAGTCCTTGAAATGATCTTCCTCTGAGAAATTAGTTCATTTTTGTTATACATATTCAAAACAAAAAAATATCCTGACAGGTATTCAACAGTTCGTTTTAAACACTAACTGGATGAAAAAATCTCTAGGGTGGAGTGTGTTCAGGTTATAAAGCACCAATGCTTATTTTATCTCCTCACAAAGTGTTGCTGGGATAATTACGCTGACAGCTTTATTCAAGGTTCATTTCACGTTTTCTACTATTTTTCTCTAGTTAGAAGTTCAGCAGGGCCCATGGGAAGATCCACCCCTCACACCTGTTAGGTTTCTTCATGTTACTAGGGCCAGTTTGGACATGTCACTTCAAATTAGCATTGTACCAGGGCGCTAACTGTGACAATTACTTATCACAGGTTTAACTTCTAATTCGACCACAAGAACAGTGTCAGAATACGTAATTTAAACCTGTTAATACAGGTTGTATGAAATTCATTCTGAGAATACTAGAGAGGTTCCCATAGTAAATCTTTGAACTATACTGAAGATTAGAATGATGGATGAATGTTATATGCGGAAAATGGGCCTTACAAAAATAAAAAAAAGGAGTTCTGAACTGGAAACAAATATCCTGCAAATTATAAAAACTCAAAGCAGTGATTGTCCTTAAATTAGTGCTTAGGGATTGCTTTGCCCAGTTTTCTGAAATTCTTCCTTCCTAGGTTCCAAAGGCTCATACATCATCAAGGTACAAATCCAGTTCCTTCCTTCACAGGTGTAGTAGCAGCAGAAGGCGCGGGGGTCGGGGTCATGGAGAAGGCAGCACCATAGTGCAGTGTAGAACCCAGGTCTTTGGAGTCCCTTGTGCAGCAGCAGCACACCAGCGACAAGGCATGAGTAGACTAGAGAAGGATCCATTTATTCCCTGCAGTAGGGAGATTACATGAGGGACCGTGAAGGCCACGTCAGCTACTGGACTGGAGCAGACTTCACGGCACAGTATCAACAGGTGCTGCACAGACTTAGAGGAGGATTCCTCCCTTTCTACAAATCAGCAGACTGCCCAGCTCAACTACTCTGGATGGACACTGGGGTCTGAATTACCCTACATTATTATTAGTCATCATTTGTATTACAGCAGAGCTTAGAGGCAACCAGTCAGGATCAGGACACCATTGTCCTAGGTGCTGTTCAAATTGAGTTAAAGATAACCCTGGGTTTTGGTTTGCACCATTCAATTAAACTGACTTCGACAAGTTAGACAGTCCAGAAACAGGTATTAAAGTCCCCCCGCCAAAAAAAGTTAAATATTATTGTCCAATTATTTCCTTTACTTCAATAGCACAGTCTACTAAGAAACTGTGTATTCAAGAGATAGAAATAAAGATAAATGCCCTTTATCACCAGTACAACCTACGCCTTTTTGTTTAATTATAAGAATCATCTTAAAAGGTGACAAAATTCTGCCATCCTACCAAAAAAAAACAAAAAATCCACCCAGCATTTGCATCTGTTTGAAGAATAGGGTAACACGACTAAATAAATGCTGAAAGACCTGGAACATGGTTAAGTATGGACTGCCATGAGGTTAATTGTGGATCCTGAGTTAATTACTTTCCACTGATATGTTTTTTTCAATGGTCTTTTGCATCAGTTTTTCTCTTCTCTCAGTATGAACCCCAAGGCAATTCAGAGTGCTAGTCTCCAAACTCTGGGTGATTCATTATGTACTTCTGCCTTAGGATTTTTAGTTCAGGCAGAGAAAGCCAGGGAAATACTTTCACATCAAGTTGATGTTAATGTGCACTGACAAAGCAACAGTAGAGGAGCTTCATGTTTGTCACAACCTGCAGTCTTTAATTTAGCAAACGCTTTATACTCATATGCAAATAATGACATTTCCCAAATTTCCAGTTCCTCAGCATTGCTTCCCCTAATTATACAGTGGTTAAAACGTATGAATGTAAATTGTTCAAACGGATTTATTAATGGGTACACCTGTGTGATGAAGCAATGATCCAAAACATATATATGTGCTAAAGCAGATTATTACTCACTATATGCTCCTGAAATTTTCAGAAATTGAATAATAAATATTATTCCATCACAGCAAAATCCTAGTAAGAACAATACGAGATTATTCACAGGTAATCAGCATGGTTCATCATCTAAATCAGGGGTTCCAAACTTTTGTATAGTGTGGACCACATCAGAAGAGAGAGATTGTCTTTTAAGCAATATAGTAGCTCATAGGTCTCGAGCCTTGTGGTGGCAAGCAGATATCATGGGGTCAACCACCTCTCTGAGGGTACGTCTACATTGCAATTAAAAACCTGCAGCTGGCCTATGCCAACTGACTTGGGCTAATGAGCTCGGGTTAATTGCAGTGTAGACATTTGGGCTTAGGCTGAAGCCTGGGTTCTAGAATCCTGCGAGGTGGGAGGTGCCAGATGCTAGGCTGCAGCCTGAGCCCAAACAGCCTCTAAGCCTGAGCCCTACAAGCCCAAGCCAGCTGGCATGAGCCAGCAACCGATGTCTAACTGCAGTGTAGATATACTCTGAGGACCAACACTACTGAACAAGAGCTCTGCAGACTACTGGTGTCAGCTGATAACAGTTTGGGAACCACTAAATGCTTTCTGGTAAGATGATTTACAGCACTCTGTAATTCCAGTTTTGCTTACTTCACTACTGATCATACAAAACTCTTCTGTTTATCTGACAGGGATCAAGATTCTTGTTCTCATTACAGTTAACAAAAATGTTGAACATTACTAGATTCCATCCCCAACACTTTGCTTTCTATCCTCAGTAAACCTGTATTCCTTTTTAACTGTGTGAGGATAACTGAGGCAATAATACCATTGTACTGTTTCTGCTCCTGCCGTAGAATAAATTAGTGAGTCTTTAGTTTCTCTTACGAGTTAGACAATTGCCATGGAAGAGGGCAATAATGGTACTGTCACCACTTGTCCTGTTCACAAACTATCTCAGTATTTTAAATGCTCAAAAGATGTAATGAGATAGTTCAGGGGTGGCCAACCTGTGGCTCCTGAAGAGCTGCATGTGGCTCTGAAGTTAGTATGTGGCTCTTTGTATAGGCACCGACTCCAGGGCTGGAGCTACAAGCACTAACTTTCTAGTGTGTCAGTGGCTGCTCAATGCTCAACCCCTGGCTCTGCCACAGGCCCTGACCCTACTCCACTACTTTCCGCCCCCGCCCCTCAGCCTGCCATGCCCTCACTCCTCCCTCTCCTCCCCCAGATCCTCCTGCATGCCACGAAACAGCTGATTGGGAGGTGCAAGGAGGGAGGGGAAGGCACTGATCTGTGGGGCTGCTGGTGGGCGAGAGGTGCTGGGAGCGGGGGGGTGGGGTTGGTGGGGCTGCTGACAGTATTACTGTGACTCTTTGGCAATGTACATTGGTAAATTTTGGCTCCTTCTCAGGCTCAGGTTGGCCACCCCAGAGATAATTAATCCATTTTTAATGTGAAGAGCAATTGTAAAATAGAACAATGAGCAAGAGTATAAGCTAGCAACCAGTTTGATGGGTCCTGACCACATATTGCCTACAAATATTCAGGGATACATCTTGGGACCTGTTTTATATTCATAAAGAGTATCAACCAACTACTTGGCACATTCCTGGTCTATGGTGAGAGGCCATTTACCTCACAGCATTAGACATCTCTTTGGATAGCAAACAGAAGAGCGCCTGGATATTTTTCCAGCACTATGTAATTCCTTGGCAGACTTCAAGCACTTGTGCTAGCAAACTCTGGTTCCAACAAATGGCTCAAACACTGATGGGCTTTTTTGTGCCATTTCTTCCCCATGAAAATCTTTATTCAAGGAATCATCCTTGAGTATAATGAGATTTTAGCAGTGCTAGCCTTTTGACAGTGTATAGTGTTACTGACTTCTAAAAAGAAAAAAACAATGAAAAGATCATGTGTCACATATTTTTCTTTTATTTAGAATATATGCAAAGGCCTTTAACCTTTTACAATATAGGAGGAGCAAAGACCCTCCTAAACATTCTTTGTCTGTTAGTCTAGAAAATGCCAACACTGAAAACGTTGAAGATACTGAATGACCAAATGTTCTTTTTAGTATTCATAGTAGACTAACTGTTTTGTCCCGCCACTAATCAAAATGTATTTGTTTTATTTGTTCACTAGAATATGTACTGACTTTGTTCATTTAACAATGTAATTTTTCTAAACTTAGCAAACATTCACTAGATTAGATGTAATGAAGTAAAAACTGGCACTTATAAAAAGTGCCTTCCATCCAAAGACCTCAAAGCATGTTATAAACATTGATTAAACCTTACAGTTTAAGCTGGGATTTTCAAAGGCACCTAAGTTAAAATTCAGTGGGAGTTGGGTACCTAATTCCCTAAGTTTTCTTTGAAAATTCTAGCCTTAAATCCCAGTTCTCCTTTTATAGATGGGGAGATGGAGGCACAGATATAAAGCAAGCAGCCCAAGGTCACACAGGAAGCCTGGCAAAGCTGGACATAGACCCCAGATCTCTTACCTGAATCTTGTGCTCTGCCCGCCAGCCTATGCCTATGCTTAGTTATGTAATGCAAGTCCAGTCCACCATATTAGAAAATCAAGTATATTTTCCATTTTGATAGAGATAGGTAGCCATAAAAATGGATTTAATATCTACAACTTTTGCATAATTTCACCTTTTAACACTTTTAAACTGAGTTCAAAAAGTTTTCAAGGGAAAAAACTGTGGTGACACTTGAGGTGTATAAAAAGCTTCTCTCTCTCCCCCCGCCCCTTCGCTGCTACATTGTAATATGAATCCTCAAGCACCTTGTTGTCTATGCACCAATATCACATTTCTTAACCAACAATTTTGGCCCACATTGTAGGGCAAAACGCAGGCAAAGTTCCAGCAACAGCAAACATTATCCCTCACATATGTAGAATAACCAGATACCATAATTTCATACTCCTCACTCTTTCCATTAAATAGAGAGTATAGTGGAACATGCTTATAATAAATTCAGTTTAAGTAAACTCCAGTTAGAGAGAGGTAGAATAAAAGTCCCACACTGGTTCAGTCTATTCCAATGGACTTTCATACCTCTTATAGTGAAGTTTATACAGTTGAATTTCATTCCAACAGAAATGATTCTACGGTGATGATTCTTGTGGCATACAGCAATAACACATATCAAACAGGTATCTGCTGTACTCCAAGGAGATTATCACCTCCCATTCTGCTCTGTCGAGCACAGGAAAAGAGAAGTTGCTACTATTAAATGGTGGGAGAGGTAGAGAAGAAGCTTTGACACCAACTCTTGCTGTTGCTTCTCTCATCAGGAAGAGAAGAGCTGGTCTTGCTATAGCTTCTTGCCATCAGGAAGTGAAGATGTGAATCTTCAGAAGGGTCCTGCCCCTGTCCACACACTTTTGCCAGTGTCATTTGCAACTGCAGGGTGTGAAGAGCGGAGATTATTTTCCCAGACTGACCCTCTTATTTATTATCAAACTGCACTTACAGTGAAGTTTTCTATGGAAAAATAGTTCACCACAGGAGGGTTCCCCAATACCATATTTACTACAAAGAATATGATGACGTTTTTTAAAAGTGTAATAATTCTATTTAATAAGGAGAAGGCATTTCTGACACACGGGGGAAACTGAATTCCCATTCCCATGAACTAGTGATCTATTCAGGGCCAGATTAAGCCATAGGCCCATGCCTACAACTCTAACTCTGTCAGTCAGGTGATGACTTCAGAATGTAAGCTTTCATTGTAAAAATTTTTTTAGACAGGATGGCTGTGAAATAAAGACTGAAAACACAACCTGAATGTAACCAATACAGTGAGGCCTATCTGAATCTGCAAAATTATTTCAGGAACCTAAGTGGGTGCTCTGGAGTTTCCTGCAAGCACCATCCCAGAAGGAGTTCAGTGGAGATAGCAGAGATTCCTTCTTTCCAAGGGGCGGGAAGGCCCCTGCTGCCTTACCTGTTGGGGTTACAAGAGGCCTCCATGCAGCTATCCCTGCCTCTGTATCTTCAGAGGCAGAGTCATAACAAAGGGGCAGCACTGTGGGAGAACCTGTGTCATGGTATGCTTAAGGACCCGATTGCCTTGATCCAGCCACAGACCTACCTAAATTTAGATTTATACACATGGCCATTTTTGGTATGTTTCAGTTTGCCGGTTACGTTAATATAAAGATTTCAATAGAAATTGAAAGCTATGTCGAAGTTTTAACTCTCTGCAGCAATATAAAAGAATCACTTTTTGTTTAGCATCTACAAGTTCATATAAAGCTCCTAAAAGAAAGTATGAACATGTAATTTTTACATAAAATAAACTATCATGTCTAAGAGGCATGGTTTTCAATAAAACAATTTGGAAATACTTCAGTTCATTCCATTCAGACAGGTTAAGAATTTTGACCTTGATCCTTTCTGTTTTTAAACAAAGACCTGAATGACAGTTCCACAGCAGAAGTTCTACATCGGCGCAGCTGCACAGATGCAGCTGTGCCACTGTAGCACGTCTGGTGAAGATGCCCTTTGATGATAGAAAAGTGCTCTCCCATCAGTATAATTACGCCACCTCCAAGAGAGGTGGAAGCTATGTTGGCAGGAGAGCGTCCCCAGCTGACATAGTGCCCATGTGGACAGCGCTTATGTTGCTGTTACTTACACAACTTGGTGGGGGTAAGGGGGTGTCGTCTTTTTCATGCCCCTGAGTGAGGTAAATTAGATTGACTTAAGCAGCAATGCAGACCTGCCCTAATTCAGTTCCGGAGTCGACGTGGAACACATTCGGGGATCGATATATCACGTCTAGATGAGATGCGATACATCGATCCCCGATAAATCATCACTACCCGCCGATACGGCAGGCAGTCTGGACGTACCCTTTGAAACAAGCCAAAGGATGCCGTCTTATACCAAATCAAACAGGCTTTAAACAACTCACAGAATATCATCTCAGTTTTAGCAGATTGAATGCACTCAAATTCAGAGCTGAATCTGAATCTTTTAAATGAAACCAAATAACTGAACGCTTTTGAAGGATTTCTGTCCTTTCCAAGTTACAGTTCAATGTCCCCACGAGAAAGTGATAAACTGAATTAAAATTCAAGTCTCCTCAGGGAAAAAATTAGGGTGTGGACACAGCACCACCTAAAATCATGGAATACTTTGAAAAGAAGATCAGACACAAAAATCTGTATATCACTCATACTTCAGGAAATGCCACCTTGAACAACAGACATTACCCTCACAACCAAACAAATGCACAACCTTATGGGCTCAAAAGGAGAATCAATGATTCACATCAATCCTAATTCGAGTCCCACTAAAGTTATTTGTAATTG